>NC_092508.1:104328318-104953318 GCF_047511675.1 Marmota flaviventris | reverse complement strand
AAGCAGAGGTGTCTGAGCCAAGGCCGGCTGCATGGAGGCACCAGATGTTTAAGCAGTTGACCCCTGAAATAATCACCATCTCCTTCCATCTCTGACCATGCCTGGCCCGGGTTCCTCAGCCCTAACGTGGGCCAGGCCGCCCACATTTCTCACATTCCAGGGAGCACCACTCTGCTGGTCGGGACGTTAATTTAAGGGTTGTGTTGGAGGACCAAAGCGCCATTAAAGCAAAGTTGGACTGGTGATGATAACAGAGATTTTATTTCAACACCAGCTTTCTCTCCACCCTGGAAGTTTCAGTCCTCTTTAAGTCCCAAAGGTTCCAACAGCCAGTTTTATTTTCCCATTGACCCCACAAGATCTAAAATGCTTTAGTAAAACTGATTACAAGCCCTAATTGTTATCATCTGCAGTATTCATTTTATTGCTATAATCGATAGAAAAGCTAAGCTGGGTGCAGTGGCGCACACTGGTAATCCCAGTGGCTCGGGAGGCTGAGGCAGGAGGATCGCTAGTTCAAAGCCAGTCTCAGCAAAAGTGAGGCACTAAGCAACTCAGTGAGACCCTGTCTCTAAATAAGATATAAAAAAGGGGCTGGGGATGTGGCCCAGTGGTTAAGTGCCCCTGGTTTCAATCCCTGTACATAATAATAATAATAATAGAAAGAAAAGCTGTGTGATGTTCTTATTTGGTCTTTGGTGAGGTCCCTCTTTCTTTTATTTCTCCCTCTGTGCTCCTGCATGCAGCCACATAAAAATTTCAAGCGATGTATCAAGCCACCAGTTATTAAAGCACTTTGAACCTTTGCTCCTAAAATGACAAATGAAAACATCTCCAGTTTTTGTGGGTTTCTTGTTTTGTGGGACTGGGGACTGAACCCAGGGCCTCATGCATGCTAAAAGCAGACTCTACCACTCACAGTCCCCAAGGCCTGTTTTGCTTTCTAGTGGAAGACTGATTGCTCAGGGGTTCCACCTGTGTAGGGTACCCCAGCTGGGTCTGACTTGGCCACATGGCTTCGCCTACCACAGGAACACCATGTGGGACCACACTGTTCCCCTTCATGTAGCAAATAGCTGTTACTGTCCTCTCCCACCTGTTCCCACTTTCCCTCCCAACAAAACTGGTAGAAAACCCAAAACAAGTCAACATGGAGATTCCTTTGGGCAACATCACAAATTCACCCAACTATGTCAAATCAATTGATTTATGGGATAACGAAATTTTTACCCCAAAGGGAAGCAAAAAAAAAGAGAGAAAGAGAGAGAGAAAGAAATCCTCCTGTCAATCACACCCTAGAAGCTGAGAAAATAAATTTGCTGAAGTTTGTTAGCCACATGGTGGAGAGATGCAGAAAAGTTGCTTGAAGAAATTGATTTGGCAGTAAGGGGGAGAGGTGTGGGCACTGCATTCGATTTTCCACACAGAGCATCATTTTCTCCTGAAGCTGCCTGTGAAATGCTTGTGTTGTTCTGCAATAGTGATGGTGATTTGTTGGTGCACTTTTATGTACACGTGGTTGCATCTGTTGAGGTTGGCGGCACTACCGTTCTGACAGTTCCAGATGTTGTGAATATGAAATACCTCCTGCTGGAGAAACTGCTCAACTGAGAGCCCTGGAAGGTGCTCGGAATACAAGTTTTTTGTTTTGGTTTTGGTTTTGGTACTAGGGATGGAACTCGATGTCTTAACCACTGAGCCACATCCCCAGTCCTTATTTATTTGTTTGTTTGTTTTTGAAACAGTGTCTCATTAAGTTGTTTAGGGCGTCTCTAAGTTGCTGAGGCTGGCTTTGAACTTGGGATCCTCCTGCCTCGGTCTTCTGAGTCACTGGGATTACAGGCGTGCATCCTTGAGCCTTGGCTCTGAATACAGTATCTGTCTTAAAATAATTTCAACATTTCACCATCCACGTATAAGCCTTGTCAGGTGGCTTTTGGAACTCTCAAACTGTTTCAAGTTCATTTTGCTACCAAGGTACTGTAACAATTGGCATCTCAAACCTCTGTCCCTTTTTTTATTTTTTTTCTTCCACCCATTAACCTGCTTTCTAACATGTTGCTATCTTTCTACATGGAGCATGAAACAGAAGGTCCTGGAGGTCTGGCCTGGAGCAGGGAGGAGGGAGAACTTGCTGGATCTCGCTGGCCTGTGTTGGCTCGAGATTCATGGGTGAAGAGGCCATGCAGAGCCCAGGACCAGACTCTGCTCCCCCACCCCAGACCTCATAATTCACCACAGTGTCGACCTCTTGAAATAGGACTGCAACTGGACCCTTACCAGGACTTTAGAGGGGTATCTGAGCTTGAGTTTCTTTGGGTGAAAACTCATGACTGAGACCACCCTTTAGAAGGCCATTCCTGCCCCTCCTGGTGCAGACTAATGTTATTCTTGGGTCATTTAACTTCACTCTCAGGGAAGAGTCGAGAACAGTGCGAAGTTGTAAATCATTTCCCTTTGCAATGGATTTGAGCCAGAACCGATTGGCCTGAGCATTCCTGTCTTGCTGGACCATGGTAAAGAGATTATGGTATGTAAAATTCAGCTAAACATAGCTTGTTTCGATTTCCTACTTCCCTGGTTGTCTGTCTCGCTAAGAAAGGTTAAGACCTAGGAGGGGAAATGGCAGCCACGCTGAGGAGTCGCCCTCACCCCAGGGCGACTCTTGGTCCTCAGAGGTCATCTGTATAAGGCACTGTGAGAGGTTCGCACCCAGGGAACTCAGCCCCACCAGAGAGAGATTCATAAACCAGGTCTTTGGGTGGTTTTAATTGTCCCTTCTCACAAAGCAACAAAAAAAGACAGCACCGGACAACCAAAGCCTGCTATGGTTTGATCTGAGCTTCTAAATCCCTGTTCACATGTTTGCCATTTCACGCAGTGGAAATTGACCTTCCCTTTTCCCTGATGTTGTTAGTTGAGTCCCCAGACTGCAGTGACATCATCTTAGCAGATCTAGTTGCCTTCAGGAAGTTTAGTTCCTCACACTTCAAACTCTTCAGATTTCCTCTTTTCCAAGTAGCCAAGTTAAAAAAAAAAAAAAAAAAAAAAAAAATCTTTCCTCATGTCTTCCTGATCACTTGACCTTGTATGTCTCCCAGCCCAGGCCACTGGGAGAGGACACTCTGGAGTATAGAACAGCAGCATCTTCTGACTGTGCCACTGTCTTCAAATCATTGGGAGCCCTTTGGCTTTCTGAAATATAAATTTGCAGCCTGCAGATTAGAGTTGCAGATGGTGCCTGGGTTACAGAAGCAGGTCTGCAGGTGAGAAGGCCCAGGGTGCAAGGCAGAAGGGTGCAGGCCCCACCCACTGTGTGCCCAGAGAGGAGGGGGCTGCCAACGTGGTCAGACAGATGTGAGCAAAGACATCTGCAAATTAACAGATCCCAGCCTCTGGGGCCGTGTCATGCATTCGTCTTGCTGAATAAGGTAGAACCAGAAAGTCATTTTGATTAGCGTTCGTCCAAGCTATTTATCATAGAAAATTACACAACTGCATTTGAGGCTGGAATTTTTGACCCAGCTATTCCTGGTCAAATCGTTGTGATTTCACAGCAGTGAGCGACGTGACAAGAGATAGAGTCAGTTTTGCTGGACTTCTGCACCATGGTCATCAATGTGAAAGGGACACTGTGAGAAGATATTTTAAAATGACAAGCTCAAGAAAACAGACCACCGTAAGGGATCATGCAGCAAATATCCACCTCTCACAAATACACTGGCAAATCCTAAATACGAGAGAGCTTTCCTTGCCGGGCACAGCGGCACACACCAGTAATCCCAGGGGCTCAGGAGGCTGAGGCAGGAGGATCGGGAGTTCAAAGCCAGCCTCAGCAACTTAGTGAGGCTCTAAGCAACTCAGTGAGACCCTGTCTCTAAATAAAATCTTAAAAATGGCTGGAGAAGTGGCTCAGTGATAAAGTGCTCCTGGGTTCCATCCCTGGTACCCCCTTGAAAAAAAAAGCTTTCCTCTCAGAAAGATAGGGAAGAAATATTTGAATTGAAAAGTTGACTAAGAGTAACGTAGACTTTATTAAAAATCATTTTTCATGAAAAGAAAAAACCCTGGATTAAGATGATGATTCTTAATGTGACATTTTATAAAAACTTAAGAAATCTGGGCATGAACATTTTCATATGTGTTTATGCATTTGAGTTTTGGGGGGTTTTTGTTTGTTTGTTTGTTTTGTAATTTGTTTTCTTCCCCGATTTTGCTACCAGGGGTATACCTTTTCCCCAATTATCTGAGGTGATAATATTTGCAGCTTTGTAAATTTTCTGGAATCTGTGGAGAGAACAGGAGATAAAAGTGCTGTTTCAGGAAATGCAATTTTCGAAGAGGAGACGTCAGACACACTGGCTACCGTGCTGCCTACCTGGCCAACTTTGTTAGAAAAGGAGTACTCAGCCTAGCACTTTCACCTGAAATTCTTAAAGATCATCCTTTCCCCTCTTTGGAGGCTGCTCTTTACCACCTCCCTCCATGCACTGGGTGGGTCTGAAATGGATGGTGGGCAGTCAGGGCACGGCAAAAACCAGACCTGGAGGCAGAGAGGAGTCCTAAGACACATTAAAGACAGACAACCTGTGCAGCTAATATGGTCCAAAGTACCTGTAAGCCAGAAAATGTATTTTTTAGATCATTTGGGCAATTCCTATCAATTGCCTAAAGAGCTGCTTTTCTGGGTCTCCAAAAAAGAGGCTCCAAACCCAGCCTTCAGGCTACAGTGGAAAAGCTCAGTCTCCCGCTGCTGCCTGATTTCTTAATGCTTCCAAACAATTCTTCCGCTATCTAAAAATAGCTGTTTTCCACCATTTGGATGCTGACATTTGATGTCATGCCGATACATTGATATGAACTGGATATGTTACAAACTTCTGAAGGGCAACATAACCTCCTGTATCCATAGGACCTCTGAATATCTTTATGGCCACAGCAACTTTGAAGTCTTTGGAAACTTCTGGAAGCATACAGAATCTGCTGTTTCTCCCCTAGATATGTGGTGCTGTAGAAAGAGGAGTCTCCTGTCGTGCCTTGCCCAGTCCTGGACCCTAGTGGGCACTGCAATAAAACCCTACTGGTGGAAAGTCAGTGTTTGCACATACAGAGTGGTTCCCAAGGACCGTGCCTGGGGCCCGACGTGCTCTGTTGGGTGGGAGCTGAGAGCAGCTGCTTCTCTGAACCAGGGGATTTCTCAGTCAGAGGAGGAAATCCTCTAAGTATTTACAGCCATTTAACAACTGCCTATATCCTGACACTTTTACCTCACAAATTTCTCTCCAAGCCACCCACAATCCTGACCCCTCTATGACACTGATCTTCAGCTCTGGCCTGGGGAAGTTTCCTTTGCCAAATGCAGAACTGCTTAAAAACCTGCAGTGTCTGCCGGGCACAGGGGCGCAGGCCTGTAATCACCACAGCTCAGGAGGCTGAGGCAGGAGGATCGCAAGTTCAAAGCCAGCCTCAGCAAAAGCAAGACCTAAGCAACTCAGGGAGACTCTGTTTCTATATAAAATATAAAACAGGGCTGGGGGTGTGGCTCAGTGGTTGAGTGCCCCTGAATTCAATCCTCAGTACCAAACAAAAACCAAAACAACAACAACAACAACAACAAAAAAAAAAAAACCCTGCAGTGGCTTCCTGCTGCATCCAGAATCAAGATCAAAAACTGGAAACTTCTGGGCCCCTTATGGTAGAGTCCTTGCTCCATCCCAGCACCTCCTTTGATCCCAACTGCACCAGCTCTTCTGCCTCTGCTCAGTGCCTTTCCACTTCCTGTTCCCTTTTCCGGAATATTCTCCCTTCCCACAAACCCAACCGTCATCCAGTGAACTCCTTCTGGCCCCTCTGCTCCCAGCTCCAATGCCATGTCCTCAGGGAGGCCTTCCTTGACCACTCCCTGACCAAGTCAGATTTCCACTCTCCCCTCCCATACACATCCCTCTAGCGGTCCCCGTGGGGCCCTTCAAAGGTTGCTGAATTGGTGAAGTCATTTGATCATTAAGTGTTTCTTCAGTCGACGTCACGATCCAAGAAAGAGGAGCCATGTCCGCTTTGCTTTTTATTCCCAGTACCTAACCCAGTGCTTAAAGAAGTTGGCACACAGTAAATAAATGCTCATTTAAAATAGGTGAATGAGAGGATGACCAAAAGGCTAATAGTCAAGAGGAAGGAGGGTTAGAAAAAGGATGGGAGGGAGGCAGAGAGGGAGTGGGGGAAGGAGGCGGGAATGGAGGTAGAGAGGGGAGGAAAGGATAACAGGAGGAAAAGCAGGGAGAGAGCATAAGAGGGAGGAAGAAAAGAAAGGAAAAGAGGGAGGGAAAGAGGCTGCCCACCAAGACCAGTACTAGCTCCAACGCTATGTGAACTTTCACCAATTCAAAATCCCAGAATCCCACGTGTGTCACTTCCCTTATCCTCACATGTTTTTAGATGAAGTAAGGATGCAATGCTACAAAGACCAAGAAGAAATAAGAGAAAGGCTGGTTCTTCCGTGATTCCTGGTTCATTCATTCATTCCACAAACACATTCCAGGTCCTCTGCTCACGGCTGGGGGAAAGCATGGGCACAATGGACAGGGAGCTGGCACATCTCAGCCAATTCCGCCTTCCACCTTGCCCATGGGACCCTGGGAAAGTCACCCATCCATTCTGAGCCTCAGGTTTCCTCTCTATAAAATGAGGAGGCTGGGTGATCCCTAATGCTCATGTCAACACTAATATTCTATGGCCCCAAACTGGAGAATAATGAGAATAGCAATGATAAATGGGATTAAGTGAGCACTTAGTGTGTGCAAGACCCTGGTGTTTCTCTGTATTTCCTCCACTGAATTCTCAACCACCCTGTGTGATAGGTGCAATGATCTCTGGCTATTTTATAAATAAAAGAAAATGAAGCAAAGGAGGTTAGTTGACTTATAATAGTCTAAAAGCGAGACAATGACAAAGTCAAAATTTAAGATACACCCCTGCGTCCAGACTTTGATGCACAGCCTCAGATTACATGATGCTTTCTCACAATGACAGAGGTGATTAGGACCTGGTGCCAAGCCTCAGGGACATGACAGACATGATGGAGGCACATTGTTGGGTTTAAAGTAGCTGGTTGTCTCCATGTTTCTCTGGACTTCAGGTGAACACCTGCCCTAGGTCCTCAGGATGACTCTTCCCCAGATGAATGACTGCTTAGGAGGATAGCAAGATGCTGGGTGGAATGAGATGGAACCCCAGGGGCACACTCTCTCCAGATCAGGGTTCTCTGCAGCTTATGGAAACTGTCACTGCTCCAGGAGATGACTGCCTGACCCAAACCTTCACTAGCTGCCTTCTGCCTCATTGTGAAGGCATGAACTTGGAACTCTCACGCCAAATGACTGCAAATAAGTTTTGTATGGCCTGACAACAAGATTGAAATATTTTGCACAAAATTCTAGATATGTGACTGGTGCCTGAAAAATCAAAGTATCTGCCTACAGTAAGTCTACAGGACAGCAATCCGTACAACACAGCAAGAACTACCACTTTAGATAGATATGCTCTCTCTGGCTGACCACAGACCCCACCACTCCTTACTGCCTCACATTGACCCTTGTGAGTATTTGAGTTTGGCCACCGTGGCCCTCAGAAGCAAATCCAAAGCCTGGTATTCAAAGCCCTTTACTACTTAGACTCCAACTTCTCTTCCCAGCCAATCAAAAGCCTCATCTCTCCATCCTTCTGAGAGGGCCCACCCTGCAGGATCATTTTAATTGTAACTTATCCAAAGGGTCTTCCATCTCTTCCCACACTCCCAATTCCTTGCCCTTAAATACATTTGATTTTGCATCATTGGTTTCTTTTCAAGATGTGTATGTAGCCTAACTATTTAGCTGCAATCTGCACAAAAGGATATAAACCCTGGCTTTTGCAAGTCTACACATGAAAGAACTGTGAAGAAGGACTGTATGGCCCCATGCCTTGCTGCTGCTTAAAGTGCCATCCAAGGACCAGCTATTTTGGCCATCATCTGGGAGCTTATTAGAAGGACAGCATCTCAGCCCTCCCCCCACCCACCCAGACTGCTAAATCCAAATTTGAATTTTAACAAGATCTCCTAGGTGATCTGGATCACACTAAATTTTGAGAGACCCTGGCGTAATAAAAGAATTGCAAGTCAAAGCCAAGCTCAGCTGCAAATCCAGGTATTCACCCCTAAACTCCAGCTCTTCTCCAGGTCATTCAGCTTCTCCCATGGCACAAATAGATCACATAAGGCTGAACAACAAATCCAGCAAATGGTCACTCTCTGATGAGGTCAGAATGAAGGGGCTCGAGGTCCCAGAAGTCCAGACATATATTGACCCTTCACCTGATGAAGGTCAGCCCCTACCTGTCACCATCAGGGCCTTCTGCCCCAGAGCCATCTAAATGTCCCTGCTCTACTGCAATGACAGAGACATGCATCACGACGACTACATCCACATCATCATGAAGTTCAGAAACTAGTGCAGAAAACAAAAGAATGGAGGACAGGGAGATACGAAATGTCCATGTGCCCAGGGGCTTGTGGGCTTTTTTTTTTTTTTTTTTGGCATTGGGGATTGAACCCAGGGGCACTTAACCAGATAGCTGCATCCCCAACCGTTTTTTTTTATATTTTATTTAGAAACAGGGTCTCTCTGAGTTGCTTAGGGCCTTGTTAAATTGCTGAGGCTAGCTTTGAAATCCTGATCCTCCTGTCTCAGCCTCCCAAACCGCTGGGATTACAGGTGTGAGCCACTGCATACTCGACTTGTGTTTTGAAGTGAAGGACACTTTCTAAGGAGAGGAGCAGCTCAAAGGAGCAATAAGAACCTTACAGGGGAAATGAGAATATGATTCTACACTAAGCATTTTGTACATTTTAATACTCCCGCCCCCTCATAGCAATCCTACAAGGTAGAGTGGTAGGTAGCCTCAAAGGTGGATGGTGTCACCTTCCTGCCTGTGTTCAGGCTCTTGTGTAATCCCCTCCCCTTCAGGCAGGTTGCATCTGGTGACTGGCTTCTAGCAAGTAATAGCTCAAGTGATAGAATGTCACTTCTGAAATTAGATAGCAAAACAATGACTTTCACCTCTGTTTCTTTGTCTGTCTGCATCTCTCTGCCTGGACTCACTCTGGGAGGGAGCAAGTTGCTGGTTTATATGGCCCTATAGACCCATGTGGCAAGGCTTGGTGTCTCTGGACAACTAACATCAAGAACCTGAAGCCACCAACTGTGTCAGGAGTAAGCTTGGGAGCTGATCCTTCCAAAGTCCAGCCATAGGATGATTGCAGTACTGAGGGGCACCCCAACTGCCTCCTTCTGAGAGAATCATCAGAGGCACCCATGAACCAAACCCATATTCCTAACCCAGAGAAACTGTGACATTGGGAATTTGGGGGGTATTTTTTCCCATGAAACACAATACTTTATACAGATTCATACTACTATTACCTCCATCTTATAGATGATGAAACGGAAACACAGAGAGGTAAATTAACCTGTCTCAGGATACAGGGCAGGTAAGTGGCAGAGCTGAGATTTGAACGGCTGCAGTCTGGCATATTTGAGAAGCATCAAGGATCTTATTCAAATAACCGTTTGTACATCTGCTTCCCTTATCAGACTGCACTTCCCTTTTCAGGCCCGTGTGGGGGGCACCTGTGTAACACCCACCCTTGGAAAGTGCCCAGGGAATGTTGGCAGAGCAGCCACGAGGGCGAAAGTGAGCTGAGCAGCCTTGTCCTTCCACTGCAGCCCTCCTTGCACCAGAGAAGAAAAAACAGCAGGGACGAGGAGAAATGTCCCCCAAGTCCCTGTCATCCCCAAGTCCCCTGCATGGAGCCAGAACTCAGCTTTTCTAAGACATATACCACACCAAGACAAGCATGTTAGACGTGGCCCTACTTAATTTCCTTGATACGATCTCCTAATCTTTTTCAGGTGCATCTCACATTCGGAATCTGTATTTGGCTTCAAAACAGCAAGTTGTCTCTTGTACTGAAAAAATGTGTGACTTGTATCTGTTTATCTTGAGTAATCTCTGAAAGATATGTTTATAACTTTATGGGAATGTCCTACAAGCCCGTTAAAAAAACATCTGCTATTGTTGGGTGTACGCTTTCGGAGATGGGTCTTTTGGGGTTTTGCTCCCCCAACCTCTTTCTTTTCTTGTGCTGAGTGAGTACTTGCAAAACTCCCAGTGCAGCGCCTTTGAGGAAGAGGGCGTGGTCAGAGAGGGGCGGGGCCCTGGGGGCGGGGCCGGGCCAGGAAGGGAAGGCGGGGCTGACAGCTATCCCTGGGCGGAGTTTCCCCCGCCAGGATCCGAGGGAGCAGGTTCTGGACCCCACCGAGCACATCAGCTTATAAGAGCTTGTCATTAGCTCCAGGCTGAATTCTTGCTCTGCCACTAATGCCATGGGACGTGGTCTCTGAGTCTCCGTTTACTGATCTGCAGCATGAAAGCCCTAGTAAACACCTACAGAACGCAAAACGAGGTTTGCCTTGAGTGCTTTCTCTAAAAGCAGCGCCTTCTCAGGTTGAACTGGCAACGACTAAGCCTTAAAGCTGTTAAAGGGAGTGAATGAGCTCCAACCCGTGTGCAGTGCTGAGCTGGCTTTCCCCACGCGAGGCGTGTTCTCCCTTCCTGGAACTTGAGCTCAGTCTGGAAGCCTCTGAAGGAGATGGACAGGGTCCTTACTCTGGAGTGCAAGATGAGGAAACTGGACCAGCACGGAGTTGCTGAATCTAGGCTTTAGAGTCTTGTAATCCCAAGAGCAACTGCACATAATTTGTGTGTGTGTGTGTGTGTGTGTTGCGGGGGATGTGTTTGTTTGTTTGTTTACGAATGAAATGGTTTTAAGTAGTTTTGTGTTTACAGAAAAAAAAACCTGAGGAATGCAGAGTTCTGTACCTCTTCACTGCACACCCCAGTTTCTCTTATCTTCAATATTTTGCATGAGGGTGGCACATTTGTTACAATGGGTGAGCCAATGTTGATATGTTATTATTTACGAAAGTCCACAATTTATATTAAGGTTCCCCTTTTGTGTTGTACATTCTATGGATTTTGACAAATGCGTAATGTCATATATCCACCCTCACAATATCATGCAGAATGGTTTCATTGCCCTAAAGATCTCCTATGCTCCACCTATTCATCTCTTCCTCCTCCCAATCCTTGCCAGTCTGGTCTTTGTACTGTCTCCATAATTTTGCCTTTTCCAGAATGCCAAGTAGTTAGAATCATATAGTAGGTAGCTTTTGCCACGTGGCTTCTTTCACTTAGCAATGTACATTTTAAGTCCCCCCCACCCCTGTCTTTTTATGCCTTGAGAGCTCATTTCTTTTAATCACTGAATAATATTCCATTGTATGGATGTACTAAAATTTGTTTATTCAGTCACCTGTTGAAGGACATCATGGCTGCTTCCAAGGTTTGACAATTACGATTAAAGATACTATACACATCCGTCTATACACTTTCCTGTGGACATGAGTTTTCAACTCATTTGGGCAAAAACCAAGAAGCAAAACTACTGGATTATATAATAAGGGTATGTGTACTTTTTAGGAAATGCTAGGCTATCTTCCAAACTAGCTGCCCCTTCAGCAGTGAGTAATTCCCATTGCTCCACCTTCTCACCAACATTTAGTGATACCAGAGTTTGGATTTCAGTTGTTTGAATAGGTGCATAATGGTATCTCATTGTTGTTTTAATTTGTAATCCCCTAATGGCATGTAATATTGACTAGCATATGCATCATTTTAAATAGTGAAATTAAAAGAAATAAGAATGGAATTGCCTACCCTAAAAAGTGTGGTATTATATTAGTCACCTTTTTTGCTGTTGTGACTAAAAAGACCCAACCAGAACAATTGTAGAAGAGCGAAAGTTTATTAGAGGACTCATGGTTTCAGAGGTCTTAGTACATAGAAGGCCAGCTCCATTCCTTGGGGTTCAAGATAAGGCAGGACATCATGGCAGGAGAGTGTGGCAGAGAGAAGCAGCTCATGTGGTGATCAGAAAGCAGTGAGAGAAGTCTCCATTTGCCAGATAAAAATACACACACACACACACACACACACCCCTTAAGCCATGCCCCCATTCCCATCTCCTCTAGCCACACATTACCACTTCAGTTACCACCCAGTTAATCCCTATCAGGATTGGAGATCACAACTCATTTCTCCTCTGAACCTTCTTGCATTGTCTCACAATGCTCATGTTGAATGTGGAGAACAGCTCACATTCAAAGTATACAATCACTGTCACATTTAGTACACAAATTTCACTGAAAATTACAACAAATGTAAGGCTCAGAACTCCTGGCCAGGAAACCTGGGCTTCTCTTAAGAAACAACTTGATTATTTTCATAATCAAACAATTGCTTTTGATTGGCCAGGTGTCATCACACACTTGTAATCCTAGTGGCTTAGGAGGCTGAGGCAGGATGATCTTGAGTTCAAAGCCAGCCTCAGCAAAGATGAGATGATAAGCAACTCAGTGAGACCCTGTCTCTAAATAAAATACAAAAAATTAGGGCTGGGGATGTGGCTCAGTGGTGAGTGTCCCGGAGTTCACTCCCCAGTGCAAAAAAAAAAAAACCTGCTTTGGTTACCAGGAAGCTCAAGGTGATCTCCAAAAACGACACAGGATTTATTTATTTCTGCATACCAACTTTACCCTTTATAATCCTGCCTTTATTTTCCCTCCATTCTTATTTTTTCATTTATTGGCATCTGAGGGAGAGGGAAGAGACTGGATTGATAAATACACACACACTGCTGTTGGGTTAGATCATATGTTGAACTATAAACTAGAACTACAAACTCCCTTCCTGAACCCAACCAAGGAGAGGAAGCTAATACTTCCAGAATCATCCCAGAAATTGTGGGAACTCCATGGGGAAGAAAACAGTTGGGTCTTAATCCAAGGAAAGAAAGATTGCTTCTGGTGGCACAAATCCCTGGGGCCACTAGTGGGTGACGGAAAATGAGATGATCATAAATGAAATGAAATAAACAAGTGAAATTAAAGAAAATATGTATCGGATTTATGTTGGCCGTGGCTTGCTATGAATTTCTCAGTCTAATTTTGTGTACCTGAGCACCAATTACCAAAGATGAAGACTTACTCTAAAAAGATAAAATTGTGCTACACTATAAAGCATTTTATGAACATCAATTGTTACTATTACATAACAATTATGTTAGTAACTATTATGTTACCATGATATAACTTGGTCCTTTTTTGAAACTTTGTAAGATAAACAGAATAAGTATCATTAGTCCCATTTTACTGAAGAGGCCATTTAAATAGACCCGCCCCACCCAGGATCCAGGAGAACAGAGGATGAACGAGTTTTTCCAGGAAAGAGCAAGACAGAAGCCTCTGCAAGTCACCTCATAGTGGGGGTCAGCTGCTAGGGACCAAAAGTGAGTTGCCATAAGAAATGAAGGTTTTTATAACATGGCTTTGAGGCTTTCTCTGCAATAATTGCTTATATTAATTGGTGTTTTGAGTTGACCTGTGTTCCCCAAAAACAAATATGTTAGAGTTTTAACTCCCAGTACCTCAGAATATAACTTTATTTCAAAATAAGGTCATTGCAGATGTAATTAGTTAAATCCAGATGAGGTCATCTGGAGTAAGACTGGTCTATAATCCAGTATGACCGGTGTCCTTATAAAACAGGAGAAATTTGGATACAGGGTTGTACACAGAGAGAACACCATGTGATAATGAAGGCGATATAGCTACAAGCCAAGGAACACCCAAGATTGCCAGAAAACCACTAAGAGACAGGCATGGAACACACTGTCCCTCACAGCCCTTAGAAGGAACCAACTCTATCAACACCTCGATTTCAGTCTTGAAGCTTCAGAACTGTGAAAGAACCATTTCCTGATGTTTTAGATCACCCAGTCTGTCACACTTCGTTACTGCAGCCCAAGGAAGATAACAGCTGTAACCAGCATCCAACCCGAGGAGCATAATGAATGGCTCAAACACAACAGAAGGTGACAGTAACAGTCCTTGGACGTTCCACAAGGGACCCTCCATTTCACATAGTCACTCAGGGAACCAGGCTTTGGCCCCCTCTGAAAAGAAGTCTCCAAAGGTTGTCCTGGCTTTCCCATACCACGGGAATAGAAAAAGAGCATGAGGGCGAACGGGGCACACAGAAATGGCCAGGTCACTTCTGGGCGACAGTCACTGGAGAAATCTTCATCATATGGCTTAGTCATGCTCAGTGGGGGAACAGAAAATAGGGTGTCACTGGAGGGCAGATAATGGCTCATCCACAACGGTAGCAGCTTGTATTTGGAAAGGAGGCGATGGGCTTATTTCCAAGAAGGTCAGCTCTTCAGCCAGACTTGAGGGTAATGAAATTCAGAAGAGAAAGAGAAAATTAGGTCAAATCACTGATCTTAAGAATATGGCAACCTGTCATAGGGCTTAGCCCTCAGGAAACTCGTGGGGGATGCCTAGTGATCTCATCCAAATGGTCTAAGGAAATTTGAACCCAGGTGTCTCCTTGGCTCTGCTGCAGGTGTAACGGATTTCCCATCTCTCCTAAGAATAACCTCCCACGTTATTTCCCCTGAGATCCCCTAAGATTCATAGGTTGAAGTCCTAACCCTTACTGTGATGATATCAAGAGCTGAAACCTTTGAGAGCAGGGGCCTGGTGAAAAGGAGTCTCGCCTTTATAAGAGAGACACGAGAAAGCTCATTTCTCCCTAGCCCACAGGAGGACACAGGGAAAAGCCATCTGCAAACCAGGAAAAGGACCCTCATTAGCTACCAGATCTTCCAAGGCCTTGATCTTGGACTTCCCAGCCTCTAGAACCATGAGAAAAAAGAAAAAAAAACTATGTTATTGAAGCTGGCCCCTCTAGGGTGTTCTCTTATAGCAGCCAGCACTTCTCTCTGAGCAAGTTTCCTCCTCTGCCAATCAGAGGTGACAATAACCAACTTGTCATCGTGCAAAATAAACGAGACAAAGTCTGACTCAATGATTGTTCATGACCTTCCTTTCTCACCAATCCTCAACTTTGGGATCAATACAGTAGATCCCACTCACACCTTCTTATAAGAAGTTTCATCTAAGCGTAGACATTAGAATCTGCAGTGACAAGTCTGAGTACTGTGCACACTTCCACGTGACGAAAACGTGTGTCATTTATGCAGGATTTTGCTCATACCCTGCTCCTCTCTTTTCCACCCACCAAAAGCCTCCCATTCCCCAAGGCCAAATCACAGGCAGCTCTATTGTCAAGCCTGCTTAAATCTTCAAATACAATTTGATGTTCTGGACCTGAAGGTAACTTTCTGAGGAGAGGGCTCTTGTCTTTCTCATTCACTGCTGTATCCCCAGCACTTGAGAAAACATCCAGCACATTGAGAATAATAGGTGCTCAATATCTGCTAAGTGAACTGATTAAAATTTCCACTCTCTGATATCTACTCCTACCATTCATTCATTCTCTCATTCCATCAACAAACCCCATGTTCCTATGTGCAGGGCATTATGGGAAATATGCAAATGACCATAGGCACAGACCTGTCCTCTAGAAGTTAACAGTATCTATATGTATATCTATATGGTGCCTCAGACATGCACCATATAGATATACATATAGATACGTGCGCTCATAAGTGCCATTAGAAATACTAATGTTGCACAGGGTTTTTCAAAGTTTGCTTTGGGCCACGTTAATGGGATGAATGGAGCATTATCAAATCTAGGACCTTGATTTTAACACATCTACTGTTTTACATTTGTTATTTATTTTCATGCCTACTCCTTATTGGTCTGAAGCTCAACAGAGATAATGTTACCCTTTCATCTTTGGGGTCCTCACACCCTCACCCCCTTCCTGTACCTGGCACAGAAAAGCAACTGGAATCCAAGATGTGTTAGAATAATGTTATTGCTTGGGAGCGATGCTCTGGCAGAAGCTGTCTGTGTTGCAGGAAGTGCATGTGAACCTCTGTCCCCTGCACATGAGTGATTGGGGAGCAGAGCCAGCTCCACACAGGCCCTCATTTTCCTGTTGTGTTAGTTTGAGGGCTTTTGCTCCTGTTCTGCTCCCAGAGCCGGAGGCTGAATCTGGAGACCTGACACTTGATTCCTTGGAGTATCATTTTTTAATTTGCAATAAAAATATAGACACTCTCACTTTTAGCTTAGCTGAAAGTACAGGCATGGATGTAATCAAGTATGTGGAGTGTTGCAAGAACAGGCATTATCCATGGCCACTTGACTGCTACTTTCTTGTTGGGACCAAATCATTCTGCAAGACCTGGCCCATACACTTGTTAAATCACTCCTTGCCCAAAACTCACCTACGCTCGTGGCTGCTCTGAAAGCAGGGTCCATCAGTTAAAGAATGGAGCTTTATGATGGGAAGACATCTCAACCTAAGAATATCTATCAATTTTCCTGTCTCTAAAAATATTAGCCTCCAAAAACTGAGCAAGCACTATGTACAGAAAAGACAATGAACGAGGAGCCAGAGAACCTGGGTCAGGCCTAGGCTGAACTCAACTCTTTCCTCTTCCACAAAAATGCACTGAATTTTCCATGCCTCACCAATCTGTCTTTTCTTGAAATTTTTATTTTGCGGCTGACCACCTTGAAAGGATTTCCATAATGCATTGAGCACATGCTTGGTGTATGATTAGTCTCAGCAAATGAACTCTTTAAGTAATTATCATTATTATCGTTAATCCACTTTGAAATATATTCATTTTAAATTATCCTCTCAAGATAACGTGCAAAAAGAACTTGCAAATATTAAAAAGTCTCCATCATTAAGAGCAGAAACTTAAATATGAACCCTTTGGCTATAGACCAAATGCTTTATACCAATGTTTTCTATTTTTGCTTTTCAATGATGAAAATGTAAAAGTATATGCATGCAAAGATGTATAAATAGGTAAAGAAAAACTGGGAGAATGCTTCCTAGCATATATTTCACACGTGGCTGTAATCTTCAAAATTAGATTCAACAAGGAAATGTGTTAAGCAGGATTCTTTTTAAAAAAAAATCAAATAATTAATTAATTTAAAAGATCCAGACTTAAGATAAATGAATAATAGGTAGAGAAAATACTCACTGAGGGAGGAAAAAGAGCAGAACACCATAGTGGGTCACAAGTATATACAAGTCACTTCTATGGGGCTGTGTTTCTTGATTTTTGTGACTTTTTTAAATGGAGGGGGTTGCATGGAAATGAAGAGGAAAGTAAGTACATGGTATTATGGTCTGAGATGAAACAGACTCACTTAGCCCGAAATGCTTTGAACTATCACAATTTAAGAATGATGTGGGAATATGGAAAGGATTTAGAATAAATTTACAAGCAGAATCTAGGAAGAATGGTCAAATCCTCAAGAATAATGTTCATCCAGAGCCTGAAGTAAAGAATAAAGGGTGATGTGGCCAATTTCATCTCTGGGCAGGTGGAGCAGAGAGAGAATGGTGAACAGCTGTTCTCTCACTCGACTGGGTCCTAAAAGAAAGGAAATAGACAACAAAAAGAATTTAGGTCGAATGTCAGGATTAATTTCCTGACCGTGGAGGTTGTTAAACGCTTAAGTGGTTGACCCACAGATGTTAGGGGCTCTCCTTTGTTGATACTCTTTAAAAGGGAAAATGAATGAAAAGGACACTTCTGTCTGGAACGACTTAGGTGAAGACTGCCTTGAAGCGGAGGGATGCGGCAGATGACCTTTGAACCCTCGTGCCCTCATACATGTGTCATCAGATACACATCTGTGGGTGGGAATGGTCCAAGGAATAACTACCACGCCCTGGAAGCAGCACCATGCCCCAGTGCATGCTGCTGCCTGGTGTTGTGAGTGAGGGTGGAACTGGGTCTCTCACCAATTACCATCACCACCAGATAAGCCTCTTTAGGAGCCAATTCCATGTTAACCAAGATGGTCGTTCTCTGCAAAGGTGTCCTAAAAGATGTACCATTGTTATTAAGGGTAATAATATTCAGCAACGAAGGCAGGAGCAAGCAAGAGCTCTCCAGCTAAATTCAGGTGACAGGCAGTCTCGATGGTGAGAACACATTGTGCCCATAGGCAGGAGACTCAGAGCCTAGCCTTGTCCTACCCCCATCTGCTATGTGACATCAGACAGACCTCACATCTTCCTGGCACAGTGTAACTCCTGTGAAATGTGCTGCACAAAATGACTGTTAGGAACAGATAGGACTTGAAAATAACTCCAGAGTCATTACTGCTAAAGTTGAGTTTCTCCAAAGGAAATCCTAGATTAGATGTCCAGTAACTGGACTGAGCTGGCAGTTACTGGAAGCAGCATTCAGATCTGCCTAAAAAAAATTGTTGGGGGGGGCGGTATCCTTGGTTTTTACAAATGCAATTACTCTCTGTGGATGAGTCAACTGCAGAGGACCCAGGATGAGCCAGGAGTCCTCTCCCAGTCTCCCACGCACGCATATTCTGGCCCTGTTTAGCAATCAACTGATCACTTTTCTTCTTATTTTTTTAATTTTTTAGTTGTGGGTGGACACAATACCTTTATTTTATTCATTGATTTTTACGTGGTGCTGAGGATCAAACCCAGTGTCTCACACATGCTAGGCAAGTGCTCTACTACTGAGCTACAAGCACAGCCCAGCTGATCACTTTTCAAAGAAAAATGAGTTCTGGATGAAATGTGAACAGAAGTCATAATGAGGAGACATCTCATTCAATTTTCCAGTGAGCAAAAAAAAAAAAAAAAAAATGTGTCCTCATGAAGATGTGCAGCTGGGGAGGCCATGGGGTGCCTGTGTTATTCATATGCTTATGATGATCACAGATAGAAACACCCTGCTCTGGGCCTTCTAGTGTTTAGGATCTGCAATCTGTGGAAGAAGTAGTACCATCCCTTTCTCCCACCCCCTTCCGTAAGAATACCCTGGGGCTCTTTTGACACCCCCCACACACACACACACACACTTGGTGACAAAGTCAGGAAAGTGAAAGTGTATTTGTCAAGGTTAAAAAGGGTTTGAAAGACCATCAGGGGTTCAAACTATCCATTAATATGGAACAAGACCCATTGGCCTGGGCCAAAGCACAAGACTGGTGAGCACCACCAAGTGACAGCTGACAGGTGATGAGCAGTCACTGAATCCTTTTGCACTGCTTTTCCCAGAGTGACGTAGATAAAGTAGGTGGTTTGGTACACAGAGCAAAAGACTGAGAGATGGACAAATAGGCTTCTGATCCAGAATCTTCCAGGAACCCACTAAAAGGCCTCAGCCAGTTTTCTCTCATAGTTTTCTCCAACTAGGAGTAAGAAAAAATAGACTAGGTCAGGAGAAGCTGACGGAGTTCCTGCGTTGGGTCTCTTCAGTTCACTGAGTGGTTGCTTAGGCACCACTTTAGAAGGGATCCTGAAGCTGTATCTCTGCTTGCTAGCAAAAAGTTCTGTGATCCATTAGTGATGTCTGTCCTGGGTACAAATAGCAGCCAAAGAACATGTGCCGTGAATTTTCTATCCCTGTGATGAACAAGTTCACAAGTTCCCAGAGTGACATTCCAGTTGGGCAATTCTGTGAAACTAATAAAAAATAAAAATGAGTCCTACCTTCCCTCTCATCTAGACCTGCCTGAAGCTTTTTCCTAGCTTGAACTGCCCCTCCTCTCCAAATTGCTTGCACTTTGATGCCTTTGTATGACCTATCCTGATTGTCCCCCATGTCCTAGCACATACCTCACTCAGTCATGACCTCACCCTGACATTTAATGTGGCGTCATGTGATGCCCACTAAAGGACTATCACAGGACTAAAGGTACCTAGTGTGTCCTAAACAGACATGAGCTCTTGAATCCAGAGCCCTGGCTTTAGCCCAGACTTGCTGTGAACCTGAAGCCTCCATCTAGTCTCAGGCTTGTTTCTAACTTCTGGGTGGCCTGAGACAATTCCCTCTGTTTCTGAACATGGGTTTCTTCCTCTGAAAGATGCAAGGACTACGATCAATATCCTTGTGTGCCGGAGATGCAGCTCCGTGGCAGAGGGCTGGAGTGGTCTATTCCAGGTCCTGGGTTCCATCCCCAGCAACAGGAAGATAAAAAGAAAAAAAAATTACTGGTCTTGGAAGCCTCTGGAAGGTTATGTTTGGGATATGTCCCTAAGCCCTGAAGGTGGTGCTTGAAAAAGGCCATATCCAACTTCCACTCCCAGCCCCACTAAATCTCAGGGTCCTTATGGAACCGTGATCTAGAATCAAAGGATGATAGAGCTGAGCCTGAGCCTGCTCAGCCACTCAGTGCTCTCAGGTCACACTCAAGCACCCCAAATCCTCGCTTTTCCATGCCGTGGTGATCCCCTGACACATCCCTTACTCACATATACTGCTGTGAGATCATTTCTCCTCCCCAAGCTTTTTTTCCAGAAATGAATCACCCCTTCGATAGAGAACTCGAGAGCCAGAATAGAGCTCAACACCTTCATCTGTCAGATGAGGAAACCGAGACTTGGAGCAAAAGGACTCGCAGTCTCCCAGGGCCCTGAGCCTGCAGCCAGATTGCCAGGCACCCTGGGGTCCTTGTCATATCCTATCCCTTCTCACTTACAGCCCTGCTCTGCCTCGCTGGCTCCTCTGTGGATAGGGGCTAATGTCCTGGCTTAGCCTGGGCCTCCCACCCACAGTGGGCAGTGAGCATTATGTAAATGATGGCAAGATGTCGTGGAAAGTGTCCAGACACTGAAGTAGGGCAGGTCTGGGTTCCCTGCCAGCTTGGCCACCACCCAGCTGGACCCAACACACCTGGCTTTCCCTTGGCGGAGCCTTCTCCAAACCCTCGTCCACAGGACAGAATCACACGCCCCCTCCCTCCCTCCCTTAACTTCTTCATGCGACCTTACTCCTCAGTGGCCCCGTGTAGACTCACCATGACTTGGCTCTCTCCCCACTAATCTGCACCTCTTGGAAAGTTTCTGGTTCATATTCACTGAGCCCTGGTCTCCAGAGATAACCAGACAAGGACACTTTTTCCAACCCCTGGTTCTTAATCCGGATTCGAAATAAACACTAAAACTAAACTGAATTACACTAAAACAAAAACCACCTTTTTTTTTGGGGGGGGGGGGTGGGCGCCATTCTCTATCTTCTTTGGCTGCTACATCAGCATCTCCATTTGACCAATGAGCATCAAGACTTAGAGACATTAAGCAACTTGTCTAAAGTCTTCCCACAGAAAGAGTGGAGGCTGGGAGCTGAGCCCTAGCAGCTGGAGGCCAGTCTGAGCGAAGGCAGTTCTGCCTCTGCTGGAAAGCCTCACTGTGCCATTTGGACAGATGGCTGTGGGGACACACCCGAC
Organism: Marmota flaviventris; assembly: GCF_047511675.1. Classification (NCBI taxonomy): domain Eukaryota; kingdom Metazoa; phylum Chordata; class Mammalia; order Rodentia; family Sciuridae; genus Marmota; species Marmota flaviventris. The sequence goes on along the minus strand of NC_092508.1, from coordinate 104,931,956 downwards.
TCCCCTTCTTCTTTCTCAACTCTAGCCCAGACTTCCCCATCCAGCATGCCCTGAGCACACTGAGCCTGGACCCTCTCTAGATTGTCTTTGGCCCACTGCTGCCCTCCAAGAGCTCCAGAGAGACAGGAGACGTGATTTTCCAAGGGCTGAACCTCCAGCATTTCAGGGTTCCTTTTAGTTCTGCTGCCTCCACACAGAGGAGGGAGCTCCCAAAGGGCCCCGAGCAAGCTTATCTGAGGGCCACATCCCAGGGAGCACATGGTCCCTTAGAGAAGTACAGACTGCAACCAGCAGATACTTAGAAAGCACGTGAACCAACTCAGAGCTGTCTGGGACAGGGCAAGGGTGGCAGTGCCACATGTAGCCTGCAGCTCCCCACACACCATGGTCCCCCACCCAAGCATCTCCCAGAAGATCAGTTTTGTTATCCTTACAAAGAAGAAAAGGGAGAAGAGAAATGGCATGCAGATAGCGGCTCTGGGTCAGATGCTGCACTTCAAGGACCATCAAAGTGGACAACCCTGCAAAGGTGGGTGCTGTCAGCCCCGTTCCACAGATAAGATCGGAACTCAGAGGTGAAGTGACTTTTTCAAAGACTGCCCTCCTGGGGCAGGAAGGCCTGGGGGATTCTGGGGGTTTTAGATTTATATGCCCTGTTCACCCATTTCTGTGGGGAAGCAGTACAGGATGAGGTGAGGGGTAAAGGTCCAGCAATCTGGACAGGACAGTGTCCATCCCAACTTGGCAAAATGATCCAATCCTGCTGGGCTTCTTCCCCACCCCACCCCCGGCTGTCAATGAACTGGTAGTGAATAGGAGGAAATGGACCTTAGCAAGGCATGATCCAGACAGAGCTTCTGACTCGGGGGGTCCCTGTAGCAAGAGGAGTACCTGGGCTGTTGCCACCAACCCCTTTCAAAGAGGGGTGGCTGAGTGGCCAGCCAGGGCTGAGAGGAGGTGACTTTGCGCCTGCATTCAGGAGCTGCAGGGAGCAGCCCTGGGCTAGCCCCCGTGTGGCTGAGTTGAGTTAATAAAGTTGCATCCTAATAGCCTGCAAGGTCTCCTGGGCTTCTGTTCCCAAAGGGGCCAGGCATCAGGAACGTACTCTGTTCATTTATTTTGGCAAGTTTAGCTCTGCATGCTTCTCGCTGCACTTTCTCGTCTGTTTTGCAAGCTTAATAAAGTCTTCGTAATGATGCGCCCCTTCAATGAGGCTGCGCAGAAGGCACTGAGAAATGGGGCACAAGTGACAGCAGGTATTATTTTTTTCTTCTTCTTTTTTTTCTTTTTTTGTATTTAAAGAATTATTGTGTTTGCAAGAGAGAGAAGCACTAATGAGCCTCTATTCCATTTAGGCTCTATATTTCCCATTTCTATAAGGCACGTCTCCCAGGGGCACCCTTATTTCTATTTGATTATTTCCAGGTTGAGTTTTTAACCTGGGCCAACTCTGGAAATGGGGTTCAGAGAGGTACAGATGCACTTCCAAAGGCTGGGCAGAGGCTCCCCTATGTCCACTTGGGCTAAACGCCTCTTTCTGTGTGGCTAGTTCTAAACCAGATGCTGAGGGGAAGTCACAAAAGAAGGAGTGGGCAGAGGGTGGCAGCCGGACCAGGGCTTTTCAGAGCCATGAGGATCGTGCACATGAAACCATCAGGAAACAGCACGCACCGTATGAACTCCAGAGCTGGGCTGAGTGGCACGTTCCCCACAAACTGCTGCAACCCACTGCAGGCGGCGGACTTCAGGACAAATGCAACTCAGAGAAAGCTTCCCAGAGGAGGGTCTTGACCACCACTTTGCAAGAAAGAGGAAAGAAATAAGAACAGCTATTTGCCGAACATCCTGCTAGACACATGGCACAATTTGGATCTAGAATGTCCCTCAAAGGCACGTGGAGGCTAAAGGCTTGGTCTCCAACTTGGCGCTATTGGGAGGTGATGGAGCCTTTAAGAGATGCGCCTAGTGGGAGGTTTTTAGTCACAGTGGTGCCCTTGAAGGAGAAATAGGACTTCAGTGCTTCTCTCTCTCTCTCTCTTTCTCTCTCTCTCTCTCTTTCTTACCCAGCAATGAGGTGGACAGACTTCTTCCATCACATGCTTCCTCCATGAAGTATTGAGTCAACACAGCCCAAAACAACAGGGTCAATTAGTCTTCAACTGAAATCCCTGAAATTGTGAGCCAAGATAAACCTTCCCAATTTATAAGTAGATTGTCATGGATATTTTGTTATAGCAATGGAAAGCTGACTAACGGCACATTACCTCACCTTTGTAGCCGATGAAATGAGCATTATAACCCCTATTTTTTATACATGAGAAAATGAAATCCCAGCAAAGTTAAGCAACATGCTCATGGTCACACAGCCTAGTCTGAATTTAAAACCATAACTGACTCCAAAGCCCATACTTTTTCACCCTTCCTCAAGATTTTTTTGAAAGTGTGAGGCAGGAGAGGTTTAGGCAGAAGTTCTCAGACAGAGAAGAAAAAATTAGTATGAAATCTCAGTGTCTAAAGAGGAGAGTCAGAGTCCCCTCAAACCAACCGGAAATTCTGGAAGAAGGACCCAAGGAAGCTGGAAGATTTTGTCCACCTCAAAAAAGCTCTGCTTGGCTTACCGTATTAGTTTTGTAGAGCTGCCGTAACAATTTATCACAACAGGGATTGATTTTCTCATCTTTCTGGAGCTCAGAGTCTAGAATCAGGTGGTGGCAGACTATGCTCCCTCTGAAGGCTCCGGGAGGAGGTGTCTTCTGGCTCCTGGTGGCCCTGACGTCCTTAGCCAGGGCACCTGCACTTCCACCTCCTACCTCCATCTTCATAAGACCTTCTTTCTCTGAGTCTCACTGTGTCTTCCCTCCTGTCCCTTTTAGGGACACTGGCCACTGGATTTAAGGCCCACTCTAATGCAGGATTATCTCCTCTTGAGTTCTTAACTTAAAATCATCTGCAAAGACCCTGTTCCCAAACCTTAAAAACATCTGCAAAGACCCTGTTCCCAAACAGGTCCTGGCATTAAGATGCGGACAGCCCCTTTGGAGGGACCCAAGTCAACCCCACTGACCCTGCCGTGCGCTGAATCCATTTTTCTCGATGACTGGACAGCAAGCAGCCCCACAAAGTAGTTTAAGAGAGGGTCAGGGACACGCACCCCTCCCCAGTGAAGGGCAGGACATACAGCGCTACTCTTATGCCCACCCCACCCCTGGGGGTGACAGATGCATATTTCTGAGGCAGTATAATAGAATAAATAGAAAAGAATGAGCTTCAGAGTTAGATGAACTAAGTTTAAATCCCACCTTGGCTACCTACTAGCTCTGTGACCTTGGTAAGTCCTCTACCTGTCTAGCCTCAGTTTCTTCTCCTATAACATGGAGAAATCACAGCACATCTACCATCAGGGTATCATAATGGTTGACAAGATAACCCAGATATTCAGCATAGTGACTGGTGCACAGAGAGCACTTAGCCCATATAGGACTTCATCTTACACACCCCTGTGACTCCCGGCACCTATTACTGAGCTTGACCTGACATGAGCACCAGAGGGTGACTGCAGAATGGTTGTCACATACATGGGAACAGCTAGAGCCCCAGAATCATGAAAGTGGTGGTTGCCATGGTAGGTTTGCTTAATGGCCTTGTTCTCTCCCTCGCAGGTAATTTCCTGTACTGTGCAGGAGGCAGGCTGACACATATTCCTAGCCCAGTGCAATAGCACAAACCTGTATTGAGGTTGTGGCAGGAGGATCACAGTTTGAGGCCAGCCTCAGCAACTTTGTAAGACTCTATCTCAAAAGTAAAAATTTTAAGACAGATTGGGGATGTAACTCAGTGGAGCACCCCTGGGTTCAATGTCCAGTACTACAAAAAGAAAGAGGAATGAAGGAAGGGAGGGAAGAAGGGAAGGGGGAAGAATTGGATATAATTTACATTCTGGCAATAAAACTTAGAAGTCAGAAATGAAATGAAGGCCCCTTTGGGTGGTGGTGTTTTCTTCCCTTTCCTCCTTCCCTTTTCCTTGCTGACAAGGAAAATCATGCAAAGCAAAGAATTTCTACAGCAGCTTTCCGGGGCCCCTGTTTTGGCTTCTTGAGTATCAAGAGACAGATGGAGTAGCAGAGGCATCTTCTGGATTCCAGTTTCCTGACACCTGGACCATGGCGGTTGCTTCCCTAAAGGGTAGGTTTTACAATATTCCAGGACTCATCCGGGAAGCCCTGTCCTTGAGCCTACCCCTCCAGCCCTCCCAAAGCACTTATACACATTTGCTGTGGTCTGAATGTCTATGTCCCCCAAATTCATAGATTGAAACCTTCATTCTCAATGAAATGGTTGAGGCCAGCCTCAGCAACTTTGCAAGACTATCTCAAAAGTAAAATATGGAGATATGCAGCCTTTGGGAAGTGACTGGGCTGTAAGGGTGGAGCCCTCAACATTGGGATTAGTGCCCTTTTAAAAGGACCCCTGAGTCCTGCCGTGTACCTTTCACCATGTGGGGAAAGAGCAAGATGGTGTCATCTGTGACCCTCGCCAGACACTAAATCTACCTGAGCTTGGACTTCCAAACTCCTGAACTGTGAGAAATTACTGTGTTGTCTGGAAGCCACGAAGTAGTCTAAGGAACTCATCATAACAGCCCAAGTGGATTAAGATGAAATATAATTCCTGCTATTAGGTTTTTCTCCTGCTCAGACCCTGAGTGTGTGTATCACGCTGTATGACTGTAGCATTTCAGTAAATCTTGAAATCAAGTTCTGGGAGTCCTCTAACTTTGCTTTCTTTTTTCAAAATTGTTTTGGCGATGGTAGGACCTTTGCAATTCCACATAAATTTTAGAATCGGCTTGTCAAGTTCTTCAAAAAAAAAAAAAAGACCTGCTGAGTTTCTGATCAAGACTTTTCTGCACTTTGCCTAAAATATCTCAGGTTGTTTTAGTTCCTTGCTCTCCCTTCAGAGTGACAAAGGTCATCCCTGCCCCTCACTTTGGGGATGCCCCAGCAATCCAGATGTCATCCTGGGTCCCCAGTTGAACTAAAAACAAAGACAAGCACTGGCTTAGCCTCTTCCCATGTCTCAGCCATTGAGTCCAATGGACGGCTGCTGAAATGCACCCCCACTTATTCTTGTGGTGCAGACCTCATTCCCCATTCCGCTCTCCTATTGCCTGACACTCCATTTTTCTTCCCTCACCTGGCATCTCCTCCTCCCCTGAGCCCCCTTCTGCCACCTCAGCTTAAAGCCAAAGGATCTTTAAATCTACATGCATATTTATTTTTGCACGAGAAAGTCAGCTCCATTCATTTATCTCATTTCCCTCTCCCTGTACCCCACCCCTGCACCACCAGCCCACCTCCCTGTCCCAATACACAAAGCCGCAAACACTCTCCCTCAGACCTAGAAAAAGAGATGGCCGAACCCTTCCTATTCCTGGCCTCCAAATTGCCAGCTTCTGCAGATGGGGAAATATAAGGTGTGAGGCCCCAGAAAGTTCATAAACTTTTATGCAGATTGGTTTTAGTCTGGTTCAAATTAGGCAACAAAATAGAATTTCCAGATGTTCTATTTGGAATTAACTTGGCTACAGAGAAAAGGCTACTAGGAGGAGGAGTTGGTAATAGGGTTATTTTTACATTCCAGAAAGGGAGTCACAAAAAAGCATATGGACTTGATTAGAGGAGAAGAACCTGCTGGTTGGCACATTAAGAGGACTGTTCTCATTTATTCTGGCTGAGGACACGCGAAGGTGCAAGGGAACATTCTCAAGCCCCTGGGAAGATAAATATTCAGTGCGTCATGTTTTGTCCCAGCAGTCAGCTAAAAACAGCAAAGATGATTTCGGTGGGATCTAAGGAAGTCTTTGGATATCAGACCACTGCTGCTCAACTGTGAATGAGAATCGAATCCCCAGGGGACCGGGGGCGGGGCTGGGGGCGGGGCTGGGGGCGGTTTCTGCTCAGGGCTGATACTGATGCTCCTCATGACAAGATGCAGCTGCTGATCAAGGCACCGGGGTGTCCTGCCACAGGGGGGGTCACAGATGCATCTCCAAGGGCTGGCGAGGTGGGGAATGACAGGAAAATACGAAAGGTAGCACCATAACATTGTCTGGAGATGGTAGAGCATGACAAACAACTAGAGCAAATTCAGGGCGCAAGTTCTTGAAGATGGGTCTCAGTTCTACTGGAGCCCCCGAGGAGGAAGTAGCTACCTCGTGGCAACTAGGGGAGGAATCGAGGAAGCCAATTCTTAGGGATGACGGTCTGTCAGGAAGGAGGAGAAGGGCATGCCTTGTGAAAGGAACAGCTTGTGCCAAATCTCAAGAGGTGTGAAAGAACCACATATGCTCAGCAACCAGTCCACTGTGGGTGGAGTACATGGTGGACAAGAGGAGGGGTTAGGAATGTATATGGAGGCCAGATGGGAGAAGTCCTGGGAGCCTTGCTAAGTATTTGGAGTAAGAGCCAAAGAATCACTGAGCGTGCTAAGGAAGAGCAAATGTGGCTCAGATTTAGGTCAAGGGCAGTGATTGCAGTGGAGGGAATGAGATGCCTTTGTCCTTATCTAAAATAAGATTGGAGGACCATTGGCCTGGGTGGCTGGGACATTAACCAATAGGAAATCAGAGTCAGGCTTGGCGCATTGCCTCTGCCCCTCTCTCTGCTGCTGAGTTCAAGACCGATTGGTTTGCTGGGTTCGTGAATAGAATTAGGGCTCTAGAAATATACCAAAAAGGCAGGAGTCTGGGGCTCAGAAAGACAGAAAAGGAATCTCAGAGTCAGAGTCAGAGCTAGGCACTTTTATTCATTCAACAAACCTGTGCTGCGCACCTGGGCAGGGTCCTGGTTTGCACAGTGAAGCCAAGTTAGTGCCGGTGAAGAGGAAGCCCAGGTGCTGGGAATCTTCAGGGTGGGTGCCGGGGCCAGCTGGGATGAACAGGAAGAGAATGGGGACAAGGGAGAGGTCCTGTCAGGGAGAAGCCTTGGCTGAGGCTGGAGGGCAGGCAGGAGGGAGAATAATGCAGGCAGATGGAGCAGGTGGGAGCAGGAGTGGAATGGCTGGAAGCTCCCCTCTGCGTGGTGGGGGCTACAGGGCTGGGATGGGTTGGGGCTTAGCGCAAGAGGAGTGTTGGAGAGAGTGTTGGGAGATGAGAGCAGAACCTTAGGGTCTGGGTCGGGGTTAACCCTGGGGAAGACTAGAGTTCTGTACGGAGCCCAGCAGGCAGGAAATAGAAATAAGGAGGCAACTCCAATAAGAGGGCTAGAAGCTTCTTCTGCCTGGGCCACGTGGGCCAATCTGCACAGCCCAAGCCAGCCTTGCCATGGCCTCATGGGAATGGACCAGGATCCCTGCAAGAGCACACTTGGGTGAATGCTTTGGGTTGGCGGGTGGGTTCAGGGCCTGGTCATGGGTTTATGGTGCCATGCTTCAAAAAGAAATCCTGCTCCCACTGCCATTCCTGGGCCAGCCAAGGAGCACGAGCAGAAGAAGAAGACTTTGGTGAGGAATCCTAAGGCCGAGACCCCTTTCAATCAAACAGACTTAAAGAGCTTTAAGATTTCTGAAATTTTAACTTGGTTTGGGCACCCAAAGCTGGGTGTACCATCCCCGGAAGGGGGACACTAACTGGGAATAACCCCCGCAAAATGGAGGCTGGAGAGAGTTGGTGTGCAGGGCCCCATGAGGACTGGAGGGAGGCAGAAGCAGGGCAGCTATGACAGAGGAGATGTGGCTATGCAGGGGGAGCCTGTGCACTTCCGTGTAGGGGATGGGCCCATCTAGGCCTAGGTCAGGTGAGCATAGTGAGAACTACAGCAACAGCGTGGGTAAGGCCCCTGGGGGCAGAGGGAAAGAGCTGCCCAGACTCCTAGCTGGAAGCAACCTCTCTGAGGGTTGCCTCTTGTGGCTGCACAAGTGTACAGAAGCTTCTGGAAGTAAGATAGCTCCTTTGAACGTATGTCTGATCCAAGGGTCTGTGGCATCAGGGATCCTTTGGAGGGAGGCACAGACTCTCTGGAACATGGGCCAGTGTCTCAAGGCCCAGGTCATGATTGCATGGGCAAAGGAATTGACTACACTTCTCTATGCCAAGCCCCGTGCTCCATTCTCCTGGAGTGCCCATACCAACAGTTCCCTTCAGCCCCAGATGAGCCAGCCCAGACATCATGACCTCTTCTCAAACCTCCTAGGCCCCTCAGAGGAGCTGAACTTTTAAGGAAAACAGGGCCAGACCCCTGCACCCCTGCACCTCTCTTTATTCTTCTGCCACTACACACAGCACGTCTGATTCACAGAAGCAGGTGTTGAACACTAGCCAAGCACAGGATCTGAGTTCTGATGTTCTGATGTGGAAATGCATCTGAAGCATCCTTGGAAACCATGCGATCTAACCTGGTCATTTAAAATTGAAGCTTCTAATGCTAAGCAGGAAGTGTGAATCAGGCGGTATAGCGATACCAGACTTCAAACTATACTACAGAGCAATAGTAACAAAAACAGCATGGTACTGGTACCAAAACAGGCGGGTGGACCAATGGTACAGAATAGAGGACACAGAAACCAATCCACAAAACTACAACTATCTTATATTTGATAAAGGGGCTAAAAGCATGCAATGGAGGAAGGATAGCATCTTCAACAAATGGTGCTGGGAAAACTGGAAATCCATATGCAACAAAATGAAACTGAATCCCTCTCTCTCGCCATGCACAAAAGTTAATTCAAAATGGATCAAGGAGCTTGATATCAAATCAGAGACACGCCGTCTGATAGAAGAAAAAGTTGGCTACGATCTACATACGGTGGGGTCGGGCTCCAAATTCCTCAATAGGACACCCATAGCACAAAAGTTAATATCTAGAATCAACAAATGGGACTTACTCAAACTAAAAAGTTTTTTCTCAGCAAAAGAAACAATAAGAGAGGTAAATAGGGAGCCTACACCCTGGGAACAAATCTTTACTCCTCACACTTCAGATAGAGCCCTAATATCCAGAGTATACAAAGAACTCAAAAAATTAGACAATAAGAAAACAAACAACCCAATCAACAAATGGGCCAAGGACCTGAACAGACACTTCTCAGAGGAGGACATACAGTCAATCAACAAGTACCTGAAAAAATGCTCACCATCTCAAGCTGTCAGAGAAATGCAAATCAAAACCACCCTAAGATACCATCTCACTCCAGTTAGATTGGCAGCCATTATGAAGTCAAACAACAACAAGTGCTGGCAAGGATGTGGGGAAAAGGGTACACTTGTACATTGCTGGTGGGACTGCAAATTGGTGCAGCCAATTTGGAAAGCAGTATGGAGATTTCTTGGAAAGCTGGGAATGGAGCCACCATTTGACCCAGCTATTCCCCTTCTCGGTCTATTCCCTAAAGACCTAAAAAGAGCATGCTACAGGGACACCGCTACATCGATGTTCATAGCAGCACAATTCACAATAGCAAGACTGTGGAACCAACCTAGATGCCCTTCAATAGATGAATGGATAAAAAAAATGTGGCATTTATATACAATGGAGTATTACTCTGCATTAAAAAATGACAAAATCATAGAATTTGCAGGGAAATGGATGGCATTAGAGCAGATTATGCTAAGTGAAGCTAGCCAATCCCTAAAAAACAAATGCCAAATGTCTTCTTTGATATAAGGAGAGTAACTAAGAACAGAGTAGGGACGAAGAGCAGGAGAAGAAGATTAACATTAAACAGGGATGAGAGGTGGGAGGGAAAGGGAGAGAGAAGGGAAATTGCATGAAAATGGAAGGAGACCCTCAGAGTTATACAAAAGTACATACAAGAGGTAGTGAGGGGAAAGGGAAAAATAATACAAGGGGGAGAAATGAATGACAGTAGAGGGGGTAGAGAGAGAAGAGGGGAGGCGAGGGGAGGGGAGGGGAGGGGGGATGGTAGAGGATAGGAAAGGCAGCAGAACACAACAGACACTAGTATGGCAATATGTAAATCAATGGATGTGTAACTGATGTAATTCTGCAATCTGTATATGGGGTAAAAATGGGAGTTCATAACCCACTTGAATCAAAGTGTGAAATATGATATATCAAGAAATGTGTAATGTTTTGAACAACCAACAATAAAAAATTTTTTAAAATTAAATAAATAAATAAAATTGAAGCTTCTGAGGACCAGAAAGAGTGGTGGCTTGTCCAGCCAGTGAGAGGCAAAATCGGGCTACAGTTAGGGGGTGCCAGTGGGCCCAGACTTGCGGAAAGCTCCAATTTACTGAGCACCTTTTCCATGGCAGGCCTCCCCACTAAGCATTTTAACAAAAACAACACAATAGCAACCACCACTCCATGCCTGGAACTTGACAGACACTATCACGTTGGATTCTCCCAATGACCTGAAGAGGAAATGGTTACCATCACTATTTGAAGAAACGGGGCCTTAAAGATGTGGTCAAGATCCGTGGCTGGGATTCACACCCAAATGGTCCAACTCTAAACTCTCAGCCATTTTTACAAATATCATGAGCCTTAGCCCTCACCACGATGCTACAAGTTAGAACAGAGGTTTCCCCGTCTTAAGAGGGTTTGACTGGCACTTGCTCAAATTTGTGATGATGTGAAAGTGGTGCACATTCCGTGGAAACCACATCTTGAATGTTGAACTTGCATATTTTCCTGGGACAGTTCTATGTGCTGCAATACTCTCTTGTGAGGCTGGGCAGTGACAGTGAAGCCCCGTAATCAATCATGGGGGGAAACAACTGGTGCCCTACAGTGAGGTGCATTGTTAGGCTGGGATATGCAGTAGACTAAGAGTATCCAATGCCTTTGTGATAAATAGTATTTTAAATTTAAGATGGGCCTATGGGGTATAACCCATCGTAAGTCGAGGCACACCTGTGTAACGTTCTACCTTTTTATTAATGACAACAGCGAGGCTCCGTGAGGCAAAGTAACAAGCCCAAGTTCACAAAGCTAACAGCGGACAGAATGAGAGCTTACTGTTCTTTCTTCATGGGTGTGGCCCGGGCCCTGAGTCCCCTTGCCTTCTTCAAAACAGTGAAGAGGGACATTCAGAAACGGACTTTAGGGAGCCCTGTGGGAGCTGAATGTCGCAGCATGCCAACCTGGTAGTCCCAGGTGCCTGCAGGCCAACACAGCGCCACCTTCTGGGGGACCCAAGGACGTAACCCAAGAAGGATCCTCACTAAAGACCAAAGATGCATCTTTTGAGTTTGCTACCTGCCTGGTGTTGACTGAAGCCACCAAGGTGTACCTAGGTCTGATGTGTGTACCAGGGTCATGAAAGGAGATCAGAATGCATTGAGACCAGCAGAATATGATATCTCCTGCACATTGTTTGTGGGATGCTACAGTAGAGTCTCTCTGATTGGGGATTGTTCTCTGACCACCCTACTTCCCTCCCCAAACCCTGCTCAGAACATTCCCTGCTTCCCAATGACCTGCAGAAAACACAAAAATGCCTTGTCGTGTCACTGGAGACTCCTGGCCCATACCCATGCAAGGCACACAGTTAATGCTTCAATGACCACTTGGTTATTTGTCCCTAAATATGTCTTAAGACTTCCTACTTCTAGGGTTAGGGGCATGCTGTTTTCTAACCAGGAATTCTCTTTCCTCTCCCTCCTCTCTCTGACAACCCGTGCACTCTTCAAGGCCCACCCTGAATAACTCATTCCTAGGGAGGGTTGCTGGAGCCCCTCATTGGAAATGAATCATCTTTCTCCTGATCTCCCAGAAATCACCAGTCACATTTCATTCTCAAATTACCTTGAGTTCCTTGGGAATATGTTCATCTCTCCTAGTTTATGGAGAAAAGATGGGGCAAAATTCATCTCTGCTGCTCTCCGTGCCAAGCCCTGGCCCCAGCAGACAGTAGCAGCTTATTAATGTTTGTTGAACTTGAATCACAGTGTATTCACAGTGTGTACTCACTGCCTGCACAGATGTATCCAGGCTGATGGGATGTAGCTGGAGGACTGATCCACTGCCAGTGGAGACTGAGAGGCTGTCTGGGTAGCAGTTTCCCGGGCACAGCACCACAACTTCAGGGAGCTGGGAGCAAGCCCTTTCTTAGACACATAGACGTCTGCTAACAAAAGAAGTGGTGAGCTAGTAAACACCTAACCAAGAAAAGCAAGCCACGGTTTGTAGCATTTTCTCATTGGTAGGGTACCAATACAACCACCTTGGCTGATTTTACGGCACCAAGTGACATCACTGGAGGCTGAATTGGGAAGAAGTGCTAACAGGTTCGTGTGGGCAGGTAAGAGCCAGCTCTCACACATGGCTATCCCCATGAGACCTCAGGGCCTCTACCCCTGTCCTGGCATGGTCATTCATGATAATGATAATGGCTCCCCGGGTTGTATTGTCCTATGTCTCTTTTTCCGTCCCTTCCTGCACCATCTTATTCTGAGTTATTATTATTGGTGGCATAAAATTGTCCCAGGGTGCTCTTCACTTTCTTCTCTTGTTCTATTCAATCCACCCACCAACCACGCTGACCTTTTTCATACGTCCGCTAACAAAAGAAGTGGTGAGTCCAATCATGTCACTCCTTCGGCTTAAAACTTTTAGTGGTTTTTCATCTCTTCTAGAATAAAGTCCAAACTCATGACTGCCCTCCACAAGGCCATTTGGGGCCCGTACTGCTCTGCAGCTGCGTCAGCTTTTGGGTTTTTTGACTTGAATCAAGTTTCTCTTCAACTTCAAGGCCTTTGCCCAAGCTTCACCTCCACCTGTAACACCCCTCCCTCCTCCATTGTCTTCTTTGGTCATGATTCAATCTTGAGGCTTCACATCAAAGGTTTCTCTTCAGAGCTGCCTTTGGGACCCATCCCATCATCACTATAATTGTCCACTTTGGAGTTTGAATTTGTGTCATCTCTTCTTTTTGTGAGCACACATTAATTTAATTGTGGTTTGACATGAGCTTCCACCACTGGGTCATAAGCTCAAGGAGAACAGAGACCGTATCAGCCTTGCTCACCATTACGTAGTAAGAATTTAGCATGGAACATGGACATAAATATTCATTAACTGAATTAATTAGTTAATGATCTAGAAGCCCAAGGAGATAAGCAAGATCTTCACGGATGGTCATTTCCAACACTGATCTTTCAGGAGGAGGAAGAAACACAGGTAGAAAGCTAGAACTAAGAAGGCAGGCATGAGATGAGCAAGAGAGGCTGCGGTCTTTCTCTGCATCCATGGCTTTCCTGGCTTGAACTTGGATCTTCAGAGTCAAGAAGTCTAGAAATATGTCCTAAGGAGGTGCCTATCCATGAAGATGGTTTTTTCTATACCCAGTTCTTCTAAAGGCCCTGGTTTGTTCCCTGGACTTAGAAATAGGAAGGACAGGAGTTGGCTAAGAGGCAATTAGAGAACTTTGAACTTGAGCATTCTAGCCTTGCTGGAATCCAAAAGCGGAGGTATTTTCTCTCTATGTTTGAGTTAAAAAAAAAAAAAGAAAAAGAAAGAAAGAAAAAAGGTACAGCATCACCTCCCAAGCCCAGAGTAGTATGGTGGGAAGCAGCAGCAGAGCCCAGGGAGATGCCCAATCTTGTGCCCAGGACAAAAGCTGGAACCCCAGGCCACGGCCGCCATCCACCTGGAGAGGCATCCCTGTGGCCAACATTGGAGAAGCTGGCCTGGGTTTCCATTTGGCATGGCAGTAAAGGTCTTTGGGATCCTTGCACCTACCATTTCTGATCCTCTCTTTTAAGGGCTTTAGATCTTTGGGGGCATCCTGAAGGTGCCAACTGTAGACCTCAGAGCTGAGGGCAGTGGTCCCTGAAGGAACCATGCTCTGGCCTGGTCAGGATAGCTGGACTATTCCTGGGCTGGGTGGCAGAGAAAACACAATGAGTGGAGCAGGATGCAGGGAAAGCAAGGCAGAGCTGAAGACAGGTGTGGAGTGACGGGGAGAGAGTCCCAGTCATGTGGCTCTGCCGCAAATGAAGACGGCACCAACCAAGGTTAGATGTATTTGGTGCATTTTCACCTTACAATTTTTTTGAAATTTTGATGTTAGGTAGGTTAGGTGTATTTGGGGCATTTTCACCCTACAATATACTACCAAGCACAGTGGGTTTAGCAGGACCCAGCCCCATCGTAAGTGGAGGAGCATCAGCCAATGGCACAGCTCCAGCTCACCCTTGTCCAGAGGAAATGGTCACCCTGGCTTCCTGTCAGCCTGTCACTCTCCACCAGGAGAGAGAAGATGCACAGGGGTCCTGCCTCATGGACCCAATCAGCTTCTCTCTCTCTCTCTCCCTCTACCAGCCCAAATCACTTCACTCCCCCAATGCCAAGTCTAGGCTGCCTCCCCCACAATGCCTTCCTGACATTCCAGCCTAGTTCCTTAAAGTCTACGCCAATAATTCTGCAGTGCGTATGACTGGATCCAATTCAGTCACCCCCAAAGCGGGATGGATGAAAAAAGAACAGAGAGTACCAATTTATGATGGTCCAACTTAGGATTTTTTTTTTGCTTTATACTGTGTGAAATTCACATATATTAAACACAAACTGTACTTTGAAGTTTTAATTTGGCTCTTTTCTTGGGATTTCAATATGTGGGACAATGTTTTCTTGAGATGCTCTGTGGCAGCAAGCTACAGATCACTCAATCATGAGGAAAAGAAACAAAATCCTATGGTGGACCATGTTGCTGAGGCAGATTAGGGTAGGTTAGGTGTATTTGGTGCATTTTCATCTTACAATATATTACCAAGCACAGTGGGTTTAGCAGGACCCAGCCCCATCGTAAGTCGAGGAGCGCCTGTGTAAGCAATTCTACATGTGTTTATTATCCATCCCAAAAGAACCACAGACTTTATAAATGTCTAATTAAGGAGTTAACATCATCACCCTCCCTGGGTCGCAGAGTCAGATCATCACATGTCACATGGTTTGTGGAGAATCCAGAGGGAGACGGCGGCTGGGCCACAATAATACCATTGGTGCAAATGACAAAGACTCTCACGCTACTTAGATTAGTTCAGAATATTATGACATGGATAGTTTTTGTCACATTTAAAAATTACATTGCCTTCAATAGTAGAAATTTATAATACTTTGTGACAAGATGTGTAGTGACCATGGAAAGGGTTTTGTGATTTTAAGATGATTTTATATATTTTTATACATTTTTTTATTTCACATAAAAATATATGTTCTACATTGTGTGCTTTCTGTGGAGAAATTAACTATCATAATTTAACAGCTGGCATATCCCTAATTTTTTTGAAAAATCTGTTCCTTCCAGGTAAAAGTGATATTTTAACAACGCGTGATAAATAACTGTTTTGCCAAAGAAATGTGTGTTGTAGCCAAAATTCTTTGAGCACTGATGTTTAGAGAGTTTCCATCACTGTAGGATTTTCTTCTCTGAAATAATATTATATAATACACTTTTTAAAAAGCTTTAATATTTGCACACTTTAAAAACTTGGGAACAATTTCTAACCTATTTAAACATTTTCCAAAATAAGAGCTTCAGTGGATCTTGAACCCATTTGTTAAAAATATAACTTTTGATTAGTTTACAAAAATTGACATTAAGGAAGATGGAAAATGACTAGCTGACTACATGAATTTCAATAGAAACCTTTGCATAATTGCTGGATGGGGTTTTTTAAAATGAGCATCTTGATTTAGTAAGCACAGCCAGCATGCCATGTCTTCCATTTGGATTTGTGGGTCTTTGTAAAGATTTTTTTTTTCAGCTCTGACAATCATTACAACTAGGTATTTTTTTAAAGAATAAACTTAGAACCAGAACTTTGAATCCAATGCTCCAATACAAAAAGTGAAGCCAACATTAAAACATAGTTAAATACATTTCTCTAAAACTAATAATAATTTTAACAAAATTTTTGCTGCTAATGAACAAAATTAATTTTGAATTAAAAGTAGTATTCAATTCACCTTTATCACATGATAATGATCACATCTCTTTAATTTCTATAATTTCTTATTTCTATTTAGTCTCCTTTGTATTTCATTGCTTTTCTTTCTTTTTTCTTTTCTTTTTTTTTTTTTTTTTTTTTTGTCTCATGGATACATTTAAAAGAACTACTTTCTCTACCTTTGGTTCACCCTCATTAGTTTCTATTTTTGCATACAGGCATACCCTGCAGGTATTGTGGGTTCAGTTCCAGACCACTGCAATAAAGTGTATATCACAATAAAGTGAGTCATATAATTATTTTGGTTTCCCAGTGCATATGAAAGTTATGTTTGCACCATACTTTAGCCTATTAAGTATTCAATAACATTATGTCTTTAAAAAAATCAATGTACATGCCTAATTTAAAAATACTTTATAGCTAAATAATGCTAAGGATTATCTGAGCTGTTTGGAAAATGGCACCAATAGGTTTATTTGATGCAAGTGTACACAAACTTTGAATTTGTGAAAAAGAGAGAAAAAATGTAACATTGGCAATAAATGCAATAAGTGCCATAAGGTAAGGATACACCCTTATAGGTATGTTTTATCAAATCTCACTAGTACAGAAATAGATGCATATGATTTATAAAAAAGTACTCAGAGATGGGGGACTAGTGGGGCTTCAGGTGCAAAGTGTATGGCAATTGCTGATTTATGTGAGTGTCTTGCTCCACCAAGAGACTGAAGCAAATTCTCATCTCTCAACAGCTGGACCTTGCTTCCCAGCAAACATTCATTGACTAGAGGGGTGACTGCAGGGGCAGGTGGGAAAGGATGAATACAATTGTTGCAGGGGCTGAGAAGACAGCATCCTCCTCTCCTTGGTTGGAATGCCACCAGCCTGGGACTCAAAAGACCTGCACTCAGAGCGCAACTTTCTCACCAATTTATTTAGTGGCCTTGGTAACAACCTCACCCGGTCTTTTTCCTTAGCTACAAAATTAAGTTTCCCAAACTTCAGGCATTTCTGTGCCAACAGGATTTTTGCCATTTTTTCATAATCCCCGTTCTCTAAATTAACCTAATATTTCTCTTTTAAATAACTAACATTTTTTACAAGCCTTATCCTAAGCAATAACAGCCAGAAATTGTGGATTGATCAGATAGTTATTTTTAACCACTACACATTAAAATAAATGTGTAATTATTTTAAGATAAAATGTTCACATTCTTGTTGCCAGGAATGCATGCACCATTCCTTGGGAAACCAGGTGATAGAAACTTTTCTAAGACCCATTTCAGTCTGAGTCTGTCAGTTTGAAATTCTACCAGTGGAATGATCCCTCCGACCCCCTGGAGCTCACCAAGTCTGGATGCCGGTTGGGAATGAGAGTTCCTTCCCTATTTCCCCAAATTGGAGAACAATTCTGGTATCCAATTTGGAGTGTGACCTCAAAGTCCTGGGGATAACAATGGAATCATTTTTATTTCAATATGACAAGCTCTATTTTGTCATCAACTGCTCCAAACAAAAGCAGTATGCTACTCTATCCATGAATCTCTAATGATTATTTTTCTGGAAAGAAAGACACATTTTTAGCTCAAAGCTTTGTTTCTACCCACAAGCAATGAAGTTACAGTCAGAGCTGTCTTGCTGAGAATGTCCAAGAATGTTGGACAACATATTTAAAGTGGAAAGGGAACCGAGCCTCATAGAACCAACAACAGACTGGTTTCTAGATCTGTTCTACCAGTAATTTTGTAGCAACGTCATTATGGACAAATTACCTGGTTGGTTTTTCCCATCTCATGAGTAAAGAATGAAAACAACTGTGACTATTCTTGCCAGTACATACCTGCTGCTATTGGTCATTCAACAAACACTATGGATCTTGATTTCTACTAGAAAGAGATACACAATGAAAATAACCCATCGTCAAACAGGGTGGGATATTAGGAGGTAGAAAAAAAAATTAAGCAGAACAGAGAGATGGGAAGTCTCTAAGGGTTAGAGACTATTCTCAGGACTGCAATCTCCTAAGCATGTTTTCTATCAGCTCCCCTCCCTCACCCCTCCAATCTCATCCGAATTTACTTATTTATTTATTCATTCATTCATTCACTCACTTATTCATTCACTCATTCATTCTGTGCTGGGGATTGAACCAGGACTCTTGCATGCTAGGAAACTGCCCTACCACTGAGCTACACTCCAACCCACTATCCACAACTGCTATTCTCACCCCAAGTGTCAGGCCCAACCATTCAGGTTGCATCCAGTGGCATAAACCACCCACCAGTGTGGGACACTGACAATGTGTGTCCTTCTGGTCCTTGCCAAATGAGCTCTTAGCTTGTCCCAGGACTAAGGAAGGACAAAGCTAGGATCTCAAAGTCACCCCCAGCAACCTGGTTATAGAACGTTGAAGAAGCCACTCAGCTTCTTTGGAATGTGAAGTCCTCTTTCCTGGGTCATGTGGAGAAGGACCAGGTTGCTTCTAAAAGCCCTTCTAGTACTCAAATTTCTCAAGTAAAATTATATCAGCCACAGATAACAAGGCAAAAGTATTGGGAGTGAACTGCACTCGAAACCGTAATGACGCTGCTAAGAGCACGTAAACGACGTTCACCCTGAAATGGGGACTGAAAATGCCATTGACGTCACCGCAAAGCAATCACTCATCAAAGTGATCTTGGGAGGAATGTCCGCTCTGGAACATATAATACTAATGACATCACTGAATTCCTGTCATCTGCCTGTCACTGGGCTGTACTCACCTCTTTGTCCCCACTATTCTATATATTGAGAGGCACAGGCCTTCACAGCCCTTTGTACAGGATATCCTGCATAGCAGCTTCTTCTAGATACTGGCTTTCCCCAGCTCCACCTGCCTCATGCCTGACCATGAGAAGGCAAGTTGCCAGGCCACACACATCAGAGGTCTGCACGTGACCCCAGACACATTCATGTCCACCTACCCAGACATGGATCAACATCATGTTCTTAAAAGATTTTAGTTAGTTACCAACTGATTTCACATTTCTTTTTTCAAATAACATTTAGCAATCTTTATTTTTAATGATTTGTAGTATTTATTTTATTAAATATCTTTTTAGTTGTCAATGGACTTTATTTATTCATATGTGGTGCTGAGATTCGAACCCAGTGCCTCACACATGCTAGGCAAGCACTCTACCACTGAGCCATGACATCAGCCCGATGATTTCATATTTTTTTTAAAAAAATTTTTTTAGCTGTAAATGGACACAATATATTTATTTATTTATTTTTATGTGGTGCTGAGGATTGAACCCAGAACCTCACAGGTACAAGGCCGGCACTCTGCCACTGAGCTACAGCCCCAGCCCCTGATTTCACTTTTTTTTTTTTTTTTTAAGTCTGGCTTCTTTTGAAAACTCTGAGACTTTGGCCCACATTGACAGCTGCTCAACCATTGCTCCATGAGCCGAAGCCTGAACACACTAGTTTGTCACAGACTCCACCACTCTTCGATTGCCTCCCGATCCAACCCCTTTGTTCACTGAAAATATCTGCCTGACCTGACTCTTCTGCCTCCTGCTCCAGATGTTTGTCATGATACTGGAGGACATCAGGATCCAATGAGTAATGGGACATGGAAAGGCTCTTGACCAAGTTCTGGGCTGTCGTGGATGTACATTAGATTGACATGGGGTCAAGAAATTAAAAGAATAGGCTCTTGTTATGGAGTCCCCGCTCCATCCCAAGCTCCATGCGTGTTTATTCCGTGTTGTTCATTCATTCACAGTGCATTTCATTTTGTTCTCATGGCAACCTCTATTCATTTTCATGTCTAACAAGAAAACAAATTCAAGAGAAGTGACTTCAAATCATACCTGCGAGACTCTAAACCCTGTCCTGGCCCCACTCATTCCTAAGCCACACTTGCCGGTGCCCCCACTTTATATGCTATTTTTTACTTTTCCAAGATGGAAATTCCTTCTCCATTATTAAAATCATGATTTTGTTCGAAATTAAATGACTCTGAAAGGGGTTGACCTTTATTTACTCTCCGACCATGGTTGGTGGCAGGGGGGCAGGGGCTGGGCAGTGGGGCAGAGTCTGGGCTGGAGACAGAGCCGTGCAACTGTTGAGCCATGTCAAATGTGGGAGCGTATGCAAGAACCACCAACAAATGTCCCTGTGTCTTTTGCAAGACTTCAGACATTCCAGGCCACCAGGCTGATCAAACCAATTTAACGGGGCTAGGGGTGAGGGTGAGCTCAGATTTGCTCAACATTAACTGCGTCTGGGCGTGCAAAGTAGTGCATTTTTCAGTGACACCACCACAGCACAGAGAGAATTAAGGGAAAATGCAAACTGAAAACAGCACATGTTGCTTGTGCTAAGTTACCCTGGCATTTACTCATCTGTTCCGGCAGTGGATGACCCTCTCTTATCTGTTGTCCCAGCCCTAATCTCAATGGGAGGTCTTTTCTTTGACTTACCACACATGTCCTTGCTGAGGGTCGTTTTATCTACTGCTGGGTATGTGCAGTAGACAAATCATACTTGATTTCCACCCCAGGAGAAATGCACAGGCCACTGACAGCAGACAGGTACAAGAACAAACACTAGAAGGTTCAAGGAGCCCCCTTTAAAGTCTGAATGAGGGAGATGAGTCACATGGGCACTGTCTGTGCCATCACTCTGTGAGATAGTCTGGGCACACTAGTGTGCCAAAGACCCTGCCACTCCTATCATCTCCTGGTCAGGTCCCTTCACACACTGAAAATACCTGCCTGAAATATACCTGAATATGCCACGCAGAACTTTGTCATGACGCAAGAGGACATTAAGTAGTGACACACTGAAATGTTCGTGGCTTACTGTCATGAATGTATACATTAGGTTTATGTGGGGACCAGGAATAAAGATAATAATTAGTTCACTTTTAACTACTCTGGGACCCACCTTTTCTCCTTCCAAATGGAAGTGCCTACTTCACAGGTCCTTTGGAAGACTGGCCTCGTGGGGTCAAATTTTAGTTCTCATGTCTCCTATCAAAGGAAAGCCATTGAAGGTAGATACTTCCCTAGTCCCCACACTCCGCTCTTAAGAAGTCACCTTATAGACCTCAAGGGTACCCAGAAGGCCTACAAATAGTCACAGGTCGGGGCACCAAAGTGTAAAGAAGGATGTCTGAGACTCAAGATGTGAGCATCTGAAATCTAGAGAACAAAAGAAGAAGACCCTGAAAGCAGAAATGGATAGGGGCATTTGATGGCCTTTTGCAAAGAACCCCCAGAAGGAAAGATACAGATTTAATTCATCTGCACATAGAGTTTTCCAGTAAGCTCCTCCAGATAGTTAGGGTGGGAGTTATAATGATGAACACCAGCCTGGCCCCTCCTTGGAGTGCTAATATTCTACCCTGGAGTGAAGATCTCTGCCTACCTCCACATCTCAAGCCTCATCCCTTATATATCATGTAGACACCCAGTAAGAATCTGATACAAGCATGGCTCAGATTGAAGAACATTCTCTATGTTCTTCAAGCCTGACCTCGACTCCGTCCCTGCCCCACTGCCTCACAATCCTGCCACCCCTGAAGCCACTCCTGAGCCCTCCCAAGCCCTCAGGCCTCCTAGGATCAACGTCTATACCAAACACTTTGAGACCAGACCTCTGCTACCCACATTGTACACTAGGTCTTTCATTGCTCAGCACAGAGTAGAAGCACCGGGCAAATTCACGAGTTAAAACTCCTTGAGGGCAGGGCCCATGTCTTCCTCTACATGCCTAACTTATTGCATCTGTTAATAGATTACTTTAGCTGGTTGTATGGTTGCCCTTAAGAACACATGGGTAGCCTGGGGGAAAGAGGTAAGTGGGCATCTGAAACCAGCAATGATATTACCCACTTGTCCCAAGACAGACCAGGTTTCCACACCCAATTGCTAAATAATACCTGCTAAAAAGGCAAATATCTTTCAGACTTTCCCACAATTTCCACAGCCTGGAACCCTGGGTTACCCAGGCACTGCCCCCCACCAGGCAGAGTTCAGAGCAAGCGTCCTGCTGGGGAATCATGTTGAAACTTGAACCAACTGTGTGCAAAAAGCCCCAAAGAAGGGGAAATGGTTGTTTGCCAAGTTGAGAAGACATGGGTTGGTTACCATAGCCTCTCCCTTCTTTGGATTGAGGCAAGAAGCAATTAAAGAAAGAACAGCGCTGGTACTTTTCCCAAAGTAAGTGGCATTAATCTGTTTAATTAATTAGACAGGCTAAACTGACATCCTTCAGGTTTGCATATTTATAAGAAAAAAATGTGAAAGTCTCAACTTCCATAAGCTTGTCACCGAGAAATACGAACAAAAAGGGTCGTATCTCCAAAACCAAATTCAAGCAATTTAATAAGTGGCAAGCCAATCCCCTTAGGGCTGGGTTTGGTCTCAGATGATTTTTCTGCTCGCATCCTGGTCTAGACGGGGAAATGGCACAGGAAGAACGAGAGGCCCCCGGCTCGTTAAAACTGGGCATTCTACCACCCGGAAACTCTCTTCCAATCTGTAAGTAGCCGAAAACCAACCTACATTCTTAAATTCCAGTGAAAAAAGATCTCACCCTAGTTGTGATGAATTTGATACTTCTGCACTCTGTGCAATATGTGTGATATATAATCCATATCAGGATTTCTAATCCTAAATGTAATATGCTTCCTGGAAAGAGTAATTCTTTGCTAATCTTTTTGAGTTTATTGCATCTGCTGTCTGGGAGTACTCAGTTCTAACAAATCCAGTTCAGGCCTCAAAATCGCTCATGTACATTGTTTGTCGATCACATAATATTATCAATGGAGTCCAGTTATTTATTTAATGAAGAACGAGGATTGTCCTGCGAGACATCTTTTCTCTGGTTCTTTCACAATTGCAATAACTGAGTCATTATTCTGGAAACTAAATTCCCTTTCGAAATGAATTTTAGATTTTTTTTTCCCTATGCTTTCTGCACATGGAATTGAAAGTTCATGAGTTTTATGATCCAATTGTGAGGGTGCATGTTGAGTGCTGGGGAGGGCGGGGAGGGGGATGAAATCTGTTAGATTGTCATACAGAGAAATAACTGTATGAAATTTTAATTATCTATCTTGAAGTAATAATAAATGTTTGATGAGATAATAATGAGACATGCAGGGAAATGTTAATGAATGTGTGGAACATGAAGAGTTTAAATAAAGGAGGAAGAGGAACGACTGGGTAGCGGGCTGTCACTGTTCGTGCATTTGCTACGGTGTGTTGGAAGTCAACCGGAGGAAGTTCCACGGGTCACAGGGCAGTCAGGATCATATTGGGTTTGTTTATGGTGAAGAAAAAGATCTTTGCATCTTTTTCCCTTGGCAAAACGGTTACCAAAATAACTCCTGAATTTCTGTTGGGATCTGAAGCGAAGTTCTACTTTTCTCTCGATTCCCTGGGCTGGTTCCTCATTGCTACGGTTAAGAGAGGTCACACACAAGAACAAGAACAGCATCAGAAGCCCCAGGTCACTGCAGTGGTGCCAGAATCATTCCCAACTTAATGCAACAAAAATTAAATGTTGTTTTCTCTTTCTGGCGGATTGTTTACTTGGAAAAACACCATATAATTAAAACCATTTTATGAGCTGTAAGAACAAAAACGATGACTCAGACCTGCAGATTCGTTGTTCACGGGGGCGGAGGGGGGATCTACCCAAGCGAGAAATAGAAAGTATTGGCCAGATGAGACATTTTGCAAATAGTTATTATTTTCCCCTTTAGACTCACTGAGGCCTCACCCCAGGACTTGAGGAAGATGTTGTACAGGAAAGACAGAGCCAGATAAGGAAAATGTGAGCAAACCTTAGAATGTGCCTCAGAATGGAGGATCCCGGCCCCCCGTGCTGTAACCAAATCTGGGCTACCATAGGGGAAAAGAATATGGGGTAGAGGACCGTTCAGAACCATCTTTAGGCAGAGAGTGGAATTTCTCTCTTGTTGAAAGAAACAAGTATTAAAACTACAAAGGGATTTTTTTCATGAGAACATAGGAATTCTGTTGTTCTGTCCAAGTTAAGTCTAGCAGTTTAAAAAAAAAAAAAAGAAGATAACTCTGAGTAGGTAGTTATCAGAGGCTGAGCCCATGTTAAGCACTTCACAACCATTTATCCCACCTGATCCTTACAAGATCATTTTACAGATTAAATAATTCAAGTGTGTAAAAGTTAAGAATTTGCCCCAAATCACAACATCAGTAAGGGGTAAGAGCCAGGATCAAATTCCAGTCTCTCTTACATCGATGCTTATGCGTTCTCTTTCCTCTCCAAAGGCCCCTTCCAATACACTTATTCCACACTTCCATACCTAGCACAAATTGAGCATCTGCCCCGGCCACTGGCCCTTCCAGATCCATGTGTACTTTGGCTGGACAGACAGCCACCTGGGCTGCCTCAGAGACGAGTTTAGGAACCAGGCACAACTGCTTTTCCTTCACACCGAGGCTAGGGTGGGGTGCAGAGATGCAGGTAGAAAAGATCTCTTTCATACTTGCCAGACTTTGAACATCTAATTGCTCATGGACTTTCCAGTTGACTTAATGAGATCAGCACCCAAAAAAACCCCATCAAATCATGAGATCTCTGTTAATAGCATTCAAATAGAGTCTTAATGGATGCAGAGAAAAGAAAAAGGAGAAGAAGAAGGAAGCAGGAAATAGAGAAGGAAAAGAGAGAGCGAGAGAGAAAGCTGTGTGTGAATTCAAACAAAACATATTCTGTGGACATCAAATTCCTTGCTGTTTGCCTGTGTCACCGGGCTCAGCATTTTGGGAGGGTACGAGCTGGTGTTCTCACGAAGCCAGGCTGACTCAAAATACACCATTACAACTTCATATATCCAGTATGTAATTTGTACTTAAGGGAGAGATATTTGGGAGGACTCGCCCCTCCCCCACTCCATCCTGGCAACTTGGGGCCTCCTGCTGGGGTGGGGGTAGGCCTCCCCAAGACCTTTGTTTTGTAATCTCTGACACCAGCAGCAGTTGGCTGCAGTGAAGTTACAGCAGCCTCCTCTGCCATCCTTGGGGACCCCTACTCTGGTCCCGGAAGAAAGAATCTACCAGAACTGCTTCTCTTACATTCTGGAAGCTTCCACAGCAACCCCAGGCCCCCAGACAGAGAGATATGGAGAGGGGGCCAGAGGATCTCAAGTCCTTCCTTCCTCAAGAGGTAGGGAATCAGCACAGGCCGACCAGCCCTCTCTGCTCCCAAACTAGACAGGGTCTTGGCTAGCAGAAGCCATGGCCCAGAGGGTGGGCAGAAGAGCTGGTTTCCCTTCCAGCGCCTGCTCAGTTCTGCCCAAAATATATCCATGGGCCTCTATAGCTTCTCACTGGGACTTTGCACAGGATGTGCAGAGCAAGCTGGGTGGTGGTGAGGATCTAATTTAAAACTGTTGCCTAGTGTCCTTCTAAGCCGTGCCCTACTCTGCAAAAAAAAAAAAAAAAAAAAAAAGAAAGAAAAAAAAAAGCCTCATCATTCAGGCAACAGCTGGAAGGCTTGGCTGAATGGTGTGCGCCTCAATGTGGAAGGTCACAGGATACTGATCTAAGGGCTGAGAAGTCTTGCTCACCCAACTGTTGACACTCAGTAAACCGGGCAGGCGGGGCTGGTGTGGGCATCTGAGGAAGAAGGCCCCCACCCCACCCCCCAGCCACAGAAAGAATAGGAAGCTCCTTCTATTCAGCATTCACAGGGGTCCCAGGCCCCTTCCACCCCCTACCAAAGCCACCAGGCCCTTTCCCTGCCTCTAAGTTACCTTGTATTATAACAGGATTAAAGTATATTTAGCTCCCCATTAGCATACTTGAGCCCCCATTTTGGCCTACTTAAGGCTTCCGGCTGGCTTTGATCAGTTTTGCGTTCTGCTGGTCAACAGAAGAGCCCAGCAGGCAGGGGGTAAAGGGGACAGGGGGAAAGGGGAGGAGGCAGAGAGGGAGTCAGACTGTGAAATTATCCTGATGCTCCTTCTCCGATTCCCAATATTCTATTGTTTTTCTTAAACGGCCCAGTTTACACCCAGAGTGGGCAAGGGGGGAGAAGGGGGGGAGGTGGCAGGAACCAATAATAATTAGGTCTTAGTCGCAAGGAGAAAAAGGATTTGAGCTCTCCTAAGAAAAGGAGGGGGGGGACCCTATAATTTCTACAGTGTCTGCCTTTTTATTGCTTGCATTTGCATATAAATTAAATCCATATTGTAGCTTTAAGGCAAGCCCGGGCTTAGAATTCCACACAGCTCGGGGTCCTATTGTCTTACAGCCAGTTCTAGGCGGCAGCAAAATGAAAAGGGAGGGCCGAGCAGAGGAAGGAGAAAGTCAGTTTTGTAGCGTTTTTAATTGCCTGTTTGTTTTCTCCGCCAATTACAGGCAAATTAATATTTAAACTTCGGGAGGCTGTGAGGAGGCTCTTACAGAGAGCGCAGGCTGCAGATTGCAGGGTGGGAGGCCTTGGGCTCTTGGCTGTCCTGCAGTTGAGATTTCACGATGGGGAAATAAAAAATAATCGTGGTCGTGATGTCCCAGCTTGGACCTAGATCTTGGTTCTGATTTCTTCTCTCATCGTGGCAGGAGCTCCGAGATTCATTGGTGCTTCTAGAAAGATCCCCAGGTTGCAGCGGTGTGGGGGGTGTCCACTTGGGCTGGGGTGGCTAAGGCCGACTTCAGCTCTCCCATTGACCACACCCCTCCACAAGTCTGCCTCAGTGTCCCTTTCTCTGGGAAGAGTGGCCTCAATAGAGAGTAGCTGGGAGACCAGAGATCAGGGTGAAGCCAATGTCTCAAACCTATGTGGCGTCCCAGCAAACAGGTCAAGAAGGAAGTGATCACAAAAGAGAGGTCTACAGAGGCCAGGAGCCCGCAGGGAAGGGCCCTTCATGCTTCTGTCTTCAAAACATTCAAGGGCGTGGAGGTGGAGCTCAGTGGTAGAGCACCTGCACACAAGACCCTGGATGCCATCCATTCCCCAGAACCTCGAAAGGAAAAATAAAAATTCAAAAAGAAAGTGACAGGCTTGGGAAGGCTTGTGTCAAATTTAGCCTGGTCTATCCATAGAATGGACATATGTGGCAGGGAATCTCCAGGTCAAAAAGTAATTCAATTATACGAGTTCGAATCAAACGTCGGAGCAGAAGGATCTCCAGCTCAGAATCTGTGTCCTTTTCAACGATGTGCTTCTTTTTTCATATTCACATAGGTACCTTGCCTCCATGTCTTCCACCCCATACCCCCCCCCCCACCTCCCCTCACCTTCCTTCTCATTATTGGTGCTGTGGAGGTGCACTGTCTCATCTGGGAAGAGGGGCTGGCTGAGTTATTGTTGTTATTAAATTCCTCTAGTAAATCTCGGTCCTGACATTATTTCAATAATCGGTTCCACAGTGTCCTTGGCACCCGTTTGGAATTCTTTTGCCTCTGCGGAGCCCCTTCGGACCTGGTTTCTGTACTCGCCTACACTCCTCAAGTCGCTCTATCTAAGGTTTTCTGTTCCTACCTCCTTTTTTCTATTTCCATCATGTTTCCTTCCGGGAAAGGCTGCCAAAAATGCTTCAGCTTCCAAACACAGGCTCTGCTTTCCTTTGTGCTAAAAATCTAGGGAAAATCCACAGTTTCCCCTGTGATACAGATGATGTCTCTACTGATGTCCTCTGCCTTTCATTTTCAGGTTCCTCAAAGTCACCCCAAAATGTTCCATGTTTCTCCCTGAGCAGCACCAGATTTTTTTTATTATTATTATTATTATTATTATTATTATTATTATTATTATTATTTCTTTGAAATAAGTCCCTCGTGACTCCTGCCCTACCCAGTCTCTCATGGGCACTGCCAATGGTACAATTTCCTGGATAAAGTGTGTTTTGCCCATGTTTGTGATCCACATCTCTGGAAAACTTTAAATGGCCTACAATGGGAACACCAATTCCAGCACCCCAAAGCAGACTTGTTTAAGATCAATAATTGACTGACTCGATATAACAAGCTGTTTCAAAATAATGATGCTCCAAGTCAAGCTCAAGGCTAAGTCCTATGCAGCATTACATATATCTTATTTTTAATTTCATAACAACCCTGGCTGACCTCAGAACAATTATTAACCCAATTTTACGGATGATATGACACAGAGAAGTTAAGTAAATTATCCAAAGTCCCACAGCTCGGGACTCAAACCCTGGGCAGCCTGCCTTGATTGCATTCATTAATTTAACAGTTGGCCACAGTCCTACCACATCTCCTTAGTGCACCAGGCACCATGGGTCCCTAGGAGTGGATGAAGACTCTGCACACTTCATTTTCATCAAACCTAATGACAGCCCTGCAAGGTAGACCTATGATCCCTGTTGTGTAGGGGATCTGACACTTGGAAAGGTGAAGGATCTCACCCATCATATCTGTGCAGCCCCACTCACACTTGGGCCAGTGAGACTCCAGATGATGTCCCACCTGCTCCCAGCATACCACTCACCTCCAAACAGCCACCTGATTCTGTCACCACGGACCTGTCTGCAGATGTTCGCCAAGCACTATTGGAACAGGTCAGCACAGATTTTACAAAAGGCTACACGGCCATCCCTGACGTCACAGATCTTATTTTGGGGACTGGGGCAAGGAAGAGGGCAAGGAGTCAGACAAACAGATACTTGGAAGTGGCTTTGTGATTCAACCCAATTAGCAGTGTTTGCAAAATTACTGGCCCTTCAAAAGTATATTTTGGCTCCAGGAATATTTGAGGGTCCTCAAACCCTCTCATTGGCTGCCTCCTCCCTACCCCCAGGCTTCCTAGGGCCTCCGCTGAGTCTGTACCCCACAGGGTCTCATTCTAGAGCCTCTATCTCAGCAAGCCCCACCCCACCTCCTGTCACTGGAAATCAAAGCCAAGGTCACTCACCAAGGGTGAGTCTGGCTGGGAGACTCTCCTCCAGAAGTCTCAGGTCATTTTATTAAATGTTTATCATTTTAAACCAGGAACAAGCACATGATACAAAAGTCAAAAGGAACAAAAGAGCATAGAGTGAAAGCCTCCCTCCACCTACGACCCACACCCACCCCATTCTCCCTCCCAGAGGCAAACACTGATGCTAATGTTCTTAGGTATATTCTTGCAAAGATCCTGTGCACCTACTAGCCACTTCCTATGTAAATACCTATGTATGTCCACAGTACAATTGGCCCTCCTGATTTTCCACAGATTGAACCAACCTTCAGTGGAAAATATTTTGGGGAAAAAAATGGGGCTGTTGAACATTACTTTTTTCCCCTTGTCATTATTCCCTAATCAATATAGTATAATAGCTATTGATACTATAAG
Source organism: Marmota flaviventris (assembly GCF_047511675.1). Taxonomy (NCBI): domain Eukaryota; kingdom Metazoa; phylum Chordata; class Mammalia; order Rodentia; family Sciuridae; genus Marmota; species Marmota flaviventris. The sequence continues at coordinate 104,902,702 of NC_092508.1, read as the reverse complement.
TAATCCAAAGATGATTGAGTATATGGTAGGATGTGCAAAGGTTCTATGCAAATACTAGGTAGGACATTTTATATAAAGGACTGGAACATTCTCAGATTTGGGTATCTTCAGGGTGTCTTGGAACAAGTTTCCCATGAATACAAAAGGACAGCTGTACATCTATTTGTTGCCATTTATATACATGACAGCATTTGTACTACAGTTTTTTTTTTCGCTGAACAGCACATATTGGGGATTATATGCATATAACTAACATTTCCATATAACTATTTCCATATAACTATCTCCTTTCTCTAAATGACTAAGGAATATTTTATTATATGGCTGTAACATCATTAATCTAACAGATCTCCTAAGTAATTTTTTAGCTATTTATCTCTTAAGTCCTTTGCTGTTCCCAATCCTTTAGTGAATATTCTTATACATGGTCATTTTGCAGATGTGCTAACATATTTATAGGAAAAATTCCTAGGGTCAAGATAGCTGGTCAGAGGGAATGTACATTTTTTATTTTGATAGTTTGCCAAACTATTCTCCAGTAATTTATGCTTCCACCCACATTGTGTAAAATGCCTATTTTCCCACACCCTGGGCAACACTAAATGACATGGAACTTTTTGATCTTTGCCAATCAGATAAGTGAAAAACATTATCTCATATTTCAAATTTGTATTTCTATTGAAGTTGTGCAACTTTGCAAATGTTTGAGAGCCATCTGAATTTCCTGTACTGTGAATGACATACATTCTTTTTGTCAATTTTTTCATTCAGTTTTTGGCCCTTTTCTTATTAATTCATAATAACTCTTTACATATTAAAGGATATGTAGCTCTTTAGATAATAAAGAATGCGATGCATTGCAAACATTTTTTCCCAGCTTGCCATTTCATTTGGTTGATAGTTTGGGGGGTTTTGCCTGGGTGGCCTTCTTTACAGCCTGAATTCTAGTTTCTATGCTGTTCAATACCATCAGTTACTTAATAAACACAATGGAATCTGCAGATATGGGTCTGGTGTAAAACACTGGAGATGTTTAAGCTGACTGCTGACATTTAAAATGCCAGTAATTTGGCAGCCCTGGATCTTAGTTTCCCAGACTGTGGCATTAGGGTTAAATGCTGTGGAAGCTTCTAGAAGGTTCTGCCATCCTCTCCTGAATCCTTCCTGTAGCTCCAAGATCCTACTAGCCAAGGATCTTGCTGTGCACTCTGTTAACTGGGTACAGCCATTGAATGTCACTGTGAGATGCCTCCCCTCTGCTCAAGGCCTGGCCTTAACTCAGCCAGAATCTTGTCCCCCACCTCTGGAACAGGAAGCATCAGGCAGGAAGGAGACAGGAATCTTGGTCATCAAATAAAGCATTTAACTCCAGCCTTCCCTTCCCCAATTTCCCAAACACCCCCCCTACACATGGATCACCCCTGAAGCCCCCTGGTTCTGTCTTTGAAGTCACTGTTTAGAACTACATCACATAATTTGAAAGATAACTCAGACAAAATACCTATAATCATGTAGAAATTCGCCTGTTTTGTTTTGAATTACCGGGATAGCATAACCAATGTTGATTTAGGGGCCTAGGGCCATGTAGTGGACTTGGGAGTGCCTGGACAGTGGCAGGTGACTGCTGGCTTTGGTATGGCCATCACGGTCTCCTGGACAAATGTTGATTTCCTTCAGCTGGTCTGTATCCTCCCCTGGGAAATTTATATTTCTTCCTGGCATCCATCCCACATCTTCTCTGGCTACCACGAAGACAAAGAACTCCTTCCCTGGCTTTGAGAACGGCTTGTTTTAGTCAAAGAATCCCTCTCCAACCTTTCAATGGAGTCCCTGATCTCGGTGTAAAAAGCCCCTTTTCCTTCCTGACCCAGCCCTCAGCCTCACACGACATTTTCTGATGTCCCAAACCCCAACAAAAAGCAAAAAAAAAAAAAAAAAAAAAAAAACCCTTCTCTGGCCTCCTGGCTAGGGCCTGTCACCTAAACAATTATGTAATTTAAAAGATGTCGGGGTCTTTGCTAAACACAACCTTCTGCAGTCCCTTCTGAGCTGCTTGGATATTTTAACCTTCAGAATCACTCCTAGGAGTTAGAAATAGGTGAGTCTATAGTATCCAAAGGCTCCCTTAAAACTGGGGCTCAGACTGTAACCCAGCAGTACAGCAGAGCATCCTTAGCATGTATGTGCAAGGCGGTGGGTTCAATTTCCAGCTCCAAACAATACACAAAAATAAAGTCATGACTATTTAAAGTGCTCTGGGTCAGGGCTGGGTGCTGGCCACAGAAAGGTCAAAGTGCTGGCCGGAAGCTGCCCTGCCAGGAGGGCATAGCCATGTACTTACTCGTGGACCGTGATTGCTGGCCCTGCCTGGGGGAAAGAGCTCAGTGGAACAGACACTCTGATTTTCACCTCGGGAGGCCCAAGCATAACTGACCTTGAAAAGAGGAGCTATGGGGCAGAGGAATTTTGTGGCAATAACAGCTCTGTTGCCCACAGAGGCTTCTTCCTTCCACTCTGCTGCAGCCTCCAATCACCCGCATCAGAGCTAGGCCGCTGTGGGTCTGGATCCCAAGACCTCACCCTACTGGGTGCTTCGGTTTTTCTCAGAGGAAGTATCCGCTGATAAGCAGATACCTGGACCTCAAAAACAGGACAGGACCTCAAAAACATCTTATTTCACAAACACATGTTCCAAGAAGCCCAAGGGACCCTGAGGTACCATCAGCACCGGGCCCTGATGAGGCCAGCCAACAACATATAAAGGACTCTCCATCCTCAGTCTGAGTAGGGTCCCTATTGTCTAATACAATGTTTAAATAGCATGTTCTTAAAAGCCCCAAAGGCTTCAAGGCCACTGATGATATCTGAGCTCCCAACAGGACCCAGCAAGAGCTAGGTGGGAGGGGAAGATGCTTCTCTCCCGTGGAGCCTGCAGACCCCAGGGCGTTAGGAGGGCTAATGGCCCTTGGCAGTAAGACCAGCAGGACACACCTGTGCTTCAGGCCCAGGTTCAGACAACAGACCACACAAAGCACAAATGAGGTCAGAGGCCTAAACCTGATGGATCCAGGCCTGAACGTGGCCCACAGACTGCTCAGAAAAACATCAATTTTTGCATATATTTGAGTGACCTCGGCCAGCTTGGCCCGAGTTTCATTTTCCTCGACTGTTAAATGGGACTTATGATACCTTTCCCACAGGATTTGCACTAATAGTGGGACCTTATGTCCGTGACTTGATTCCATGGTGTCTCCGTTTCCTCATTAGTAAAATGGAATAAAGAATTCCACCTGCCTAGACGACTTAGACCAGTGTCTTGCAGGTACTAAATGTTCACAAATACTGGCTGCTGTTATTGTCATTGTGGATCGTGTTAAACCACGGTGGCTGTACATCTTGTTTTCTTGTGGGTGAGGCCCTGTCTATGTGGCTTGGTGTCCCCCATGGCTCCTGGAATGTTCCTCAGCCTACGGTGGGTGCTCAGTGATACTGCTCAGTGATACACACAGGTCTCCAGAGGCACTGACAGAAAACCATTCCTATTTTGAAGTAGCCAAGTGCAAATCATCATTGAGGTCACATAGACCAGGATGAGTCAAGCCATTTAGAAGTTCTGCATCTTTCCCAGTGAGTTCCAATGACTATTTTTTAATATATATAACTGCCGTGACTATCCACCCAGGGTTGATTGGCAAGAGAGGAACCTGTATTCTTTTGCTTCTCCCATGGCATGGGGGAGGTCTTGCAGAAGGACTCTTCCCAATCCAGCCATCCATCCAGGTCAGCCCCCAAACCCCTCCCACCTCCCCACAACAGCCCCCAAGCCCCTCCCACGTCCCCACATCAGCCCCCCAAGCCCCTCCCACCTCCCCCCCACCTCCCCCGCAGGCCAGGGGATGGTTCAGGATCTCCCAGCCAGCCACAGGCCCGCCCCCGTGTGCTGGCATTGTTATTTCTGCCCCTTTGTCTCCTGGCACTGTTTCCAGGCCTGGCCATCCGGTGGCACTCTCCTGATATGCGACCCACCTGCCTTGCTCATTACCATTGTAACTCCTGGGCCGCTCTTACCCGTTAAGACCTCAGTCTAGCCCGCACCACCTCACCAGATCCCTGGCCTTCTCCAACAGGCCTCTGCTCCCTGCATAACGTCTGCCCCTACACAAAGCCCCATCAAAGGAGTTTTGCAGCAGAGTACACCTGGAGAGTTTTATCTTGCTGTCCTGTCTGCCATCAAGTGGAGGTAACTGCTGGCCAGCACCATGGCACAACAGCCCAGCTTCGTTTCATATACACAGCCTCCCTAGAGCCTTAAACGCAAACTGGTCCTCCCGGACCAGAGCTGACACTATCCCAGATAAGACAGGGGGAGATAAAACCCCTGCACCTGCCTCCATCCCAGGACTAGAAAAATTAGGCGCTCAGGAAGGTCAAAGGGATAATGCCCACTGGCTTCAGGTGAGTTATCCCAGGACGTCAGCTGTGTCTCCAGAAATAGACTCAAAATCCATGGCAGAATTTGAGAGCTAGGTGGCCAGTCTTGGCAGTGTCAAATCCAAGACCCATAGGGCTGTTACCTTCAGGTAGTCCAGGCTTGGGAGTGATGGTGGCTGCCCTTCACAACAGTGGCCTGCTCAGTGTCACTAACAGGGCACTGACCATGCCCAGGCATTACTCTCACAGAACAGCACTCAGAGAAAGCTCAAAAGAATTTGACCACTGAACACATGCAGAGAGTTGGCCATTTCCAAAACACTATGTACAGAAAGCTCAAAGGGCTTATTAGGTTTGCCTCTTTAGAAATGGAAAAACTGAGGCAGAGAGACTAAAGAACTTCCCAAAAATGTCCTTAAAAATATAGAGCAGGGACCTAGCTTCCATACTCAGCCACTACTATGCCTAGAGAGACTGAAACCCAAGTCCTAATTCTACCTCTTCCTTGCTGTGTGACCTTGGGCAAGTCACTCCATCTCTCTGATGACTAGAGTGGAGGAGATCATACCGACTTTGCAATAACAGCAACAATGCAGGTGATAAGCCTGCCCATAATGAGCGTTTGATAAATGATTGCTGTCACTTTTAATCCATTCGCTCTTTTCTGATCCTCATGAAATCTGAGAAAAGCTCACTCCCAGCCCGACACCGTTTAATGTGGCTGCCTCCCATGTTTGCATAAATCTGTTATGAACTGAAAATTATTTCCCACCTAAGATATCCAGTCTTGTGATAGAAGCTGGTCCAAGTTCTCCTGAATGGACAAGGAATTTCTCAAGGTCATGATGGATTTGCGTTAGGTATACTTCGAGTCTGACTGTAGGTTAAGTGCAGACACATTTAAGATAGCAAGTGACTATTCATTTAAAGGCTTATGCCTTTGCACATGCTCTTTTCTCCTCCTGCATTCTTCAAAGTTCACTGTGGCCAGCATCCCCTCCAGGAAGTCTTCCCTGACTAAACCTATGCCCACCCTCTCCTGGGGCCTTACGTGCTCCTGCTCTGGGTTTTGTTTACTCTGTCCCAACACCTTCCAACCCACTTCATCTTAGAGGGCTGCTTTTTCCCCCGCCATTCGCTGTTCTTACCTTTCAAGTGCAACAAATGCCCTGTGAAGCTCTTTAAACAGACTCACTCTAGGGTCTGCCTCTTTGGAGATTTGAGCTCGACAGGTTCTAACGCATGACCCGTGGAGTCTGGGTTCTTAAAACTCCACGGGCGATTCTGCTGTGCACCAGCAATCGAAAGCCTGCGGAGCCAGTCTGCCTTCTGGTCTCCATGGTAACCCTAGCATCACATGAAGACCTGCACCCAGTTGGTACACAACAATTAGTCAATTAATACGTTCTGTCTCTCTGTTCCTTCTATAACCCAGCTCTTACCGACTCCTAGCCATGATTTTGAGAATAGGCTGGAGAAGAAGTGGGGGAGTAGAAGAAAGGAAAAAAGTCCTTCAGAAAGGAAATGAGGAATTTGGCTGGTAAGAGGGCTTTTTGTTGTTGTTGTTGTACTAGGGATTGAACCCAGAGTTGCTTAACCACGGAGCCACACCCCCAGCCCTTTTTTATATTTTATTTAGAGACAGGGTCTCACTGAGTTGCTTAGCACCTCGCTTTTGCTGAGGCTGGCTTTGAACTTGCGATCCTCCCAGCCTCCTGAGCCACTGGGATTACAGGCACGCACCACCACACCCGGCTAAGAGGACCCTTTTGAATCTAATAAGTAACAACTATAATCTTAATGTCCTTGCTTCAGGTGACTCTTGATGGTTCTCAGAGGGCTAGGATGCTTAACCCTACCTCGCAGGTGGCCTCAAGAATTTTAGAGAAGGTTGAGGTCCCAGAGAGTATTCTCATGACGTTCTGGGCTCTTGCTGGTCTCTGAGGTTACCCCAGGTCAGCAGTGTCAAGTTCAGCCCCCAGCTGTTCTCCAGTGGTTCTAGTTGTTCTTCTCCCCAGTTTGTATTTCAGCTCAACAGCCCTTAGGACCCTGCAGGTCACACCTCTTCCCTTTGAACTTGCATCATGCTCTGGCTTCCAGAATGGCCACGCCTCTCCCCTTTTCTCTGTCATAGCTTCTCTCCCTCCCGCCCTCCTTTGCCAGCAATTCCAGGGCTCTCTCCTGAGTCCTCTTCTCCTTCACAGGCCCCCCCAGCCCACTCTCACTCCCACCTCATGCAACAGACCCCGGTCTGTACCTCTGGCCACATTCTCTCCCAGCTCACCAATCAGGGCCATCTCTGACTAGAAGCCCCTCGACCTGCCCTCAAACAGTGTATTTGCGACAAATCGCACTATTTACCTTCTCAAAAGACAGGTCTGGCCTTTCTCCTGTGGTCCTGGCCTAGTTACCTCAACTAGGAGCCTCAGCCTCCGCTGCCCCTGCTCCCTCTACCTTCCCATGCATGGTGGCTGATAAGCATCTTCTGGCTTCTTCCTTGACCCATTCTCCTTCCAGTGACCTGTGACTGGACAGGGTCTCAGTGCCCAGTCATAGACTTGGTCAGAGTATCTCTAGTCCACTGCATTCCTCTAGGTAGACACAGGCTCCCTACCTGCTGTGTGTCCTGAGGACAGAGAACAGTAAAGTCCTTTCTGTTTCCACCCCAGGGCTAGACTCACTTATCATGAGGGTTTTTTTGTTTTGTTTTTGTTTCTTTTTGTTTGTTTGTTTTAATTGGGGGTTTTTTTGTTGTTATATTTTTGTTTTGTTTTTGCTACAACTTATAACTTTAAAAAAATCACAAATCCCCACATTGTAGCCTAATATACATGCACACATATATCTCTGGGGGAAAAAAGCCTCATAAAATGATACTTAACTTTTACTGCGTGGGACAGATACACTCAGATATTTTCTCTCTCCTTCTATTCAAGTTTATCTTTTTCTTTTTTTTAATAAAAGTTGGTTGCAACCCAATAAATTGACTCCATGACTCATTGCAGAGTCATAGCTGCAGTTTCATAACCACTGGTCTATTGGGGTGGGATTTAATTCTGGAATTTACATTTTGAGCCTGGTAGACACTTGCTGGGTCTAGGCTGGAACTCAGAGGGCCCCAGGAGATGGGGGTTCTTCTGTGCCCACAAAAACCCACTTTTGTGTCCAGAATTTAGGCAGGAAGCCAACCAAGGATGGTGTGCCCAGGTTCGTGCAGGAGTCTACAAACACGTTCAGATCTGTGGGCTTCGAGAAGCTGCGTGTGCTGGTGTGGTAGAATATCTGAACACGTGAGCTCCCATTAGCTCATGGACTCACTCTGAGGAAGCCAATGGGGTGGGCCATCCAGCTGCCCCTCTCCTGGCTCCCTGTGGATGCCTGCTCCTTGTATCCCACCTGGGCAGCTGCCCCTTCTTGACATTAACGAGGGATGAGGAACCTCGAGAGAAACAATAGCAGCCAACCTCCAGGAACACAGCCAAACTCACAGAAGCCATGGGGCACAGATCCACAGGCCATAGACATTGGGACCAGCCCCAAAGGCAGCCTCCAGCCCCCACCCCCAGCACCTCTGTTCCCCATCCCTCAGTCACTGTCCTCCACCCAGGCTTCTCCCAAACTCTGTGACCTTTTACCCCTTCCCACATGGACACACAGTATCTCCTCTTCATCACCATGTCTCCAGGCCTCTCGTTGGGGACCATATTCCATCCATGATTCATCCTCTATCCATTCAGCCTTCCTATGTCCACCAGGGCCACACAACATCCACGACATTCTCAGACGTGCCTGACCACAACAGATTGTGCTGTATAAATTTACCATTTCATCTAGAATATTCCCCCATCTGTATATAATAAGTTTCTTTCTATCAATTTCAGCTATGATATGTCAATATTTCAACCATGTCATATCAACTCATCCCAGCCCCGCTCCAAGCCCTCCAGTGACGTCCCTGAGCTGAAAAGTAGACCCTAACAGCCTGTGTCTGGCCGGCCAGCGGCCTCCCCAGAGCCCTCTCAGGTGCTACACTGCGACCTTTCACCAGAGCTTCATGTGCCTGACTCCTTGTCATTTTTCAGATCTTGGCTCAAAAGTGATACTCCCAATAATACTGGTGCCAGGGGATGGGCTTTGGGGCACGTGTCCATTAGCTTTGCCCTCTGTAAAATCCTAAAGAGCTCAATCCCAAAATCACCTCCAAATAAACTCTCAACTGAAGCAAAACCTGCTTTGAAACAAATCTTCTGGCCCCACTTTCCCATCAAATACCCCTCCAGATCTTTCCCTGGGAAATTCCGCCATCGCCCATGACCAGTTTAAATATCTGTCGTCCCTTCATAGCACTCTTCAGTATGAGGGATTCTCTTCCCTGCATTTACCCGTCCAGCGGTTGTCTCCCAGCCAATCGGGAGATGTCAGTCTCTGAGACACCAGGCTGAATTCTGGAACACAGGGGTGCTATGGAAGGAACAGCCTGGCTCTCACTCAGCTCCATCACCACCAAGATCCCCTATAGAGAGATGCTCACCATCAGTTGCTCCAAGCATGGGCGTGGTGGGGCACACCAGGACACCAGCACTTGGGAAGCTGAGGCAGGGGGATTGTTTGAGCCCAGGAGTACGAGATGGACCTGGGCAATCTAGTAAGATCCTGTCTCAAAACAAATAAAGAAAACAAAACAAAACAAACAAAAAACTCCACCACTCTTCAAAACATTCAGAACCATCTGAAAGGAGAAGGAGAGACCGACAGGGACCCAGAGTTTATTGAATGCCAGACACTTTTCAAACATCATCTCATTTAGTGCTCATAGTAGTTTCTAGAAATGAATATCAGTAACCCCATTTTGCAGATGAGGAATTCAAGGCTCAGAGAGGTTAAGAGACTTTGACAAAGAGGACAAGAGACAATGACAGTGAAAGGGTTTGCGTCTAAACCCTACAAACCCAGGCTGGCCCACCTCATCCCCACGAGGTGACTCAGACAGATATGCCTTCTTCAGAGGCATCGTGAGTTGGCTAATGGCCTCCCTGGTCCCCTGACTCCACGCAGCCTGGACCCCTCACATTCTGCTCTCACAGCCCTCCGGCCTTGCCTGCATCTCAGGCCCCTCAGTGACAAACATAAGCAAGCAACTATGAAAGAAATGCAGCCAGGATGGGAGCCCCCTGTCCCTTGGGGCACCCCCAATCCAGCAGGCAGCCGTTGATGAGTTTGTGACCACAAAGGAATGCAGAAAAAGAAATGTCTGATTCAAGGTCTAGAGAAGCAAAAAGACCTAAGGCTCTATCTACCCCCGGTTTGCACCGGTGTGAACACGACGTGTGTCAATAGACGGGAGCCGGACAGTGTCGTGCCGAGAGGGCAGTGGAGGCTCCGTGGTAGAGCGGTGGAATATACTGTGGATAATTTTTAATTAAATTTTAATGATTGCTTAAGTGCTAATTTTTAATAGCAAATATTAGGAAAGAAGGTGAGAGGAGAAGGGAGAGAGAGAGAGAGAAAGGAACAAAGGACAGAGGACAGGAAGGGTGGGAGGGAGGGAAACAAATCCTTGGCAGTTCTTCCTGGGGTCTGGCTGCTGTCTGCAGAGTAGGAGTGATGAAGTAGCCCCTGCCACTGGTGGACAGACAGAGGTCTCTGATGGCTGGGGGCAAAGCCAAAGGTTTGAAAAAGAAATGTATTCAGCACCTGCAGTCTGTTCCCCAAGGTCACCTAATTCCCAGCCTGACCCTGGCGGGAGCTCAGCCTCCTGCGATCACCCTAGAGCTACCACCTCAGCTCCCCACTTTCTCCTTCACACCCAGCTCAGGCCACGCCCCTCCCCCCACCCTCTGCTCCGGTCCCTTTTCTCCTTTAAGAGGCAACTCAAAACTCTCTTCTTCCTGGAAGTGTTTCTGGATTACTGTTCACTCTGAGTCTTTAGCAACTTGGCAAGGTGTGACTCCTTCCTCCTGCAGGAGAGTCATCATGTAGAAGCAAATTTTTTAATATTTGGAAAGAGCACAGGCTTCAAATTCCAGCTCCGCCACTTTCTAGCTGCATCATCTTGAGCAAGTTACTTAACCTCTCTTAGTATCCGTGTCTAAAATCATAAAATGGAAACGCCAGCCCATTCAATGAATGAATGAATGAATGGCAGTTTGTACCATAGAGTGGCATAAAATTCTAGGAAAACAGTCACGCAATTGTGTTCTGAGCCAATTGTATTCTAAACCACATCACCCCTATGTGAACTAAATGTAACTGTCACTGGTAAAGAAAACTGTCCCTTCTTAAGTCTTGAGTGTCTCCCTGCCCCCTATCAAGGCATGCAGCCCCCTACAATGAACCACCAAGTAGCTCCACCCCAGGTTTCCCAGGCACAGTCCCAGGACCTTGCTCCCTGGAGCTGGGTGGGGCAACCAACCAGCAGCCTGGGCCAGCTCTGGGCCAACAAGGAACCCAGAAGGAGAACAGCTCTGGGTGAAAGGAGGCCTTGAGATCCTGTTTCCTTAGGTCCAATGCCCAGAAGTCACCATGAACACCCACAGCCAACCTACCTGCCTCTCCTGGGAGCCTCCAGTCCCACAAACCTAAAACCATATGTTTTTCTGGAAGGGTTTGGAAACCAGCCCCAGTGGGACTCCAACCCATTTCCCCATCGACAGCGGAATGTTTCTGCCATGGATCACCTTGGAAAAACTTTGGCCAACCAAATTAGTCATAATGATATTGATAACAAAACAAGAAAACTTCAAATAAATCCATTTACTAATGGGCGAAAGTACACCAGGTATCTGATAAATACTATTTACTGTTAAAATATTTATTGACTAATCATAAGCTTTTTCTTCCATTTGTATTGGTATCAAAAGCACATGGGGGGGGGGGGCTGGGGTTGTGGCTCACTGGTAGAGCGCTCAACTGGCACCTGGGGGGCACTAGGTTCAATCCTCAGCCCCACATAAAAATAAATAAATAAAATGAATGTACTGTGTCCATCTACAACTAAAAAAAATTTTAAAAGCACATGGGCCCAGCAAGCAGAGCTTCTGGTCAGCACCAGGGCCCCTGTGAGCAGAGTGCTACAGCCTAGGACATGTGGTGTGGTCAGCAAGGGCATCCTTTGCCAGCCAAGGGCAGATACACTTCCAGCAATCACCCTAAAACCCTGAAACTTATCATAGGGCCTTCCTCTCCCAGTATCCCTGTCAATGACTCTAAGTTGGGAATAACCTAGCTAAGCCAATCAGCTTACCTTGTAAACAGGTCTACCCCCAGAGATGGCAAGAGTCCTACCCAAGGCGACACTGCTGATGGTAAGACCAGGTCTCCCAACCCCAGTGCTAAAAAGAGCAGACTGTTCTTTTTAGGGGTGATGGTCAGGCCTACCTGGAAAAGTTGCCAAACACACATACCCTCCCCAGGTGAATCACTAAGGCTTGGCCTCAGTGGGTCCAGCTCACCCATGTGCACTCCCCTTCACCCATCCTGGCCAACTCCCTGCCACCTAAGCACCTCACCCCCAGTGTCACTCAACATCCACATCAGGCCCTTCCATGGGGGACTGCATCTTCCCTCCATAAAAAGCATCCACATAAGCTAGACGTGGTGGCACACACTTTTAAACTTGAGACTCGGGTGGTTGAGGCAGGAGGATGCCTAATTGAGGCCAGCCTCCACAATTTAGTAATGATTTTCACCAATTTAGCAAGATCCTGGCCAATTTAGCAATATCCTGTCTCAAAACAAAACATAAAAAGGACTGGGGGATATACCTCAGTGGTAAAGCTTCCCTGGGTTCAATTCCCAGTAGCAAAAAGAAACAACCAACCTCAAAAAAAAAAAAATTCACATAGGGTTCAGTGATAAAGTGCTTACCTAATAGTCACAAAGCCCTAGAGTTAACCACCAATACCACAAAAGAAAAAGAGAGAGAGAGAGAAATTATCTACAGTAAGGCCTGATTAAGCATTTAAAAAAATTAGCCCACAAACGCAAAACTGTGCTAACCATCAATTTATGTCTAAGATAATCCTAGTGAGCTCTGGTTTTTTTCCTGATGACTTTATAGATGCCACCTTTCAAATGTCAAATATCATATTCTCCACCCACCTTCCCCTGGAAATTTATGCTAGGAACCCGGATTCACCAATGCCACACACTGAGGCAGATCTGGGAGCATGTACACTCCTTCCTGTGCGGCCCTCCCCCAGTGTCCTTGTTTCTAGAAGAAAGGGTGGGGTATCCAGGGCTCTTTAATATCTATATAAAATGAATGGAAACAAGAGGCATGTTTCATGCAGATTAGGTCTTTTCTGTCACCAGAAATGTATTCTCAAAACATGGTCCATGGGTAATGAATTTTTATACTGTGCGACATTATTGTCTACACATCTATATTATGGGGGGAGAGCCTTAAAGATGCACATGGTAAGAGTTGGGTAAAAGACACAGCCTCGCTCCATCCTCCCACCCCAGGTATCTCAACGTGTCCTTCAAAACTAGCTAGTTTGACGTGCATCCGAGGAACCTGCCCCACCTGCCTTGAAATTCCAATAAATACTCACTTGAAAATGTTTGGTAGCTCACTAGCGCCCACTGGAGCTTGTTTGTGGGGTGCGATGGGGTGCCGTAGGGTGGGGTACGGCAGGTCTGGTGGCAGTGATGTTTCATGGCTGGAATTTCCACCAACCTAAACTTTTATGTTCAAATATGTTTTGTCGCCGACCAAGGAGACACCCTGGGAACCCCTACTTTTATTTCAATGATGCTGCCATGTTAAACTCCTTATGAACCCCTTTTCTGGAAAGAATCCTCGGAGCCTGAACTTGGTCTTCCGAAAACCCTCAGGGGTAAAGTACCCTCCTATAGGAAAGACCTGAGTTTGGGAAAGAGTAAAAAGCACTAGAGCCAAGTCTGATGAATAAGGTGAGTGATCAGACTGGAAAAAACTATTTTAAGCAAGAGTGGGGTTTCAGCATAAAATAACAAGACTTCTTTTATGTGTCTAAGGCAGAGTTTGCGTGTGAATATGTGATTTGTAAACTAACTCTTGAAGGTAATTCCAAAAAAAAAGAACTCTTCAAAGTTTCTGAGCAATTGCAGTAGCACTGAATTGGAGTGCATCTGCTTCTAAGAGACCGGTTGGGTCTGGAAATCCAAACCCAAGGCATGACACGGTTGCTTTGGAGCCTCACTTGGTAAGAGAAGCAGCCAGATTCCACCGAAATCTGGAGTGCAGTCCACTGGGTGGCCAGGCCCTGGGCTGCACACGTGTGTAAGGAGTCCCCTCTGGTGGAAAGGCTGGGAGGGGGCGAGCCGATGCTGGGCTGCCCCTCCTCCAGGCCTGCCGGCTTGTCTGCTCTGTTCAAAATGACACAGCTAATTAAGGCAATTCTTACCGCAGCTCGGAGCTGGAGCTGCTGAAACCGGACTAGCCTTCCCTCTGTCACAGCTTCCAGATGAATCCATATTTCAGAGGGTAACAGCTCATCTGTAAATAAAATAAAATATCCTCTGGGCTGCAGCCAGGTAGCCCATTCCTGCCTTTGGCCTGAATGTGATTAGCACGTGGGGGTGAGGCAGGTGGGGGTGAGAGGGGCAGCTGAAGGCGTGAGCCAGTCCATCTTTTAAGACCTCTGCCAAGTGATTTTTGTGATTGATATCCAAAAAAGGTTTTTCTCTCCTTCTCTACCTCCCTACCCCCAACTCTTTAAAAAGCCCATTTTGAAATAAAACCTAACATAGGAAATTAGCTACTTATTGCTCAAGGCCACCATCACAATGGCTGTGTGCCGCACCAGGATGGCCTTGGAGCTGAACGAATCTTCCTGGGACTTGGAGGGGGGAGAGTGTCACTGGGGGGAGGAACCCAGGCATCAGGTGCACCCAGAAAGACACAGCAAGATGACACTGAGCGTGTGTCTAAAAGATAACAGGCTAGAAGGATGAAGTAATAAAACCACAAGTTTAGTTATATAAAATCAGCTTGTGGTCCTTGCACTAAAATCTTTTTTTTTTTTTTAACATAACCTGCTACTTGAATACACTTAAGTATCATTTTATTTTCTAAACTGATTTTGTGTGTAAGGTCTTTGCCTCTCCTTCCAGGAGACAGGAGTCCAGATAAGTCCTGTAAACTAGGCCTGAGAGGATGCCCTAGGCTTCTTGAGAATGTGTTCAGAAAGGGATCAACTTGTAAATTATATCGACAATGGTAATAACAAAGTAAGGCAATGATCTTCACAAGTTTTCTGTAAATCTAAAACCCCTTGAAAATAAAATGGTCATTTTAAAAATACTAAGTGGACATCACTTAGATATAACATCCCCCCATATAGCAAAGAATCATCAGTCATATTGGATTATGATGGTTTAATTTTCCAAAATACCCGAGGTTTGTAACCAGGTGGCATTTTAATGCCCGTTTGATATGTCTCTCTACTTAGTCTCTTTAATAAACTTGAAATGAAGATGCACATGGGTTACATTTGGGACCTAAGAAGTTTTCTCCCATCCAGCAACACAAGAAATGCCTCCCAGTATATCTAAACCTGTCTGCTCCATTGTTGATGTCCCATCGACCTTTTCTCTTCACCCCAATTGCAGCATGTGGCGAAAGCATTAGCAAGGGTCCCGACACATTATTTCCCGGTTCCAATTAGGTGGGGGGAACAGCCAACCCTACTTTTTTAAAAGCACACTTGGCTTTGGAAAATGTGGTCTTTTTTTTTTTTTCTTTCTTTCTTTCTTTTTTTTTTTTTAACAAACAACACAGCTGTAAGAAACCTGTCATTTCTTAGCATGTTGCAATAATCCTAAAAGCCAAACTCGTGAACAGTTTTCTTACACGCCCGAGAAACAAACAAAAACCCCACATGCAACTCAGTTTTGACATTTCCAATATCCTCCTCCAAAATATTCTCAACAAATCACCCTCACATTGAAAGTTCCACAGGAATCTTTACGTAGATAAGGGGTTCTTTTTCTCAAATCTAAATCTGCACAGGCATTTTCTGTTGCAATGAAAAGGCTTCTAAGATGTGCACAGAAAATGAACTCCCAATAATTGTCTCCACAGTATTAATGTGTATCTTCTGTTGGAGGAAATCTGTAACCTCATCAAGGAATAGCATTCAAATAAATTTTCATTGTCCCACTGCACAAAGCTAAGCTTAAGCGAATCCTAATTTGTTATTCATTCTTCTTGTTTAATTCATAATTTGATGCTAAACGTGGTGACACAGCAGTGCCCCACAAATTCGACTGCATCTGTCCTCAGAAACATTTCTTACAGCTACCCAGGCTTGTGTTTTATCCTAAAAAATGTCTATAAAGCTTACAGATGTGCGACATAAACGGACAGTGAGGAAGTGACTTTTTTTTCCCCCTAAGCACAGCAACATTAATCTCTCTGTAAATTCAGGGTCTCTTTTTCACTAGGTCCATTCTGGTTAACTATGCTTCTCTGGATTTTCCAAACCCTTATTTTAAGCAAAAAGGGAAAAAAAATCCTCCTGACAAATGCTTTTGGTTTAAAACTAATGTTTGCCCCAACTGGTTAAAGGGCCATAGAAGTAAAAAGGCTTTTACAAAATATTCCACAACCTGATTTTTAATTTACTGCATCATCAGCTACTTTTATGATAATATTTAATCTACTGAAACAAAACCAGCCTTAGGGGAAAAAATAACAACAACAAAGGGAAAGCGAGTTTATTTTTAGCAGTTCCATTCTCAGGGAAGGTAGCTGGTAAAAATCGAAACAACTTCCCCTAAGAACATTAGTTTTCTTTTCTCTCTCTCTCTCTGTCTCTCTCTCCTTCTGTTGATTTTATTTTTTTCTTCCCTCTTTCTTTTTTTCTTTTTTCTTTTTTCTTTTTTTTGCCGATGGTTGAGATACTCAAGTTAAAGGTTCTGTTTCACCAGGTACAGTTAACAAGTCCCAAGAAACAGGAGGCATCAAGAAAGAAACTATTCCCTCCCCCAAAAAAAATTTATAGAGTGATGATAAGTGTAAATATTCAACCATGGTCCAGATGAGCAAAACTCTGAAATGAAAAGCAGCTTAGTGAATACATTACTCCTTGAGGTCAAGTTTGGAAAATTTGGCTCAGATGCCCCAAGTGCCAGCCCATACTAGGAACAATATCATTATTTTAAGTCAGGAAAATCGAGAAGAGAGATGATAAAATGCCTCAAAATCCAGTAAGCTCCTTCAACTCGAAAGTCAGAACTTTGGAACCCAGCACTCAGGGTGTCAGAGGGAGCTCAGATGTGAGCAATGGCAAAGCAAAACAAATATTCTGGGGGCCCTTTTATTTTCTTTTTTTTTTTTTAATTTGTGCATGTGTGTCTTTTTCCTATGTCTGTTGGAACAAATTTCTTGGGAATTAAGCAGTCTAGTGAGACAGAAAGCCTGTCGCTGTGCACATGAAAACACACCTGGGAAATCTGAGTTTGTGTCTCAGATACAAACTGTAATAGAAACTGAGCCAGGCCAAAGGACCCTTCCCTGAGAGGAGCTGCTTCCGGTCAAAAGGTGTGCCCCACCAAACACCTCCAGTTTTTAAGCGCTGGCCTGGGTTAGGCAGCGCAAAGCTGCTAGGATGGGCCCTTTCTGAGTGGCAAGGCATTATAGGAAGTTTTGCCAAAGTCTTTGGGTGGAAAATGGTCCTTCCCCAGGAGCACTATGCTGGTGGCTCCGTGCTCAGCAAAGTAGAAAATGTCACTGGAGCATGAGCTGTGACAGCAGCATGTACATACTTGCACATACCCTTTCCTCTGCTGAGCAGCTGTGAAGTCTGCAAATTGCAAGGCAAGCTCCAGAGGATGAACGAGGACAAGGAACCCAACTGTACAGCAGCTACAGCCAAGAGACGCTGCGAGAGCAAGTTCAGGTTTAACCTGGGCCTGATGTTACGATGTCTCCCCTGGAAATGAAAGGGAAGTTTCCTTGAAGCTCTGTAATTAGCTTGTTTGGAAGCTCCGTGATTCACCTCCCTACCCTAATTCTAACTATCATGAATTTTGCATTATTCTATGCACAATAATGCACATAAAATTAAATAAACAATTTAATTAATTTAATTAAAATTAAATATTAAACATATTGTGTATAAGGAAGCTGCGCCTTTGATTTAATTGGGCAGGAGTACCCAAAGCAGTTTGGGTAACAGCAGAAAATAATTAAAAACAACAAGTACGTTAGCCTCTGGGTACAAGGAATAGTTGGGAGCCTCCTCTTGAGAAAGGTTTATTTAATTAAAATTAAACTAATCTTTGGAAAACATTTGATAAGCATTTCATAATACAAATCATAATCCAAAAAATGAGGCGCAGACTGCCTCTCCACAATACAGGAAAAATCATGTTAAATAATTTATCTCTAGCAGCAGCCACTTTCTCCCCTACACACACTTACAAACACGCGCACAGAGATTCAATAGACAACATGTTTGCTACATTCAAATTCTAGGTAATATTTGATTCATGCACGCAGGATCTGGACAAATATTAGCAAAATGTGGTAAGCGGCATATGTCAGTAGCAAGAAATTAGGAGACCTTGTATTTGATTTTGAGTGGGGTGGGGGTTTTCAGAGTGAACACAGCCCTATCAAAAAAAACACTGTGAATTTATTTAAAAGGAAAACTAGAGTGTTCTAGCAAGTCAGTATCCTGGTCAGCACTACTAGAGTCCAAAATCACAGAATAAGCTGGGTCCCCAAGTCATCTTCAGATACATTTAATTCACAAGGTGGTATGGCTAGTGCTTCATACCAAGACAGAAAGATCATTTATATCCAATTTTATTCTTGTTTGTTTCCTCCTGTTTGTGTGGTGGGATCTGATATTCAGCCCAGAGTCTTAGATAAGATTAGACACAGATCACAAAAGAAAGACAGTAACCAGGCCCAGGCACATACTTCCCCAATAACTGTTCCCAGGGCCTGGCCTGCCAGAACCCAGACATTCATGGTCTTTATCAAACTAGGTCCTATTTTGACGTCGATAGCCTGAGCAGGTACCCACCAAAGCCACCTATCCTGTGGTCCAGTTCTAAAGTTCCAGAACATTTGACCCTCCAATGATAAGAGTTCAGAACCTCAGTCCAGTTTTCCAACTCTTAAACATCCCTTAACCCTAAAGGAAGATCAATGTTAGATCATCCAGTGACCCAAATAACACTCTTCACTCCTATTTCAGAATATATAGTACTTTAGTCCATCAGTGGGATTAAATCATTACATTCTAATGATTCATAATGGATAAAAAGAAACCTATATTTACTCCAACGATTTGCTGGGTGCACATAATAACGCATTTTGTTTTGGTCTTTACTACAGAAGATTTTCTATATAGATCCTGACACCGGAATCATATTTTTTAGTGCTCCTACGTATCCTAAAAATCATTGTTGTGAAATATACACACCCACAGGTGTGATGCGTATAGAAAAATCTGAGTCAAAACTTAAGTCTTGCCTATACCGAGGTTATTTTGTGTGTCTCTGCTCTGGAAAGAAAGTCACAACAATATACAACATGCTATTTTATAAGCAATAATTCATAATGGCAGCTAATAATTATTCTTGCAATATCAGGCATTACTACAAAAATTCATCTAAGCTTTTAGCTCTTCCTCTGGTTGGTTCAACTTCTCTTTGATCACAAGAACAAAGTACCTTTGGAGACTTCCAGTTGGGCCGAGAGACACAGCAATCCAAAGGGTGGCCTGCCTATTGCCAGACTTAAATTAAAAAAAAAAAAAAAAGAAAAGAAAAAAAAAGAAAGTGGAGATTTGGCAAAGCTCAAGCAAAAAGATTGTGAAGCCATCTCCAGTCCAATTAACTCTTTCACATAGTTACTGGGAAAGGGTGCTTAACCCCCTAGAAAACACCAGCAAAGAGCTTGGTGCAGCCCTGGCCTCTCCGGTCAGGACCACAGCTGCAGCCAGGGCTCCCCTCTGCCATCCAAGGCTTGTCAATGGTGCCCTTCATTTGCATGTCAATCCTTTCACATGATTAATATGTATTTATTGACCAGGAGGCCTTCCCAACCTAGGACAAAGGGAGATAGGCAGTCCTCTTTTAGAGCCAGCCATAACTTTCCCGGCAAGACTGACAATTGTGCAGAGAAATAATTCTCTTCCCACAGTTCAGATGCACAGGGTAATGGGAGGAAAATAGTTTCCACCGAGCACCAAGAAGTCAAGTGCACCTTTCCCCTCCTTTCCCCATTAAGTCACTCGTATCCATCTCCTGCCACTTCCACTGGAGCTGTGTGGTAGTCCAGAAAAGAAAGACCCCTTGCCTGGGGGCCTTGGATCTCTTCTGCTCACGGAGGCCTCCAGGGCTGAGGCCTATCCACAAGGCCAGGCCTGGCTGGAACCCAGAGACACCTGAGGAAAGAGCCTGCCTCTCTGCAAAGGTGAATCTAGACACCAAATGGAGCTGAGCCCAGCACATCCCATGATGTGACTCTTCATGAATCTTTTATCCCTTCAAATAAACATCACGTTTCCCAGATTGACATGTGGGAGTTTTATTTATTAAACAGCAAACTCGAGTTTTAAAAAAAGATCAGCCTGATGTCTACCAACAAAGGTTTCCAGAAATTCTCTCCTCTTACCTCCCATCTCTCCTCCCACATGGGAAAAATAAATAAATTACAGTCTGGATGGTCCAACTGTGGCATAAATGTCCATTTTTTACTCTGGCCTCTGCCTTTCGGAATGTCAAGAGATGAGATTCTAGATAAGTTTAGAAAAACTGTGTAAGGGATTAGGATGACTCTTATCTGTCCTGGTGCCAAAGATATTGAGTCAGATAACCCAACAGGGTTTTCTTTTCTTTTCTTCTTTTTTTTTTTTTTTGGGGTCTTGATCCTGGGTGGTTCTTGGACTTGCTTAGTTTGATGGCTGGCCCCTCCCTCTAATAATTTAATGTATATTAAATTATTGGCTCCACAGAGTCAGACAAGGAAAAGTACAGGGAACCATCTCTTTTCAGAAGTCTGTAACTGTAGAAAATAAGGAGAAAGGACTTTCCTTTAGGTTGAAGTAATTCAAGTCCAGCGTCTAAATACCCTAACCTAAAGACTGCCTCCCCCACCTCCCCCTCACCAAAGGCCTAAGATTTGACTTCCCAACCTGAGTGCTGGTAAGAAACCAGTCACCTTTCACCTCAGGGGTACCCTAGTTCCTCTTCAGAGATCCAGTATCTCCAGATTTTATGAAAGTTATTCATTAGTGGTAAACTCGCTTTGCTTTAAAAGGGAATTCTGGTGGTGTCAGTCCCCCAGTCTGTCTCTTTCTTATACCTCATCCAACTCCAGGGTGTACATGGTACACTTTGTAAGGAGACTGGCCACAGGGCTCCTCTTGCCCGCAGTCTGGTCTGGAGGAGGTAAGGGAAAGCAGTTTAAACAATCACATGGCTGTTTGCGTGACTTTGACCAACTCTTATTTCACTATGTCGTTTTTACTAAAACTGGTCTACATGTATAGACTGTGTCTGAAAGAATCCCAGAAAGAGGCCTAGAATTCCAAGAATGTAAACTTCAAGCACTAGGTCTGTGATGGTGAATTTACCGCAAGCAATTAAACATAAAATGGCCCTGGTAGGATGTTTCGAATTTCTGCCCAAGTTTTGCCCATACAGAAATGTGATGCTTATGATGGAAAAGGTATTTTCCTTAATAGTAACTCTGAAGAACGTGACCCCAAAAAAGACCCAGGAGTCATTCCAGTGGTGCTCCCCTGGCTTCATTTACTTTATGTGATACCCAGAATGCAATGGGTCACACTGTAACCCATCCCCAAATGCCCCATTCCAGACCCAAGGCCACACTTCTGAAAGCTACCACAAGAATCCTCCAAACAACCACATTTCCCAGGAAATACACCCATCCAAAAAGGCAGACACATATGCCAGGTGAGTGTGCATACCTATAACTCTGGCTACACATGAGGCTGAGACAAGAGGATTGCGAGTTCAAAACCAGCCTGGGGAACTTAGTGAGACCCTATCTCAAAAAAATCCCAAAGTTAAAAAGCTCAGATACAAGTGTCAAAAAACACCTGAGAACAGTCATAAGGATGAGGTATCAATGAAAAAAAGAATTTGATCTCAAAGTTCAATAAACCTATAGTTTCATCGTACTATGTAAACAGATTGTTTGCAGTGGAAGTAGGGAAGAATGTTTTTTTTTTTTTTCCCCTGAAGCTTTTGACATGATAGACTAAGGCAAATGCACCAAAATTTGACTTTGTTTTCTCCTTCACAGATAATAAGTTCAGCTACGTTAAACCAAAAAAAAAAAAAAAAATCCACAAGAATGATCTCTTACAATACAGAAGTTAAGAGATGGATTTTGACGGTGTTTGCAACACACCAAACATCCAAGATAGACTTCAGAAATGAATTTGGCTCCGAAGCCAGGGCCACACCAATGCAGGCAACTATAACATTAAGAATGCACCCTACTTCTGCCCACATCTGTACCAAAAGGTACTTGGTTTAGGCCAGGTAGACTGAATAATTGATGAGAACATAGGAAGACTTTTTCCACTGGATATTGTGGTCAGTAGAATGCAATCTCCATCCACTAAGGAGCCAGGGGTTTCTTGTTTTGTTTTGTTTCCAACTCACTGACCACCACCTCTGGCACTGGAGGAAGAAAAATACCTTCTAGGTTTGAAAGAAGAGTTGAGTACTCCTGAACATCTCAGCTCTCTCTTGAGCCTGCTCCTCATTTAATTTTGTAGGCCACTAATCCAGAATGGGCACCAGAGCATTTTGGTATTTGCTTTCACATTAAAATGACTGAGTAATTAATGAAAGCTGGCAACTCTTCAGGCAAGCAGCAAGCCTGCTCTCTTTCTTTTCCCCACTTAATTCACATATACTTAATGTTGCGCCCCTCTCCTGTCAGCCTCACCTTCCCTTGCAGCACCAGTGAATCTTCCCCAGGCTCTGTGGGGCCATCTTGTTCCCAAAGACATTTAAGACTGCCCCCTCTTGATCTCTGAGGTCCTTTGTGGTAAAAACCATCATCATCCATTAAAGATGTCAAGGGCAACTAAATGGGCCCAAGTCCCTCAAAAGCTGTAAACAAGATACCACCTATATAATGAGGAAAACTGCATCATGTTCACCCTGGTCTATGCAGACACCCTAGGGCAACTCCCACTCTCACTTCTGCAAAATGTCTTCCTAGGACAAGCAAACCTCTCTTCTGAGGTCAAACAAAAGCATGCTTCAGCTTCCCCTGCTACCTGTGAGCTGGGAAAGGAGCCCGGAAGGAGGGCTGGGGGCCCCTCCTATCTACCTGCCCCCAAGAATATCTTTTGTGTTACAGGGGCTTCCCGAGTGGGATGGCTGGAATGTGGAGACGCCACTGCATTGGAGTTAATAACACAGTGTCACAAAGGAATTTAAGGCTGAACTAGGGAAATTCTCCAATGGAACTTCTACTTTCTCTTCTTCAAACTTCTCGGCTGTTTCTCAAAAGAATAAAAACATTTTGTTGGCTTTTTTTTTTCTCTCTCTTCTGCCGGAGGCCATATCATTTCCAGTGCCCCTTGTGAAATGGTCAAAGCATCCCTGACTGTCCAGGAGACAACCTCCGGGTCACATGGTGAGTTTTGTGTGCCAAAGATTCAAAGGCTCTGCATCCATTTCCAAAATGGTCCACCCTTTGTAGAGGAGGCTACTCATCCTTGGGACTAATGTATGTGTGTACCTAAATTTTATTCTGGGAAGACATGCAAAGCAACCAAATGGAAGCCCTCACTATGGACACATCCTCTTCGCCAGTATGGAGGTCTTAGATTGGAAAAAGACGGTGAAGAACACCAAGAGATGGTCTTCCTGGCTCTTTCAGTGCAATGTATTTCAAGTCCCCCTGGATTCCACTATAAATAGGGAGTGATGGGGTGGGTTTGGAGTGACAGTAACTTTACACTCACGTGAAGGTAACACCTCAGGCAGGGATCCTGGAGGGGGGTGGGTAACGCTCTGGACCCCTCCCTCTCACTTTCCCTAACCCCAAATCTCCCAGCTTTCGGGTCTGGGGTCTGCAGCTGTCCTCCTACCCGCAGGTACTCGGTGGCTCAGTCCGAGCAAACGCGATGCCCCTCCCTGGGGGATGCCCTCCTCAGGGGCTTTCCCCCGACAGCATCTCACAGCCAAATGAGCTTGTGAACACGGAGACGGCTGAGGATCCGAGACAAGGAGCTCGCTCGCTCGGTTTTTCCCGGGCCGTGTTTGCCATTTGCGGGAATAAATGAAGCATCGGTAATCTCCATAAAAGAGCTTTCACGCTTCATACTCTGAAACTAAGTTGAGGCTTAGACGGAAAGGGAAAAAGAGGACTTTTAATTTAAAATAATGATCATCAACACTTTGGTGCTATGGGGTCTTTAGAAAAGATACAGTCCCTAACCCACCCCTTGAAACAAGGGCAGGGCTACCCATAGCGCCTCACCAGGAGGATCTTGGCTTGCTGGGATTGGTAGACCAGATTCAAATGCTGGGAAGACCTCCTGGGGCAGGGGTTGGGCAGTGGTACAAATAACTCTCTGGAGGAGTTCTAAGAGTTGGGTGAGTTTACGCAGAAAAGTTGGAGGCCAGCCGGTGGAGAAAGAGAAGTGAACCGTATTGGTGGAGGCCCAGGACTCCACATGCCATTGAGGATGACAGCAGCTTCTTCCCCCAACGGGAGGCACGCTTTGAACATGGGAACCTCAGCTGCCCTGGGGTCTCCCCAGGGTTTCCTTCATCTCTGGCTACTTTCAGCAGGTGGCTACTTCTGTTTGTGTCCAAACTTAGCAAGCAGGGGTTGGTGGAATACAGTGGACTCAATACCTTCCCCACCCTTGGTCCTGACCTATCGAAATATCCACCAACATTCTCTAAACACCTGGAATCCCTGGCTTCCCACCTGTCTATCAGACAACTTCTCACTTATTCTCACTTCACAAGAACAAGGGGGTTATCTCTGTCAGGACACTGAGAATGTGGAACTGGGTTCAGCCATCCTCGCTGGATCCCTATTCCACTGGGTTCTTGGCCTCTGCCTGCTGAGAAGGTATTTGGATGCCAGAAATCAGGAGGCCAAGAGTGAAAGCCAGATCTCAATCAGCAGGGGTGCGGGTGCAGAGAATCCAGCAAAGAATCAAAGAACAGTCCCAGTCAGGCAGCGGCTTCTCTCCTGCTTTGGCTTCTAGAAGCTCTACAGGGCCTGAGTGGTGGGCTCCGCCCAGGGAAGGAGCAGAGCTAGGGCAAGTTGGCTCCGCTAGTGTAAAAGAAATTCTAAGTCAACAGTGAATCCGAGCGGGAAACCTCAACTGTGCCTGTGGGCTCTGGTGGAGCCCATAACGAATTGACCAAATACCTCCAGGAAAGAAGAGGAGGAGGTGGACAAACCTCTGCCCTCCACCCAACGAAGGTGGTCTCTTTATTGGGGGAGAAGGCGGCAGGGGGCAGGGCTTCTCTGAAACTTTCTCTTGCCCCCCAAAATGGATCCCGCACTGAAGATTTCGGAAGGTGCTCACCTAGTCCAGGAAAGTTCAGTTCACAGCCCCTTGGAGGGTCAAGTCTTCCCCAGCACCAAGGAGACAGGCTCCTTAGTCCTCGGACGCCGCCGGCTCAGGGCTGGCCAAGGCCGGCAGGGCGAGGAGCCAGCAGGCTGAACCAGCGAGGGTTTGAGCTGCCCGAGGTACTCACGAGGGCACTCGCCTGGTCTAAGCCTTCGGGACAAGTTAAAGCAATAGAAATAAGAGTCGGTCTCCGCAGCCTTAATAGCCACCCCTCCCCCTTCCTGGTTTGACCCCTGGCCTGGAGGCTCCGAAGTCGAGTTGGTGCTGCTGAGATTGCAGGCGATTCTCATCACCAGGAAAAGGGCGATCTCCCACACCGAGCCACTCTGGCCCCCACTTGGAAGCCCCTGAGTCAATTGGGGACGGGAGTGACTGGCAAGCCTAAGGGGTCAGCGTGTCTGCACCCAAGGTCAGCGCCCGTCCCCACGTGTCAGCCAGGGGAGCGGGGCCAGAGCGTCTGGACCCCCCGCGGAGCAGCCTGGAAGCTGCCAGGGGAGCAACCTTGGAGCTGGGGATCGGGGAGCAAACTTGGGAGTTGGGTTGGGCGGCTCCGGAGAGAGAGGGCGGGGAACCCTAGGAACGCCCGAGCACATCCCGCGGCGAAGACCTAGTTCAAGCGGCCGGAGGAGGCTGGCCGCAGGAGGGCAGCCTCCGAAGCAAAAACGGAAATCTTGGAACGAAGGACCAGGGTGAACACAGAGACCAGGAGCCCACAGAAAAAGACACAAGAGGGAAGAAGAGGAAAGCCACCCCCGCCTAGACACAAAATCGAAACTGCAAAAAAAAAAAAAAAAAAAAAAAAAAAGTCGCCGGGAGAACCGGGAAGGGTGGCATCTGCAGCTTGCATCCTGAGCGCGGCTCCCGGTCTTTCGTCCCGAGTCGGGGCTGCGAGGTGGCGTGGCCTTTCCCCTATGCGTCCCCAGCTCTCGCAAGGGCAGGGCCTGCGCCCCACTCTGGGCGTGCAGATCTGGGGTTTCCAGGGCCTAGGGCGAGGTGCACACGGAGGCCCCAGAGCGCCCCATCTTCAGTCCCCCCACTGGAAAGCGAGGGTTCGGAGCAATCCCGCCTGTGGCCAGAGCTGCGCTGACCGGAAATGCATGTGATAAGCGCCCTCCACGGAGGACTGTGAGGGGCACGGATAGCTCCAGCAGGACTGGAGCTAGGCCAAAGTACAGGGTGCCCGATGGGGAGTGCTGTTTAAATAGATCCAGTCTGGGCTCAATTGAGAGAAGAAGGTGTGAGGGTGAAAAACGCGGATTATAGGGAAAAGGGGGTGCTTTTAATCTGAGAAATGATGGGAACCTAGTTTGAGACCTAGGTGGGAGGCATGGGGTGTGTGAACAGAAATTCGGCCCCAAGTTACTAGCGTGAGAGGAAAGGGGGCTGGGGAGACGCTGAGGTCTGCTCCTACTTAAGACTGGAGGAGAGAAAGAATATTAGCCCTTAAGTCAGTGCCACTCCTTACCAAGTGCCAAAGTCTAAATCTTATGGAGAGGACTTGATACTTATATGAATGCTATCATGATACATGATTACAGTGTAAACATAAAGGTGATTAGGTGTGACTTCATCAAGGTGACTCTTGACCTCATTTGTTTTATCTGTAAAATGGGCATGATAATATCCAACCCAAACATGTGTGGTTGAAAAAATGTGTCAAACGACTAGCTGGCTCTCAGTAAGTAATCCTTATCATTCATTTTAATTTCTGCCGTGTTGGTTTCCTGAATTGCCTCCACTCTGCTAAGTGGACAGTTCATGTATCTGGAGTGAGGGGAGGGAGAAGGACAAGAGAGAGGTATGGAGGTGGGTTAGTGGGGCTTGCTTTTGTTTTCTTCTACATCTACTTTGTCTTTAGCTTGGAGTAAGTGGAGTCTGTTCAATGGCTGCTTCTCCTCTGGGGGGAGAAGCCTTTGCATCTGCACAGCTGTAGCGCTCAGGTGTCACACTATGTTCTCTTTGTCAGAGAGCAGCACTGAGGGTCTTTCTGCAAGAATTGGTTGCTTTCCTTTAGAGCTCAAAGCCACTCCGGCAGGAGTGGTGGTAGAATCTGAAATCCTCCTGGGTCCCTTGGTCCTTGGACTCCAGTCTTGCCCACAGGAGGCTCCCTCCCCTCTGTGCTGTAATTGCACTTCCTGGGGCACCTTTGGTACAAATCTTCAGGCTTGGAGGATGAGCACACCCCAGATGGAGCTCCACCACCCGTGCTCCTGCTTGATGACAATGGGAGGGGAATATGTTGGTGGCTGTTAGTCCCTAAATTGTGCCATTTTTCTACCACGTTGTCCAACAGAGTTAAAAGAAGGGAAGGTCTGTGCCCACTGCCTCTGTACTGATTTGTATCCCATCCCTCAACAGTCAGCTTCCTGGTACTTCACCCCATCTGCACTGCCAATGCTGAATCAGGAGCTGTTGATAAGAATCCTGTCCAAGGATAAGATGTGCCTGCCCCATGTGGTGGTAAATCTCTGCTTTTTCAGTCACCTATATGAAAGTCTTCCATTCCTTTGGACTGAAATCTTCCCAAATATCCTCAAAATGACCCATTCCCATGTCTGTGGAGAGAACAGTAGTGTGCAGGACTGTGGCACCTCAGCCAGGAAACCCTGAATCCAGAAGCAAACTCAGGAGCAAATGGCAGTGACCCATGACTTACCAAGCTCCCAAGAAATCTGTTTAGGAAGTTCTCCCCACCTGCCCTGAGCTTGCCCCACCCCCAAGAGGTCCAGCCAGGCAGGCACAAGGTGCATGGACTGAGGAGAGAGGCTGGTAGGTGTGGGTCTGTGTCTGAGCCCACTCACCAGAACTCAGGTACCCCCTGGGAGAGGGAAGCAGCTACTTGTCCTCTCCCCTGTCTGCCCTGACTCCAGTCGTCCTTGTTTCCACACCGTTGATCCACCTGCCTCAGCCCCAGTTCTCTCTGGTGTCCTCTGTGGAGAGGAGGGGATAGACCAGTTTGTCCTGGGCCCTGGGAATGAGGCCCTGCCCCCTCCTTTGGCCAGGAATGAAAGCACACCAATTGGGCCATACAGGTATGGGACACCAGTGTACACATTCCTGGCCCATGTATGTGTGCTGTGAACACACCTCTGAACATGAGCCCATTTGTATTTGCAGATATACACATTTTCCCTGTGCACACGTGTGCCTATGGGTGTGTGCATGCTTGTACATTTGTACAGGTGGAAGCCTCTTCATATATATGTCATGCCCACTTGATAGCCCTGGACTGGTAGGGAGTCTGAGAGCTTTTGCTTCTCATATGCTGTGTGCTTTTTTGAATGAGACACTTTCCCTCTCAGAGTTTTTTCCCAGCCCGTAAAATGAAACCTTTTTTATTCAGGAATTCCCCTGAGGACAAGGATGCTCCAACACTGGGATTGCATTAAACCTCTGGTCTAATACATTTGGGGATGGTAAGGTGGGGGCCTGCCGAGTCCCCAGCCATCCCTCTTTCTACAAGTCACCATGTAAGAGCAATACCCTCATCTGAGCCCAGAGTGGGAGGAGATGGCTGGAGCCTCTAGTGGAGCTAAGAGGGATGGAAAGATACAGTGCCCTTCTCCCCCAGGCGTGGGTGAACACAGGCTTCAGTTTGAATGCACGGTGACATCTAGCTTAAGTGGGCCCAGGCTGTGTGGCAAAACCAGGGGAGGACTGCTGGATGGATGGCCTCCCTGCCCCTCTTGCCCACTTGCCCTGTTCGGGCTGTATCTGCATGGTGGGAGCAGGGGAGTGTGCTGCCTCTATTGCCAAAGGAATGGCTTTTCTTGAGCACAAAAAGAAACCCTGGAGGAATTGATGGTCACCAGAGAAGCCACAGCAGACACCTTGATCTGCATGAAAAGATGGACAGGCCACTTTCACGGAGGGCAGTGGGGAAAGGGAGCACAGAGACTGCCCAGGTGGTTTCATCTCTGGAAGACCTGCCATGGATAACAGACAGGGCTGTGGTGGCCAGGGAGAAGGCAGAATAGCCACTGGTCTCTGGGCAGCTTCATCTATGGGGTCTCCAACCTGGGTGCACATACACACACCCACAAAACACCAATCACCATTGGTCAGGATCCACATACCCAAGGCACACACTGCCACCTCCCACACCTAAATAAATAATACATCAATACCACCCCTATATAAACTGCCCCCACATGGTCCACTCTATGAACACATGAGCACACACAGACTTAAGAAGCAGTCACATACACCCAAATACCAAAATACCCTCTCCTTCTACATCACTTTCTCCTTCCCCCATCTACATCCACATCCCCTGCTTCACCCATACACACCCTACTGAAGGAGAAGGAGTTTCCAGGGAGAAAACAGAGACCTTTGCCCTCAGAAAGATCCCGGGATCGATACTGTTTAGACTCGGCTAGCATGTATTTCCTCTTAGGTTGAGGAAGATTTAAGTTTATGGTTCAATCCAATCTTTAAGGGGGGTAAAAAAAAATAAAAAGGAAAGGCAGAAAATGAGGAAGTTGGAATGGTGTGCTCAAGTATTTATCTCCATGCAGCCCCAGACTTTAATACACAGGCGGTTCCCTAAGCCAGCCCATAAATCAGAGAAATCAATGCCCGTTTATGATCATTATTACTTTCGCTTTTTTTGAAATGGGGTGCAAGAAAAAGGTCTGACCAGAGTCCTCCCCCACTTCTCTACCCTAACCAGGGAAAAGGAATATTTGAAAAGGGGGAGGGCAAGAATGTAGGAAAGTCATTCTGGGTGGTGACTTTAGAGCCTTGGGCAGACTATTGTGGTATAAGTGACTTAAAGAGGCACAGGCACAAGGAGACATGCGAGTCCTGAGAGCTTCAGTTTCTTCCACTGAACGAGGAAGACAATGTCCACAGCGATTGGAAGATAAAAGGAGATAATGGGCAAGAAATCAAATTACATGATAATGACACTCCGGACCATAAGCTGTACTAACATAATCATGGGGTAGGGTAACCCACCTCCTCCTATCCCACTGGGTTCTTGGGGTTGAGGAAGAGCTCTTGGCTTTGATCTCTTGAAAGAGATGAAAAGGAAACTCAAAGAATGGGATGTTTCCTGAAGTTGCTGCTCACATTGTCTCTGTGTCATCTCTGTCCCAGCCCTGAACTTGGTGGTCATGGGGGGCTTAGGTAACCTAATGGGCCACAGTGGGGAAGAGAAAGGAGGGCAGACCAGTTCCCAGACATTCAATATGATAAGGTTATCTGTTGAGCTGAGTGCCCCTACCACACCAGGATATGCCCAGAGAGAAGACAGCACCAAAGTCCTGGGTTAGAGGATAGGTACACTGAACCCCAGCCCCCAAAGAAAGCAAAGCATATGCTTCCAGCCACCAGAAAGGGCACCTATTATGTGCAGGAGTTATTTAAGACAACAATGGTGAGGTGAAAGGAAGGAAAACACTATTATAAAATTGGGGGCCCATCACAATGTCAAATGCTCACCCCAACTCCACTCCTGACCACCAAGCCCCAAGTTCCTAAATCCTTTGCAAGGATTTGGAGGGAGTCTTGTCTTCCTGGGTATGGGACCTAGCACTGTCATTTCTCTGGCCAGGAGTTAGATGGACATTGGACTAAATAAATGGAATTTTTCAAGAAAAAAAGGTGGAATGATTGGCTATTCTCATTTCCCACAAAATCAATTCTGCAAAAACAACAGAAAATAAACCCAAGGGAAGACAGCACAGAGAACAGGGTTCCCACACATGCACAAACCTCAAAAAACACACCTGCAAAACACATTCCAAACTTGCAAACACAAATGAGTGCATTACACACACTGTGAATTCACAAATGCCCAATTATGCATCTAATCACAGAGAAATAAACACCCAGTTATACAATATGCACACAAATAGTAATACAGATGAAACTGATAGGAACTTAGATATACCAATATCTGCACATTACATGTGCACACAAGGGTATGGACAGCTATCTACCTACTCACCTACATACATGTATTCAGGCACATGCATACATATTGCACAAGAGGGAAAAAAAAGACCAAAGCAGAATTCACGATAATAATAATAATAATTTAAAAAAAAAACTGTACAAAGGAGAGATAATACCTTCTAAGGAGGGACCTCCCTCTCCTCCTACTAAGTCTTAAATGTGTGTGTTGTGATCGGAGCAATGCCTATCCTGGAAGGACTGGACCCAGGTTCAATGGCAAGAATACAGATATTTCTCTCTGGGGATATCCAGGGGTCCTGATGGAACTGGGGGCTTGTATACAGTGCGCCCCCATCAGTGAAGAAGTAAGGTTTAGTGTGAGGACTAGGCAGACCTGGGTTCAAGGCCCAGCGTAGGGCCAGCGGTGGCCATCCCTCATGGCTTTCCCAGCATTCGGGCCTCCTTCCCCACCCTCCCACGCACCGCCCCCAGCCCGCTTTGTGGGACCTTAGGATCCAAGCCCACCGATTCTCCCTGTGCTACCCAACCCCAGACCCACCGCTTGTAAGAGGGATCACTCCCCCAAACGAAGAGGGACAAAGTCCAGGTTGCAGAGAGGACCAGCAGAAGCATCCCTCTCCCAAACAGGTCGCTCAGCTTGAGAGGCAGCCCCGCATCTCTGCCTGCCCTGGGAAGGCCTTCTGCCTTTGGAGGAAAAAAAAAAAAATCTCTAGGAAAAACCCATCGGGAAAGGGGAGAAGATTTTTTAAATAATAATAATAAAGAAAAGAGAGAGAGAAAGAAACTGGAAAAGAAAAGGTACAGGCTGGCACAAGGAGCAGGTTGAACCGGAGGCCACAGCCGGCTGGGCCGCAGACACAGCCAGCAGCCCCGCACCCCAGACCGTGTTTCCCGAGCGTGGGCTCGGCTTTTAGCCTTTGGGTTCCCTTGAACGCAGGGCCAAACCCAAATCCGAGCCGATTCTTCCATCGCACTCCTCCTTTGACCCCCGCATTCGTTGCGCGGAGATCGCAAGGCCTGG
Organism: Marmota flaviventris; assembly: GCF_047511675.1. Classification (NCBI taxonomy): domain Eukaryota; kingdom Metazoa; phylum Chordata; class Mammalia; order Rodentia; family Sciuridae; genus Marmota; species Marmota flaviventris. The sequence goes on along the minus strand of NC_092508.1, from coordinate 104,870,734 downwards.
CCGGCGACGCCGGAGCTCTACCCCTGGAGTGCACGCGGTGGCGCCGCCGGGGCAGCTGCGTGCCCGGGGGCCCACGCCTTTCCCGAGCCCGCAAAGAGGAGGGCCGCCAGGGGCTCGTGAGCACAGTGTACACTTTATTTCCGACTACAGGTTTCTGAACATAATAAAATCTTTGGCTTGTAGCGGCGGTTCAGTCTCGCAGTCTGTGGGGGTCGTATTTCTCAACGAGTCTCCGGCAAACATAAGGGGGGGCAGGACAGACAGACGGACAGAAGGGTCCTGGGAGGTGGGGGGCGGGGGAGGCGAAGGGCAGACACGCGAGGAAACACACTCTCACGCACACAAAGAAAAGTCCCAGAGAAACGAGGGCCAGCGATGCGGGGCGGGAGGTACTGGGCAGCAAAAAAAAAAAAACATTCAAACGAAAACGAAACTGGGGCCGGGGGACAGCGAGGCGGGAGAGGGGGGGATAAAATAATTATAATAATTATAATAATTATAACAATAATAATAAAGGAGATTAATAAAAATGTCCAGCAAATAGAGATCGCTACACATTTGTTTTCCTTACCTGAAATTAAATATATACAAGGTCGTAAGCGGTTTGGCTAGATAGAGCTTTAAGGAGTTCGCAGTTTCGTCCCTTATACTGTGAATAGTGAATAGATCATATTTTTTTTTCGATAGCACCTGTCCGAGTCTTTCTCCCTTTTCAAAAATGTTTTTCGTTCAAACGTGGCTGTCCACTCTGAGGATCTCTCTCTGTCTGTCTGTCTGTCTCTCTTCCCTGTTGCTCCCTCCCTCCTTTGCGCTGATCATTTCTCCCCAGGCGCTGGGCCCGCGAGGCAGAGGCAGCGGTGCCAGGAGGGGGCTCGGGGCGCGGCGGCCCGAACCGCGCGGCCCCGGCCGGCCGCAGCTACTCGCTCTCGTCTTTGTCCTGGACCGTGGTGGTCGAGTGGTTGTACAGTCCCTGGGCCATGAGGTGCAGCGCCAGGCCGTTCTTAATGCCTGTGGCTTTCTTGATCTTGGCACGCTTGTTCTGGAACCAGATCTTGATCTGGGACTCGTTGAGGCTGAGCTCCTGGGCCAGGGTCTGCCGCCGCTGCTCCGTGATGTAGCGGTTCGCCTGGAACTCCGCCTTGAGTCTCTGCAGCTGCTCCGCCGTGAAGGCCGTCCGCGGCCGCTTGTCCTCCTTCTCGTTCTTCTTCTTCTTCAGCTTCCTGGTGCGCGGACCTGCAGCGGCGGAGAGGGCCGGGTGGGGGTGGGGACGAAGGGCAGAGGGGAGGGGGGGAGAGGGCAGAGGAAGCCGTGAGAATGGCAGAGCCCAGCCGGGATCTAGCCCCGTGCTTCCGGGGTGATCCGGAGGCCCTGCTGGATCACCAGCTCCCTCCCGCCTGGCCAATCCCTCCATCCAAGAGCCCTTTGCTGAACCACTCAGGTCTATGGGTACCTTTCTGGGGAACGGTGCAAAAGTGCCAGGGAGGAAAACTAGCCGAGGTTGTAGGTGCACCCCACATCCTAATTCAGAACAGAAGAATCCGGGGACAGGCTTAAATCACAGCACTTCCTGGCCAAGAAGGCGGGAATCCAAGATAGAGATTTGAAGCCCCATACTGCCTAGCCACAGTTGGAGGTCAGAGGCCTACTATTTTCACAGCCCTGGAGTAAAAAGGATTGGGGCAGTAAGGACAGGCTCTGGTGGGGGATGACCGGCCTGCAAACTCATCTTCCTTTCTTTCTAAACAAGTTATATACATGGAGGCACCTATAATGAGACAATGTGCGCTTGTAGCCATTGACCGGAGAATAAGGGGACAGGGAAGAGGCTGTGAGAAGGTTGCCCAGCTCCAAAGAACTTGATGTCTGTTCTGTGCCTCCTCTTCTTTCTCTATGGCCTAAAAGAAACACTTTCTAGGGCAGGTGGGAGACACTGACTGCTCCTTTCCCTCTGAAGGGAAAGAAGAGGCCTTCACTCAACTGCAGAGGCCCTTCATGGGAAGGGGTACTCTGTTTTGCTTCTTGGATAATACCAACAAGAAAAAGAGAGCCCTTTCCATTCCTCCACCCAGCTACACAGGAAGGTCCCTTCCTCTCTTCTTCGAACCCGCATACTGCAATTTTAGGATCAAAAACTCCTGAATAACAGAAATAGGCCAGACTCGCTTTCTCTGCCCATGGATGCCATTGGCAAAGGAGATCATATCCATTTCCCAGTCCATGAGCAAAACAGGGGCAGAAAGATGGTGACAGACAATCTCTAGAGCAATCTGCTCTATGACTTGGTGGTAAGAAGCCCATGAAGGAAAACTCCCAGAAAAGTAAAGTCTCCCTCCAATGACAGTCTGAAAAGAGGGCTGCTATGGTGTCCAGCCCTGGAGAATGGAAGGAGACCCAGAAGTTGAATCTTCTGGTCTGTCCCTGGATAGCCTACACCTGTGTCCTGTGACTTCTGTGTCCAGGTCTCCTGGCATGGACTTGCTGGGCCCTGTCTTGGTTACGGGAGCATACAAGTTATGTCCCTGTCAGGCCTGTTACTCTCTAAAACTGTCAGGAAAGAAGGGTCTTTGCCAGCATCTCTAAACATAGCGACAGAGGGGTAAGATGGGCAGCTGGCTCGTGGGGCAGGCTAGTCTGGGATCACCAGCTGTCCTATGACAAAGAGTTCAGGCCTAAGCAGACTGTAGTGACTCAGGTCTAGCTTGGGGATCATCCCCCTGAACTGCCCAGACAGGAGAAAGATCAGGTCCTCTGCCGGTCCAGGCCCATGAGGAGGAAAGCCATCACAAACAAAGACAAGGCCCCCTCCAGAGCAGGACTGGGGTTTAGATTAGTAATTAGCTGAGCGGGCAGAGATGGCCCAGGAAACGTGTACATCCCCAGAAAGGCCCCACTGCGCGCGGTGTGTCTGGGGCATGTTGGAGTGTTGTGTATGTGTGTGCGCGCAGAGGCACGGACACTTGTAATAAAATCGTAGCCTCCCGGCCAGACCGAGCCACACAGCCTGACAGCTCAATCACTCTATCCATCAGGCGAGTCAATCAAAGCAGCTTTTCGGAGGTTCAGGGAGCCCGACGTGTCAATAACGGGGCTCGAGATGGCGGGGGCTGATAGCGCTCATCGATCCGCGCCTGGCCAGTGGTAGTACCGCGGCAAGAGACCAGCCAGAAAAGAACGTAGCTAGGCTGTACCTGGCCCCCTGGCAGACCCCGGGTTCCTAAAATCCTGATCATGGGCCAGAGCCCCTACTATTCTCTTAGTGGCCCCCACTGGTCTCCAAGGCGCTGCCGGGCCCAGTGTGTCTGGCAGGCCTTGGTCTCCTTTCCGGGGCCCAGCTTCTGTCCCAGGGCAGGTCTTGGCCTTGAGCTGGCCAAACGCAAGGGGACACCGAACAAGAGTGGAAGAAGAGCCCAGAAAAACCAGCTCGTGGCTGGCCTAAATCTGCTAAATGGCAGATGTTCAGAAGGACGGAATGAAAGAAGGAAAACGCAAGGCCGCGGAGAAACTGCTGGAGAGGCCGGTTCTCCTGTCCTTCGCCCTGCTTTCAAGCCTGAGCCGGACCTGCTTTCTCTCCTTTCCCACTGTCTGTCAGCTCCCAAAGAACCCGAGGCCCCGAGAGCACCTTCCTGGTAACTGCCTTTCACTGGATTCTACCCACCCGGATCCGACTCTTTTGCAACCTGACTGAAAGAGGAGGATGGCGTGCAATGTCTTCTTCTCCCTTCCTGTGTTTCCCCATATCTGTCTCCATCTATGTAAATGGACTCTCTGCAGAATATATCGAGATTATGTTTTTGTCTGTAAGAACAGGCAGCGAATATTATTTCTCTGGCCAAAGCGTTCCCCAGTCAAAGCCTTCCTCTACCGGACCAGACTGGTGGAAATCAGACCCAAATCACTAGGCCTGTCTTCCCGCTAGCTCTAAACACTCCTTTCCTTGTAAGAAAAAAATCAATGACTAATTGTACATCTTTCTTAAGAATAATAAAGGTAAAACACAAAAGAAGGCCCCAGGGGCTCAGAGTTCAAAAATCAAAGGATCCAGACCTCCCCTGCCAGGAACTGTAGTTTCCCGGGTGGTGGACTCAGAGGCCAGGATCACAGATGTGGACACATTCGGATGTGGCTGGCACCGGGGTAAGGAGGAGGAATCGGGCTTGCGAGAGGAGAGCGCCTGAAGCTGGGTTTGTTCTCCCCAGCGCGGCGGCTTGTGGTTCTGGGGGCGACCGGCGGGACCGGAAGGCACAGCGAAGCCCCGGTTTGGGTACTCACCAGAAGACGGACGATCCGAGTAGCGAGTGCAGTAGACCCAGGCGGGCCAGACGAGGGGCTGCTGTGAGTCAGTTTTGACCACGGGCCCACCGTTGGCTGAGCCCATAAGTAGGATGGCAGGGTTGCCGTGCTCCGGGTACTTCGCGCTCTGTGCGCCGGGACTCCCCGCGCCGCTTCCACTGCCGCCGCCGCCGCTGTCCGAGGGCTTGGCGGCTGCTGCTGCTGCCGCCGCCGCTGCCACGGCCGCTGCCGCCGCCGCCGCCGCCGCCGCCGCCGCAGCCGGGTTCCCGGCTTTGGACGCGCCCGCGCCGGCGGTGTTGGCGGGCTGGGAGCCGTCGGGTGGGCCACAGTTCGCGTCCGCGGCGCATAGGAGCGAGGCGGCGCCCGGCGCCCGCGTGCCCAACGGGTGGACAGGGTCTCTACCTGTGCCAGTCTGGCCTCTGTCACGCTCGACCCGGCCTCCTCCTCCTGCGCTTCCTCCGGCCGCCGCCGCCGCCGCCACCAGGAGCTGCGGCGGCGGCTGCTCTTTTTTGCAGCCGAAATCCGGCCTCAGGATGTTGTCGATGAAAAAGTTGGTAGTGCGGTGCAGCTGGGCCGCGGGCTGCGGCTGGTGAGCAGGCGCCGCGAGATGCTGCGGCGGCGGCGGCGGGGGCGGGGGGTGCGGGGGGAGGTGCGGGTGGTGGGCCAGGGGCGGCAGGCAGGGCGCCGCGGGCGGCGAGGGGGGCGCGGGCTGCGGGGATACGGGCACGCTGTCTCCATCGCTGCCGCTACTGCCGCTGGCGCCGGGACTGAGGCTCAGGCTGAGGCCGCCCGGGGCCGCCGCCGCCGCCGCCGCGCCGAGGCCCGAGTCGCGCTGACTTTTAGGTTCCGGCTGCTGTTCTTCCATGCTCGGCCGCCCCGCCGCCCCGGCCGCCGCGCCGGCCCCCGCCCCCCCCGCCTCGCTCCCCACCCCACTTTGCCAGCGGCCCGTGGGGGTGCGCCGAGGAAGGAGGCAGGCGAAGCCTCAGCGAAGGCTCGGGGCGGGTGCAGGAAAAAAAGCCCAGGCGTCTGGCCTGGATCGCTTGCTCTTAATCGAGCAGATAGATCTCGCTGTCTCTCCCTCTCTCTAATTTGTAGACATCCAGATAATGTAGACACTTGGCTATTTCTTTTCCTTTCTGCAACCAGATTCAATGATTTGTTTTAAATGGGGAGTAAGCCACGGCCAAAAGGAAAGAAAAAAAAAATGAAAAAAGAACAGAAGAAAAAAAGAAGAATAAAAGCTCTAAGATTCTTTTTCTTAAAGGGAAAAAAAAATAGTCTTTAAAGTCTAGCCATCTTCCTAGGCAGTAGTGAGGGGTTTGACTTCCCCGAGTGTCACGCTCAGCTGTGCCCAGAGCGCGAGGCTGGCAGCGCCTTTAATCGCCTTTGCTTTTTTTGCAGGGAGAGCGCGTCTCCGCCAGCGCCGGGCTGCCTTTTTTTTTTTTTTTTTCCCCTCAAATCTCTGACAGCTCGGATCTTTGCACAAACTCTCTCGCTTAAAAAAAAAATCACCCAGGCACACTTTTTGCCTTCAAACCGGAAGCACGTGAGTCAGGGCCGCACGTGTGCGGGGCCAATAGCGAGCCACGACTCGCGCTGACACTCGGGGCTTGGCCCAATGGGCGCGCGCGGGACTTTGCGGATAAATAATCCGGGGGCGGCGGCATCGGGCGGAGAGGGGGTGCCGCCACTCGGGCCCGGTGCGTCCGGCCCGCCCTCCCCAACTCGCGCCCGCGCCCCTCCCCCTTCTTGAGGCCCAGACTGAGGAGGGGGCTAAAGAGGCAGGGGAGGGGTGGATTTCGGGGTGTAGGCAAATAGAGAAGCAACTCCATAAACAACTTGTTGGAGAAATGCAGGATTATGGGTGCGTGCGCGCCGGGCACGGGGTCAGCAGGCAGGGGTCTGGGTCCTTCTGCACCCCCCATGCCTAAGAAAGCATTTCTCTTTCCTTTTCTCACTCCTTCCTTCCCCCCCCCCCCCCGCCCTTTGCGTTATGAAGGGAGAAAGCTTGTTGTTACTGGGTGTGTGAGAGTGTTTGTGTTGTGTGTGTGTGTGTGTGTGTGTGTGTGTTGGGGGAGGAGTAAGATCAGGAGGTCCGTGATGTGAAATAGACCTAGAATTGGCTACTTTCAAAGGCTCAAGTTTATTTTTCACAAAGAGCAAACCCGGGAGGCCTGCTGCGCTAGCTTGCACTGCCAGTTTGTAAGTCTCACGCCAGCCGGCTATTCTGCATTTCCTTTCTGGGGAATCCGCACCCATGCCCTTCCCTCCGGACCTTCGACAACACCCGGGAGCGGCCCTGGCGCCATGGAGCCAGGCCCAGAGGGCACAGAAGAGACCCAGCACCCGCTGCCTGTTCATTCCCTGGCTCCAGGAGTCAGAGTTGCCCCAGCATGGTAGAGTCGTCCAAAAGAGGGCACTGGGCAGGGCAAGTCAGACCGCGAATGCACTCTAGGCCTGGATTTCCAGTTCAGGAAAAACCTCCGTGTTAGATTTCCCAGCAAAGTAAAATCAAACAAATAAAAGCACCGCGCCCCAAGTGTTTGCCCTGGCCAGCCGACTTTGCGGACAATGAGTTTACCTCAGTTTCGGGGCAATTGAATGTCCTAGGATTGCTCCCAACTCCCTGGGCGCCTTCGACTGTAACCCTGCGAATTCTTCTCTATCTTTGGGGGACTACGGCCCGTCTCCAGCAGCCCCCACGTTCAGGTCTGCGAGAGTTCTTTTTCGTTATTTCCTTGGCAAAGCACCTCACAAGTTTTCCACACCAGGGATACTTCGGGGCGTGGTGCGCTGGACACTGGGTGGGGGGTTGCCTGTGGAGCTCTTTTGGAGGGCCTGGGTTCGACTGTCTCCTGAAGTCTGCAGTGTCCGAGAAAGGTTCCAGCAGAGGAGGCCTTCACGGACATGTCTTGGAACTCCGGTAGTCCTGCTCTTCCTGAGCGCCATTCTCAGTGATCTCTTTAGGGATAGTATCTATCTGGGACAAGTGGGTGGAGGCGAGGGGGGACGACCTTCCCCTAGTTTTCCAGAAAAGTCATAGAAAGATTAGGAGAAACATATAACTAAAAACAACAAGCCAAACTACTGCAATATCTGAAGTTTCTCCAAGGGGTTGCAGGAGAGCGGGAATTCCTGGCTGCATCTTGTATTGCTGGCTGCATCTTGGGGTCAGCCGAGGGTCCCCTGATTTCAGAGGCTGAGTTCCTGGCTGAACCTCCCCGGCGGGGCGGCCTAGTATCCAGAACCTCTTCCCCGAGCGCTGCGTTGGGCAGACCCACCGCGGCCTCCTAAACTTTCCCCAGCCGTCCCCATCCCCACCTTGGAGTCTCCAGGGTCCCCTTCAGTCTCACACCCAAGAGCTCCCCGAAATTTCCAAGTGCCCCTACCCCTTCTTTCCGAAATGGGGGTGGGATTTTATTTATATTTAAGTTCGCAAAATTGAAATCTTTATCCCGCAAGCGAGCGTGGGTACTTAATTAAATTCTAATTAGGACACTATCAATATCCTATTTAGCCGCGTAGCTTTTGTGCGCCGCGGTCCCTTTCAGCGCCGTAAATAGGGTCTCGACGCCTTATCTCGCCTGCAGGAGACGCCTCGAGAAGGGCTGCGGAAGATAATTTATAGGTTTTAATTACTCTTCATTCCGCCTGATCAGCTTGGCGTTCATCACAGGCCTGTGAATAAAACCCTGGTCAAAAGCTCTGTCACATCGCGCTGGCAAGACGCTTAATCAAAGTGAGCGGCCCCGCGCGCCGCGCGGCCCGGCTCCTCCACGTAATTTCCAGCCAGCTGATAAAGCCAGCTGAATAATGCGGCGGCCCTTTGGAGACACCATTTACAGAAATGACTTTATTGACGGCTTAACGTCGGTAATTCATTTTACCTTTCATGTAGTGGAGCCCGGATTTGTTACAGTAATGGGATGATAAATGCACCCGCGGCCCACGAGCTCGGGCTGGATTAGGCGGCGCTCCACAGCGCGCTGGCTTGTCCCCCCACCTTCCCCCAGGCCGAGCCTGGGTCGGATGCTCTATGCTCCGCACCGCCTGCTCTCCACAACCCCCACCCAGGCCCTTGGCCCTCCTCTCTCTCCTGAAATTGAGCATACTACTGGGAACTCTGTACTAGCACTTTGGAGTCCTAGCAAGCTTCAGATGAGGTGTGATCTGGCTGAGTAAGCAAATGTTAGCTGAGAGGGATATGTGAGGAGTCCAGAGGACTGGGCGTGTGAGTGAGGAACTATAGAGCAGGGTGAGTTGACAGCACTAGTATGGGATTTGGTGTGCAGTGAAGTATTTGTTCACATATGGGTACACTGCAGTGGTTGCCATTTCCAGGGTACTCTTTTCTGCCTTCGGCAGTAAAGAAATTTCTTCCAACTTGCTAGATGCTCAGAGCAGGATGGTAGAGAGTTGAGTCTGCAGGAAACAGGTGAGGGAACCTGTCCAAAATGGAATGCAGTCTCTTTCTCCAAATGCCATCGGTTACTGGGCCAAATGTATGGAAGCTGGCCGTTGAGCCCAGTTTCCATTTCTATCGCCTTGCAGTTCAGTGCTGCTGTAATTACCTAAGTGAGAAGTCCCACAGAAGACCACCAGGACTGGGCCATGTCCTTGCAATAGATTGATTGTCTCCAAATTTACTTTTCATATCCAACCCAGATAAAGTGGAAAGTGACAAGGAAGAAAAAAAAAAAGATTGTTTTGTTTCAAATGTCAAAAGGGGGAACTTCAGTAATATCTCTTCCAACTTGAAGGAAAAGGGGAGACCAAAGAGGCCTGCAGGGGTAGAGAGTGGAGTAAATTGGATAGGGAGAGACCCCAGCCCTCTGCCTCTTTTCCAAGCTTAGACAACCTCCATTTTGAGGCTAATCAGGAGCTTCCAGTAAGCAAGACACCTGGCCAAACAGAAGGGAATAGTGTGAATGAATTTTTTTGGGGGGAGGGGGATGCTGCTGGAGAAGTTTAAGGATCATGAAATAGAAGGACCAATGAGTATTCTAGGGTTGACACTGACAAATTGTACCTTTTTCCTCCCCTTTCTCAATCTGGCAAAACCCACTTAGTGTAATCTTGGGGAGTGACCCAATCTTGGGCTGTGGGACCCAGGGGCTTGTATTAGTGTCTGTTTGTGTGAGAGCCATCCGGAGAGAAACCCAGTCTATAAAAGCATTTCTGTGTGCCTGTATAAAATTGTATGTGGCAGGAGACCCTCACATGTGCACATTAGCATGTACATCCAAGTCAACTGCACGAGTAAGAAATGCGTTGGCTGAGAGTTTTGCTGTGTTCTGCTCAGAAAAGGAAATCTCCCACCACCCTATGTTTTCACATGATTTTTGGATTTCCTTTAAGGAGAGACAAATATTGGTCCCGTGCGCTTCCACTTCTGAGGGGGAGGAGGAAAATTGTGGAAGAAAACCCTGCAGGCTGGCCAGACATGTGTGCATGATGGGCTGGGAGTAGGAGCGTGTTGCCTGCACACGGTGGTAATCGCATTTCGAGTGTAGATCAGATGGCGGTGGGGCCTCGTGGTGCGGGACATGAATGAGTTGTCGCAACACAATAGCGCGCAGCCTTCCTACGGGGACTGGGTGACCAGCGGTTTTGTTGGGAGTGAATGCGAGGAGATTTCTGCTACAAGTGCCGCGGTATTATTATGAGCCGGAAGGTCAGACTATACATCTCAGGTCCCCAAAGCCTATAGACCTTGGGAAATGTGGGGCCTCGAGCCACGTCATTGTACCTGACAGTCCTTTCAATAGACTAATTCAATTAGCGCTCAGGGTTTCGGTCTTCATTTGGAGGCGATAATAATGTGAGGATGGGTGGGTGCTGGGGGATTCCTTAGGTATTAGTTAGGGATCCTAAGCAATTCTGTCCGAAGCTCAGAATGGGACAGGGGGAAGGCCAAAGAAGGTTAAAAAAAAAGAAAGAAAGAAAGAAAAGAAAAGGTAAAAAGCAGGTGGATATGTGGGTAAGGTGAACCTTAGAAAATAGATTCTTTGTTGACTCACGAAATTGGGGTGGCAGCTTTGTTTTCAGAGGACCCAGAAGAGTCTTGGACATGGGGAGAGGATTCCTTTTTTCTGTGTATATGAAACGCATCTATAAATGTCCGAGTTCCTAGAAAGCCCTGGTGTTGGAGGTTGTCACCTTTAGGAGTTTCAGTATTGGGATTTATACCCCCATAATCCAGTCTTTCCCCAGAGTTTTCTTCCTCTTATTGGAAGACGCAATTCACAGCACGGACATTTTTGTTCTAGAAACATTGTCTTTTCTCTCCTCTCTCTCTTTCTCTCTCTCTATCTCAGACGAAATGAACTATATCTTCTAACTGTGAGAAACGGGGAAATTTCCGTAAATTGATTCGGAAGGGGCTCTCTTGGAGTACTGGCTTCCTTGGGCGGGGCTGAATGCCAGCCAAGACTATTACCGGATTCGGAGGAGCGCAAACATCCGACTAGTCACTGTTCACTGGTTTACAGGAGGCGTTTGGGCTGCGCCGGGATGTCTCCGGCTAGACGCAGGGCCCCTTGGCTCGCCTTACGGGAAGCGGTGCCTCCACCAGCCCCTCTGTACAGACCCCAGACCTTTCAGCCAGGCCCTGGAACTCAGGGTTTTAAATCTCACGGCTCACGAAAGCAAAGCGACTACACAGACTTGTCCATTTATTTTTCTTGACTTTAATCAAACATCCCGTTTTTTCTCCTTACACTGAAACCTATCCCAAACCCAGAATCTAAACTCTTCCTTTCCCACCGCTCCCCCCCCCACCCCACCCCCTTGTGGGTCATCCAGAGTTAATTCAGCGTCTACGCCTCCAATTTTCTTCTGTATTTTTGGGTTTTTCTCCCTCTCTCCTTCCCTCCCCTCCCAGAAGATTCCCAGGGGCTGCTCTCCTAGGCCAAAAGAACCCTCGCCCACTCCAGTCCCCACCTGTCCGAGTTGCTCCTCCTGCCTGCATCCGGCTCGGCGCGGTTCGGGGGTCCACATCACTGACATAAAGCGTGTGCGCGCCAGTGGGTGCAAGTGTGGGAACGAGTGAGGAGGGGCCAGCGTGGCTTCCGGGTTCTGCAGCCCCCACCCTTCGTTCGGCTCAGCTTATGCTCCCCGGGAGGTCCGTACCCCACTCCAAAGTTGGAGACAAAAAAAAAAAAAAAAAATCAACGAGAAAAAAAAAAAAAGAAGAAGAAGAAGAAAAACAACGTCCAAGTCCTTTGCATGGGAACAACCTTGCTGTTCCAAAACCGTGTTCTTTTTCCTTGCCCAGAATTAACTATCCTCCTTCTCCTTCCCTCTATAGGGGTAGGGATTGTGTCGGGGCTTTTCTCCCACTGACCGATGAAAAGGCGACAAAAGTCCACACACCCAGCTCTCGGCGCCGGCGCCGGGACTCCAGGCCGGTGCCTTCCCGCCGCCCTGTCCGTCCGCCCAGGAGCATGAAGAGTGCCGCTCTCCCTTTCGCCCTTGGGGGCTGCATCCTTGAGACTGTCTTCCCCGGGAGGGTGCAGGAAAAGCTTTGGGTTCCTGATCAGCGTTGTCTGGGGACTGGCTGAGAGACGTGAAAGGAAAAGTTTAGTCCAGAAGGTGAAGCAGACCGGGAAGGGAAAATCCCCTGAGACAGCGAGTGAAGGAAAGAGCGCAGAAGACCTTCGGTTTCCCCCAACCCATCTCACCTCTTTCTTCAGACTGGTTTGCAGTAGAGCGGAGGGTGAGGGGTAGGGGTGTCACTGCAATGCCGAGGCCTTCCCGGGCCAGCTTCCCTGTCTGCTGGCTCCGGTGCAGAGTCGGTTGGGGGGGACATGTGTGCGGCCCGCGCGTGCGTGTTTGTACATGACCCTGTGCATGAAAGACTCCGCGTGAGTGCGCGTGTGTACAAATGGGTGTCTGAGTGTACACGAAAGTATTGTGAGCGTGTTTTGGTGCCCAATCTTTGTGTGCCTGCGTGGGCATCGCGCCGGGGTGTGCCTATGTATGTCCATATCAGTGTGTGCGTGTCCGTTTGTGTGCCAGTTAGGAAACCGAGAGCAGTTCCCTCTGATCGAGGCTTTGGAAGGGTGTGAAGTTATAAGGACTCTAGAGATCTGACCCTAACTCACTGCTGGAAGTCTAACCCTATCCCTTCGCTCCTAACCCCTTCCACGCAAGTCATCGAACTATGCTGGAAACAGTTTATATCCAGATTAAACCAGCTACTGATTTTTTTGGTTTTCCCATAGGAGCCAACTCTGCATCTCTGAGCTCTGATTGAAGGGAGAGTGGCAACGCGTGCCAAGGTCAAGATCAAAGGGACCAGGGGGTGGGGGGAGAGACAAGACCAAAACGACCGCTCCCCAGAAGAGGGAACTGGGACTCCAAGAAAGGGAGGGACTAAGTCAGGGCCCCATAGAGGCCGCCACTGCTCTCAGGGCTCGCCACACCCGGCTGGGGAGCAATAGACTTCCTAGTGTTGTCCTTGGGCCTAAATCCCAGGTGGAAGCCGCAGGGGATGCCGGTCTCCTTCTCCCGGCCGCCGGCTCCACTCTCTTCATTTAGTCCCAAGTAAGGTTCATCCTCTTCCCAGTGTGTGGGGGAGGAAAGAGCAAGGCGACCTCTTGGGGAGGGAAACGCAGCATAAGGCGAGGGGAAGACATAATCCTTTCCCGTACCCCACTCAGGGTTCTCCCTCCAAGGAGGTTAGCATCTTCCTCTTCGCCCCCCCACCCGCCCCGCGCCGTCTAGAACTTTCCTGGAGTGACAGGTACAGTTAAAAGTGGGGTAATGAGGGGGAAGGTTGGTCCCACTTTCTGCGGGGGTGAGGGTGGAATACCCGCCCCAAAGTCATTCCAGGCACGTCCCTCTCCTCTTACGGCAAGGACGCCCGCCCCAAAATTGTTATGCAAAGAAGTCAAGTATGTGATCTTCCAGCGATCAAAGAAAGCGGCAAAGCCAAATATTAGAGGAGAAGTCAATAATGGATGAGCAGATTAAGAAACCCATCTCGCGGACAATTATTCCCGCAATTGAAAACGCGGCCTCTTTCCCTTTTCCTCCCTCCCCCACAAAAAAAAAGGAGTCGGAGGATTGGGGGGTGGGGAAGGCAGCACCAGAACGTGCTTGAGAGTGGGTGCGTGTTTGTTGAGGGGAGATAACGCCTCCTAGGGGCGACCTAGTGGGTCTGGTGTTTTGCCTGGCCAAGCGGGCCTAGCCCTGCCCCGGGCGCACGACACTTGCAGGTCCCTTAAAAGATGGGAGTATGGATCTACTCTACACTGAAGAGTTGGAACTGGGGTTTTATAGGGTCTTTATTTCAAATCATGCGACATTCCATCCCGAGCTTCCCCACCACACCCCTTCCACTTTGTAGGAAGATGACCCTAGGCAGGCGGGTAAGGTAGAGAGAGAGCAGGGTCAGGGCGGCACTGGCCGATTCCCCGCCGGTTTGCCTGAGAGAAAAGCGCCACCTGTCGGCAGTTTGGAGAACCGCACTGGTGTGGCGCTCAGCGGGTAGGCAAGGCTGTGCGGAAGGTTTGAGTTTAAAGCCCTGGGCAGGGACCAGGGGAAAGTAACAAAGGGCTTCTTTCCTGACCATTGACTCCTGAAACCTGAGAGACAACAGGATTCCCGGAAGAAGGATCCTTCTTCGGATCCTCTTATCTCAAAAGAGCCCAAAAGGTGGAGAGACAAGCCCCTCAGGGGCTGACTGCTGTGCTATTCTGAAAGCAGAATATTACTGAAAACACAGTGGGATGGGTGCTAGGTTGGGAGTCAGGGACTAGATTTCCTCGTTCCCTCTGCCTGCTCCCTACTATGTGGTCTAGGGTGGAACTCTGGTTCTCTCTGAGCCTCAGTTTGCTTAACTGAAGGAGTTGGATTGGCCCCCTTCAATTTTGACTTTGAATCTAACAATGAATCTGAGCAGTATTTGTAGACACCTGTGTCTCGTCTTCCTCTGTTTCTACTCTAATAAATCCTGGACCTTTATGTGCCGTTTGTATCTGTTTGTATCTTAATCTCTTATACATTTTTATTGTATAGGTGCTTCAATGGTAGTATAAATAGTTTTGTAAATGGAGAATTTTATTTCAGTGGGGTCAGAAAGTTTCTTGGCTCAAATTATCCCACGTCTATTTACTTACAACTTTTTAATAAATCAGACAAACAAGAAAACTTTGTTCACTTTGAAGTGTGGATATCATTGGGGAGGATCCCTGTGGTGGGGACACAATGAATGCGAATGCGGGAGGCTTAGATAAGAAGACATGTCATAGACAGCGGTTGATGTCAGAGAGAGGACCATGAAAAGGGCCAAAAAACAAGAAAGACTACAGGTGAAATTGAGACCAAGGACAGACTGAGCCCAGAGGGGAAGGAAAAGGTGTGGTTGTCCCTGACCCAAGTCCTCCCTGCTAGGGTCTGATTGGCAGAAGAGGCAAGCTTGCAGATCCATGTAGGATAGCTCAGACCTCAAGTTACTTTTTTCTTGAACTTTCCATGAAATTAATAAAGTATTGAAACCAGAGCAGGGAAGGAGGTAATATTTGTCAATAGTTTGAGGTCCCTGGAGATCACATATAACCTCAGCCTGGAATTTTCCGTTTGGGATGCTCAAGGGAGGTTTCAGTTCTACAAAGTATGGGACTCAAGGTTAGGGTATGTCCAAGTTGGGCAAACCCCTCTGGAGCCCCTGAAAGGTCCTCATCCTTAGCTCCAGGTTGACAGCTCAAGGCTAAATCAGGTGCCCTATCAAGAGGCCTCACAAACTCTCCAGTAAGAATCTCCCCTTGGGAGGAACTGCCACATCCAACCCGGGACCCTTTGCTTTTGAGATGGAGGGATTGTTTCTGGTCTGTCTTTCTGTGAGTTCAGGAATCTTTCTGGGGCTGCATGCTCCCCGGGAGGCAGGGAATTTCGGTTTCTAGAGAACTGGAGCCCACGTAAATTTCTGGATGCGGGTTAATATTCCTGTTTAGAGACCAGAAGTCTAGGGACTGGAGGTTGGGTCCCTGTCCTGGAGAGCAGCCAAGACCTGAGAGGTCTGTGGGGACCTCCTCTGCTGGGCTTAGGATTTATCACAAGCGCCAAGTCCCACCTCCCTCCCGCGGGGATCTGTGGGTCCCTGTTCTCTATGGCCCACTGTGACCCCCTACTTGCAACACTAACTCTTTCCAAAGTCTCAGACCTGAAGGGTGGAATTACCGACTTTCCACTCCATCCCCCAGACTCCCGAGGCGCCCCTGGCATGCGCCTCCCGGTGCAGGGGTCTGCTGCTCGGGTAAGCTAGGGGGTCGGGCCTGGAAACCCAGGGCCCCAGGCCTCGGCCTAGCCCTGCGGGCGCACGGGGCCGCGGCGAGCCCGGGGCGGGAGCAGTGGGCTGAAGCGGTGGCCGCGCAGACACCACTCCTACAGGACCGAAAAGTGGCATCTCCGAATCCAGCCACCGGCTTCTCAGGCAGGCCACGGAGTCCCAATTCGAGGAGTCAAGATAAAGACGCCAGAATCCAGGGCTCTGGGGAGTGCTGACCCAAACTCGAAAATTCGGGAACCTTCCAGAGCCGCTGCGAAGCGAGGGCGAACCTCTGCCCCAACTTGCAACTGGTGTGGCTCAGACCAAGTTCCGCGGTGAAAAATGACACAGGACAACAGGCAGATTTATATTAAATTTCATTTCCACATTTCACTCGGATATTGCCCTTCTACATAGGGGAGATGCAAGGTGGAAATGGAGGTGGACATAGACATAGGGAGAGTGAGAGCGAATTTAGGGGTCGCCCTTTCTGGAAGAGGTTTGCACGATGGTGATAACCAGTATATGTCTGTGGGCCAGGCACAGCTCTGAAGGCTTTATCTGGGTTCCTATGTTTGATCTTTTCAGGAACCTATTCAGTATATAACTTCCTGTCCATTTTAGGAAGCTGGAAACTCAGGGTCCGAGAGGAATAATCTGGCCAAAGGGCAGGTTTATAGCAAATGAGAACTGAACAATTCGCTATCCACAGCTCCCAGGTATCCAGCTGCAGACCATTTTTTTTCAAAAGAGGATCCAGGTGGCCTTGCAGGGAGTGGAGTGGGGAGAGGGCTACACTTTCCTGCACCCAGCACCAGTCTCAGCACTTGCAGGTCCTCCAGTCCTGTCCCCATCTGGCTAGCCTCCTGCTGCCTGCTAGCCTGGGTCAGGGAAGCTTCGACCCACCAGCTCAGCTTTGGGCAATCAGGAATTCCAAAGCTCAGTCTGCCAGGGTTGGGGTGGGGGGACAACCTTCCTATTCTGTGAGTCAGAGAGGGCCGGCCTGGGAGCAGCCCCTGAGGCCAAACCTCCCCTTGATATTGTTGCCCCTTTTTGTCTTTGGATTTCCAAGCTCCATGGCTCCGGGAAGGACAGAGCAGTGGACTCAGGCTCAGTTGGCTGCACCTGGAGTCAGGCAGCAGGGAACTTCACCAGCCCCCAGAACCAGTACAGATGCAGTTTCCTTTGCTGGTCTGGACAGACCCCCAGGTACAAGCTCCTGAGCTAGGGCATCGTCCCACCTCCAAGCTCTTGGCTTGTCTCTAAGGCTGCAGGGGTGATGGCCAAAGTCAGTTTTTCCAAATTTGCTTCCAGGAACCAGGAGAGTATCCTGACTGGGGTATTTAGGAAGCTCACATCCCCCAGAGAAGATATGACTGGGCTTCCCTGTGTCATGCTTCACCCCTCAGGAAGCAAGAATGAGGGCATATGTGGGGGAGGGGGATTCATTTCAGGCCTGTGTGTCAAAACAGGAAGACCGGGAGTTTTCCAACCCTGATGGGGCAGTCACCCCCTGGGGTGGCTCCTTTCCCAGGTAATTTGCAGTCCACCTGGCACTGAGTGAGCACTTGTTGCCTGGGAGCCTTGGAGTTGGGCTTCAGCTGGCTGCAAAGAAAATGGAAGCCAAGGTAGGAAGGAAAGAAAATACAGCCTGCAGGAGGGACAGAAGTGCCCACAAGTCAACATCTCCAGAAGGCACAGATCTACTTTGACCCTAGGTTACCCACAGGGCATCAGCCCGTGGAACCTTCACCAGCCCCCAGAATCAGTACAGATGGAGTTTCCTTTGACTTCATAACTTCTGAACCTGGAGAAAGGACTGACTACCTGGGCAGAGGGAAAGGAGGTGGGAGGGAGGTTTGTTGGAGGTGAGGGCAGGTATGTGGAGAGGAAAAGACTGAATGGTGGGACCCACAGCTAAGCCTCTCAAGTTCCTATCCCTCTTCTCTCCCATATATCTTCCAGCCCCCCTTGTCCCTCAACCAGAAAGCAGAAACAGAGGCCTTGCAGTGAGAAGAGAGAAGACTTGGGGCTTCTCAGGGTCTACCAGGGCTCTCAGGATGAGGGAGAAGCCCCCATTGCCAGCAAGATGCAGAACTGATTAGGATTTGTTTAATACTAACACCTTTCTACCAGAGACTGCCTTAGGTTTGGGAATCCCAACCTTGAGGTTTTATGGGTGCTTTAAATTAGAGAGATTTGGAAAGAGAGTAAGGGGGCTTGCGGTTCTGGAAGAACATGAACTTAAACATTTTCTGAAATGTGTCTGGATCTTGAGCCAAAATACATCAAGGAAGATTCCCACCCCTCCTCTACTCCAGGCAATTACAGGTGCCTTGACTATGGGCCACCCCGGGGTTGGAAGTGGGTGACTTGCAGGAGTGGGTGAGGTGATTTATCTTGGCTGGGTCACCAGGGATAATGAAAGCCAAGAGTCTGTGTGGGTACCTCACCCTCCTCCATCACCATTTTCCATTTATCTCTTCCCCTGTCAGTTTCTCCAGCTATCAAGTGTGGACTCGACAGGAATGTTGCAAGGAAAAACTAATTAAACGGCAGTACAATGCTTTGGAAATATTAAGTGTCATGTAAATGCCTAATGCTAATAATAATCTTGATGGTGGTAATTATGTTCCAGGAAGCACATTCCCAGACAGCCCAGCGTTGATCCCAAATGTGCTACCTGTCTAGGAGGAGCCCTAGGAACACCCACCCTTTCTGCCACTGAACTGAGTGTCAGCTCTGAATGGCCACGAGGAAGGTAAGTTCTTCAGGTTACGCCCCCATCCCTTTGGAGGCAGCACAGATTGAATCCTGGCTGGGAGTCCTTACACAAGTTCCTAATACCTGAGGCCATCCCCTATACAGCCAGAATAATACATGCAGCATAGGATGGTGGTGGGGATCAAATGACATTGTGGGCGGGGATCAAATGACATTGCCACTCAGGGAAAGTGGCAAATAGGTTGTGTTAAATAGCCAGTGGCAATTGATCTGGTTAAGTTTACCCAGCCCCAGTTGCTTGATCAAGATGGGGGTTTCAAAGCCTATCAGGTGGTCACATTGTTCAGCTCCAATCTATTTATTTGGATGCCCAAACCTCCCCTTCTGCCTATTTGACAGGAAGTGGGATAGGGGTACTTCCACTTTATTTTCTGTGCTCTTAGAAGGTTACTGTCAAATTGTTGGTCAGCCAAAGGAGCAAAGAGCAGCCCGTGGCATGTGGTGCATGGTGATAAAGCGTGGAGCTCTTTAACCTGCCAAAGATTTCTGCCCTTCACTCTATGCCCACTCACCCTACTGAGATGCACGGTTTAACTGGAAGGCCCAGAAGAAGCTGTGGGTGCTCTTTACTACCCTAGATTATGAACTCTGCCTGTAATATCAGTCCTGCATGAAGTGAAGAAAGGCTCTAAAGAGTGGTTTCAGAGAGGGGGGATCATGGTCTGGCAGAAGTCATGGACAGGACAATCTAGCTCTGCCCCAGTCCATCCTCCCTGCCCAGGTGACTCTTAAGGTGTGCCTGTCTATTGCCTGGGATTCATCTTTCTCAGAGCGTGTCCAGCGGCTTCATCCACATCCACATCATGGCTGACCTGTGAGCCTTCTGTTCTTCATGACTTGGCTAAGGAATCACCGTAGTGCCCTCTGTGAGCTCCCCCTCCATATTTAAAGACAAGGATGTTCTACAGGTCGGTTCCCCTTCCTCTCCTCTATCTCTGAACTCTTGATGGAAGCAGCAAGGCTGCACCCATCTTCCCTTAACATTTTTCTGGTTTAGTGAAACACCAGGCCTTCCTCAGGACTTCAGAGTTTCCTTATGAGACAGTCCCCCCACCCCAGCCCCGCCCATCCTGCCTGCCCATCCTCTCTCTGGACCTCCCTTACCACTGCTGGACTCCAGAGATTCAGGGTCCTGATGTTTGCCAAAGCCAGTGGAGGATTTGAGGGCAACAAATTACAGTGACTCACCATTGAGGCTTTTGGGACTTTCCACCCAGAAATCTCTGGGCCTTTTGGGGTTTTATAGAGTCACCTATATGTTTTAATGACACTTTTTACCCTTGAACTTGGGTTAACTTCATATCTTAGTGACTTGGAAAAGAAAGACAAATTTTGTCTCCTCCAATTTGTTTCCAGAGTGCATTTTTATTGCTGTGGGATAACATTTCCCTCCCCATTTGAGAAGAGTATGGCTGATTATTGTTATGATTTCTTTTTGTTGTTTTATTAAAAGTTAAAAAGTTACACTCAAAACAGTAAATTCTTATCTACATTCGTCTTTGAGAAATAAAATGCTTTGTTTGACTTAAGGTAAGTATCAATAACTCAAAAGCACCTTGCCTTCAAAAATGACAGTTTTTGTATGGATTCTTGCATTTAGAGTAATTCCTGATGGGAGAGAGCGTAGGAGTCTCACTTTCAACTCTTCACCTTGCACTGTCCCAAGCCTCATCTCCCATGCCGTTGCAGCTATTAAAGCACAAATCCTTAGTCACCGAGTTGGGCATATGTCTCTAGACAGTGGCAGATCTGTTTCAGCTTATTTTGCTCTTGTATTATTTTTGGTTAGTGAGGATTTCTTTTATTACATGAAAGTTCACTTCTGCTTCTGAACTTTAAAAAAATAATTCATTAACTGACAAATAATAATTGTACATTTATGGGGTACAGCATGATGTTTTAAAGTGTGTATACATTATAAAATATCAAATCCAACAAAAATGACACTTTTTAAAGGTGTCATACAGAAACAGGTGGTTTTCCCAGTAATTCTTTTCTTAAAAACATCCAAATAAGAATTGACTGGGGCTGTAGCTCACTGGGTAGAGCACTTGCCTTGCACGTGTGAGGCACTGGGTTTGATCCTCAGCATCACATAAAAATAAGTAAATAAAGATATTGTACCCACTACAACTAAAAAAATAAAAATTAAAAAAAAGTGGTGGCATTAGGCTTTGGGGTTTAGAGCATGTGAGTTTTTATGGCTGCACTTTGGCTGGAGGGTTATGAAGTCAGACACGGACAGCAGGTGTGCACACACACACACACACACCATGCCTGCACAGTTGAAAGGAATTTTGCAGTTTGCCATTTCACTTCTGCCCAAATATAGGCTTTGATTTTCATTTCTTGTGTATGATGAGAAACTTGGGCTCATCCTGCCTCCTGACCAGCTTTCCGGGAAAGCCTTGCAACAGAGAGGTGCCTGGTGTATTAAAGCACACACTGCTAGTTGGTGATGGACAGGGACAGACTTGCAGGGCAGTGTCCTTTCTGACACGCCTCCTACCTGCTTGTTCTTCAGATAAGGGGAAAGTTCACACGTGCGTGCACTCTGCAACTCATTAACTCCTTTCCTTCAGAAACATTCTGAGCCTCCCAGGCAACCTCACAGGTGTACAGGTGGTTTCATGGAGATTGCATAGCTACACATGCAGGACAATGGGCCAGTGAACCATAATGTCCTTTCCACATCCCTGGCTTATTTCCTGGTTGAGGCTGTAGCCCAGTTATCATCTTATGTGAATGGGACCAGGGCACTGGGAGACTTTGGAAGAAAATGGGAGAATTAACATGCTTGCTTCACTTTTGTAACTTTTAAATTTTTGTTTTGCTCTTATCGTTGTTTTATGCAGCTTCATCCCAAGTTTTTAGTACATTATGAAGAATTTGTTTCCAGATCAGTGAGATCCATGTGATAATGAAGATAAGGTTTTGGCAACAATTTCTGTCTGTCTTTTTGTTTTCATGAAGATAATGGTTCACTGGACTGCACTCTGTTTTTTATCAATTTCACAGAGAAACTTTAAAAACTTTTTTTTTTCATATTGGTTTCCTGAAGTTGGTGGTAAGGGACTGAGGGGTGGAGTGGGCATGGAGAGGGACCAGGTGCTAAATCAAGGGAAAGATGTAAGGAGAAGATGTAAGGCATGAGAGGACCATTGTAATGATGGAGAAGGGACAGGCTCAAGCTGTCAGGGGGGCCTTGAGCAGTAGTTCCACTTGCTTTATTGATGTTTTTCAACCCCAGGACTCTCAGACCACTCCCAGTCTTTATTTGATAATGGCAGTTCTACACCAGCCACTGTTTGCCATGGGGTATGGGTACAGAGGATTTTGTTTAATAACTTTGGTTAATTGAAAAAATAATTTTGGTTAATTTGACTGATAGGTTGATTGGTTATTGATACTGAGGATTGAACCCAAGGGTGCTTAATAACCGAGTCACATCCCCAAACCTTCACTTTTTAAATTTTGAGACAGGGTCTCCTTAAGTTTCCAAGGCTGGCTTTGAACTTGCAATCCTCCTGCCTCAGCCTCCCCAGCCATTGGGATTACAGACCTGTACCACCACACCTGGCATTCTGGCTAATTTTAAAAACACTGTATTCAGGCAGCAAGGCTTCTCTTAGACATTAGCCAGCCCTTTCCCCCTCCATGGGTGTCATTGCAGTGCCAAACATTGAAAAACTATCTCTTCATAAATGCCAGCATTTCCACACTGCAGGCTCTTGGGCACTAGTAGGATCTGAAATGCTCAGCATTTCCTTTGGATAATAGCATGTTATCAGGACCCACAATAGCCTGGGGGAGAGGGAATCCCTACAGTAAAATGGGTCAAAGGCCCAGAGAAACCACCAGCCTGAAATCCTTCCCAATCCTGCAGTAGGAAGAGCGGAGCCGATACTCTTTCTGTCCAATGGATACCGTTTCAGCTTATCTGGAGGAGAGGAATCTTCCCAGGGTGGATGGCTGAGCTGGGTCCTGGCTGGTGAAAGCCATGAGCAGACCAAGGTCTGCAGAACCAGATGGCTGGCCTTTCTCTAGCACCTCTCCCAAGACAGACATTTTGCCAAAAGGACTGGCCAACTGGGCTGGCCTGAGTTTTCTCAATGTGGAGCTGGGGAAGGTAATTGGGGCCAGTGTCTGGGGAGCCAGAGAAATCGATCCTCTGCCCTTGTGGCCTGTGCTTTTTCTCATGGAGAAAACACCCCCTAGCCCACGTCCCTCAATCACCTCAGATTCAGCTTTCTAGCCTGTGGGTTGAAAGGAGAGTGAACAATATGTCACACATAGAGATATGAAACCTGAAAGGAGCAGATGGTAGAATTTCAGGAATTTTCCAACAGGTAGGAAAGAAGTTGGAGAGTCCAGGCTATCTTAGTGGTATCTGAAAATTCATCATTGCATTTAGAATAAATGCTCCTGGATCTTTATATCATACTATACCGAAAGTGCCTCTCAAGAGATGATAGATGTGACTCTGTGGCTGCTCCCCCCAAGTATGATGGCCCCTTGCCCCTTGTGGCTATTGAGCCCTGGAGATGTGGCTGGTGTGAGTTGAGATATTATTAGCAGAAAACACATCAGCTGGGCAAGTGGCCTGTAATCCCAAAGTCAATATCTACCACACACACACACACACACACACACACACACACACCACAGACTTCAAAGACTTAGCAAGAAAAAAAATTCCAACATAGGGGCTGGGGTATAGCTCAGTTGGTAGAGTTCTTGCCTCACACGCACAAGGCCCTGGGTTCAATCCCCTGTACCACCGAAAAAAGAAAAAAAAAATTCCAATGTATTTCATTAATATTTTATGTTTGATTATATGTTTCCATAATCATATTCTGGCTATGTAGAGTTAAATAGAATGCATTATTACAATTAATTTTGTGTTTCATTTTCTTTTCTTTTAATGTAGCTATTAGAAATTGGAAACTACATATTTGGCTGGCATTTAGGACTCACAGTATCTTTCCATTGGTCAGTGCTGGTCTACTCCAAAACTATTTGGAGAACCTGCTCATTAGTTTCCTTCTCTTGTTACCTATGGAGGTAGCTCAGAATTTCAGTAAAATTTTCTTTCTGCTAAGTAGAAACTGAAAAGCAGGGTAGACAGGGACGGCTAGTTGACCAATTTTCAAATACTGGCTTCTGGTGACATCGTGTGGCCACTTCTAGGTACTACACCAACTGCAGGCTTGTGCAGATTCTGGTCCATGGTCCAGATGCCACCCACCTCTTGGTTACCACCATGCTTGATACGCCAGCACATTAGAAATCCTTAACTTGCAGTTGAGAGTTAAATCCTTAACTTTCAACTCTGCCACATCTGCAATAGTGGGCCCAACACTAAACCACTGAGAGGTTTTCCTTCTTACCAGGGAAAATGATTCTGTACTCTGGGTTGGAAGTTAGTGATCCAAGCCTGGCAACTTCTCAAAAGAATGGAATATTTTTAGGAAAATCATCCAACCTCTCAGGGACTCTTCTCTTCAAGTGTAAAACAAACAAGCCAAAGCAGATGATCTTTAAGCTCATTTATGACTTCCAAAATTTTACAGTCTACTAGTGGGATTTCACACATCAATGGGGAAGACTCAAGTAGTGCTTCTTTGGGGTGGTTTACAAGAAAGGCCCAGGCTTGGATCTAACTTGCAGTTCAGGGCGATGACCCAAATGTGGATCTGGGATGGCCATCTATGATGTATGAGGAGGTGACAGCACTCACAGAGAGAAGCACTGACATTTGTCAAGATTACTTATTTCCATATATCATCTAATTTAATCCTCAACAATCCCACAAATTAAGAATTATAATCTGTTTATTTAAAGTATTTGTAGTATATTTAATATATTCGACACACAAAACACAAAGTATGTCCAATATACATATTTACAAATGAATAAAGTTTAAAATCATAATAAATCATGGTATTAGCTCATTTTCCATTGCTATAATGGAACACATGAGGCTAAATACTTTATTTATTATTTGCAGTGATGAGGATTGAACCCAGGTGCTCTCTACCCCTGAGCTATCCCCAAGTCATTTTTTATTTTGAATTTCAGGTCAGGGTCTCACTAAGTTTCTGAGGCTGGTCTCAAACTCACCAGCCTCCTGCCTCAGCCTCCCAAGCATCTGAGATCACAGGTGTGCACCACGGCAGCTGGATGAGACTGGGTATCTATAAAGAAGAGATTTATTTAACTCATAGTTTTGGAGTTTCAGGAGCATGATATTGCACTGGCCCAGCTCTGGGGAGGACCTCATGGTGGGTGTCATCATGATAATAGCACAGGAGAGAAAGAGAGATCATATAGCCAGACAGGAAGTCCAAATAGGGATTCAGGCGGCTCAGGTTTGCTCTTGTACAAGAATCCTCTCATGAGAACTAGCCAGAATTCCAGAAGCACTACCTTAATTTCTTCAGAGGGTGATGTTTTAGTCTGCTTTTCATCACTGTGACCAAAAGACCTGACAGGAACTTAAAGGACAGAAAGTCTGTTCAGGTTCATGTTTTGAGAGGTTCAGTCCCTGGTCATCGGACTCCCTAGCTCTGGGTTTGAGGCAGAACATCATGGTGGAGGGTGTGACACAAGGAGGCAGCTCAGTGCACACCCCCAGGACCTGCTTCCCGCAGCCATCCCCCACCCACATGCAGGTGTCACCAGCTAATCCATACCAACGGATTCATCCACCAATGGGTACGGCTCTCACCATCTAATCACTTCACCCCTTGCTTTGTCTCACACATGAACTTTAGGGAGACACTTCATATCTAAGCCACGGCAGGTGGCATCCTCCGTGACCTTCCACCGGAACCCACCTCTGAAAGGCCCACCACCTCCACAGCACCATGCTGAGGTCCCAGCTTCCAACACAGCCCCAGGGGACAAATCCCAGCAAGGAGGAGCACCTACCAACTACCACCAGCAACTAGAACGATGATCCTGATTTTCTCATAAGTGTTTTATGCTCCTTTTCCTTGAGATCCAGACACAGCGTGTCCTCGGACTGTGGTCTGATAAGACTGGATTTTTCACGTATCGCTAAGAGTTATCAATGTTTCACGTAACTGGGCTGCAGTTCATTTTCATGGCTGAGTAAAACTTCCTGTTGGAATAAAACCCTATTTAATTATCCTCCCATCAATGGACGTTCAAGTTGTCCCTCGTTCTTTGTGACCATTCTTGTTTGTGTCTGTTAGTACACAGATGTCTTCTAGGAGACAGTAAAAGATCGGTGGTTAGGGGCAGGGGTAAGGTGGAGTGGGGGGGATATTCAGGGCAGTGAAACTGTTCTATATGGTACCATGACGGTGGGGACTCGACATGCATTTGACAAAACCCATGGAATTTCATAAACAAAGCGTGAACCAGAATGAGTGCAAATGTTTGAAAATGATCCAGGTGGTCCGAGATCGCAGGATGGACTGTGACAAGAGAATCGAATCATATTGCAAATGTATGAGGCAATCTCGGTGTAAGGGGTGGAGGCAGAATAAAAGTGCTGACCTAAGCAACTTTGAAATTAAGTAAAAAATCCAGGGAAAAGCAAGCACACCAGTACTGCTTTCTGGTTGATCAAGTTCTTTCCCATGGTGTGTGTTAATGATGCTGCTATTGCTATACTGGTTTGTTGGAGTTAAAGAATTAAATGCATGATGGACAGAGATGAATATATATTCACTGTGGAAATGGGAATTTATATGCAAAGGAAGAACACGTTAGTGGTCCATGCGGTGATGGATTGGAGTTGGAGACATTGATAGGAACTCACACCGAAAGATAAGTACAGGGGATTACTTTGATCTGCAGGTGGTTGAATCTGTAGGTGTGGAACCCAGGGACAGAGACCTACTGCATGTGGCTCTCAAAGAGAAGAGGAACACGTATTCCCATCCCTTAAATGTAACCTGCTCATAGAATATAGGGGGCATGGGGAGGTAATTTAACAGAGGTGATCGAGGTCCACCTCAGCAGTGATAAGTCATATTGGTGTGTGCCCTTGACAAAATGATAACACTCGCCCTTCACCTCCACTGTTTCTCTCTCAAGAGCCCATAGCCCAAGTCCATCATGAGAAGCCCATCAAATACATTCTATAGAGGTGCCTACTACAGAATACTTCATCAGTACTTCTTAGAACTATCAAGACATTAGACAGGGAAATTCAAGAAACTATCACAGCCAAGAGGAGCCCAGAGACAGTTACATGTAATGTGGCATCTGGATGGGTTCCTGAAGCAGAGGAAGATGCTAGATAAAAGTCCAAGGAACTAGGAATGAAGCGTGGACTTTGGTTAATAATAATGCATCAATATGTGTCAAACCAGGCACCATGGTGCACACTAGTGATCCCAGCAACTTGGGAGGCTGAAGCAAGAGGATCACAAGTTTAAGGACCGCCTCAGCAACTTACCAAGACCCTGTCTCAAAATATTTTAGGCCACCTGTTCTCTGTCACCAATGCTTAGCTATGCTATTGTGGCACCAAGCATAAACTGAGTGTGTCTGAGCCCCAGTAAAACTTTATTTACTGCCAGGAGCAGCGGCATACACCTGCAATCCCAGTGATTCAGGAGCCTGAGGCAGGAGGATCACCAAGTTCAAGGCCAGCTTCATCAACTCAGCCAGATCCTGTTTCAAAATAAAATACCAAGGTTTGGCGATATGATTGAGTGGCAGAGTGCTTACCTAGCATGCTCAGTGCTCTGGGTGCAATCTCCGGTACCACAAAACAAACCAAAGAAAACATTTTTAAAAACTTTATTTACCGTGAAAACAAACAACAAAAAGTTTGCTAGTGCCTAGTCTATAGTGAAAATACTTAAAAGTGAAGTTGCTGGATCAAGGAGGATGGAAATGTTTAGTTTGGGGAAATATCAGGTTGCTTGCAGAATCCATCACTGCACACTCATCCAAAGGTATTCATGTAAAAGTTTCTGTTAATTCATGTCTTTGCCAGAAATGAGCATTTTTGCTAAATAGTACTTCACTGCATTCTTAATTTGACCCTTCCTCATTCTAATGAGGTTGAATCTGTGTTCCTTCTTTCCAGAAGTATCTGTGGATGGCTTTTGCTCTTTTTCTGTTGAGTCGTCCTCTTTCTGATATATTAGGAGTTCTTTACACATTCTGGGTTTTGTTATGAGTGGTTTTTTTTTTTTTTTTTGCTTTTTTTCTTTCTTTTTTTTTTTTTTTGCTTTGAGGTCTATCTCAGTTGGTCAGGCTGGTCCCAAATTCATGATCACCCTGCCTCAGGCTCCCAAGGAGCTGGAATTTAAGGCATGTGCCACTGAACCTTTTTGGGGAGTGGGTAATGGGGATTTGAACTCCAGGGCACTCGACCACTGAGCCACATCCCCAGCCCTATTTTGTATTTTATTTAGAGAAAGGGTCTCACTGAGTTGCTTAGTGCCTCACCATTGCTGAAGCTGGCTTTGAACTCGTGCAACCCTCCTGCCTCAGCCTACCGAGCTGCTGGGATGACAAGTGTGTGCTCCCACCCCTGGCTTGAGCCTTCTTTTTATATTCTGGATACTGAACTTTTACCAGTTATCAATGTTACCAATATCTTCTCAAGGTTTATGGCCTACTCTGTCATTTTGATGTCTTTTGATAAACAGGGTTGTTCACTGTCTGGCTCATTGATCTTTCCTTTTCATAGTTAGTGTCTTTTCTCTCATGATGAAGAAATCATCTTACACCAGAATCAGACAGATACCTTTATTTCTTTGAAAAATTTTCCAAGTCTTGCCTTTCACTGTAAGTTCTAGGTGCATTTGGGGATTTACCACAAAACACAGAGTACAGGGAGGAGGAGCAGATTCCTCTTCATTTTTTCTTTTTAAATGAGAAGTGCCCACCCCTTGGCCCTGCCCACCCCTTGGCCCCGCCCACCCCTGCTGCACTGTCATTCACAGTTGCATATACAGGTAAGTCTAGTGCTGGTCTCTACTTGGTTTCATTTGTCATATGGTTTCTATAATATTATAAGACTTAATATCAAATTAAACCTGTCATTGCTCAGATCTGGAGTGTTTCCCCTGAAGACCTCTGTGTTGAGGGCTTGGTCCCTGGCCCATGACACTGTGGGACCTTCAGGAGGTAGAGCCCAGTGGGAGGTGTTTAGGTCATTGTAAGTTCACCCCCAAAGGGGATAACAGGACCCTGCTCTTCTTTCTCTGTCCCCCCTTCACTGCAGTAGGATAAGTGATTTGCCCTGCTGTCGTGTGCTGCCTTGCCACAATCCCAAATGCATCGGGGCCAGGGCGCCATCCATTGAAACCTCCAAAACTACGAACCCAAATAAATACTCTCTTTATAAGTTGATTATCGCAGGCATTTGTTGTAGTAATGGAAAGCAAACACAATGCCCACCCATCCTTTTTCAGGTGCATCTTGATTGTGGGACTGCCGTATATATCTTAAAATCCTTTGGTCAAGTCCTTGTGGGTTTTTACTGTTGTAGTTGTTTGTTTGTTTTCAGTTTTAGGGATTGAACCCAGGGAAGCTCTGCCACTGAGCTACACCCCTGGGTCACTGGGATTACAGGCGCAGGGAGACACACCCATCTCATTTTGTCAAGTTTTATGGGGAAAAAAATCCCATTGGAATTTGATGGAGATTGCATTGAATCCACAGAATGGCTCTTCTTTCTTTTTATTTTCTGGTGCTGGGGATTGAACCCAGGGCTTTGAGCATGCTGAGTGAATGCTCTATCACTGAGCTACAGCCCCAGTCCTAAGTCCAATTGGAGGAGGATTGACATGTTCAAAAATCTGGGTTCTCACTACCTATAAGCACATGACAGTTCTCCCAATATCTGTGTTACACAGATGAGGAAACTGAGGTTCAAAGAGGTCAAGTGACTTCCCCATGTCAC
Organism: Marmota flaviventris; assembly: GCF_047511675.1. NCBI lineage: Eukaryota > Metazoa > Chordata > Mammalia > Rodentia > Sciuridae > Marmota > Marmota flaviventris. The sequence goes on along the minus strand of NC_092508.1, from coordinate 104,841,488 downwards.
TTAGCAAGTTAATAGAAGAGCTATCATTTTGACCCAGAGCCATTTTTACTCAGAAGCCCAGGCTCTGAATTGCAATGCTGTGCCATTCATTTGTTTTGCAGGTCCTCTCTCCTGGACAATTGATGGCCCCTTGTAGACAGGTGCTTGGAGTGACCTTGTTATCAGGGCTCCATGCCTGGGCCCTGAGAGAACAGGCCTGAAACACTGACCAGCCATCAGAATGAGCATGTTATGGCTTCCAAGGAGAAGAGAGGTCACCCCATCCCCCAATCCGGGTGTGTGACCAGAGGGTCTTCTGACATTTTTTTGTTCTGTTTTGGTTTGGTTTTTTTGTTTCATGGTGCGTGGTTAAATTGTTCCAATTTTATCCCTGTAAAAAGCTACTAGAAGAGGAACTGTACAAGGAGGGGAAATTGCATTGGTTTAGGATTTCAATGAGTCAAAGCTTTGGTTGCGAGAGCCACACATCGGAATTTGGGGGTTCAACTCTCAGCTCTTCCCTATTCTTAGCTGTGTGACTTTGGACATATCACTTGAAGTTTCTGAGTCAGTTGCCTTATCTCTAAAAGGGAAATATTTACTTAACTATTTCTCCCAAATAGGGTCATCAAAGAGATTAAATTAGATAAGCTAGGAACATGGTTGGCTCAGCCCACCACATCTGCATGGTAAGACTTGTACCTCTGAGTTCACCATTGAGGGGAGGGGGACTCAGAGCTCCTACTTTCAGTAAAGATTTTCATCATGTAATAGGGCTCTTGCACAGCATGCTTGAACCAGACTGACCTGTCAACAGCAGAAAGGGCCCGCCCTCTGAGCACTGCAAGATGAACTACTCCTGTGGCTCAGGCATTGTTTAAAGCACTTTTCAATAAGCCTCAGCCCTGAGACTGGAGGCAGCAATTAGGTCTTCCAAAGGCTCCAGGGGCCTTGGAGGTAGTGGTTGGGAAATCTGATGAGCAGATAAGAAATGGTTATAGTTAGTACATTCAAGGTAAAGCACATGTGATTGTGCAGATAGTAATTTTTCAAACTATCAAGACTGCTCTCCAACAAGTCTTCACTCATAAAGAGGTTTGGTATGTTCATGGTGTAGGCTAATTTCCTTGTTTGCAGAGAGCAAATAAAAACCCAGCTTCTCTCTGTCAAATCTAAATTCAAGGAATTGGAATAAAAAGGAATTTCATATTTTTATTTGTATTTATTTATTTATTGGTGTTTTTTTTTTTTTTTTTTTTTGGTACTGGGTGTTGAACCCGGGGCTTCATGCATGCTAAGCACTCTGCCACAGAGCTATATCCCAGCTCTTTTTATTTTGAAAAAGAGTTTTCCTAAATTGCCCAGGCTGGTCTCAAACTTGTGAACCTCCTGCCTCAACCTCCCAAATCTCAGGAATTACTGATGTGCAGCAATGCACCCAGCTTTATATGTGTATCTTAAAATAAACTTTTTATGGAGGCATAACTTACATTTAGTAAAGCTTACAACCTGAAGTGAACAGACTACTGAACATTTTTATCTATATGCACCTCTATTACCAACACCCAGATCAGGAAATTCAACATTCCTAGCCTCCAGAAGGCTTCCTCAGGTCTCTCTTTCTCTGTCTTCCCACAGAGAAGGTCACTATTTAGATTTCAATCACAACTGATTAGTTTTGCCTGTTTCTGAAGTCTCCATGAGTGGAATTATCTCACACATACTCTTGTTCAGGGATGTTCGTGCTCAACATTTTGTCTGTGAGATTCAGCTGGGCTGCTGGTGGCCATACTTTGCTTTTGTCAATTATTGTGTGATTGGGAAGAGTATAGGTTGTACAATATGCTCCCAACTCATCATTTTCCACCTGCTAGACATTCGGGTTGTTTCCTTTTGGGGATCATTAGGATGAGGCTGCTGTGAATGTCACTGTGTGTGTGTGTGTGTTTCATACAAACGAAACTGTGTACACTTTTTAACTGCACAATATAATGAGTTTTGACCAAGATATTTGGTGTGTAGCCATCACTATCATCAAGATAGACAATAGTCTATCACCCCAAAACATTTCTCTCCAGTGTTGGGGTGTAGCTCTGTGGCAGAGCGCTTGCCTTGCATGCTTGAGGCCCTGGGTTCAATCCCCAATACTACAAAACAAAACAAAAAAATATTTCTTCCTGTTCCTTTGCAACCAGCTTGTCCTGCATATAGCCCCTGGCAAACACAGATGTGATTTCTATCACTACAATTTTGCCTTTTCTAGAAATTCATACAAACGAAACTGTGTACACTCTGTAGTCTCTTTTGGCCCATTTCTTTCTCTCGGCATAATTGAGATGCCTCTGTATTGAATGTCAGTACTTCAGTTCTTTTTGTTGTGGAGGGGTGTATATTTCATTGTGACATTCCACACTTTATCAGTTGACAACCCTTCGGGATTTTTTTTTTCTTGTTCCAGGGGCTTTTATTAATAAAACTGTTGCCAGTGTTTGCTAGTTATTTACAGGGAAAAGTGCTTTCATTTCTTTGGTAAAGACTTGGAGTGGGATAATCAAATGTCACCATATGTATATGTTTGACTTTATAAGAAACTACCAATAGCCAGGGGCGGTGGCATGCATCTGCATCCCAGCTACTGGGGAAGCTGAGACCAGAGGATTGAAAGTTCAATGCCAGCCTGGGCAGTTTAGTCAAGACCCTGTATCAAAATAAAAAATAAAAAGGACTTAGGATGTAGCTCAGTGGTAGAGTGCCCCTGGGTTCAACTCCCAGTACTGGGAAGGGAGGGAGGGAGGAAGGGAGGGAGGGAGGAGAAAAGAACCTGTCAAACTTCTCCAATGGTCGCACTGTTATGCATTCCTACCACAGTGCACGAGGGTTCCAGCTCCTCCATATCCTCATCTACAATTGCCATTATCAGTCTAATATATTTTTTTGTCTGTGTGTGGCGGGGGAGGGGGTGGTACCCAGGATTGAATTTAGGGCACTCAACCACTGAGCCACATCCCCAACCCTGTTTGTATTTTATTTAGAGACAGGGTCTCACTGAGTTGCTTAGCGCCTTGTTTTTTTGCTGAGGCTGGGTTTGAACTCATGATCCTCCCGCCTTAGCCTTCCCAGCCTCTAGGATTACAGGTGTGTGCCACTGCACCTGGCACAGTCTGTTGAATTTTAGCCAATTGTAGAAATGAGTAAAGGTATCTGCTTTGGGTTTTAAGTATCTTGGGCTTATGGGTTATTTGAATATCTTCTTTGGCTAAGTGCTGTTCAAAATTTGTCTTTTGGAAATTTGAGTTGTATTTTTATTAGATTATAAGAATTCTTTACATATTCTGGTTATAAATTTTTTTTATCAGATAAGTGTTTGGGAAGTTTTTTCTCTCAACCTGTGGCTTGTCTTTTCATTTTCTCATATAGTGTCTTTGACAACTTCTCTCTCTCTCTCTCTCTCTTCCTTCCTTCTTTCCTTCCCCCCCCCAACCCCCCCCCCCCCCCCCGCCTCCTTTCCCTTCTCGCTTTCTCTCTTTCTCATTATTCCTTTCCTTGCAGTGCTGGGGATGGAACCCAGGCCCTTATGCCTGCCAGGCAAGTGCTTGACCACGGAGTTCCATTCCCAAGCCCCAATTTTAAATTCTGAGCAAGTTCAATTTCTTCTTCTTCTTCTTCTTCTTCTTCTTTTTTTTTTTAACAATTCATGCAGTTTTGTGGTTTCTCTAAGAAATCCTTGCTCACAGAGTTTTAGCCCCTACATTTCCTTCCATATTTTTTGAAGTTTTAGCTATTATTTTTATGTTTATGATTTCCTACAAGTTAAGTCTTGTACATGGTGTTAGATAAGGATTGAGAAATAAGGGTCCCTCACGTATGAAGTTCTAGTTGGTCCAGAATGTGTTTGGTTGGTTAGTTGGTTTTTTCGTACAGAATTCCAGGTGGCTTGGCATATTTTTTGAAAAGACTGTTCTTTTCCCATGAATTGCTTTGACATCTTTGTCAGAAACATATATATATAAAATAAAATATGCTATATTATAAAATATAATTAATAAATATATATGAAATGTATATTTGGTAGGGCTTTTGTGCAAGTTAGATAGTACTTTAAAAGCACTCTATGCATAATACCTGGCATATAGTAACTACTAAATAAATGTCTACACATTTATAATCTTTAACTCATTATTTTCGTTAGATTCCCATAAAATAGATACACTGCTGCACACCTTGCAGGATGGTTGTGAGGTGTGGGAGGAGACCTGCACATAGAACTTTTAACAGTGTGAGCATGTGATTAGTTCTCAACAGTGTTATTGCTCTTCCCTGTATAACAACACCTTCAAGATCTCTATCAACAGCATTAGTTTGTGTAGCCCTACAATTCCTTATAATGTATAGTGCAGGAAAACATTTTATAGAATATTTAATGCTGATGCTGATGTCCAATATGAAGCAGCAGAGAGTTATTGTTTTCCACTTCTCAAATGGGACAAATTTTTTAAAAAAAGATAAGACCCAATGTTGCTAAGGATGAGGGAAAATGGTCACTCTTTTATATTATTGGTAATACAGCAAATTAGTTCAGATTTTTTTCTGCAGGGTAACCTAGCATTATTGCTCAAATCTTGTTAAAATATGCATATGCTTTGAGTTAGGGATTTCGTTTTTAGAAATTTTAGCCTGAGAAAATAATTTGTATTGTGTATTGAGAACTATGTGCTGGGGTGCTGTGACCAAACCCAGCGCCTCTCATGTGCTAGGCAAGTGCTCTACCACTCTCAATCACACTTGCAGTCCTCAAGTTCCTGGTTCTTGACACACCACGTAGATTATGCCACTTGGCAATAAGAGGTGGGCACGTTACCTCCCGTCTCTAGACTTTAGGATTTCCACCTATGAAAGGGCAGGGTTGGACGAGGTGATCTCTAACATACTGTCCATTTGTGAGTCTTAAATACTAAGGCCGAATGTATGTTCCAGAACCTTCTGTACTTTCTCCTCATCCACAATTGGAGACCCTTCAGTCCAGCAATTTGAAGCCCAGCAGTTTCTAAACCCAATGAAGCATCATTTGCAACAAACATGGAACCCTTTTTAGAAGGCTGACGTACCTTGTTGTGTTAGTCTTTTACCCTTTAGTGAGAAAGAGTACAGTAAAGTCATCTGATCCTTAGTCCTTTTGCAGAGGAGGGACCCAGAATGTCTACCTAAGGCTCCAGGTTGGTTTTGACAGGTCCAGGGCTGGAACCCAGGTGGCTTGAGTGCCAGCTCAGTGTTTTGCTCCCTATTGCATTTGTAGTGTTATTACATTCCCTGTCCGTTCTTTTCTTGGGATCATGTGTAAATGGCAGTAGGAAGAAAAGCTGCCGTATTCCCTGGATCGGGTATGTGAGTGTGTATCATTATAGCAGCAAATTACAAGGAGATTCTGTAGAGAGGGTAAGGGAATTCTGAAGACAAATTTTTCCTCTTGCTGATGGTGAAAGAAAAATCGCTCCATCCAGTACCTAAAACCAAAACCACTCTAAGAATACTTTTTTTTTTTTTTTTAAATCCAAGAGCACTTTACCAGTCCTTCTTGTGTTTTGTTTTTGAGACAGAGTCTTCCTAAATTGTTGAGGCTGGCTTGAACTTCTGATCCTCCTGCCTCGGCCTCCCAACTCGATGGGATTACAGGCTTGCTTCACTGTGCCCAGCTAAGAGTCCTTTTGTTGAGGCCAAACCTCTCACATACCTGGCAGGGTAGGCAGGCAGTTCATTTAGCTTTAGATCTTTGAATCCAGTGGTTCTAACCTAGAAGAAACTTTGTCCCCAAGTGGGTACTGAGGTTGTGGAACCGACCCTCTGAAGATGACAAAGGGTGATAGGGGGTGATGGGGAGTGATAGGGGGTGATGAGGGTAATGGGGGTAGTAGGGGGTTATGGGGGTGATGGTGTATAATGGGGTGGTGGGTAATGGGGGTGTGATGGAAGTGTGATGGGGGTGATGGGGGTGATGGAGGTAATGGGTATTATGGAGTGTTATGTGGTGTGATGGGGTGCTGCAGTCTGGCTGCAGCAAAATAACGGGGGGGGGTGACGAATAACTTGTGTACGTTGATACAGCAGGAGTGGAAGCCGTTTATAGGACGTTTATAGGACAGGAGCGGTATTTATACATTCCACACAGCTTTTCTAATTAACATAAACTAGATACAGCAGTCAACCAATCAGGAATCTCCACACTTAATGGCTCCTGGTGTTACTTCTCAAACCACTCCCTCTGGCATTTTGCCAGGCACCATCCAGACTTGTTTACGAACTCTAACATTCCCCTGGCAAAATGCCAGGTGTTATTTTGACTTGTTTACAGACTCTAACATTTCCCCCTTTTGTTTAATTTAAATAACGACCATAGTGGTTTTTACAGAAACACCATAAATAACCTGCTACAAACAGAAAGGGAGGATACAAAATGCCACAATACCAAGCCAATTGATGGCTCCATGCAAGAAGCCCTTGGAAAAATTATACCAGCAATGACACTGTTAGCAAAGATACCGAGTTACAATTTGTTGTAGATTACAGTTTGTTGTCTCAGTCCAGGTAAAGCAGTGTCTCAATAGATTAACTCACAGTCCAGGTAAATCACAGTCCAGGTAAGTTCTGCAGGCAGCTAGCTTGATCCGAAGTCTCGTCCAGTTCTCAGCAACACTGGAAATTCTTTCACCCTCGTCCTCACCGGCACTGGGATGAAGGCAGGAACTCCTGCAATGATGCTAAAGAAAATCCTGTAGCATTCCACTAAGAAAACATCCTTCTGAACAATTTAGTGCATTATCTCAAGGTTTTTTACATTTGAAATAAGCCTTAATGGTGCTCATTACTCATTAGCTTCCAGGTGTGGGAGAACCATTGTAGTTACTGGCCTTGAAAATGATCAAACATCAGGGACACCAGTAGCGTCTTCTGCTGGCTGTAGTGCCTGGGCAGCCCCAGATGGCCCTGGGGAGTGTCCCGGACTCAAACTGCTACTGGGCACAGGGAGCAAGAGCCTGCGAGACTGTGCCTCCAGGTCAGGTCTAGATTTGGGCTCGCAGCAGTGGAAGAGCCAGCTCCCTGGCCAGGAGGCGGGGAAGGGCCAGTCGCAGCCGCCTCTTGGAAAATCCTTGCTGCGCTGTGATCGGCTTGCACACTCGGCAGCCGCCTCTCCGCTTCACGCACCCTCCGGTAACGAAAAGTATTTAGTAATAGCCTTTTGCTGCAACTTTTTTCCTGATAATCCTTCTTCTTCTGAACTTTCTTTTTCTTTCTGACTAGAGTTCCTGGGATCTTATCAACACATGCCCTAACTGCTCTTGGTTCCACTGGGGTGCCTTCTTCCCTTAGTGATTTACTTCTCACCCCTTCCATATTTTCATCACAAAGACAATACAATACACTGAGACAAAACAAGACACAAACATACTGTATCAATCTTCTCCATTTTCTCGAAATGGTCATTTTTCCTTCCGCCCTATCTGCCTAGGGACAAGCAGATTTGCTCCCGTCCTATCTATGGACGGGAAGCTTTTTTTTTTTTTCTCATCACTTACCCCCAAGTGTCCCGGGGCTCCCTGTACGGGCCACCAAATGCCGCAGTCTGGCTGGGCACAAATCACAAGCCACTGAAGCAGGAACAAACTTTATTTTTAAACTGCAGGAAAACACTTCACACAGCTCCTGGGGAATCCTCCCGAATGCCAGGCGGCTCGTCCAGGAACCCCCAGCCGGAAATATCTCTCCCGGAAATCCCTCCTCCTGCACTTCCCCAACCAATGGGAACTCTCAGGGAATCCCCGGAAATCCCCACGAGAACTCTTAAATAGTGCTAGAACTCAAAAGTAGCAGCAGAGGCAGATAGTAATGCCTCGCCTGTCAATCAGTATTGTTGGCAAAATGCCAGGGGCCATACAGACTCGGCCATGGCTCTCAGCAATGGGGGATGGGGGGGATGGGGTGGGATGAGGGTGATGGGGGTGATTCGGGTGTTATGGGGGTGATGGGGTGATAGGGTATGGGGAGATGGGGTGATGGGGTGTTATGGGGGTGATGGAGGTAATGTGGGGTGGTGGGGGTCATGGGGTAATGGGGGTTATGGGGTGATGGGGTATAGGGTGTTATGGGGTGATGGGGGTAATGATGGAGTGATGGGGATAATGGGGGGTGGTGGGGGTGATGTGGTGATGGGGGTAATGGGGTGATGGGGGTGATGGGTGATGGGGTACTAGGGGTAATGATGGGGTGATGGGGTGATGGGGTGATGGGGGTAAGGGGGTAATGATGGGGTAATGGGGTGATGGAGCATCATGGGAGTGATGGGGTGATGGGGGGTGAATGGGGGTAATGATGGGATGATGGAGTGATGAGGGTAATGGGGGTAATGACGGGGAGATGGGGGGTCGTGAGGGTCATGGGGTGATGGGGCAGTGCTGTAACTGAAAGCAAGTCCAAGCACTGAGCCCTGCCAGCTTGCCCCTGTGAGGACCTCTGGACCCAGGGGACAGGGCGGGGCTGGTCACAGGACTGGAAGGGAGACAACTCAGAGAGCTGGTAGGACGCCGTCTCTCAGGAGTTCAGGAAGGTAACCTGGCTCGAGCAGCAGGACAAGCCCGCCATGGGGTGAGGTGACAAATGGGATGCTCTTGGACAAGGGAACAGGGTGGTTGGTGATGACTCAGACTTCGGAGACAGGCGGGCAGACATGGGAGGTCCGGTCCGTCTACAGGGTGATCTAGAGAGGCTTTTTGCTTCCCTGTGCCTCAATTCATCCTCCATAAAATGGGATAAAGATCTCCCCTTCGGTGGCTGGTAAATCTGAACTGGAGGGGGCCCGGCACTTAGTGGCTACTGCAGTAAAACTCACAGCTGCTCCCGTCCCACGGTGCCATTTGGACCCTCTTCCCTACTGTCATCTGATGAAATGATGAGTGCCACCTGGATTTATGAATTCATTCAGCTTGTACATGAGCCCAGCACTGTGCTAGGACGCTGGGACACAGTAAGGCACGGTCCTGTCCCTTGGGGCCCACAGGCACCTCTGAGCCATTGGTATCTGCTGGGGTCAAAGCAGCCCCTGCTTTTGTGCCAAGGTCTCCTTGGGCAGGGTCTTGGTGGCCCCTTGCTTCTCCACTTGATTGACATTTGAGCTGAAGGGGAGGGGCCGGCACTTGGGGAGGGGCAGCTTGGCTCACAAGCATCAGCAGGTTCCCGAGGGCTACTTTTGACAAAGGTGCCAGAGATAATGGCCTCGTTATCTGATTCCCATGACTCATTACTGCTGTGTTGATAGACACCCTTTCTCCTGTTTGGCTCTGCCTTGAGTTTGGGGCCGTGATCTACCCTGTAACCCAAAGGGGAAAGCTACCTCACACACCTTGGGCTGGGAAAGCAGGTGCAGTCTCGGAGCCCCTGTGTGGGAAGTTTGCACAGTTACAGCTTCCCATGCTCAGAAGCCATCCATGGTCAACACTGAAGTGGGCAGTGATGGCATCTCAGGACCAGTGGCCCAGAAAAGCAATCTGTGGACTGCATGGTCTAGAGGTGGGGGGAGGCCTAGTTGCACCCATTGCCAACACTCCTAAATAGCAGCAATAGCATCAGAGACAATTATTATAATAAGGTCCATAGTCCTTTATCCCAAACCCTGCATTTGATATAGATTATCAAGATGTTTTCTTTATTTGCTTTGTTGTACTAGAGATTAAACCCAGGAGTGCTCTACCACTGAGCTATACCCCCAGCCTTCTTTTTTTTAATTGAGACAAGTTCTCTTTAAGTTGCCCAAACTGGCCTCAACCTTTAATCCTCCTGCCTTAGCCTCCCAAGTGGCTGGGATTACAGGCATGCAGCACTGGGCTGGCTCAGAATGTCAAGGTTTTTAGGAAGGTGATATCAATACTTTATAGTACCTGACATCCTCAGGGGAACAGGGGTAGCACCAGGTAATCAAGCATACAACAGAGACCTGGATGAGCATTCAAACAAAGCCAGAGAAATCAAGATGAGAATGATTTCCTATCCATCGAGGAAATTCTATTGCCAAACTTGTTATGCCAAAACATGGTTTGAGGCCTTTGGATTGATGATCACAAATAAAAGATTGTGCACAAGAAATCATAATAGTTATAGCCTTACTAATGTTGGCTTATCTCTAATTGTTTTCTCCATCTTACTCAAGTGGGAACTAAAGCAGCAAAAATTCGTACAGATCTACTATAACATGCAGTTTAAATAAAAAACTGTATAGCTTGATCAAGGCCCAGCCCCACCCCCTGCCCTTCCTACACCCAGTCCCCCAGGGTAGAAATTCTAGAACTGTCCTTGCAGAAATGGTTCCCCACACAGAAGCCTTGTGTGAGGAGATGATGGAAGGGCTTTCAGAGGTCCCCTGTGTTTTGGAGAAGCTGCTCCCCAAGGTAGATAAGGACCATCCACAGCCTCTTGGAGCCCTGCTGGTCCCTGAGACTAGGACCAAAACAAAGAAAAGGCAAGGGTGTGTCCCTTCCTTCCACAGGGCTGTGAGAGCTGATCCTCCGGGGCTTTCTGGCTATCCCACATGGAGGCATTGGGGAGGGAAAATTAGCCCCAACGCCAAACTCTGTCCTCGGTGTTGTCACCATAGATTAGTCTTGCTGCTTCTTGACTGTCATGTAAGTGGACTCCTAAATACGTACACTTTCGCATGTTGCTTCCTTTAATTGGCATAATTGGCTGAGATTCGTCCATGTTGTCTGTGTTGGAAATTCGTCCTCTGTTACTACTGAATAGAAATATAGGGTGTCAGTATCCTAATTTGTTTACCCATTCTCCTTTCATGGGCACATGGACGTTCCCAGTTTAGGGTTATTATGAATAAAACAGATGCAGATATTCCAGCTAAGCCTTCTGTGAGAGATACAGACTCATTTCTTTCAGGGAAACGCTTGACAGATATGAAGTGTCTGGGACAAGTGTCTGCTTACATCTGTTAGAAACTTCCAGAGAGTTTTTGAAGTGGTTGTACCCTGTTATTTTTTTCCTTTAGCCTTCCATATTAGGTGTGTTTTGAGCTGCCTTCAATATCTTTGGGATGTTGGTGAGTTTTTGTTTGTTTTTTAGAGAGAGAGAGAGAGAGAATTTTTTTTTTAATATTTATTTTTCAGTTCTTGGCGGACACAACATCTTTGTTTGTATGTGGTGCTGAGGATCGAACCCCGGGCTGCACGCATGCCAGGCGAGCGCACTACCGCTTGAGCCACATCCCCAGCCCCCTGTTGGTGAGCTTTAAAGAAATGACTGAATAGTTGAGAGGAAGGTGCCCAGACCACGCATCCTCCAGCCAGCACGGCAGAACCTCCTGCCCACCAACCTCCTCCCAGGGTCTTCCCCAGCATGGGGCTGCTCCCTCAGTCACAGTCACAGTGCGAGTCACACCGATAGGGAGCTGGGGCCTTCTGAGAAACTGAGGCAGTGTGAAGGTTCCCTCTTCAAACCCCAATTCTTGCTATCAAGTCAGAAAGACTTCAGACATGTCTCTCAGAGTAACAGGAATGAGTTTATTGAAGGGATAGGAAAAGGGAAAGGGGACACTCTCCAGGGACAGAGTGGGTCCTCTCAGAGAGGAGAGGGACAATGTGCCTCTCCTGCACTCCAGTTTTATTGCGGATCCCAGAGAAGTTTCCAGAGAGTCCCGCCCAGGTCCCACCTCTTAACTTTTTTTAATTTTTTTTCAGTTTTCGGTGGACACAACATCTTTATTTCATTTTATGTGGTGCTGAGGATGGAACCCAGCACCCTGCACATGCCAGGCGAGCGCATTACCGCTTGAGCCACATCCCCAGCCCCTTTATTTATTTTTTATTTATTTATATGTGGTGCTGAGAATTGAACCCAGTGCCCCATACATGCTAGGCAAGCACTCCACCATTGAGCCACAACCTCAGCCCGCACCTCTTAACTTTTGACTGACAGCAGGGTGACATCAGACTTTCAAATCCCCACTGTAATGGCAACTCTAGATCACCTTTGCCCATGCTGATAGGTTCTAACCGGATTCTTTTTTTTTTTAATATATTTATTTTTTAGTTGTAGTTGGACACAATACCTTTATTTATTTATTTTTATGTGGTGCTGAGGATCGAACCCAGGGCCTCGCATGTGCTAGGCAAGCACTCTGCCACTGAGCCACAAGCCCAGCCCCTAACCGGATTCTTAACCCTGCATTCTTACAGATTTCCTGCTTAGGAGGAGCTAGCTGTCTGTATCTCCCAGAGTTTCAGGATTTGGTCACAAAAGTCTCCTCCTTCCGGGTAATTTGGGTTCCTCTTATCAACATTATTTTAGCCATGTCTCCTGAAGTGAACAGGTAGTTTGCTGACGAATGTGACATCTCCCGTCCACTTAGGCTGGGCAGGGCTGCAGGCAAATTGCTTCTTGGAAAAGAAAGCATGTGGGGGTCAGCACTGTGGGCCCATTTTATAGACTTATTCTCTTAACCTCATGTTTCCGCCATTTCCATCTGTCTGTCCCCTACAACACAAAGAGTCCCCAGCTCTCCCAGGGTCCTCCCTCCTCAGTGCTCACCACGTTCCTATTGTGGATGCATTAGCAAGAAGTCCAGTCATTCTGTAGAATAACACAGAGACCCGGTCCATTCACCAGGAGAGCAGGAGGGTGGATGTCCTCAGCTGTAGAGGAAGAGCAGCCTGGGGCACTGCCACCAACCAGCCCGCCACATAAGCTTGGTACCCCTCCCTGTGGGGACCAGCACACGATCCTTTGGCTTTGGGCTCTCAGAGGTCAACTGTGAGCAGTGACCTGTCCCATGGATGACGCAGTCAGGGGAGGCTGGGGCTGGTGAGGTATCTGTCCCATGCCTCCTTGGTGACCTCAGTCCTGGCCCTTTCACCCTGCTCTGACGGCACCAGCTGCTCCTAAAGCCTTCTGAAATTATGGCCGTGGTTCTCTATGTTGAAAGAAGCAATAATCTCAGCACCACGCTCTTCCTGTCCTCATTCTGGAACCTTCTGAAGTGGAATCCCAAAGGGTGGCAAGGGAAAAAGGAAAGAAATAACTGGGCAGATGGGGTCTGAGTGGAGAGGGCCTTGCATCCCCAGTAAAGGGGCTGAGTACAAGTATGGGTCTTCCCTCCAGGCCCTTCTAATCGCTGCCTCCCATTCTGGGGTAGACTCATAGGGTTGCTTCCAGAAGATTCTAACAAACTTGGTGTTCTATGTGGGAAGAGCAAGAGGCAACACATCAAGTATGCCATGGCCCGGGTGCTCTGAAGCTGTTGGGCTCATGTGGCTGTGAACCCATCGCCACCTCTGAGTGAAGGACAAGAGGTGCCCTTCTTTGGCTGGAGAGGAGTGGGAGCTGACCCTCAGGTCCACTCACAACCTTCCCTGAGAAGTTCACAACTCACCACGTGCAAGTGGTGACCCTGGGTGCCATGTCTGATTACATTGGTGGACACTCTTGGTGGAGGTCCTGAGAAGGAGCCCCAAGGACTATCCACCTATGTGGGCAATCTGCCCCACAGCCCACCAGAGTCGTAGGTTTGGGTTTGGGATGTGTTTCTCTGGCAGCAGTAAATTGGCTGGGTCCCACCTCCTCGTAGCTGATATGTGAAACCCACAGTTCTCTTCTGACTGATCCCAACCTGTAACAGAGTCAGTTAGACTCTTGGCAGAGGCTGGGATGGACGTTTCAAACAGGGGCACTCATAGATTTCACAAAACCCTCATGAATCCTGGAAGATGCCAGCGGCCACTGTGTATCCTGGACCTGTCTGGCTTGAAGTCCAGGAGTTGGGAGCAGTGAGGGTCACTAGAATAGCATCTTCTCCAGTCAGGTGAGCCAATGACCATGTGAATGAACAAATGGCCCAACGACACTCTGTCCCCAGCCAGAGGCCCAGGTGGAGCCTGCCAGCTCCTTGGCCATCTTGCTAACAGTGTGTGCAAGAAAAAGTCAGAATCTCCTGCTTTTGGGGTATGTGTGAGTGTGAATGTGAGTGTGAGTGTACTGTCTGTATGTGTTTGTGCAATTAATAGAGTAAGACTGTCTCCAATATCCAAAATCAGATATTTGAAAAATTATCTCAATATATCAATACCAATATAAAAATATCAATATCATGTCACAGTTAAAAGTAGATTATGGACAAAATCTGGTAGCCTTAAATCCTGGCCCCACTATTCCACGTTGGTGTGACAGCAAGATTCTTAAATTCTTTGAGCTTTGATTCCTTTGTCTTTAAATAAGACTGACACCTACCTCCCACAGTGAAGGCCAAGATCAAGTAACATATCGTGTGCAAAACACCAGTCCCATCATAAGCACCTGGCAAATTATTATTAATAAGACACCTGAGTGGCTGTTTCCTCCTTTGACCTGGATACTTGGAAAGAAAAGATTTAAAAAGTCACAAATGAAGGAAAGTAGTTAACAAATGCTGCTTTTAGAAGACAGGCTAGTCTGAATGACCTCTTTACTTGCAAAGGCTTCAGGCAGCGTCTATGTGAGCAGCGCTGAGCTGTTTGTCTCTTCAATGGGTGACACTCAAATAATGATGTTGGCCGGTGCTGCCCCTAATTGAGTTTTAATTACAGTGCTTCTAGGAAGGAGGAAGTTAAACCTCTGTTCTCCTTGCATAATTAAATTTAGGTTAGTATAGCTGGAGAATTCTTAGCCCACACGTGTGCCATATCTCCTTGTCTGAAGGGGGATTTCAAAATTGGACATTGTTGTTTAATGGATGAAGTCTAAGAATGACACATGGGCTTTGCTCCTCTTTAATTATGAATAGTTAATTGTAGGAAGAACCTAATTAGATTGCCACCGGCGGGAGATGTAGGTGGAGATGAGCTAGATCTCTTCATTAACTATGGTTCCAAGGAAAAAGGGGCCAAAGTAGGTTTGTGGGATTCCAGAAACTTCCGGAATTTTGAGACACCTTACTCTACATGGATTGCCTTTGGGAACCTGCAGGTGCTTTCAAGTATTTACGTGCCAAGCAGCGTGCTTGGTAAAAGGCCAGAAGAAAAAGGCCATGCATGGTCCCTTTCTTTGAGATGACTCCAACTTTTTTAAGGAGATTAAATTTGCATATTCAAGGCATCCCTCATCAAAGCCCAAACCATGAGGAACCGGTGACCAGTTCCAAAAGGCGTCCAAGAGAGCAGATAACTAGCGGCTGCAAGGCTTTTGCAAAAGGCTGTACAGAGCCAAACTTCAGCTGGCTCTAAGACCTGGGGCAAGTTAATGAACCTATCTGCAACTCCATTTTCTCATTTGTGCTATGGCATCCGCCTTGTAGAGTTGTGAAAATTCAGTGCTGAGCATGGTCTGGACGTATACTTCATGCTAGGGGAAAAAAAGTGGTTCACATGATTTTTTGAGGGCCCTTCTGATTCTGAGACAGTGGCCACCGTGACCTCTCCTGAGCCCCATTAGAACAGGTGTTCTTCTGTGGCTATGTGTGTGTGTGTGGGGGGGGGGCTCCTGTGGCAAAGCTTTATGGGGAAGGGGCTTCTGGGGCATCGAGCCTGGGAGATTTACTTTTGCTGCCTGAGTCCCCACCCTGTGGCTACCTGGGGACTGCTGTTGAACTAACTTGGATGGTCACCACTGCCCTCCCTGCCATTCTGCTAAGAGTGTTTGTTAAGTGAACAGATAGCACTACAGTAGCCCAGTGGTTCTCCCCACAGGACAGATGGCCACATGGAAACATTTTTGACCATCAAAGCTAGGTACAGGTGTTTCCTAGAATCTAGTAAGTAGAGAGCAAGAATGCTGCTAGACATCTTACAATGCATAGTGCAGGAAATCCCCTCCCCACCCAAGAAAGAATTGTGTGGCCCAAATATCAATAGTGCCAAGGCTGCAAAACACTGAGGTAAACCTGTCCTGGATCCAGGGCGGCAAGCCTACCAGAACAGCTTCTGATGCCATACGTCATCTGAGGAAGACACATGTCTCCGAGCAGCCCCCATAGCAGACACCATGAGGTCACCTCTACAGGGTGCCAGTTTGGGCTGCTGGTTTAATAAATGGCCTCAGAGTAGCTGTCCACCTGATGGGTCCGCCAAATGGCCAGAGAGTGTGTTCTACAGATTGGCCACAAGATGGCGATAATGAGATGCACTAGTCTGTGGCTCTCATTAGCACCTGCGCTCACCTGCCTTGTTAAAAGGTGGCCTGTGCTCCTGCTTCCTCCCTCCGAGTACCTGGTAGCCTTCAGGAGAATGGAATTTGCTGGGAAGGAGGCATAAACTGGGAAGAGGGTTCTTGCTGAGCAATTTCTGGGCACTTCCTGTGTGATCCTCCTTCCCAAACAAATCGAGATCTCTGAACCTTTTTGTTGGCAGTGACTGAAGTGTGATTGTGCTCTGCCATAGCAAATGGATCCTGTCATCTCTGTGTGAAAGACAGACTGAGAAGGAGGGAAGTGGGCCGGAGTCACTGCATGACAGGTGTCCTGCGCCTGATTCTCTGCACACATTATCTCACTTTATCACCCAGAACTCCAACATCATGGGCTATTTTAAAGATATATTTAGTAAATAGCCAAAGTCACACAGTGAAGTCAAGCCCAGTCTTCCCCACCACTGCCAGGAGCCTTTTGTTGGTCATCAATGTGAGAAGGTTCCTTTATCTGTGTGAATATAGGGTGTGGACTGGCTCCTGACCATATGGGGTTGGGGGGTGGATTCTGTGGAATTCATCACCTACAGCAGAGCACAGGGGAGAGGGGACACTAACAGCAAAGTGGTTGGGGCAATAGGTGCAAACCTATATGGAACCAAGGTCATCTTAGCTCTTCAACTTTGGTAACATCATGACCTCATCCAGTGCATCCCTAAGAGAAAATCTGTGGGAGAGTAAGAAAACTAGAAAGGCCGAGTTCTTAGGGGACTGTACGAGCCACAGGCACACGAGGTGTGTGCATCCTTGGTGACTGTGCTCCTGATTATGAACGTGTCACCTATGAACTTACTGCCCCATGTCTCCCAACCCATCCCTCACTGCTCTGCTCTGGGTGCCTGCACTGGCTGATCTGATACTGATCTTGTAGACTTTTCTCCTTCGCCGACTGGCGCGGTGCTGGGCTTTGTCAGTAGAGGGCGCGAGAGGCACATGGGAAGAGAAAGAGCTTCTCCTCGGGTTCCCCTGCGCTTTGCTCCTTTCCTGCTCCTGCGGTGTGTGGGACCCTCAGTGCAGTCTCCCTCCACAGAGGCTTAAGTGCACCTCTGTATCCTTCCGCTGAGTTCAAGCGCAACGTTTGAGAGGTGTTTACCAGAAGCTTCCTTGTGAGTCTCACTAGGGCCCCAAACAGCTTTCCAGAAAGTTCGATGTTATTCCTACCAAGCAGATTTCTGGAAAGTTCCTTGTCACCCCAGAGGGCAGCTGCCTGCTCGACAGTCTTCACTGAGTTCGCCTCAGCCAGCCTTTCCATCCTCCAGCGGGCCCCCAGCCTCACCCTCTCCAACACAGTCTGAATCTCAGCCTTTGTGGGGCTCCCAAATGAGTTTTCTCCTAGGGGACTCCTCAGTCTTAGGATAGTGCCCACCCCTAATACCTGCCGATCCTGTGTTCTTTGAATTCGTTTTCTCCTTAGTAGCCAGTGTCTGAGAACCACTTATCCTCATTCCTCATTAACAGCTCTCAACTCTACCTGTTGAAGATCCTGTGTGATTTAGCCCTGTTGTCTAGACCCTGGCTGGCATACTCTTCTTTTGTTTCTCAATATCTACCTACCTCTCCCTGTTTTTGCATCTGCGTGCCCATCGACGGACCTGTTTGTAGAACTATAACAAGAAACAAGCACTCTCACTCCACCAAGGGCAGGTGACTTGAGTGTGAGAGGTGGTTTCAGACGATTGGAATCTTAAACTCTAAGACTGAAGTTTTGTTCTTGCATTTCACAGTTGGAGAATCTTCAGCCCAGCATTCAAGTCTAGATGGTCTTAGCCTAGGGTGTCTGTCTTAGCCGTGATTCCAACAAAGGTGCAACCACGTCTAGCAAGGCTAATCAGCTTTCCATGTTACTTATTTACACTTTAGTGAGAGTGAGTGCTGAAGGACCATCTCACTGTCGTGCCCAAGGAAGGCTTCATGTTAGTTGTGAAAACCAGAAAAGAAAGCCAGGTGGCTTGAGTCACAGTTCAGTTTCTTACCCCAAATTGTGTTTGTACCATCCTTTAAATTCCTTGTTGGTTCTTTTCTTGAGACCATGTTTGTATGGCAGTAGGAGAAGCTACTGTATTTTTTGGAGGGGTTTTTGAAAGGCTCATCATTTATAGGAGAGAAATACAAGGAGTTTTTGAAGAGATGGTAAGAGAATTCTGAAGACAACATTTTCCTCTTCCTAATCTTGAATGAAAAATTGTTCCACGCTGTTCCTAAACCAAGACAACTGAAGAAAACCTTTACAAAGGCCAAATCTCACACACCTGGTACAGTCGGCAGGCTATGCATTTATCTTTTCTTGGATCTAATCCAGTGGTTTTCAGCTGGGGAAACATCCCCCAAGGGTCTTTGGGTAATATCTGGAGACATTTTTTATTATCATGACTGGGAACGGGTAAATAGAGGCCAGTGGATGCTGCTGAACATTCTAATACACAAGGCAGACCTCTACAGCAAAGAATTACCTAATCCAAAATGTCAGTAGTGATAAGGTAGAGAAAACCTGATCTAACCGAACATGTTTCTTAAAATCATAGAATCACAGAACTGAACAGAGGCCACCTCTATCCAACTCTTTTTTTTTTTTTTTGTCTCTAACTAGTGGACAGCCAACTTGAACACTTTGACAGGGCCAGAGACTTCTGGGCTATGAGGACTAGTGGAGAATTCAATGTCCATTGGTTATTTGTACAATCCGCACAATGAGAACTTTTCTTTACCACAAATAATACTGTAATACGGGAAATTAGAGAGGAACCCATCAGAAATCTTGTCACCATCCCCAAAACTTATTTTAATTACTTTTGTTTATCTACCAGATATTGCTCTCTATACACCTAATTTTTCTAGAATTGCACTCTATTTTTCCCATTTGAAATTCTATCACATTTCATCATTTTCTAGTTATGATACTTGTTTATTATTGATAGTGACAAAAAATGAGAAATATCTCCTGATCTAATGATTCCTTCCTCATCTGTTGGACATTTAGATTGTTGTCAGTTTCTTCCCCGTTGTAGGAAATACTGCCTGAATTATCATTGTACCTCAGATCTAGTTTGTGCGTCAGATATTTTCTCAGAATGAAGCCCCACAACAAGGACTCTTGATTCAACTGACTACTTCTGTCTCTTATCAGAAGAGAGTATTGCCAAAATCTCCAGGGCAGGGACTAGAGGATACCATTACACTGCTAAAGAGTAATACGAGTTATTTTAAGAAGATAAATTCTAGAATGAGGACTAGCATTCTGGAGGAAGTTGGTTCAGAATGCCTGACCCTAACCCTAATGTATACAGATTATATTTATAGCCAGAGAAAAAGAAATGACTTACAGAAACAACCTGATTGACTGCAGTCAGCTTTTGCCTTATATGGATCTGGTCAGATTAGTTGGTAGCCTGTGATTGGCTGAGGGTCAACTGCTGTGATTGGCTCAGACTCAGCTACTTCAGCAAGAATATACTCTTAAATTAGGTTGCAATTTGTTTACGTACTAAGTGAAGTTGCATTTTGCTGCATATGGAGGCAACTTTGGGCCAAATTTCATCATCTAAGTATGGAAATAGGCTTAGGCCAAACTTCTTTAGCACCGTTGACATTAGTCCCTAAAGCATTCTTAGTACCACTAGGAAGTTGGCAGAAGTATTTGTGGTGAAGTCTCTGGAACATTTCTTATGCCCTTATTTCTAAAATCAGCTCCATTGCTAACACCTCCAGAGCATGTTTTTTTTTTTTGTCTGGAAGACCAACTGAAGACCTTGTCATTTCAACAAAGGGTACTCTATCTTGCACCAGGCCCGAGGTGGATGTCCCTCCTGGACACCATGGTGGAACTGGTCTTGAAGCAGTATTAACTACTAGCAGGCTGTCCTCGACCTCTGCTGGAGTCAGGGAGGGCTTTGTGAACCACTACTGATGAAACTGTATCAGCAGCTGAACTTGGAGTTAGGAAGATGCACTCAACTAAATCAGTGATGTTCAAACTTTTATAAGCATCTGACTCACCGTGAGACTTGTTAAAAATGCAGATGACCAGAGCTGGGGTTGTGGCTCAGTGGTAAAGTGCTTACCTAGCAAGTAGGAGGCACTGGGTTCTATCCTCAGCACCACATTAAAAAAAAAAAAAAAAAACAAAGATACATATTAAAAAAAAACTGCCAACTGATAATTTTTTAAAAATGCAGATGAATACTCAAACCTGTCAAATCAGGATTTCTAGGGCTGGGGCGCAGGACTCTATATTTCTAGCAAACTGATTTTGATCCACAGTCCTGAGACTCACCAAAGTTTGAGAATCACTCTTCTCCATATCCCTGCCCAGCGAGGGATAACAGGAATGAAGCCCCCTCATTTGGAATTTGTTTCCTTGGGAGTTGCCTATGCTTGGTGCCTGCTTTCTGAGGCTCTCTGATGAGAGCTGCGTGGAACAATACCTCTCTATGCAGCGTGTCAGTACAGTTTTCTTGATTTGGAGCTGTTGTGGGCCACGAGGTGGGTAAACTATTACTGTAATGTCCTGTAGGGGGCCCCATTCATCTTTGGAGACAGTGAAGGCTCTGTCTTTGGAGAGTGGGTTTATTCATTGCATGGACCACCACAGTCCTGTTTGTTAGAGAAGAAAATCCCTCTGTTTGGACATTTGAATTAAGCAGCAGGGTGCAGGGTCAGACTTTTTTTTTTTTACTATGTTGGAGACTAAACTGAGAGCCTCATGCATGCTGGGCAAGTGCTCTACTACTAAGCCACATCCTCAGCCCCTAGTGTCACTCTTGGTCTCCCCCAAAGAAGAATAAGATAGCACCTGGCATGCCATGGCATGAAGAAAGCCGTGAAGCAAGCCGGGGTTTCTGGAATGTTGAGTGCCTGGGACTTCTGGCTGCTGCTGAGGTGCCCTCCCTTGGCCTGGTGGTGGTTACATGTATGTTTAGACAATACTAGTCTGTTAAACTGTGCATTTATAGTTGAACATTTTTCTGCATAAATGTTATATTTCACAGTAAAAAAATAGTTTAAAATATTTGTCCTTGTAAATGTGTGCAATAATTACATCAAGTAAAAGAGAAAAAGTTAAAAAAAAAACCCTTTGACTGACTGTTTTTGAATCATGATGCAAAGATTGTTTTCAAAGAACTGTAGCTGTACATATGAATGCTAAAATTGTAGTTAAGAAACATCAGTCATACCAAACAACGTATATATATAAAATGCATGGGTATGCATATTATTATATACATTTTATATATATATATATAAAATTTCCCTCTCTGAATATATATATATAAATATATATATATACATATATATACACACACACACACACACATATATATATATATATATATACATATATGTATAATCTGTTTTACATAAGGGTACTTGTATCACTCACAAATTCTGAGAGTTCCGTCTTCTCTACCAGGTGACCCTGCCTCTTCTCAGCCAAAGCTAATTGAAACTGATGGGCTCCGAACAGTATAAGAAGATAAACTGGGTCAGTCAAATTCCCTTTCTGAGGAATCTAGACTACGAAATATCCAGAAAATGAGCCCATTACTAGTAGGAGCCAAAGTGTAAGAACTATGCTATAGAAAGAAACCAGGATGGAGCACATAATTCTGAAATTGCAGGAGAGTAGTCACAAGAAAAATAGAGAAGCCGGAAAGGAGAGCATGTGGTCCAGGAGAGAAACCGGGACCTTCTGCAGTCCCTTGAGCAGCCAGGGTTCCTGGGGGAATCCCATTAAATTTGTATTTTCAGGTAACACATGACTTTACGCTCATCTCCCTTTCCTTGGGGTAAATTGCATGAGTTTCTGGCTGGGTAACAAAAATAGTTTAGTGATTGTAATTAAAACATGTATATTTTAAATGGCTTTGATAAAAGACTTGAAGATAAACTCCAGACTCTCACAGTGGTTTTTTTATGGTGGCAATATTTCTGGTAATATTAATTTCCTTCTTTATTCTGTGCTGTAGTTTCCAAATTTGGGGGAAGAACTGCTATAGGTTGGGTCCTGAGTGCCCCCCAAGGCCCACATGTTGAAGGCTTGGGGCTGCCCCACGGTATTATGGGGGATGTTGGAACCTTCAGGAGGAGGTTGAAGGAAGTTAGGTCATTGGAGACGTGTGACTCGGCTCCTTTCAGTTTCCCTTTGCTTCCTGGCTGCCATGAGGTAAGCGGCTTTGCTCCTCCACACCCTCCCGCCATGATGTCCTGCCTCACCACAGGCCCAAAAGCGATGGGGCCAGTTGACCACAGATTGAAATTTCTGAAGCCACGATAAACCATTCCTCCTTACAAGTTGATTATCTCAGGCATATTGTCAGCAACAGAAAGTTAACTAACAAACCACATTTATAATCAGCTAACAAAAATCTAAAGCTATCCAGACATGGCACCGTCTGCCTTGCTCCAGGATACAGGTGATCAATCTCCCTGTCTCCAATCAGTTCACAGTCAAGAACCAGAGTCAGGCACGGCGGGGAAAACCCGTAATCCCAGCAGCTTAGGAGGCTGAGGCAGGGGGATTGCAATTCAAAGCCAGCCTCAGTAACTTAGCAAGCTTCTAAACAACTTAGCAAGACCCTGTCTCTAAATAAAACAATAAAAAGGGCTGGGGATGTGGCTCGGTGGTTAAAAAAAAAAAAGGCCCCTGGGTTTAAAAAAAAAAAAAAAAAAACAGAAGCCTAGTACAATTCACAGGACTTGGGACAGATTCTAGGAAGATAGGTGTAGTGACATCATTTTTTTTGTATTTTTATTTATTTATCTATTTATATTTGAGATGAGATCTTGCTATATTGCCTAGGTTGGTCTCAAACTTCTTGTGATCTTCCTGCCTCAGCAACCCCCCCCACCCTACCAAGTAACTGGGAATACAGGAGCAGTATCCTTTTAAAATTCTCTGAGTCCCTCATTAATGTAAAGAAATTACTTAACAATACAATAATAACAGCAGTAGAATTTTAGAGATGCATACTAAAATTCTTTCAGGCTCAGTGACACATCTAGGCTAAGCTGAGCTGGGAAGTAGGAAGGAAAACTAATGAAAAAAGATGGGCAGTGAGCCTTAATTGTCGAAGATGGGAGATGGCACATGAAGGTCATTACATTATTCTTTCATGTTTGTACATTTTCTTAGTCCATTTTCTGCTGCAATTACAGAATACCATAGACTGGGTAATTTATCAAGCAAATAAATTTGTTTCCCACAGTTCTGGAGGCTGGGAAGTCCAAAATAATGTTGTCAGCGCCGGGTGAGGGCCTTTTATGGTAGAAGGTAGAAGGCCAAGCCAGTGCACAAGACAGAGAAGACTGGGCCTGGTGCAGTGGCATCCACCTGCAATCCTAGTGACTTGGGAGGCTGCGGCAGGAGGATTGCAAATGTGAGGCCAGTCTGGGCAACTTCGAGAAACCCTGTCTCGACATAAATAAAAAGGACTGGGGATGGGGTTCAGTGGTAGAGTGCCTCTGGGTTCAGATTCTAGTATCATAAAAAAATAATAATAACAATAGAAAGTTAAGAGAGAGAATATTGGATAGAAATTTATCCTTTTATCAGGAGCCCAATCCTGTTATAACTAACCCAGTCCCATGATAAAGTCATTAATCCATTCAGGAGGTGTGTTAGCTTTTCATCTCTGTGGACAAAATACTCAACAGGAACAACTTAAAGGAAAGAAAGTTTATTTTGGCCCATGGTTTCAGAGGCTTGGTCCATGGTGGGCCAACTCCATTGCTCTGGACCCACGGTGAGGCAGAACATCATGGCAGAGGGGTATGGTGGAGGAGAGCTGCCCCATTCACGCAGCCAGAAAGCAGAGTGAGAAAGGGAAAGGCACTGAGTCCAGGACACACCCTACCTCCCCCAGACACACCTCAGCTGCCTTTAGTGACCACCCAGTTAGTCTGTCCACAGTAGGATGGACTGATTGAATTGCTACTCTCACAATCCAATCATTCCCCGGGCCCCTTCCACAGCATTTGTGTCTTAACACGGGAGCTTTGGGTAGACACCTCATCTTCAAACCATAATGTAAGATCAGAGGCCTCATGATCTAATTAAAGGTCCCACCTCTTCATGATGCTAATTAAACTTCAACTTGAGCTTTGGAGGGAACATTCAAACCCGAGTACACGGCTTGACAACTTGTGTTATAAGAAGCTCAAAAAAGAGGAACTGGGCAGAAGAGAACCCAGAGGATGTGGTTTTTCCTCCAGTAACAGTGATCATCTGGATGGGACATCTGGGTCCGTTTCCTGTCTCTGTGCTGGCCCCCAAGTGATGATCCACCACCTGGTACCTCATCATAAAATAGGACAGTGCAAGGTGGAAGCTGCCTGTGGGTTGAGTTACCCACTGTGGGGGCGGTCAGTAAGAGCAGAGGCTTTGGATGAGAAGGGCTGGCTCCATGCCCACCTCTGCCACAACTCCATTGACCAAATACCAGCCCGCTCTCCTAGCCTGTGAAATCGTGGGATTGCGGTCAGCGAGTGCTGAGGTTCTCTCCAGCTCTTAATCTGACCATGGCATAAAAGGTAGGTGAAGCGACCTATTGTTCTCATAAGAACCCCATCCTCCAAATTTTTTTTTTCTGAAAGTCCAGCTTGTGGTCACCTCTCCTTGCCAGTGCAGCTCTATAGCCCAGGACAGATTCTAGGATGCCCCATCCCAACCTCGGCTGCCCGGTCATTGAAAAGATGGGTGACAGCACAGCAAGCATGGGTCCTGGCTTCAGATCCTCTGTTGAAGGCAAGGATGCATTTTAGGGAACTTTCATTCTTAACTGTTTAAACAAAAGAAGCCTTGATGTCTGGAAGGACAGGTCTCTGTCATCTGAAAACCGCCCCAGTATGAACCCCTCGGGCTGCCACGATGTAGGACAAACGGCCAATCCTCTCCCAGGATGCGGTGGGTTCCGCTCCTGTGGCTTTTGCTTGTTTCATTTTGGTGTCTTAGATGCCATGGCCACTTACGCCTTTGCAGAAAGTGTGAAAGGGGCAGCTTCGCATCCAAATATCAACCTGAAAAGCAAAGAGGCTCAGAACAGGGGCTGTCTGTATTCACAAAATAATACCATGCTAATGAACTGCATGCACCGCAGAGACTCTGTACAGCAATTCTGATTTCTAAAGGAATCTGGAAGAGGGGCTCATTAGAGATGCTAGGCGTGTCATTCACTTTAATTAAAATTTGAGCTGGGAGAGCTGGGAGAAGCCAGCCCAACGAATGAGATTTCAAAGAGAGGGAGGGGAGGAAGGGGCAGGATATTGACATGAATAAAGGAGACCTTAATTAAAGGATTAATGATGACAATAACAATAAAAAAAAATCGCCCCATCCTCACTTTGTTTCTGCAGTGGCAAAGTCCTGCGTGAGGCAGCACCAGGCTGAGAACGGCCTTCATAGCTTGGAGGAAGGGACCTGCCGGGTGGGGGTGGGGGGGCTGTGCAGGGAATTCCTGGGCCTCTGTCATCTGGGGTTTATTGCACAGTGGAATGTTTAGGGCCTGATCTGACTGAATCGTCCCTTCCAATCTTTCACTTCTGCAGGTAGGTATAGACTCACCAACCTCCTTTAAAAAGAGCGCCCTTCAGAAGCCTTAATGAGCACAGCTATGTCTCTATCCCAACCCTAAAATATAAAATTACGGCCAGGAGGTGCAATAAATCCCCCTTTCTTGCCAGGTGCGGTGGCTCACGCTTGTAATCCCAGTGGCTTATGAGGCTGAGGCAGGAGAATCGTGAGTTCAAAGCCAGCCTGTGTCAACTCAGTGAGACCCTGTTTCTAAATAAAATACAAAAAAAAGGGCTGTGGATGTGGCTCAGTGGTTGAGCACCCCTGGGTTCATCCCTGGTATAAAAAAAAAATGCTTTTCCCTCTATGGCTACTTGAATGACTTTTGGAGGAAAGATGAAGAAGTCAAGAGCTTTCAAAATAATGTCTGGATCCACTCTGATTTTACTAAAGCCTGTGCTACTTTTGCCTGGTGTCCCCCCTCTCCACCCTCACCCCTCCCCCTCCTCCGCTGGAGGGCAGCTCAAATGATGGAGGTGACCACTGCAGTGTTCTGAATTTACCCGCTCACTGCCCACTGTCCTGTCTTTCAGGTCTTCCTTGGGATCTCGGACTACATTCATCTGCGAGGCTGCCACAGCACAGTACCGACCCTGGGTGGCTCACACACCACTGAAATTTATTTTCTTACACTTCTGTGGCAGGAAGTCTAAGAGCACCATTCAGGCAGGGTGGGTTTCTCAGGAGGCCTCTCTCTGGCTTGTAGATGGCCATGCTCTCTCTGGGTCGTCACAAGGCCCTTTCTGCATGTGTGTCTGCATCCTGATTTCCTCTTCTTATAAGGACAGCTGTCGAATGGGAGTAGGGTGCAAGCTTCTCACCTCGTTTGTTCTCCAGTCCCTCTTTAAAGACAGAATCTCCAAATACAGCCATGTTCCATATTCACAGGAGTTAAGATTGCAACATATAAATTTAGGGACACCACCGAGCCCATCACAGGGACTAAAAAACAAATGAAACCAGAACACTCAGTGTTCCCTTGGAGTCAGCCTTCACCATGCTACTTTATTTGTGTGTGGATCTTTTTCTGTGCCCCTTTTTCTTTGCCCAACAAGCAGAGGCTGCAGGGGCCCAGGGGAAGGGCTTTGTGTCATCTCACTCCATGGCTGAAGGGAGAAGGTTTAAACAGACTGGCGAGGATGTGTATCTTGCTGAGTTTCCCAAATTAAGATTCTGTTTAAAGTGAACTGAATGCAGAGACTACAGTTAAGATTATAAATAAACTTTCTTAAGCATTTAAACCTACACAATTAATTATGAATATCTTATACAACTCTGTCTGTAAGTAAACTCACCGCGCTGGGTTTCATTAGCCCACCAATCCCTCTGCACACAGCAAATTGGCAACACTCGCTGGCCAGAAGTGGCTCGAGCTGGCTCTCTCTGCTCCTCGTGTCAGTTGTCATCGGCAGAGGTGGCCCAGGTGGGTAGGTTACGGGAGCAGAGCGATGCCTGGGAACACCTCTGTTCCCAATGGTCACAATGGTCACAGGTACCTAAGTTATCTTTCAGGAGCTTGGATGCTGCTTTTGTCTATTGCTCATCAATTAAAACTATTGACCTTCCCTTGGGCCTATGCAAATGTACAATGGGTGACTTTTGACATCAGAGAGCCAAAACTCTACCCTCGGAGCAGGTAACACTGCGATTTTCTGAGCACACACCCTTTGAAGGTCCATGAAGTTTAACTACACATATGCACACCACCAATTGCTTCACTTTTCCCTGCTTCCAATCACTTTTTTTTTCGTACTAGGGATTGAACCCCAGGGACATTTAACTACAGAGTCACATCCCCACCCCTATTTTATATTTTATTTTGAGACAGGGTCTTGCTAAATTGCTCAGGGCCTCTCTAAGTTGCTGAGGCTGGCTTTGAACTTGCAATCCTCCTGCCTCAGTCTCCAGAGCCACTGGGACTCCAATCACTTTTCCCCATGCCTCAGACCATCCTGTTTCTTGATCCCATAAACCCTATCTGCAGGGAGGTGGGCTTGAGACTTGGGGCTCAGGCCTCCTCATGTTTGGCTGCCTTGTGAGTAAACTCCCTTTTGCAAACTCATTGTTTTCATGGGCAAACCCTGGTTCAGTAACAAAATCCCATCCCCCAGCACGTCAGAATGTGAGTATATTCAGAAGTAAGGTCTTTTTTAAAAAAATTATTTTTTAGTTGTCGTTGGACACAATATCTTTATTTTATTTATTTACTTTTAATGTGGTGCTGAGGATCAAACCCAGGGCCTCACACATGCTAGGCGAGCATTCTACCGCTGAGCCACAATCCCAGCCCCAGTAAGGTCTTTAAAGAGGTGATCAGGTCAAAATGAGAGCCCTGAATCCAGTGCGACTTGTGTCCTTGGAAGAAGGACATGAGGACACAGAGATACCAGGACGCACACACAGAGGAAAGGCCATTTAAAATAGGTGAAGACAGCCATCTAAAGCCAAGGAGAAAGGCCTCGGAAGAATCAAATCCACCCACACCTTGAACTTGGACTTCCAGCCTCCAGAATGGCAAGAGATTGATCTCAGTAGTGGAAGCTCCCAGTGTGGAGTGTTTTGTTAAGAAGCCAGTGGTACAAGGCCCCTCCCAGAAGGGCCTCGGAGAAAACAACCCCCTGTGCCAGCCCCGCCCCCCACCTCAATGCCAAAACATGGGCTTAGCATGTTCTCTGTTTTGTCACCAAGATGGAAAACATCCAGTGTCTTCACAACCCAGGGCCTGGCCATGGACAGGGAGCAGGGTCTGAGAAAGCTGTACATTCAAAGCAAGGAGTCCCTGCAGATCTCCCCTCGAGCAGGCTTCACGATGCTTTAAAAAATACCTTTCTATTTATCACTCATTTCATTATAACCACAGTAGGAAAAGAAAGACACTTTCGGGGCATTTCAATTTTATAAATGAGGAAGCCAAGCTTTGAGGAAGTTGAATTGTTGGTCCGAGGTATTCTACCACTGTTATTAGATTCTGCATCAGTTAAGGTGGTAGACATTGGTGTTGGTTGCCACATAGTCCCAGCTTTTACCATTTGGGAAAATGGTAGGAATTGCTCACTAGCAGCTTTTGAAATAAGGCATGTCCACGTGACTGGCTTTAATCAATCCAATGAGAGGGGAAGTGCTAGGGGTCACTTCAGGGCAGAAGTTTCTAGGGCCAGGGAGAAATTTGCAACATTCTCTGTCCAGCCTCCAGTAACCAGGGGTGTGATGAGCTCTGCCCACCCTCAAGGGGTCCGTGACCTGAAGGAAGTTAACTTGTACTAAGCCACTGAGTCGTTGAGAGCTGTTTGTTATCATACCTAACCTGACTTATTCTGACCAATCCAGGTAAGATCCTTTTAGCGGCAGGAAAAAGAAAAATCCATCAGAAAGTATCTCAACCACAAGAACATTAATTATCTCCTGTAACAAACAGTCTAAAAATAAAGAAGTTCCAAGTTTGAACAATTGTGAGCCTCAATGACAGCCTCAAGGACCCAAGTATTTTTCCCCATCAAACTCAGCACTTCATTCCCCCCCCCCCCACTCAGCAGGACAAAATAGCATCAGTAGCTCCAGCCATCATGTCCTCACACAATAATATCCAGTTGTCATAGAGAGAATTTCCCTTCTCCTGTCCCTTTTTAAAGAATGATTAAAACATTTCCAGAAGTTCACTTACCCTGTGGAGACTCCTTCAGGTTTCCTCTGCCAACCTTGAGTCACATGTTTACTAAACTGTCCAGGGGCACAGAATCAGCATTAATTCACTAGAATAATGGAGTTCTTTTCTCTGGGGTGGACAGGGGTCCATTCTCCCTGAAAGTACAAGGCTACCTATTTCTGTTGGCAGGGAAGTGAAGTCACCCAACGGTGTTAGAAGAATCCGGAACCTGACTTCCGTATGCCAATCTTTCTCTGCTCACCCCTGACATTTCATGGATAAGCACAGAGAGATCAAGAGTTCCAGAGGGCAGAGTTGGGCCTCTGGTGTACTCCTTGGCATTGAGCATGGTGCTGGGAAGGTGGTTCAGCTCCAGGGGGCAGTTAAGATCCACCTGCAGGCAGCCAGCAAAGTGTTGGCACTCTTCATGCCTGCAGGTGCCAACACCCATAGGTCCGCCTGCAGCTGCGAATCCCACCTCCTCAGCCAGTCGGTGGTACAAGAGGCCCAGAGTACAGGACATTTGTTTCCCAGTAAAATATCCATTCCTTCCCCGGCTCCTGTTTGCACAACAGCGCTTGCTGATTGATTCATTAAGTTCTGCTTGCTGCTCTCACTTTGGGAAATAAACTGACAGCTGAAATTATAGCAAGATTTAAGACAAGGATGACAGACCCAGACGGGAACGAATTAGGGGAGACTTAATGCACCCACATCAGAAGCACTCAGAACCGCAATCAGGGACCACCTTCCCGCCCTCCCATTAAGCGTTTCCCTGGGACTTACAGCAGAAAGAGAGAATTTTGGCTTGAACAAGCCAAGAAGCTGAGCCCGTGTGGCAATTATGACCCTCTGAACAGGAAGGGTCCAGGCAAGGGAGTTTCTGAACTCAGAATAACTTTCCCTGAAACAGTAAATATTTTTGAAGGGAGGGAAATATGTCTCTTTGTGGGGGGTGGCTGTATTTGTGTGAGTGTGTGCCTACTTGTGTGTGTGTGCGCGTGCGGGTGTATGGCTTCCACATGTGTGCATGTGTGTTTTGTATAACATGTACACGGGTGTGTGTGCAGGAACATGTGTGTGTGCCCATTTCTGGGGTGGGGGTGGGGCTGAGGAGGAAGGACGCTTGTGGTCCTACGAGTTACCTTTCCAAGGGACAAACCTCACCACTCGCAGAAGGTGAGGATTTCATTTCCCTAATCCTCAGACTCCTCCAGTCCTACACACCCACAGCTGTGGATGCTCTTCTGACAATGTTCCCGCTGGTCAGACCAACACCGGAAAGACCTCGGCAGCTCCTAGAGAGGACAGCGGTGGCCCCAACATCCATCAGGTCCCCTCAGTTGCTGGATAGCCTGGCAGCAATAGGGCAGGATGGGGTGCTGAGGTTGAAGGGTTCCACGCCCCAGAGGACAGGCATCGTGATCAGCCTGCTTGGGAACAGTCCCCTTTTGGTCACAGTCTAGAGGTGCTGGGTTTGTTGTCTCCACTCAGCAAAGAATCGAAGAACAGGACACCGAGACAGCAAGCAAGAAGTAGGTTTATTGAAAAGAGATGGGGAGACGGAGACAGGCCTCTCTGAAGACAGGGGCCCCACAGATGGGAAGCATCTGTACAGAAGTGTCTCGCTGGGTCCCCCGCTTGTGTCCCTGAGCACTTCTGCCAACCAGGAAGTTGACCTCATGAAAAGACCTTCTCCACGCTCCCTTATTCTGGCCCTGCCCCTGACCTCCTCCCATGCCTCCTTGCCCTGGCTGCCCAAACCCTTCTACATCTCCCTCATTTTGAGCTGAGTCAAGCACCACTGTCTTGGGGTGGCTGTGACACTTCTGGGTGTCTAGGGCCATCACAGGGTCCTGCTGGGGCCTGGCCACCTGGGCTTCTAATTGAAGTGAACACAGCACTCATTCACCGTTCCACAGATTGGCTCAGCACAATTATTTGGCCCCACTTGGGTGCTGGGCTTTCAGCTGAGGGACTGTGTGAATGTCCCTAAGAGTAGAGAACAGTTCTTGCCCTCTAGGACAGTCTGACCAGGGGGACATCCCATAAACAAGTGAATAAGGAAAGGAGATCTCCAGAGACTGTGAATGAAATAAACAGGGTGACGGTGCTTGGGGGTGGGGGGGGGGAAGACAGGGACTGTTTCCCTAAAGAGAAAAGAGATGTAAGTGGAGACGTCAGGGTTAAGAATAAGTCCGTCATGCCAGGAGAAGGGTGGTCACAAACACTCAGGGACACAGACAGGGAGACAGCACAGCCTGGAGCTTGGCCAGATGAAGGTGGGGAGATGAGAAGTCTGGGTTCAGGCAGGGCTGGACCCCGTGTGGCTCTGTGGGTCCTGGTAAGGAGTTTGGGTTTTATCCTCAGAGCAATGAAGACCCAGAGGAGGCTCTTGAGCAAGGGCAGCTTGGGACGTGATGACGAGGTCGGAGAGCCCCTGGCCGTGCGGAGACCAGGAGCTCTGTCCCCGTCACCCAGTCACCTGGTCTGTGCGTGTCTGGAGTTCCAGGTAGAGACTTGTTCCACTTTCCTGTCTAGGCAGATCCAGATGACCAGATGGTTGCTGACCCCCCAGGACCCCTCATGTGAGATGGGCCATGTGAGATGCCCCACCCTGGGCCTGACAGCCATCCTGGAGCTGGTGTAGGTAGGAGAGAGACCCCCAGGGAAGGCAGGAGTCCTCTGTGTTCGTCCCAAACCTGCTGCCAGAGTCAAACAGCTAGAGGGAACTTAAAATGACGCCTCCCATAGTTGCTTAACATACACGATGGACATGTTCCCAGGAAGGTCACTTCCTGAACACCAGGGCATGGAACCCTTGGAAGTTTCTGCATCCAGACTTTACAGTGGGCATGACATCACCCTGTGCACTGAGGGAAAGACCAAGAGCTGAGATCAGTGCAGCATCAGACTGTCCTCCTCCTCCACAGGTGACACTCTAGACTCTACCTTCTAGGTCTCCACCCCATCCTTGGAGGGCCTGGGCCTCAGTGCTCTCGGGATTCCATGACAATGCGCCTTTGACTCTCGCACTAACAGTACCAAAGCTAGTTATCATTCAGGATGATTTCAGCCACAAGAAAAAAAATCCCCCAAATAATTGTGACTTAAATTACTAGGACATAATTACCTCAATAGCAATAACTCAGCAGCAGATGTCTTCATTCAGCAGCTTAGTGAGAGTGAGACTTGAGACCTGTTTCTCTGTCATTTCTTTTACTTCTCATGGTCACAAACTGGCTGCTGAAACTCCAAGTATAGCAATGCTTTCATTCACCCATTTAACAAACATTTAATAAGTTCTACTGTGTGTTGAACATTTTTCAGGTGCTGGGAGCACATCAGTGAATAAAACTGGCAAAAATCCTTGCCCTTAGGAGCTTTCATTCTGAAAATATTGTTGTAAGGATAGACGAGGCAAGGCACCAAAGATAGCAGGAAATCGTTTTATTTGGCTGCAGCCAGGCTCAGAGGGCACAGCTTTTGCTGTAATCAATTAATCCCCCGAACCCTGAGTTCAGGGAGTTTCAGAGTTTTATACCCAGCATGTAAGGAGAGGGGCTCAGAAGTTCATAGTCTGCAGAAGTTCACACAAAAGCAGCTTTTTCTTTCACTGTTTTGGGCAAGTTAACCCTTCAAGGACAACACCTGAGAAAGGGAGAGCTGCTTTTCCCCTTTCTTGCCTCTCCCCCACCAGCTATGAAGCCTGGT
The DNA here is from genome assembly GCF_047511675.1 of Marmota flaviventris. NCBI lineage: Eukaryota > Metazoa > Chordata > Mammalia > Rodentia > Sciuridae > Marmota > Marmota flaviventris. The sequence goes on along the minus strand of NC_092508.1, from coordinate 104,808,387 downwards.
TGGAAACTTATCTTTAAAATGTAGACATCTCTGTGAAGCCCAGCTCAAGGCCAGAGGCCTTGCTTGCACATTTCTATAAACTACTATACTAGATATATGTCTGTGAGAAACTAGTAAGGGGGTGTCCAGCACCTGGAGTGCTGGTATCTTCCTGGCCAGTGGCCAAGTAAAACAGGGCAACACTAAAATAGGAAGTTTATCTACATTGAACTCTTTTGCAGAGACTCTTTCGCTGACAGTCCTAAAATCAGCCATGGTGAAGATTTCTGGAGAGGCCCAGTTAAGACTTTTGTGGAGGATGGGGTGCCACTACAGTAGGGAGAAGCAATGAACAAAGCAAGTAAGCAAACAAATACTTAGTATGTGGTAGTATGTTCTATGGAGAAAATGAAAAAAAGGAAGAGGAGAAAAAGGATGATTTTCTTTTGTTTGTTTTTGAATGAGACAAGAAAAGCTCTCACTGAGAAGCTAATGTGTAGGAAAAGATGTGAAAGAAGGAGAAACTGAAGATCTGGAGGTAGAACATTCCAGATGGTGGGCACAGCACACATGAAGGCCCTGAGGCAGGAGAGGGCTTAGCATGTTCTGGGAAAACAAGTGGCCCGGGTAGCTGGAGAGATGTAATGAAGGGGGACAGCTAGTATAAGGCTTAGTTAAAGGGGTCAGAGGTCCTTGAAAGGACACCACAGCCTGCAGGGATATCAAAGAAAGGATACCTTCTTCTAGATGACCTCTCCTTTAACAAATAGGAAAATCCCTCCCAGCAGTCCCGCCCACCTAGAATGTGTCCTTGTACTTCACTGGCCAAAACCGGGTCACATGACTGCCTCAGCCAATCACGGGCTTGAATCATTCCCAAGGTCTGGGCCCACTTTCCTGGTACCAGGACCTCCCCCTTGACTTCAGGGGCAGAGCCTGGCTCCAGACACCTGGCTGCTCTAGTGTGTTATTAACCCCTGGGGCAGGACTGGGGGAAACAGGGAGCTCTGTCTGGCCCTTAGGGCTGTTCTGAGAGTGAGCTGTCAAGGAGGCCCCTTTGCCTTTTGATAGAATCCCAGTTGTCTGGTCCACAAAAAAGAAAAAAAAAACAAAACAAAACTTTTCCAAGTAAAAAAAAGAAAATCATACAGAGCTTTAAACTATGGAAATGTCTAAGCATATTAAAAATAGAGCCATGGGATCACCCCCATGTTCCCATCTACCAGCTTCAGCCCCATCAATAGGGGCCCAAGGGGCCAACCCAGTGTCCTCCAAGCACCTCCCCTCCCCCACCCCTGCCCTACCAGCCTCCACTAGGTTGAAAGGCACTAACAGGGCCACAAATGCTTTTGAAGTTCTGCAGGGCTCTGAAGTCCTAGCTGGGAAAGAGGCCTAAGAGCCGTGAAAGTGACCCCACCCCACCCAGTGCTTTGGTAAGCCCAGAGCAGCCCTGGTCCCTGCGGTCACTCTTCCACAACCAGCTGAAGGACACCGAGGCCTCTCCTGAATCATCCTTGCGTCAGCTCTCAGAAGCCGCGGATGTTCACAGCATCATCTCTAATTGGGGCACTTGGCCCATTAGGAATTTGGATGGACCAAAGCTTTAAGTCCTCGCACTGCTCTGGCAAAGTAAACAGCAGCAATGTGAGATTCGACTTCTGCGCAGTTAATTTAAACTCCACTCTGAATATCAAGCAGATACTTCAGTTCCAATCCACTCGGTCCCATCCCAAGCCCTGCGCTGAATGATAAACACCCGGCCACTGCCAGGAAGGGATAACTCCTGACAGGCAAGACCAACTGCTTCCTTCAGCCCCGGGGAGGCTCCTGGACAAGCGAAGGACACGGGTGTCTTTGAAAAGTTTGCTCAGCCACATTCGGAAACAGCTTCCTCAGGGTGGAGGGGTCTGCCTACAGGGCCTGGAGATCTAACCTGTCTTAGATTTCTGAGGAGCTGGCAGTGCCTCTGGGTGGAAGGAAAGACCAACCCGTGAGTCCCCATAGAAGTTTCTGGGTCACAGCATCAGGATAAGCCTCCTCCTGAAGGGCAAGAATCTTGGTTCAAGGGCTGCAATCAGCAGGTACAGGGGAACCTGTTCTGGCACCGGCTGCCTGGGGAGGGTTTTCCTCCATACCAAAGGTGATCAACTGAGCTGATGGGCTGCAGGAGCCTGTGAAATTGCAGAGGGCCGTCCTCTCACCTGCTGGAGGAGTGTGGAGGCCACAGTCGGGGGTCTGTCCCCGGGGGCCTTTTTAAAAAAACGTTTAATAGAGGGAGATGTTAGCTGTCCTCATTTGATCATCACACTCTGTATACATACAGGTAATAAACCCTCACACTGTACCGCATACATTTGTACCATTAAAATAATTTAAAAAAATTATGAGAAAGTTGTTTTACCAAAAGGAAATGGCTTTTATTTGTTCCCTTGGGTTGTCCTCGATTGTCTCCAAGCCTGGATTCTTGTCTCCCCAGCCAGATGACAAATTCCTTGGGCAGGGGAACAGCACCATTAGTTTTTCTGGGCTTGACATTCTAGAGGGCACAGAGCCGGCAGGTGTGGATGCACGGAAAGCTTCAGGGATGATGCCTGGATATTGATCAGTGACCATGACCATTACGTCCTGGGTGGTCCTCGAGGATGATGGCAGAGACGTGAGGAGGGCATGCTTGTGGCCACCTGCTTGGTGCCTGCCTCCTTTGCTGGACTAGAAGCTTCCTGACTCCTGGGGCTCTGTCTGATGCACCCCAGCCTTGATGACGGATCAGTGCTGGTTGATGGACAGCAGGGGCAGTTAGGAGGCCAAAGGTGAAGGAGTCCTGACTCTGTCCTAAGCACTTAAGGAGACGCTGCTTTCAGATTATGTACAGATAGTGGTTATATGATCTATCACCCAAACTGCGACACTTCTAAGACCAAAGGGGACACTATTTTTATTTTTTTGAGGCTTAAAACACCATTGTTTTATTTACATTGGCAAGATTTATAAGAACAAATATTAAAATCAAAGGCCAATTTTTAGGTATTATTTAGTTGTTTGTTTCATTCACTTGTATTAAGTATACCTTTCCCTAATGTCCTGACTTTATCAAGAAACAAATCGGTGAAAAAACCTGTTAAATCATATATATATATATATATATATATATATATATGTATTTCTTTTCTATGATTCAAAGATTTGTAAACGCTCAATTGGTACATAAAATAATCTAATTTGTCCTAGGCAGCATGTTGAAACTCATTAAGAACATTAATTTAAAAGACAAAATTTAGTTTTATAATTCAGGAGTGGGCTGGGTATGGTGACACAAACCTATTAGCTACTTAGGAGGCTGAGGCAGGAGGACCACAAGTTTGAGGCCAGTCTGGGCAACTTAGTGATATCCTGTCTCAAAATGAACAGGCCTAGAGATGTAGCTCCATGTTGGAGCACCCCTGGGTTTTATCAAAGGAACCACTATTAATAGCCACATTGGAACAACAGGCACAAAATGGGACTGTCCTTTCTACAAAGCCTGTGAGGCCAACTTCTTGGGGCCACCTCTTCAGCCATCTCTTACCTCCTGTTCAGCTTATATTTACCACTTTCTTCAACAAACATTTGCTAATGTCTGGGGCCTCAGCAAGGCCATCAGTGAGATCTTTACAGATACCCAGGAAGCCCCTGAGTCCCACACCTGCTGGGGAGAGCATATTCCTTGCTTTCCCAGAAACCCCACTCTGACACCGGAGACCATGGCAATGACCTTGTCCTTGTGAGTGCCTAGTCTGTGGGGAGCAGTCCTGTAGTGTGTGGAGCTCTCATCCTGCTGATCCTGCCTGGACTCTCTTTGGTCCTCAGTCTCCCAAGTACCTTCCCCAGGGATAACCACTGGCCTCAGTTTCTTGTGCCTCTTGAGTGGGCACAGCAAACACGGACGTATCCAATTTGACGTGTGTGTGTGTGTGTGTGTGTGAGGTGCCTGCTGCTCCCCTGAGCACCCACGGTGTATTCACTGAGATGTGCTGACCCCACCAAGGGCTGGCACCCTCAATCGCTGACCTCAAGGTTTTCAGAATCAAGATTCTGCCCTGGGTGGCCTTCCACCCTGAGCCCAAGCGTCATCCTGGTGCCCAAGGCTGGTCACCAAGACCCCAGCTTTCTCCACATTGCATGGAAGTCAGTGGGGTCTGAGGACTGCCCTCAGGTCAACCTGACCTTTAGGTGTGGCCCCTGCCACTCCCCAGTCAGGTAGAACATGACAGTGTGATAAGGAGTGTCATCTCCCTGGGAGTGTCCTGAGGAAAGAGCACAAAGGGCCCCAGGATCATGTGATCCTCCACCACACCTAGTGGCACCCTCAATGGGACCAGAAGCTGCCCTTCTGGACACACACACTATAGCAGAGACTTGGAGGCTTCCTTTGCTAAAACCAGTGACTCTTCCCTTGGGCCTGCAGATGCCCAGTGGGGAACTAAATGCAGGCTAAAGCCTGGCATCTGTGCCTTCATTTTGTATCATCTATCTTCAGATTCCTGCTCGGCTCTGCAGGTAGGCACGTCAATTATTCAAGGTGTCTTCATCTGAAAACTGGCAATACAAGGTTTATCAGCCCTAAATTTACCCAACCTATCTCGACCCCTTCAAGACTGGGCACACCAAGAGTAACTAAGGCACTTCCAAGATTGGCAGGGACATTCCTGTCCCAGCTCCCAGGAGAAGGGTCTAGCCATCTCTGGTCATGGCTGTACATCTCCAGGAACAGCAGAGACTGGCAAGCAGAACCTGGCAGGACGAGACAACCCTCCCTCAAGCATGAGCAGTTGTCTCCGGGGAACCAAACTGTCCCCTTCCAGGATCACAGGTCTGATGGATAAACATCCTGAGCAGCGAGCAGAGATTGCCCACTCAAGCCATGAGGGCTTGCCTGGATCGGGCAGCCTTCTGCCAGCATCTCCTGGCTGGTTGCCTCTCTGGCACCAGGGGATCCACCCTTGAATTATTACTTTATGTCATTTCATCCTTTGTTATTTTATGCCTGCGCTCCAAAGTTTGGCTCTTGAAACATGAAAACCAGCTGTGGGAGTTCTGAAAAGCACCCCCTCTTTATTTCTGGAAATGATAAGCTTTCAAGATGGTGGGTTTTTTTCCCCCAAATCTTTTAAGATCCAGAAATCAAAGCTGAAAAATGACTTCTCTACTGGGTGCAGTGATACTTGCCTATAATCTCTGCAGCTCAGGAGGCTGAGGTAGGAGGATGGCAAGTTCAAGGCCAGCCTCAGCAACTTAGTGAGACCCTATGCAGCTCTGCAATACTGTTTCAAAATAAAAATAAAAAAGGGCTGGGAATATGGCTCAGTGATTTAGCACCCCTGGGTTCAATCCTTGGTAGGGGGTGAAGGGAGACTTCTCTATTCTAGGCTACATTAGCCTTCCCTCAACCCAGGCAAGGCAAGCCCCTCCTACAAACCTGGGCCTGCAGGCTGAGCATTAATGGCTCAGGAGCAGAGGAGAAAGAAAGGGAGAGGAAAGAAAGAGGAAGAGGAAGAGGAGAAGGATTATTACCAAATAGGAAAATACACTGGATGATATTTCAAAGTGTCATTGTGCTAGTATAGTGTTCTATCAGATGAATGGATCATAATTTATTCAACTGGCTTCCTACGAGGGGACATTCAGGTTATTTTCAGTCTTTATAAACACCTTCATAAATTGTTCACGTGTACGAAAACTTGTAACAATAATACTTCAAAGTGGAATTAGCAAGTCTAAAGATAGTTATTACCATAGACATGGCCAAATTACTCCTCAAAAAGAGGTACAATAATTACATTCTCATCACGTTGGTCACAAGAGTGCCTATTCTTTTTATCGTTTGCCAATAATGTTTTGTCAAGTAAGTTATCCCTTTGCAAAATGCGATTTAAGTGTTTTTCATGGTTTACTCTTTTAAAACAAAACTTAGTTTTTAAAATGCCTTTTATTTTCTCCACATTTAGCTAATTGTAACTTTTATGTGGTCAAACTTATAACTCCTACATTTTGATTTTGCTTGGAAAGTACTTCCTTACTCTAAGAATGTTTAAAAATATACTAAACAGATTATCTTTTCTTCTGGTTTTTGTCTATCTTTTGTGCTTGCACTTTCATCAGCATTTAATTTCTCATTAAGGAGTTGCTAACCAGTTGTCTCAACATAATTTATCAAAAGGTCCATCCTTTCTTTTTCTGATAAGAAATCTGCCCCTCTTTTACATACTAAATTTTGATGTTTATTTTCATTATTTGTGGACTTTCCTCTACTGCCTCATCACAGGTAGTAGACAAAAGCAAATTCATTATCATGCTTTATAATAACTGGTAAGATGAGTTCCTCTCATAATCTTTCACTTTAATTTTTTTTGCTCATTCTTGCATGTTTATTCTCTACACAGACTTTAGAAAGAACTTATCCAATGCCCTTTCTTAAAAAAAAGAAAAAAAAAACCCTGTTAGTATTTTTAGTAAGCTTACATTAGATTTATGGGTTCATTTAGGGACAATTCACATTGTTCTAACGGTGAAACTTCTTATCCAAGACATCTACTCAAGTTTCTTAAAAATGTACTTCAGCAGAATTTCAAAGTTTTCCTCACATATGGAGTTGATTTTTTATTACATTTATTCTTTCATCTCTTTGTTTGCAATATTAATGAGTTATGTTCTTATATTCATTTTATTTTCTAATTTATAGTTGTTTTATTAAGAAAACTATATTTATATATTTATTTTGTTACCAACCTCCTTACTGGATTTTAAAAAATATTTTTATTATTTTGTTTTGTTTTGGGTACTGAGGATTGAAACCAGGGGCACTTAATCACTGAGTCACATTTCTAGCCCTTTTAATTTTTATTTTGAGACAGAGTCTCATTGAGTTGTTTAGGGCCTCACTTAGTTGCTGAGGCTGGCTTTGAACTTGCAATCCTCCTGCCTCAGTCTTCTAGGATTAAAGTCGTGTTCCACCGTGCTCTGCTAATATTTTATTATTATTTTAGCTGATCCTTTTGAACTTTCTAAGTGTATCACAAATATGCTAATAATGATAGTGCCTTTGGAAACCATTGCTTAAAATGTAAGACTCACTAAATCATCCCTCACCTGATACCAAATCCATCTAGGCCCTATAATTTTTTCAAAAAGTTTTAGAATCAGCTTATACTTTTGATTGAGATTGCACTGTATCTATATATTATTTAAGAAGAACTAACATCTTAACTATATTGAGTTTTTTTCTATGACCATGGTGTATCTCTCCACTTAGGTTTTTCTTTCAAAAATAAGTTTTAGGACTGGGGTTATGGCTCAGTGATAGAGCACTTGCCTAGCATGTGTGAGGTCCTGGGTTCAATCCTCAGCACCACGTACAAATAAATAAATAAAGATATTGTGTCCATCTACAACTAAAAAAAAAAAATCAAAAATAAGTTTTAGTCTATAAGTCTTATACATCTCTGGTCAGACTTATCTCTAAGTATTTTATATTTGTGATGCTATTGTACATTAAATAATTTTTAAATTTTTAATTAGCAATTTGTGTTATGATTTAGATATCTATCCCTCAAAAGCTCATGTGTGAGACAAGGCAAGAAGGCTAAGAGGTGAAAAGATTGTGTTATGAGAGACTTAACCCAGCTGATGAATTAATTCCCTGATAGGGATTAACTGAGTGGTAACTGTAGGCTGGTAGGGTATGGCTGGAGGAGGTGGGTCCTTGCGGGGGGATGTGCCTTTGAAGTATATATTTTGTCTTTGATGAGCTCTCTTTCTGCTTCCTGGTGTGATGTCTTGAGCTCCTTCCTTCTACCACACTCTTCTGCCATGATGTTCTGCCTTACCTCAAGCCCTAAAGAATGGATGTCTGTGGAACTGAGACCTCTGAAACTGTAAGCCCCCAAATAAACTTTTCCTCCTATAAATTTGTTTTTGTCAAGTCTCTTGGTCATAGCAACAACAACAACAACAAAAAAAGCTGATTAAAACAATCGCTTATTACTAGCATACAGAAATTTAATTGCATTTTCTGTATTGATTTTATATTCTGCATCCTTGCCAAGCTTGCTTTTCAGTTTTAGGACCACTTATGTAGAAAACATTGAGATTTGTAGATAATCATGTTATCTGTGGATAAAGACAGCATTACTTTTGTTTTCCAAAGAAATTCTATTTTATTTATTTTTCTTGCCTTATTGCATTGCCAGAACCTCTAGTTCAATACTGGACAGAAGTGGTGATATTGAATATAGAATTTTCATGGATGTCATCAAGTTAAAGAATTCTCCTATTTCAAATTTGTTGAGAGTCTTTATCAATAATTGACACTGATTGGTTTTGGATTGTACTAAGTGCTTTTTGTGTGTGTAATCTGGAAGCAAGTACCTTCTCTTGTAGGTGTCAGTGTAGCACAGTGCTTATGAGTCTGAACTCTGGACCCTGACCCCTGAGCTCAAATCCCTACTCTAGCAGTTAATAGCCAGAGACTGTGATGGGGTATTTAATTTCTCTGTACCCAGATTTTCCCATCTGTAAAATGGAGCTAACAAGTCCATATACTTACTATGAACATTAATTACCTTACAATAAATAAGAAGCTCAGGACTGTGCAAGGTGATATAAATATAAGGGTCCACAAATCTTAATACAGAGTCATGATAATAAAAGTTTATATTTTCAAAATCCCTCCCAGCCAGTCTTTTATCTCAAAGGTTTTTGTGTTTTATCTGAAAGGTCTTTGTATACTAGTCAACTTTTAATAAATTTTATGATTAACACTCCATACAATATGCATATAATTTAATTTAATTTAATTTGTATCACTAGAGTCATATTATTCATTTGTTGTGCTCCTTTTTTGTCCTTCTTAATAAAAACTTGCAGCTCTCTCCAAATTAACACAATCTGACCTATCACAGTCTTTTAAATTATTTGCATAATGTTTTCTAAAGTCTGATTATATTCCCTACTGAAAACCATTCAGACTACTTGCAGTTTTTTTGCTATGCTAAACAATGCTGTGATGTATTGGGTTCACAATGCATTATGGGAGTATCTTCTTAGGGTAAATTCTGAGTGTGGAAATGCTGTGTGAGCCATTTCTTTTAGTGGGAGAGTGAGGACTTCAAGCTAGAGAAAGTCATCAAGAAAGGGAAGGTGGCATGTCAAAGATATTGAGCAGTCCTTTGATATCTGAAGGAGGTTGGTTCCAGGAACCCTGAAGATACCAAACCCTCAAAAGTTCAAGTCCACTATATAAAATGGCATAATATTTTCATATATTCCACACAATCTTCCTACTTATTTTTTTATTCATTCATTCATTCATTCATTGGCAGTACTGGGGTTTGAACCCAGGACATCATGAATGCTAAACAAGCACTATACCACTGAGCTATACCCAACAGCCTTCCATCTATTTTAAATAACCTCTAGATGACTTAAGATATCTAACACAATGTAAATGCTATGTTATAATGTCTTAGGGAACAATGGTAAAGAAAACATCTATATGTGTTTTATGCAGACAGAATGGGTTTGTTAAAATAATATTTTCTATCCAAGGTTCATTTGATCCACAAATAATACAGAAGCTGTGGATACCAGGGCCATCTGCATGTTGCATAATGCACAGTGTTCCTGTGGGCTCACAGGCTCCTAATTCTTTGTGCTTCTTATATCTAAGCTATTGCTTCAGGCAAAAATTCTCTCAAAAAAGTATACCATTTAAATAACCAGCCTCCTTTCAGTGCCCAATGATTCCACCATTCAGTATGACATGGTGGACACATCTGAGCTCTGCAGTCGGATGGACCAGGTTTTGTGACCTTGAACAGGTATCTTTTAATGACCTCAGATTCTTCAGCTGTAAAAAGGAAAGAGTGACATTCCATTAAAGGGGATTGTCGTGAAGAGGATCCTGGGTCAATGTCTAACTGCCTAACCCATGCTGGATACTAAGTCGTGACAGTTCACTTCCCCCTTCTGGGGAAATGATTCTCTAAAATCTACTCTCTCAGAAGCAAGTCTACAGAAATCCGAACACTTCAGCTTTCCTCCACCCAGCTCTTTAAAACTCTGCATCAGGACTTTGCCTCCCTTATTTGTATCCAGTTTGCACAATCATCATCAGTTAACTCCCTTCTGCAATCCAAAATGACAAGAGAGAGAAGACAATAGACTGGGGGTTTTGCAGATTAATAATACAGCTCCCTATGCTTTTGTTTCAGAAGGTTCACTGTACTCAGCACCGCTCTTAGAATCATGAGCCCCTAGACGTCAGCCTCATTCAGGAGAAAGCTCAGGGTCAGATCAAAGGCTGCCAGGATCAAAGAGGGTTGCTTATGGCACATTGTCCCACTCAAAAAAATGTTTCAAATGGAGGAGGCGCAGAGCCTGGCTTTGGATGGTTGGAAGTGCCCTAATGTGTACACTTGATTTTGTTATGCTCGAATTCGGGACCCCCAAAAGACCACCAGAGACCAACATCGATGTAAACAGCAAAGAGGTGTTAATTGCGAGCTAGCTTGGTCCTCCATGCCATACAGCAACTGGTGACGCCGAGAGGCCCCCAGTCCAGGGTTTGCAGCAGTTTTATACATTCTTTGAAGAAGGCAGGGACTTCACATACATCATAGCATCTCTTAGCAAATCATCACACACCGCGGGAAAATCAAATAACAACTCTAAAACATGATTAGCGCATTCATTGGTGGGAACAAGTTGGGTAGGGGTGATTGGTTACTACAAGAGGGGGATTCCTTTGAACTGATTGGTTTAAGCCAAGAGGGGTGTACATGCTGAACTACAGGGTTTCTCAACACCATAAACTACTGGGAGGGTCATCTGGCATCCCAGGTATTTCCTTGTCTCATGCTGATTGGTGGCCGCTAGGGGGTTACTATGGGTCCCCACCTAGCCTGACTGAGTCAGGGACACCTGGCGCAGCAGATCTCTCCTGTTATTTGTAGATAAACAACTCAGCAGGGTGGGAATGTGCCTAGTAGTGCTCTGTGGGTCTTTCCAAGGACAAAGGTCATGTCCCTTCCTTGGACAGGCTTTGCTCTGAGGTAGAGGCTGGTTTTTCAATTTCTCAGCAAGCTCAGGTCAGGGAGGAGATATAGTCTCAGTGAAGGTTGTCAGCCCCATCTCTCTCCTCTAGCACAAACCTAGCTGACAGTGTAGGTTCTGTATTAAAGTGCGTAATTCTTGGATAGTTGAATCCCAGGGTGAGTAGTAGCTGTTAAAACTTAGGGGCTGAGGTCAAGGACCTTGGAGAATGAATCTCAGGTGCACTTGGTTATAAAATTCCTTAGAGTCTTCAGGGGATCACGGAAGCTTTCCGAATGGTCACTCTTTGCAACTCCATCTAACAGAGTTAATAAGGGAGCAAAAAGGCCTTTGGCCTGCCCTTTCCTCCTCTCCTCCCTTCTCTATAAGGGACACAATTCTGGATGCTGCTGGAATTCAGCCTGGGAGCTGCTCCTCAGCATCGGGATGTTTCTCAATCCTTTCTTCAGTTTTTCAGTTCTGCTTGAACTGGGGTTAAAGAGACAGCAACGTGTGGTTCCCACTCTTGGAGAGCTCACAGTTTAGGGAAGAGCCTTGGAGATACAAGTGCTGCAGGGTGCTTTGAGATGTGGGAGGGTCTCTGTGCAGAATACACATTAAAGAGAAAGGGGACAAACCTGGGGACCAATTCTATTTGGTGGTAGGCTTCATGGGGAAGATACCCTTAGGCTGAGAGATGGGCATCCACCTGATGAGATGCAGGAATGGGAAAGTGTGTTCAAGCTGAAGGGACAGCCACATGGCAAACTGTGCTAATTCAGGAAAGTCAGAGAAATGTCAGTTGGATGGAGGAAAAGGCAGCAAATATGTAGGGCTGGGGAGCTTGCACAGAGGCCCTAATTTGCTCATGTAAGGAACTCAGACCCTTTTATTCTCCAAAAATCAAAATACCTGGGCCTCCTAGGGTATTTGTTTTTGTTGTTTTGCAAATGAAACTCATGATCTCCTGCATGCTGGGCAAGTGCTCTACCACTGAGCTAGACCCCAAGCCTACTGATGGCAAGTCTTCTCTCTGTAGCAGTCTGCAAGCCACAGGAATGGATAATCTGGCTGATTTAAGCTGAGAATGAAATTACTAGAGGACCATTGGGAATGCACAGAATTCCTAGAAAGTCTGCTAAAATAGGCCTGGGAAAAGGACAGGGACAGGATGCAGGGCACAGTCAAAAGCATGTCACAAAGCTGTTCTGTGAGAACCCAGCTGCTGCTGCTGCCTATGCCCAGGGGTGGTGGGGGAAGGACCCTGGGCCTTGTCCAGCTGCTTTCTCTTCCTGGGTGTGCAGTGTCATCTGCTTCTCCTTTAAAGGAACATGGTGGGTGTTTTTGGTGGCCACACGCCATGTGTGCTATCCTTCAGGAAAAGGAGGGCAGTGAAACACCATGTCCCTGAAATGTACTTTTCCATCTCCAAGAACCTAACCAAGGGAATAAGGAGGGTGGGCCTGGCCAGAATGTCCCCATAAGTACTGTCTTGGAGGATGCTGACTGTCTTCCAGGCCCGTCTGAATTGTAGGGCAAGTTAGTGTTATCTGCAGGGAACCACTTTGTTGCATGTCCATTAAGTCCCTTGGAATGCTGATCAAATAATGGAACAACTAAGCTAATGATGTCACTGCTTCTGTAGACTTAACTCATCAAACCCCTCTCCCTGCTGTAACTGGTGTGGAACAAGCATTGTGGAGAGGAGAAGAAGTGTCTGTCCCTCCAGCCACAACTGGACTTTGTGGAGTAGCAACATAAAGAAAAGAGGTGCTCCTTGTCCAGTCTGTCACTACTGGACCATACCTGGAAGTTTTCAGCCAACCTTCCATCTGCACCCTCTTTGGGTATTTTCTTTGGCCTCTCAGCAACACACACCACTATCCTAACACAACCAGGAAACACAAGCCTCAGGTGCAAGTGAGGCTGGGAACTCTTCATTCCCTTTAGCAGATATGATTTCTCCCTCCATTCACCCTCAAAAAATAAGACAGCCCCCAAACAAGGAAAGGGGGTTTGAATGTAGGTGAGGCATTACTAAACAAGCAGGAAAATGCCTTAGCCATGGCCTCTGGAATGTTCTTGACTTGACACCAAACCTTGAGCTCCAAAAGAAAAGGGGGCTGCTTCTGAGCCCTTTCTCGGGGCTCTTTGAAAGGGAGGTGACCTACTCATTGCCAGCTTGTGGCTGTTTTAAAAGTGTGTTGGTTACTATTACACTATGAGAGAACTTTTTCCTTTCAAACATGGGTGAAATTGGGAACTGCCATAAAGGGATCAGTCATTATTGGATTGAAACTGAGAGGTGAATTGACATTCATTCTGGAAACGGTGAGCCTCTCCTTTCCCTGGCTTGAGAGGGGTCTGGTAAAGTCCCTTGACTGATGGCTGGTGAAGGGGGGTGCCTTACCCAAAGCCACGGCAAGTCCAGAATCAATGGGCACACAGACTCGAGAGATAAGCAGAAAGAGGGCAGGAAGAAGGCTCTGGAAGCCCCTGTGCAGTGCTAGGGGACTTTGGATTCTTTATCTATAAACAATAGAAATCAAATCTAAACAACTTAACAGAAGGAAATTAGCAGGTTCTCGGAAGGGGAAATGGATGCTGGACAGCTCCCAGTCTGTTCCTGTTGGCGCTAGTCACCCTGAGCAACTGTGTAGCAAAGCTTTGATAACATTCTAAATGGCTAGGGCTCCTCTCCAATCCCGTCTGAGGTTAGCTCAGGTCTAACAAGTCAAGTGAGCACTGATCTCACCCTCCTGATTGTAGCCTGAGGATACCCGCTTTTTCCCAGGAGCCACCTGTGCCCCTGCTGTGCCCAGCATGGAGACTGGGAGACCCGGAGCAACTGATCTATCTCCTTATCTGTTCATCATATCAAACTGACACTCACCAGCCCCCTCTCTCTCTTGGCCTCTTAGGTACCCCCTGGAACTCCACAAGATTGCATGAGAACCTTTCTTCAGCCTGCATTTCCAGTACGCGTGACCATTCTCCTCTCAGTGCCAGAGGCTCCCAGCTGGAGAGACCAGAAACGAAATTTAGAAGAAGAGAAACCTAAGCAAGTGTCCCAGCCCCGGGTCCTCTTTCACAAGCACTCAGTTCCCTTTTTAGGTCAGATCACTCCATTCATCCTGGGTCTCCCAGGGAGTCATATGACACTGAGCAGCTAGTAAACTGAACTCTGCTTTTCCCCAAGGGAGTGTCCCTCTGAACCCAAGCTTCTTGGGGACAATGGGAAGGGACAGGCTCAAGGGTGGAGAAAAGGGGAAGATAGATGTCCATTTCCACATTTGCTGGGTTCAAAGTCTTGTTACTCATCAAGGGATGGGAATAGCCCATTTTGGTCAATATCACATTTTTTTATCCTAGTAAAATATATATAACATTTACAGTTTTAACAATTTCTAAGTGCACATAGCATGTCATGTTTTCAATTTCAATTCAGCCCTAAGCATTTTCTAACTTACCATGTGTGTGTGTGTGTGTGTGTGTGTGTGTGTGTGTGTGTTTTCTTTGACATTCTGGTTGTTTAACACTGTGTTACTTAATTTCCCTGTATTTGTGAATTTTCCATTTTTCTTTCTGTTGTTGATTTCTGACTGCCTCTTACTTCTCAGAGAAGATACTTTGCATGACATTTACCTTGGAAAAATCTATCCAGACTGAGTTTGCGGCCTGACATGTGCTGTGTCCTGGTGAACGTACCTCATGTACTTCAGAACACAGAATGCACATTCTATCATTGGGTGGAGTTTCTGGATGTGCCTGTCAAGTCTAGTGGGTTTGTTGTGTTGTTCAAGTCCTCGATTTCCTCATTTATCCTCTGTCCACCTGATCTATCTGCTATTGAAAGTAGACTATTAAAGTGCCTGTTTCTATAAGATAACAAATAACCCAATCAACAAATGGGCCAAGGACCTGAACAGACACTTCTCAGAGGAGGACATACAATCAATCAACAAGTACATGAAAAAATGCTCACCATCTCTAGCAGTCAGAGAAATGCAAATCAAAACCACCCTAAGATACCATCTCACTCCAGTAAGATTGGCAGCCATTATGAAGTCAAACAACAATAAGTGCTGGCGAGGATGTGGGGAAAAGGGTACTCTTGTACATTGCTGGTGGGACTGCAAATTGGTGAGGCCAATTTGGAAAGCAGTATGGAGATTCCTGGGAAAGCTGGGAATGGAACCACCATTTGACCCAGCTATCGCCCTTCTCGGACTATTCCCTGAGGACCTTAAAAGAGCGTACTATAGGGATACTGCCACATCAATGATCATAGCTGCACAATTCAAAATAGCTAGACTGTGGAACCAACCTAGATGCCCTTCAATAGATGAATGGATAAAAAAATGTGGCATTTATACACAATGGAGTATTACGCAGCACTAAAAAATGACAAAATCATGGAATTTGCAGGGAAATGGATGGCATTAGAGCAGATTATGCTAAGTGAAGCTAGCCAATCCTTAAAAAACAAATGCCAAATGTCTTCTTTGATATAAGGAGAGCAACTAAGAACAGAGCAGTGAGGAAAAGATTAACATTAAACAGAGATGAGTAGGGGGAGGGAAAGGGAGAGAGAAGGGAAATTGTATGGAAATGGAAGGAGACCCTCAATGTTACACAAAATTACATATAAGAGATTGTGAGGGAAAGGGGGGGGGAAACAAGGGAGAGAATTGAACAACAGCAGATGAGGTAGAGAGGGAAGATGGGAGGGGAGGGGAGGGGGGATAGTAGGGGATAGGAAAGGTAGCAGAATACAACAGTCACTAATATGGCATTATGTAAAAATGTGAATGTGTGACCGATGTGATTCTGCAATTTGTATTGGGGTAAAAATGGGAGCTCATAACCCACTTGAATCAAATGTATGAAAGATGATATGTCATGAGCTTTGTAATGTTTTGAACAACCAATAAAATAAATAAAAATAAATAAATAAATAAATAAATAAAGTGCCTGTTTCTCCCTGGAATTCTGTCAGTTTCTGCTTCATGTATTTTGAAGGTTCTCTGTTGGGTTTATTCATGCTGCTATAACAAAACATCCAAGACTGGGTAATTTGTAAAAATTAGAAATTTATTTTTTTTTATACTCCTAGAGGCTAGAGAGTTCAAGATCAAGGTGCCAGCAGATACAGTTGTCTGGAGATGGCTGATCTCTGCTTCCAGGATGTTGCCTTATTGCCATGACCTTCAAAGGAGAGAAAAATGCAGAAGGTGGAAGGGTCAGCAAGCAAAAGGCTGCTGGAGCCTCTTTTATGAGTCTTAATCCAATTAATGAGGGGATGACCTAATCATCTTTTTTGGGGAGCGTACTGGGAATTGAACTCAGGGGCACTTGGCCACTGAAACACATCCACAGCCCTGTTTTGTATTTTATTTAGAGACAGGGTCTCACTGAGTGGCTTAGCACCTCGATGTTGCTGAGGCTGGCTTTGAACCCATGATCCTCTTGCTTCAGCCTCCCCAGCAGCTGATATTACAGACATGCACCACCATGTCTGGCCTCATTACCTCTTGGCACTTAATACCACTGGCTATTAAATTTCTTTGTTTTTTTGTACTGGGGATTGAACCCAGGGGCCCTTAACCACTGAGCTATATCCCCAGCTTTTTATTTTAATTTTTAATTTTGAGACAGGGTCTTGCTAAGTTGCTTAGGGCCTCACTGAATTGCTGAGGCTGGCTTTGAACTCACAATCTTCCTGTCTCAGCCTCACCAACCACTGGGATTATAGGCATGAGCCACTAGGCCCAGCCAGCCATTATGTTTTAACATCTGGAATTTGAATGGTCATATTAAAAAAAAATAACATTTGTAAACATTTATAATTGTTATATCTTCTTTCTGTATTGAATCTTTTACTGGTAACCAATTTAAATTTAAAGTCTGTTTTGTTGGATAATATCACCATATCACCTCCATTTTTGATCACTTTTATGTGGATTATCATATTTCATCCTTTCACTTTCGATCTATTTGTGTCTTTAAATCTAAAGTAAGCATCTTGCAGACAGCATGTAGTTTGTATCATATTTTAATCTGTTTTACCAAGCTCTGTCATTTGACAGGAATCCATTAATATTTAATCACCAATAAGGAAAGAATTTGTGGTTTTTGCTATTGTTTTATTTTGCTATTTTATTTGTAAACTTTTGTGTTTCATTTCCTCTGGTACTGCCTTCTTTCTGCTTAGTTGATTTCTTGTAGTGAAACATTTTGATTTCCTTATCATTTCCTTATGTGTAAATTCCATAAATATTTTCTCTGTGGTTACCATGGGAATTCTATTTACATCTTAAGGTTTTAGCAATCTAATTTAAATTTAAACCACCCTAATAGAATACAACAACAGTTGTTGAAGTGCCCTATCTCCCCTTTCAGTCATTGATGTTTCTGTAAATCGTGCACAACAGAGTAGACTAGAAATTGAATTTTTATGCATTTATCTTTCAATAGCTTATAAAATTAAAAATAAAGTTGTAGTTCAAAATTACAATCAGGCCTATTTTTAAAATAACCCTGAAATTAATCTTGTTTTAGAGATCTTTATTTCTTCATATGGCTTCCAGTTACTATAATATTTCCTTTCATTTTATCCTGAAGGACTGCCTTTAACATTTTTTGTGGGGCTAGTTTCGTGGTAACAAACTCCATCAGATTTTCTCCCACCCTATCATCCTTTCTCCCTTACTTCTGAAGGTCAGTTTTGCCCAATATTAAATTTTCAACTAACAGCTTTTTTTTTTTCTTTTAACCATTTGAATATATCAACACACTGAGTGGTCTCTAGGATTTCTAATGAGAAATCATTGAGAAAGCTTGTATGTGCTGGGTGGCTTTTCTCTTGCTGCTTTGCATATTTTTTTCTTTATAGAAAATGTTATTCATGTCCATTGTCATGAGTCTCCTAGAGTTTATCCCAGTTGTTTATTAAGTGAACTTCTTGAATTTGTAGATTTGTATCTTTCATCAAGTTTGGGCTATTTCCTAGTTGTATTTTTTTCAAATATTTCTTCTGATATTTTATCACTCTTATCCTTCTGGAATTACCACAATGTGCATGTTGGTCTTCTTGGTACCCTAGAGGTCCCTTAGGTCCCTGAGGTCCTATTGCCACAATGTGTGTATTGGTCTTCTTGGTACCCTACAGGTCCTTTAGGCTCTGTTCACTTTTCTTTATTCTTCTTTCTTTCTGTTCTTCAGACTCAGTAATCTCAATGGTGTAACTTCAATTGTGGGGATTCTTTCTTCAGCTTGATCGAACCTGATTTTCAATCTCTATCTTGTATTTTCTCATTTTATCATATTTTATTATTTTATCATTTCTACTCAGGAACTTCTTTTTGCTCCCTTTAATATTTTATACATCTTTATTGAGATCTTCATTTTGTCCATATATTATTTGCCTCTCTTTGTCCATATCTGCCTTTAGCTCTTTGGTCCTCTCTAAGACAGTTGTTTTAAAGACTTTGTCTAGTAAGTCTGGTGTTTGGGCTTCTTCAAGCATGTTTTCTGCCCATGTGTTTTGTTCCTTTGAATGAGCCATCCTTTATTGCTTTGTTGTATACCTCTCAGTTGTCACTGAGAAATGGACATTAAATCTTATTATGTTTTAACTCAAAAATAATATTCTCTCCTTTCCCTCAAATTTGCTCTTTGGTCATCATACTATATCGACATGATGGGAATCAGTCTAAGATGAAAACTTCTGGTCTTCTCGGGTCTTTCTCGAACTTGCCTCTTTCTCTGGGCATACACAGTGGCTTTCTAATCGTCCCTTTATGTGGGGCCCTTTTTGAAAGTCCAAAACCACAAACACTGGTCTTGAAGGCTTCTGGAAGCCACTCAGTTGATGGGGATTAAAATAATAGCCTACAGCCTTCATGTTCACCCACCCCTCAGTGATCAGAAACAGCAATTCATACTCAGAACACAGAAATCTAAGAATTTCTAGGGCAAGGTCCTGATTGCCTACTGTAGCTTCAGCAAGCCAGGCAGGAAAAATTGGTTGCTGTTCCCACAGGGCAGAGGGGTTGGCAATGGGCAGCCACGACTGTGCTGATGGTTGCGATAGACAGAAATTAGCTGCAATTAACCAGTCAAGTGAGTAGTCTGATCTAGAAATACATTTAGGAATCAAGACACAGGTGGTATTTTAAACCTCAAGAAAAGTAATATCACCAAGGAAGTAAGTGTAAGTTAAAAGAAAAAAAAAAGTAATAGAATGGAACCCGTAGAATCCTGTAACATTAAGAGATGGGAAAAGGACGAAATCGGTAAAATAAGTAGAGAATGGCTCTATTCTCTGAGATGGGGAAACTATCAAGAAAGGGCTGTTTTAGAAGACAACTAAAGAGATCGTTCCAAGGAGGGCGTGGCCAACTCTATGAAGGGCTTATTATAAGGAACATGACTAACATCGTGATCACAGAGTGTCCCACGCAGAGTTCATCAGAGATACTCACAGGGGCAGTTTGGGTTGAGTGAAGGTGACGAAAACCCCACTGGAGTTGATATAAATGAGCTTGAGAGGAGAGGAACTGAAGGCAGGGAGCCTGAGGAAGTTCAGTGGAAAGGAGAGTAAAGTACTAGGTGGTAGGTTATAAGGGAGTCAAGAGCGATTGTGTTAGGATGGGAGAAATAGCAATACGTATGCTCAGCAGTCGAGCATGCCCTAGTGGAGACTGTGAAATCAATGCTGTACATTTGAAGGAAGAAAGCGTCTGCTGGGGGAAATGGCCTTGAATAGGTGAAAGGGGGTGGAACTTGGTGCCTACCTTGAGGGACTGGCTCTTTTTGTTCTTGTTGTTGTTTTTAGATACACATGGCAGCAGAGTGTATTTTGACATATTAAACATTACATGGAATATAACTTATTCTAATCAGGATCCCATTCTTGCAGATGTACATGATGTGAGTTATGTCCAATTCATTCTACTCTCTTTCCTTTTCCCATCCTCCCTCCCTTCCCTTCATTTCCCTTTGTTTACTCCAATGAACTTCAATTCTCCCCCCACCCACACCACACACCCTCCCTTGTTGTGGGTTAGCACCCACATAGAGGGGTTGGCTTTTGATCAGTGCTTGGAAATTTCATCTGCATCATGTGGAGATGGCAGAATCCTTGGTGCAGATGCTGGAGGTGCTGGGAGTCTTGGAGTTTTCTCAGTAAAGAGGAAGGCAAGGTTGGCAGCTGAGAATGAAGACAGGAAATGAAATGAAGACAGATACACAAGAGTTGCTTGGGAGAGTGAGTTGAACAAAGAACTATCATACAATTACCAGACAGGATTAATTTTCATTAACAGTTTGTGTCATGTAATTAAAATGAGACCATCAGCATGATCACATCATTTTTTCCCCCAGTCACATTCAACTGCATAGAGCAGAATCAGATCTGCTACAGTTATGGGGGTTTTGGGTTGTTTTCTTTTCTTTTCTTTTTTGTCATTATTTTTTGCTTTTGCGGTGCTGGGAATTGAACCCAGGGCCTCATGCACACTAGGTAAGAACTTTACCATTGAGCTATATCCCCAGTTGTGTTTTTTTACCAAGTGAAAGGAAGATGAAGGAGTCGAAGATGTGTGCAAGAGGTGATTATAATGGCTGGCCAGGAATTTAGGCTAATTCAGTAGGAGACAGGACATGAAGTAGATGATGGGCCCTGGGGGAGTGGCAGAAAAATAGATCAGAGGTCCTAGCAACAGGGGATTGCTGGAGTTAGTATGCACTATAAAGGCAGGAGGCACAGCCAGCGGGTGGAATGGATGAACAATTGGGAAGGACTGAGATACTAAAAATAACAGGGTAAAGCCTGACCCCAGGAGGATGTGGCTCAGTGTTTTAGTCAGGTTTTCATGTCCATGATCAAAATATCTTACCAGAACAACGTAGAGGAGGAAAGGTTTATTTTGGCTTGTGGTCCATGGTCGGCTGATTCCATTGCTGCGGGCCTGAGTGAGGCAGAACACCGTGGCAGGAAGTCAAGGCAGAGGAAAACAGCCAGATCATGACTACTAAGAAGCAAAGCAAGAGAGTGAAAGGAGCCAGGGATAATAGAATCCCAGCGGCACACCCCCAGAGACCTACTTTCTCCAGCCATGACCTACCTGCCTACTACCACCCATTAATCCAAATTATTAATCTGTCAAATGGATTAATCCACAGATTAGGTTGCAGCTCTCACGATCTAATCGTTTCACCTCTGAACACACCTGCATTGTCTTACACGGGAACTTTTGGGAGACTACCCATCTCCAAACCACAGCAGTAAGGGAGGATGAGTGGCAAGCTCACTGGGGAGGGGAAGGGCGTTTCCTTTTCTTGCATCCACAGAGCTTGGGACACAGTGGGCATTCCGTTAACCTTTGGTGAATGCCTGGAGAATGACTAACCACCACCTTCCTAACAGTTCTGATTAATTTTTTGTTCTATCCTGTTTGCTCTCAAACCCAGATTGCTCAGGCAAAATTGTTTTAGATCAATGATAATGAGCCCAGATGATCCTTATACAACTGTAAAAACTGCAGTTTCTAACAGTGGCTCTTGGCTTCTTTTGACACCTTCTTGTGCAGAGCCTCCAGGATCAGTATTTTGAGTTCCACATCTCCTCCAACCTGCTCAACCCCCTGAACCTGCTCAGAGAAAGGGAGACTATTACTCATTGACACATCAGTGTAAGACCCCATTTCCTCTCCTAGAAAGGAATGCATTTTTACATCTGATTGCTAGTTAGTTGAATCAAAAGTTTGATCCCTTGTGAAAACATCTCAGGTGCCAAGAAGGCAGGGTGTGTTATCTGGGTCCTAGAGAACTTGTGCCCCTAACGTTGGGGCAGGGAGGTAACTGCCTTCTGGATTTTGTCCTGTGTGGATCAATTTGCTTCTCTATTCTTCCATTCTCAGAGCACAGATTGCAATCCTGACACAACCATTCCAATGTGTGAGTCCTAATCAAAGGCAGGAGAGGCTCTGTGTGACCAGTCCCACGCCTGTCACCCCTCCCATTTTAGTGGTTCTCCAAAGATGAAAGATGTGTATTGAGCTAAGTCTAACAGTAATGATTCTTACATCGCTTTTCCTTAATGTATCTTTTAATTAACTTTATTGAAGTGTAAGTTACATACTGTAAAATGTACATATTGCAAACGTGGAGTTGAATGAGTTTTATAACTAACACAGAATCAAGATATGTTGAGAGCCACAGCCGAAGGGGCCCCAGCAAACTTCCAGCTGCCAGCAATCCAGCTGCCGGCTGATGATTGGCTCACAGCGGCCCCAGCAACATCTAGCTGATTGGCTCCTCTGCGGTGATGCTCATTGGACTGTTTCCCTGCCCTTTCAGACCACGGAGCTGCTCATTGGGGGACTTTTTGGCTCTGCCCACGTGACCCAGCCAATCGGCCTCAAGAGCAGGAGGATTGTGGGAGGTGGAGAGAAGCTTGTGGGGGGGAAGAGACAGGCTTGTGGAAAGCCGGTGGTGGCAGTTGAGGCTCTGAGGGGTTTTTCCTGAGAGGCTGTTTGTTTGGCGTGTTTGGTTCTAAAAATAAAGTTAGTTTCTTTTGACAAGTGGCTCCTGATTGTGCCCAGCCAGACT
Organism: Marmota flaviventris; assembly: GCF_047511675.1. Lineage (NCBI taxonomy): Eukaryota > Metazoa > Chordata > Mammalia > Rodentia > Sciuridae > Marmota > Marmota flaviventris. The sequence goes on along the minus strand of NC_092508.1, from coordinate 104,785,725 downwards.
GCGGCATTTGGTGGCTCGCACGGGGAGCGACTGAGGGTAAGTGAAACTGCTCGCCCCTGAGGGCAGGGCGAGAGGATGGGTAGCCATTTTAAGATTCTTCTTTTGTTATTTTGTTTCACTTTTGTTTTAAGTTGCCTGTCCCTGGAGATGAGTGAGACGGAAGAAAAACCGCTCACATCTGAGGAAAAACTATTTACGTCTGAGGAACAGATAGGGAGAAAGGACGGATGCACATGTCAGGAGGAGAGAAAGGCTATAATGACTTTTTGTTGTTCCCTTTTTATCTCATTCTGTCTCGGTTTTGTTTGGCGTCATCTTGTTGGGTTGTATTATAGTAGAAATACGGGATCAGAAATTAGTAAAAAACAAACTGAAAGAGTGTTAAGTAAATTGTTAGAGGAAGGAGGCATCTCAGTAAAATCAAGAACAGTCAGGGCATACGTTGATACAATACAAAAATGTAGCCCATGGCTTTTTAAGGAGGAGTTGTTAAATATATCACAATGGAACCATCATGGTGAAGATTTAAAAAGAATAGAAAAGAAAAGCCCAGGGACTCTGCCAGTTGGCACATTGCCATTGTGGACGTTCGTATCTTGTTTGCTTAGTCCAAAGCCTTCAGTTCAGACAATGGTAGAGGAAGGAGAAGACATAATGATTCAAGTAAAAGAGAAGGTCTCTCAAGTTAGTCAGACAGAGGAAAAGATTCAAGTAAAAAAGAAGGTCTCTCAAGTTAGTCAGACAGAGGAAAAGATTCAAGTAAAAGAGAAGGCCTCTCAAGTTAGTCAGACAGAGAAAGAAAGTGTAAAACAGAAAAAGCCATCAGGGGGAAAGTTACAACAGGAGATTGCTACTAACACCTTTCTATCACCAGAGGGTGTAAGTGTCCAACCAACAGCACCACCTCTACAGGAGACTGCTACTAACACCTTTCTATCACCAGAGGACGTAAGTGTCCAACTAACAAGGCCACCTCCATATGCTGGGAGGTCCCCAACCCCCACAGTTGATAGTTGGGATCCTGAGACAAGATCTCAAATATTAACATGCCCTGTATTTGAGGCAGGAGGGCAGCGATTTTACCAAGTTTTAAATTTCAAAACAGTGAAGCAGCTAAAAGAGGCTGTAACAACCTATGGTCCTCAAGCACCCTTCACTGTAAGCTTGGTCGAATCCATTAACAACTTGAACATGACGCCAGCAGATTGGGCTAATATGTGTAAAGCTGTGCTAAATGGAGGACAATACCTGTTATGGAAGGTTGCCAATGAGGAATTTTGCAAGGAGACGGCTAGGCGAAATGCAGCAGCTGGTTATCCTCAGAGAAATCTAGATATGTTGTTAGGAAAGGGACCTTATGAGGATCAGCAGCAACAAATTGCATATGATCCTGGCGTATACGCACAAATTGCTGCAGATGCAATTAAGGCATGGAAGACTTTACAAGGACATGGAGGTTTACAAGGTCAATTATCTAAGGTAATACAAGGAGCTAATGAACCTTATGCTGAATTTGTAGATAGGCTTATTCAAACAGCTACCAGAGTTTTTGGGAATACAGAACAAGCAATGCCATTACTAAAACACCTGGCTTATGAGCAAGCGAATCGTTGGTGCAGAGATATCATTAGACCATGGAAACATGAAGATTTAAACACATATATTAAATTATGTAGAGACATTAATGAACAAGAGCAAGTCGTGGCAGCTGCAGTAAAACAGGCTTTAGATGCCAGAGACATTAATGAACAAGGGCAAATTGTGGCAGCTGCAGTAAAACAGGCTTTAGATGCCAGGCCAAGAACATGCTACAATTGTGAACAAACAGGACATTTTAAAAGGAATTGCCCCATTGGAGGAGGGTTTAACAAAACTAGGTATCAAAGGAGTAGAATACCAGGTATTTGCCCACGATGCCGTAGAGGGAGACATTGGGCTAATGAATGCCATTCTCAAACCACAATAGAGGGTACTCCATTATCAAAAAATGAACAAGGACCAGGTGTTTATCCACGATATCGTGGAGAAAGGCATCGGGCTCCATTGCCAAAAAACGGACAGGAGGGCCCAATGCTCCGGGGCCCAAAACCACAAATATACGGAGCACTGGAGGAACCCAGCAACCCCATCAGGGTAGTGCCCAGGACACATTGTCCATCAGATCCCTCATCAGACAAACCAGAGGGAGCGCAGGGTTGGACATCTGCGCCTCCGCCAGAGCAGTACTAACTCCAGAGATGGGAGTTCAAATCATTCCCACAGGGGTGAAAGGACCTCTTCCCAAAGGAACAGTAGGCTTATTATTGGGACGCAGCTCTTCTACTCTAAAAGGACTTATGATAAGTCCTGGGGTAATTGATCCCGATTATGAAGGTGAAATAAAAATTATAGCCAGTTCTCCAAAGGGTATATCAGTAATTTCACCAGGAGATAGAATAGCACAGTTACTAATAATACCCAGCCTACATGATAAATTTTCCAGTCGTACTGTAGAAAGAGGTTCCAAGGGATTAGGTTCCACAGGTGTAGATTGGGCTATGCTTTCTTTAAATTTAGATTCTCGCCCCATGCTAAAACTAAATATTCAAGGACATGAATTTAATGGGCTACTGGATACAGGTGCAGACCTTAGCATCATCTCTCGTCAAGAATGGCCAAAACATTGGCCATTACAACAAGCCACTCAAACGCTTCGAGGCCTAGGAGTGGCGACTAATCCCCATAGAAGTGCAATGGTATTAGATTGGAAGGATCCTGAAGGATGTGAAGGAACTATACAGCCATATGTATTGGATCATCTTCCCGTAAATTTATGGGGACGAGATGTCCTAGATCAATTAGGTTTGACATTAACAAATAACATCAACCAAAATGCACCCACTATTATGACTAGACAAGGTTTTAGGAAAGGAAAAAGATTAGAAAAACAAGAACAAGGTATAGCAGCACCAATACAAATAGATCAAGGAACAGAAAGACATGGGTTGGATTTTCAGAAAGGGCCACTGAGACAATAAAAATTACTTGGAAATCAGAAAGACCAGTATGGGTTCCTCAGTGGCCCCTGACTAAAGAAAAGATACAAGCAGCCCATGACCTGGTCAAACAACAATTAGCGGAAGGACATATACAACCTTCTGTATCTCCCCATAATACTCCCATTTTTGTCATCAAAAAGAAATCTGGTAAATGGAGATTATTGCAAGATTTAAGAGCCATTAATAATGAGATGGTTATTATGGGACCTGCTCAATCGGGGATTCCTCAGTTGTCTGCTTTGCCAAAAACCTGGTATGTTTTAGTTATAGATATTAAAGATTGTTTTTTTTCAATTCCAATTCATCCTGAGGATAGTCCACGTTTTGCATTTACTATCTCTGCACTGAATCATGAAGGTCCTGATCAGAGATATGAATGGAAAGTACTCCCTCAAGGGATGGCTAACAGCCCAACTATGTGTCAAATTTATGTTAACAAAGCAATCCAGCCACTTAGAAATCAAAATCCTGAACTACAAATATTTCACTATATGGATGATGTATTATTAGCACACAAAGATAAAAACACATTGCTAGAATGTTATGCCACACTTACAAACTTATTAAAAAATTATAATCTAGAGATAGCAATAGATAAAGTACAATTAAATTTTCCAATTAATTATTTAGGAGTTCTATTATCCTCAACCATGGTCCGTCCACCAAAAATTCAAATACGAGTAGATCAACTCAAATCACTTAATGACTTTCAAAAGTTATTAGGAGACATAAATTGGATAAGGCCTTATTTAGGTATACCAACAGGAGAGTTGGGACCTTTATTTGATATCCTAAAAGGTCCATCAGATCCAAATTCACCCCGAATGCTAACGCCTGAAGCAAGAAAGGCATTAAAAATCATTGAAACATATATGGAAAATATGCATTTGGATAGAATTGATATAAGTTTGCCTTTATTATTTATTGTACTACCAACAAAAAATATTCCTACAGGAGTATTTTGGCAAGAAGGTCCATTATTATGGATACATTTATCTTATTCTCCTAACACTATTCTTACTAGGTATCCTGAGGCTGTAGGACAATTAATACTCAAAGGAATAAAAGCAGCAAAGGGAGTGTTTGGAATTTCTCCCAATAAAATTATTACTCCATATACTATGAATCAAATTGATGAGTTAGCTAATGAGTTAAATACTTGGGCAATAATCATGTGCAAATCTAATGTTTCATTTGATAACCACTTACCATCTAATCCTTTATTGTCTTTTTGGTCATTGCATCCTGTAATTTTTCCAAAAATGACAAGAAAAACACCTATCATGAATGCTCCAAATATATTCACTGATGGGTCAAATAATGCTACAGCAGCAGTAGTTACCCCTGATCAAACTTTTACATTTTTAGTACCCAAACAATCAGCTCAAAAGGTAGAGCTTAATGCAGTTTTACAAGCTTTTGTGATGTTTAAAGATTCTGTATTTAATTTATTTTCTGATAGTCAGTATGTAGTTAATGCTATAGTATCTCTTGAAGATGCTGGTAGGATTTCCCCTTCTTCTACTGTTTTCTCTTTGCTTTCCACTATACAAAGTCTAATCTGGGACAGAAAAGATCCATTCTTTATAGGACATATCAGGGCACATACAGGATTGCCTGGAGCCCTTAGTTTGGGCAATGATTTAGCAGATAAAACTACACATGACATACATATTTTCTCTACACTAGAAGAAGCTATAAATTTTCATAAAAAGTTCCATGTCAATGCTAATACTTTACAAAAGCGTTTTAAAATAACTAAGGAACAAGCTAGACAAATAATAAAACAATGTCAAAATTGTGTGACCTTTTTACCACAAGTTAATCTTGGAGTCAATCCTAGAGGATTGATACCTAACCATATTTGGCAGATGGACGTCACACACTTGCCAGAATTTGGAAAATTAAAATATTTGCATGTTACAGTTGATACTTCTTCTGGATTTTTGATGGGCTCCCTTCATGCCGGAGAAAAAACTAAAGATGTTATAGCTCATTGCTTACAAAATTTTGCCACTGTGGGTGTTCCAAAACAGTTAAAAACAGATAATGCCCCTGGTTATACTTCTACCTCTTTTAAACAATTTTGCTCAACATTTGGCATTACTCATATAACAGGAATCCCATACAATCCACAGGGACAAGGCATAGTTGAAAGAGCTCATCAAACTATTAAAATGTACTTATTAAAGCAAAAAGAAGGAATTGGGAAGGGGTATATATTCCCCAAAGATAAACTTAAAATAACCCTTTTTACTCTAAACTTTTTAAATTTGGATTCATCAGGACTTAGTGCTGCGGAAAGGCATATGTGTCCAAAAAATGTACATAAGCCCAAGGTACTTTGGAAGGATATTCTAACAGGACAATGGAAAGGTCCTGACCCAGTAATTGTCTGGAGTCGGGGGTCTGTTTGTGTGTTTCCACAGGGAGAACAGCAGCCGATTTGGATTCCAGAAAGATTAACTAAAGCGATTTCTACAGACCAAAAAGAAGATGATTTGGCTCAAATCCATAACAACTGATATCCAAAACTCCAGTTTGGCTGTATCTGCAACAGAACCAGGATGCTTTTTTCAATATCTATTTTATTATTGCCCTTTGCCATATCATGAAGTTCTATTTTGTTTTTTGAGCTCATACAGACCTAGGTTAATGTTTTGCTGATCAGTTCTATTTTTTGACTATAGAGTTTTTAAACATTGCAATGGAGATTTCACCTGTAAAAAGTTATAAGGCCTTTACTATAATGTTATGTGTTGTATGTATTATATTATGTGTGCACACTTGTGTTTTGTGTTATATGTTTGAATGTATGTATGTCCATATATCATATATGATGAGCGCTCATGATAAAATGGATCCAAATATTTTTTTTTCACGTGATTTATATGGTTTAATTTAAATTGGGTAAACAACTGTTGAGGATTGTTTTAATATGTAAACAAAAAAGAAGGTTAACAGATCTGTTTGTTTACTTTCACCTTTCCTTTTCATTATATTTAATAATTCTCTTAAAGATAATGTAAATTGTTAAGAAAATTGTTTTCTTTTAGTGCCTTCTGTAATGTTACATAATTTTTTCTTTAGCCATTATTGCCAGAATTCCTATCTTCATCCCAGTGCTGGTGAAGTCAAAGATAAAACCAATCTACAGCTTCTACAATAGCCATCACTGAACTGCTTGCAGAACTTGCCTGGACACATTGTGAGCTCACCTGTATGCATTTTGAACTATCTGTTGGTGCAGCGACTTGTGGTAGTGTTGGGGTATTTTTGCTGATGATGTCACCGGTGGTACAATTTTTCAAAGGAGCCCTCAATTGGCTTAATGTCATGGCATTTTGCATCCTCCTCTACTAGTGATGGTCTAAAATTTGGGGGCCAACAGAGGTGAGGCAAAGAACCTCACCCCCCCACTGGTGCAAAGGCCTATCCACAAGTATAGCTGTATGCTGGACCGGTAGTCAGTGACAGGTATGATCCAATTGCAGTGGTACCAACCTAAGACAGGAGGCTGACGCCTAGAGGTCAGTTCATCCGATGACGGGTAAGGACCATATGTTGAATTGGACTGCCTAACAGGCACGGTCCCTAAGCCACATGCTTGTTGTTTAAACAGAGAGGGGGAGATGTTGAGAGCCACAGCCGAAGGGGCCCCAGCAAACTTCCAGCTGCCAGCAATCCAGCTGCCGGCTGATGATTGGCTCACAGCGGCCCCAGCAACATCTAGCTGATTGGCTCCTCGGCCCCAGCAACATCTAGCTGATTGGCTCCTCTGCGGTGATGCTCATTGGACTGTTTCCCTGCCCTTTCAGACCACGGAGCTGCTCATTGGGGGACTTTTTGGCTCTGCCCACGTGACCCAGCCAATCGGCCTCAAGAGCAGGAGGATTGTGGGAGGTGGAGAGAAGCTTGTGGGGGGGAAGAGACAGGCTTGTGGAAAGCCGGTGGTGGCAGTTGAGGCTCTGAGGGGTTTTTCCTGAGAGGCTGTTTGTTTGGCGTGTTTGGTTCTAAAAATAAAGTTAGTTTCTTTTGACAAGTGGCTCCTGATTGTGCCCAGCCAGACTGCGGCAAAGATACAGAAATTTCCATCCCCCAGAAATTTCCTCTGTGCTTTACTGTAGTCAGTCCCCCTCAATCACAGACTATCATGGCTATTTAATGACCCTACAGGTGAGTTTTGCTAGTTCTGAAACATATATAAACAGAATCACATGTGATATCCTCTTTGAGGTCTGACCTCTTTTGCTCAACATAAAGGAATTTTTAGAGTCATGCATGTCGTGGCTGATTTCTTGTTATGGCTGATGATTATTGTCCCATTGTATGGCTATATCACAATTTATTCACCTGTCTAGGTAATTTGTGCTGTTGATTCTTAATTTTTAGAATTAATCATTAGTCCTCGGACTTCTTATGCACCAGACACTGAGCTGGTCCTGAGGATGCTGTGTGACCACCACTGTCACTCATACTGGAAGGAAAAATAGTTAGTTGATAGAACATTTTCAAACATTTGTCCCCTATATAAAACATATCTCATCGACTGTGCTGGGGTGTTCAGGTGGACAAGAGCATCCATGACCCCACTGTGAGTCAGGGATGGCAGGGAGGCCGGAAGAGATGTGGAGACTTGGTTTGCCTGTTTGCAGTGAGTTTTGCTTTGGACTCTTAGGTTGGTGTGGGTGATTTTTATATCATGCAATAACATGGTTTCCCCAGTTTTGAGCTGGAATGCGGTTACTCAAGGGTCCTTCTTGCTGATTTTCCAGGCAAATCACTCACTGAACTAATTTGGGACCCACTAGTTACTGCAAAATCGAGTTCTGCAGAGGCTTCTGAGAGTGGGTCAGACTCACATGGGGGCCCCACCCCCATTTCTCTTGTCTAATAAAGCACCGAGAGCCACTTGGCTGTCACTTCAGAGAACATGAGAAGTTGATGTAAGTGTATTGCGGCCTCTTCGAATATACATTTAAATACTCCAATCCAATTATGTTCACTCTGCTAGAAAAATAAAGCCAAACACTGCATTTCTTGAGCAACCTGGTTCCCAAATGCAAATCAACTACTTTGTCTGGGGAAGAAGCAGCCAGATCTGTGTTCTAGGAGATAAGAATATAGGAGGAAATTAGGAAATGTGGTACAGTTGTGTGATTTATGCTTGATGGAAGGTTTAAGGGGTTTTTCAGGGTGTCACATTGATGCTGACCTGGTATTGAGTGCCACTCAGCACAGAGCCCTTTTGTTTACAAATGTGCTTACTCAACTTGTCACTTCCCTTGGTCCTCCCAGTCACCCTGTGGGCACAGTCGTGCTCTTCCCTGCAATGGGAACACTGAGACCTAGGGCTAATGAGAGGGCCAGGGCCAGGGTGAGTGTGTGAGCAGCATTGTTATAAGTGCATTGGGATGCTGGCTTTATTTTAAATGTTGCTATTTATCTGATCAAAGAATTTTTGTATTAATTTTGATTAAAAAAAAAAACATTTACTTTGTTAAACTATTTATCTTGAGAACTGCATCTTCACAAGGCTATTCTGGGCCAGGCTCTTAGTCTCAGGCCCTGTGGCATGGAAAGATTAGTTTGAATCACATAAATCTCGATTTATTGCATGTGAAAAAGGGATGAACATCAGTAATTTCATATAGTTCAGCCTAAATGGATTCCCCCAAGATGAGGTTAAGGGCTCCCCCATCTCTGTGCTGTAAGTGGACATTTCAGATGTCCTCACCCTGACTGCACATTAGAGTCACTTATTAACACCTCTCTTAAGGCAGAAAGTGGGAAGCTGGCATGTGTGTTTTCGAGAAGTTCCTCTGGTGCAAACCTCTGGATTGGAGCTCCTGGATTAAATCAGAATTAAACCAGGTTACAGAGGCAAGATGTCCTGGATTCGAATTTTAATGCCAATCCTTTCTAACTGCATCATCCAAGAAAGCTAAGTTGCGAGTGTTGGCTATTTTATGCCTTGCGGATAAGTAACGACAGATCCTAAGTAACACTCCATGCTCCAGCAGCTATGAGTTTGTGCTGAGGTTCAGAGAAATGAAGTCATTTAACCAATTCCACACCGCAAATTCATGGAAGAGCTGAGTTCAAGACTCAGGTGCATCTAGCCCCAGAGCCAGAACTTAAAAGTATTTGACATCCACTAAATAATCCCTCCAAAAATAAAGAGGTACTTGATAATTATCCCATAGCATTTTAAAAAAATGTCTTTTTTTAGTTATACATGGCAGTAGAATGTATTTTGGCAGAGCACAACTTATTCTATTTAGGATCCCACTCTTGCAGATCTACATGAAGTGGTTTCATTGGTCGTGTATTCATATATAAGGACAGGAAAGTTACGTCCAATTTGTTCTACTCTCTTTCCTATTCCCATCCTTCCTTCTTTCCCTCCATTTCCCTTTATCTAATCCAATATTTCTATTATTTCACCTCCCCACCTTCCTTGTTTGGGGTTAGCATCCATAAATCAGAGGGAACATTTGGCCTTTGTTTTTTTGGGGGGGATGAGCTTATTTCACCTACCAAGCTATGGAAACAACCTAGGTGTTCTTCAATGGATGAATGGATAAAGAGAATATGGTATAAATACACATTGGAATATTACTGAGTCATAAAGAAGAATGAAATCATGGCATTTGCGGTAAATGGATGAAACTGGAGAATATCATGCCCATAGCATTTTCTAATGAGCCCCACCCCACCCCCATGAGCATCAGCACTAAGCCGAGGAGGAAGTGTCAGAGGCAGAGGCAGAGGGGAGGTACTGGGATCAAGAGTGAGCAGGTTTATTTGCCTGGGGGTTTCCCTCCCGAGGGGGAAGTCCTCTATTATGGGGCACTCTCTGCCCCAGACTTCTGGCCAGCTGCCTCAACTTCCTCATCCCAATTCTCTCCTTCAGTCTTCTCATTCCCAGCTTCTGTTCCTGGCCCTCTGCCAAAACCAGTGACCTCCTTGTGTTGAAATTGTGGGCGCCACCAGGGATGCCTGCCTTGCAGGGGACTTCCAGTAGTACACTTTTCTGAATTCCATTCCCCTTTCACTTTCTGCCATGCCACAAGCCAAAGAGAGTGACCCACCTTGGCTCTGGCCTCATCTGCTGTCCACTCTCTTTACCTTTTCTGTCCCAAAGAGACTCCAAATCTCACCAGCTGCCCTGCCTCAGTGAGTTTAGACTTCTTCTGTTTCCTACTTGGGAAGCCCTTGCCTTTTCTTGATCTCCAGATCCATCCCCGTCATCCCTCTAACAGCACCTCCTTGATTTAGGTAGTGAAGCTTTTTCTGATAGGCCCACCATCCTTGCCTCCCCTGCACCCAGGACTGTCCTCTCAGCGACATCTGTCATTGCTCACTGCACAGCAACTTTCTGCAATTTCATCCGTGTCCGTGTCCATCTTTCATACTGGACTGTGAGCGTTGTTAAGGCAAAGGCACACCTTCATCTCTCTGGTACCTGCAGCTTTGCAGCTTCTCCAGGGAAGACAGCAATATGGCCATAGTGTTTATTACATACCAGGTGCATGCATAGCCACCTTACATGATTTAATTCAGTCAATACAACATTCATCAGCATTTTCCTTATTTTACAAATGAGGAAAGTGAGGCCGAAAGCTTGAGTGAATTGCCCTGGTCACACAGCTCCTATGGAGAAGAGAGAGAATTTGAAGCAGGTATTCTAGTTCTTAGCATTTGCGTCTTAACCACCATGCTGTATACAAGATTCTTGGTAGGGATGGTGACAGGAGACCGAGAGGGAAAGCATCCTCCCCTCGAGGAGCTCAGATCTCACCAGGGCTGCCGGAGCAAGAACACATATGCACACCCATTCACACAGAACATGGGAAAACTACAAGAAGAACTCTAACCAGGTGCTAAAATGTGTGCTACAGAATAATGCTTTTCAAACTTTAATGTGCATATGAGTCACTTGGGAATCTTATTTAAATGTATTTGGATTCCATCTCTATAAAGGAGGAGCCAAGACGATGCACGTCTCACAAATTCCCAAGTGATGTTGATGTCGATGGTCCAGGGACCACACTTTGAGTAGCAAAGGATGAGCTCTCTAAGCATTGAAGTAGGTCAGAAAAGGGAGATTTCAGTGTGGTCTGGAGAGGTCCTGGGACAGCTAGCCTGCTCCAGGCAGAGGGGAGGAAGAGAACCATCCTTCCATCCTTGCAAGGGTCATCCAGAGGTCTGGGAACAAGGGAGTGTCCCAAAGTTCCTGGATCGCCCTTAACAGTAAACTGCAGTAAGCAGAAGCTCCACATGTGAATGACCTGTATTTGAGAAATACCCTGTCCCGATCATGTCAGAAAACATTTTGCAAATTCAGAAATCAGAGCCAAAGGGAAGTCCTATGTGGTCTACCAGTAGCTACAGCCGTTACATGGGAACGAGTGGTTCCTCTTAGGGGAACATTTCTGCTGGCTCCAGGACTTTGTCCACCTATAAAGCTTAGTAATGGAAAATAAGGCATCCTTCAAGGAGGAAGCATTCTTGGGGAACACTGAAGAAGAAGCAGCTTCTGACCAAATCATGTTTCCTGGGATAGAGACCTTTGAAATCTATGGTAAAGTACCCGCTCCTAATAACAGAATTATCTGGTAATTCAGTCTTTCTGTTGTTGAGCTATAAGGAGACCAGTCGATAGAAAATCTAGATTTGCACCCTTATTGGGTTTTGCATCTGACTCTCACTATGCAAGTCTGGAATGTATCAGACTGGAATCTCTGGAATGCTATATAATAGATGTTATATCTTTAGCATTTAAGGTTTTTTTTCTTAAGCTTTGCCATTCTTAAATCTTAATTAAATATTTTTGCCTTGAATAAATGCTAGTGCTTATTAAATGCCCACTTTTTAATGAGTATCTTATTCTGATACACAGGTTGTATGTTAAATTAATGTGCAGAACTGAGGAGGTCAAAAACTTCTACTGTGCTGAAGCCAAGCACCACATGTTTTTTGGTGCAATTCCTTTAAAATTCTTCGACAGATTCTGTTGTGACTGAGGTGTTGATCCAGAAACACAGTCTTCATTTCATGTTGGTCAGGATATGTTCATAGCTTCAGAATTAGTTTGTCCTATATTGAACACAGGTTTTAAAAATTCATTCCACCCTGTTGTCTCTATTTTCTCCCTCAGTGTTACCCAGGTGATGTGTTGTTTTTTTTTTAATCTCCTAGAATCTGTAGCATTTTTAAGTCAGGGGTGGGTTTGCTTCCCACAGTCAGTCTCTTGATTTTTCCCATTCTAGAACATTCTCCTGGAATCATCTTCCAAGGTGATTAGGCATTCCCACTTCCAGGTTTTTCTGGACTTTGGGTGTGTGGAAATAACAGCCCTGGTCTGTCCCTTGGCCTGGTCTGGAATTGGTGGATGCAGGAAGATGAAGGGTTGGGGTGCTTTCTTAAGGAATTTATGGTAAAATGCAGAGAAAGGCATGTGTGTGTGTCACTGTAATCACTGTTAGCTGTTCAGAACTTTTCAGAATATAGAGTCCTGGATATGTGGCTTTATAGGGTATAGAAAGTGTTTTAGAAAAATCAGCTAATCAAACATGCTACCCCCTGGGCACCACGTGCAGCACGCAGGCAAGAGACATGAATGAACAGGACCATTGGCTTTGAGGAGTCCACACTTGGTGGTGGTGGCGTGAGGGCTCTCCATAAGCTGACCTTTTCCATACAGTTTGTCACCAGCTGTGACAAAGATTTTTACAGGACATTGTGGAAGGAGCTACCTGGTATGGGGCCTAGAAGTAGAGTCACTTCTAAAGTTAAAAGGGAAAAGGAGGTTAGTTACAGAGAGGGGAGTGTCTGGGGCAGGGGTGGGAGCCACATGTCTATATATAATAAGAAATACAAATGGCTCTATACTATGGGGCCAAATTTGGGTGGAGAAGCTCAGTGGAATTGAGGCAGGGACCAAGGAATATAGACTTTACCCTGAGAAGATGGAGGAGGTTGACATGGGGCTAAGAAGCCCTGGTTTGCATCTGAGTTGCTCGCTGTGGTAGATGGGAGACTGGGGGACAGGCTGGAAAGAGGTGAGGACAGAGAGGATCATGGCAGCAAGAGATGATGAGGGGCAGGGGCTTTATGGAAGGAAAAGGGAGAATGTCCTGGAGAAATATTAGAAGTCAGATCATGCATGGGGTGGTGGTGGGGGCCCTCTACAGGGAGGTGAGGGAAATGCAAGTCAGGAGCACATCCCAGATAGCTGACCTGGGTTGCGGGTGCCATGAACTAAAAATCGGACCAAAATACCAACACCCCTCCGTTATGCATGGAACATTTTCCTATCATGTGAATAACTTCCTGCCTTCTAATTCAAAGTTCATGGAACATATGGAACTTTCCAGATGAGTATCATTATGAGCTGTAATGACTGTGGGGCTCTGAAACACAGTGACCCCTCAGGGTTCATCACATTGATTAAGATGACTTGTTTCATTACTGATGCTCCCAACAACTTTATTTCTGTTTAGCCTGCTAAAGATCTTTCCTGCTTTTTTCTTTCTTCTTTTTCTCCTTTCTGTTTCTCTCTCTCCCCCCATCCTCGCTCCCTTCTTTCCTTTTTTCTTTCTCTTTTCTACCAATATAGTTGTTTGATTGTGTGTTTGCTTCTTCACCCAGAGTTCACCAAAAACATCACTGGAAAACATTGGCCATATCATGTTCTCATTTATTTTTGTCCATTCTTGCTGGTGTTGAAATATAAACGATTACCTTCCCCTGCTTGAAAACACATAAAACTTTTTTTAACAACTCAACAATACCATGAGGGGTGTTTTATACATACTCTGAAGCAACTTTTAGAAAGAAGCTTCAGAAACTTTTGAAATGTAATCATTTTATCTAAAATTAATCTAAAAATGGCAATGAGTATGAATTTTGCAGGTTATTTTTTAAGCAAAATAGTCTGTCTCCCTCCCTCTGGCCATTGTGTGACATCACACCTTCTCCCTCCAAGCTGCCCAGTAGTAGCAAGCCCCACTCTGTTCCTTTATCACCTCTGCAAGCAGGGTGCTCTTTTTTTGTTGTTCTTACCAACTTTTTTTTTTTTTGGTACTTCGGATTGAACTCAGGGGCACTCAACCACTGAGCCACATACCCAGCACTATTTTATATTTTATTTGGAGACAGGGTCTCACTGAGTTGCTTAGCACCTCACCTTTGCTGAGGCTGGCTTTGAACTTGCGATCCTCCTGCCTCAGCCTCATAAGCCGCTGGGATTACAGGTGTGCGCCACCATGCCCAGCCTTACCAACTTTATGTGATAGAATTGAAAAACAAAAATTGTATAGGTTTACAGTATAACTGCGATGATTTGATATACATTGTGAAATGATCACACAATGATTGCTTTGGTACCTGAGGGGACCAGACATTCCTGTGGCTCTCGTCGCACTTAGGGTTTAACAGAAACCCAGGTCCTTTCTGGGTCTAGTGTTCTGCCCCATCTCCCACCTCAACCACGGAGCATTTGAGTTGGAATGAGAGATTTCTATTTATGTCTGTGGACTATATATCTTTCTGGGATGTACCTGTTTCTACATTTTTGAAAATTAAGAACATTTGTCTAGCTTGGGTCTTCCTGATCCTCCTACTGTGTCTGTACCTCGAGGAGGACTGTGTTTCAATCAGATTTTTCACCACCGTGACCAAAAGACCTGAAAATAACAATTAGAGGAATAAAAGTTTATTTGGAGGCTCATGGTTTCAGAGATCTCAGTCCATAGGCAGCCAATTCCATTCCTTTGGCGGAAGAGTGTGGTGGAGGAAAGTGGCTGGGGACATGGCACCAGGAAGCAGAGAGAGAGAGAGAGAGACCTCTCCTCACCAGGACAAAATATAAACCCCAAACGTGTCCCCAGTCACCCACCTCCTCCAACCACAACCTACCTCCCCCTACCAGGGGATTAATTCTCCAATTGGGTTAAGGTTCTCATAACAGTCTTTTCCCCTCTGAACCCTCATGCATTGTCTCACACATGAGCTTTGGGGGGACACCTCACATCTCAACCATAATATTCCACCCTTGTCCCTCAAAGCTCATGTGTGTCTCACAATGCAAAAAATATTTAGTCCATTTTCAAGAGTCCCCATAGTCAGCTGTTCCAGGAGTGCCCCCAAATCCAAGTTCAAAGTCTCTTTTGAAAATCAAGGCAGACTCTCAGCATGAGCTCCTGTAAAAATCAGAAGCAAGTTACATGTATCCAATACACAAAGGTACAGAGTAAACATTTCCCTTCCACATGGGAGAAATAGGGGCACAGAAAGAAAGGAGGAGACCAAAGCAAGATCAAAATCCAGCTGGACAAGCAAGTCCCGTAGCTCCACGTTCAGCATCCGGGGCGCAGGGCATCCTGACATCCTCTCCAAAGAGCTTGGGTAGCTCCACCCCTATGGCTTTGCGGGTAGCAACCCACATGGCCTCTCAATTCTCTTGGCTCAATTCCTGCAGCTTTTCTAGGCAGACATTCTGCAGTACTGGTATGTCTTCATCTTGGGGGTCTCTATAGTAGCTTCAGCTTCTTCCTCACATCTCTACATCACCCCTTCAGAAGGTTCCTGCAGACTCTGACCCTGCTACACTTTGCCTAGCCTCTCAGGCCTTCCATTAAAATCTTGATGGACGCCTCCATCACCCCCTAACTCCAGCCTCCTGCAGTCACCACCTAATTAATCCCTATCAGCAGTTGAATGCTCTGATTAGGTGAAGGCTCTCATGACCCCATCATTTCACCTCTGAACATTCTTGCATTCTTGCACGTGAGCCTTTGGAGGACACCTCATATCTAAACCACAAGAGACTTTTCCACATCTGTGGGCTCTTGTGAGTCTAGCACACGGAACACAGGATTTCTCACCAACTTTAAGCTTCCCGTCCTTTTTCACAGTATTATTCCCCCACCCATTTCAGTCTAAAGAAGAACTTTTTGTTTTGTCAGCAAAGAAGACTCCAACAAAATATCAGTAGAAAAATCAAGGCTTCATTGTTTGCTATCATTGGTATTATTTATTGGGTCCCAGCCGGGCATATAGCTGGCCCTTCTTTCTGCTCTAAAGATGATCCAAGGACACTTTTAAACATTCCCCTAAGACATCCTAGTCCTCAAGTCCAGACGGGTTCTGTTCTGCTAATGTGACTGCTGCCACTTCATGTAATAATTCTGACCTCGTTTGCCATGTTACTATTTCTCATCATCTTTTAAATATCTGATTTTACCACATACTCTTTTTTTAAACTTTTCATTGTGAAATAATTACACCAATTCACAGAATGTTGCAAAATACTTAAAGGAAGGTCTTAATGACCTTCACCCAATTTCCTTCAGCAGTAGCATCTTATATAGCTTTAGTATGTCACAGCCAGGAAATTGCTGTGATTCAGTTTCTCCTCGCTGTTTGTGTGTATGTCTGAAGTTCCATGCATCTCTGTGCTTTATGACCACACATACCTCTCAGTCCTACATAGCAATTATTAACCCCAGCAACTACTAATCAATTTCTCATCTCTATAATTTTGCTATGTTAAAAATGGTATATAAACAAATTGCACAGTATATAACTTTTCAAAGATTGATAAGTTTTTTTTACACATAGCATAATTCCCTTGAGATCCATTCAATTTGTTGGGTATCAATATAGGTTTTTTAAAAAAAATTAATGAGGATACATGCTATGACAGGAATGTTCCACAGTATGACTGCTCATTCATCAAAGGACACTTAGGATGTTTCCAGTTTGGGGCTATTATAGATAAGATAGCAACAGCCATTTATGGAAAAGTTTTTGTGTGAACATGAATTTTCATTTCTCTAGGATAAATGTCCAAAAGTATGTTGCTGGGTTCTAAGTGTATGTCTGGTTTTACAAAAACCAGTCAATGTGTTTTCCAGTACAACTGGACCATTTTACCTTCCTACCTGCAATGTAAAGCTGATCCAGGGTCTTCACAAGCCCAGCATTTGGCATTCTATTTTTAAAATTTTATCCATTCCCATAGATACGCAGTGATTTCTCATTCTAGTTTTAATGTTGAATCTTGTTTCAGGTGCGTATTTGCC
The DNA here is from genome assembly GCF_047511675.1 of Marmota flaviventris. NCBI lineage: Eukaryota > Metazoa > Chordata > Mammalia > Rodentia > Sciuridae > Marmota > Marmota flaviventris. The sequence goes on along the minus strand of NC_092508.1, from coordinate 104,768,594 downwards.
ATTCGTACACTCTCTTCATTGAAATGTCTTTTTGTGTCTTTTGCCTGTGTTTTAATTGGATCATTTGGGTTTTTGTTGTTCAGTTTAGGTCTGTGTGCTTTTTCCAGTGTTGGGGATCACAACCCAGGGTCTCACACATGCTAGGCAATGGCTCTGCCACAGAGATGAATCCACAGCTCTAAGAGTCCTTGATGCAGTTTAGATACGAATCCTTTGCCAGATATTTGGTCTGTAGATAGTTTCTCCCGTCTATAACTTGTGATTTTATCTTCTTAACAGGGTCTTTTGCACAGCAAGCATCTTTAATTCTGATGAGGCCCATCCAATTTAACAATCTTCCATTTGTAGTTTGTGCTTTTGGTCCAATCTGAGAACTTTTCACCTAGCCCTAGTGCTGATTTTCTTCTATGTTGCATTCTAAAATTTTTATAGTTTTACTTCTTAAAATTAAATCTATGATCCATCTCGAGTTGTTTTTCACGAGATATGAGGGGTTTTTTTGTTGTTGTTTTTAATTTTTGTGTTTGTTTTCTTGCCAGTGGATGCCCAGTTGTTTCAGCATCATAGGTTGAAAAGGCTGTTCTTCCCCACATTGAATTGCATTTTCATCTCTCTGGGATTTTGATAGAAATTGTGTTACACCTGTAGGTTGACTTAGGGCTAACTGGCATCTTTACTATGTTCATGCTTTTATCCATGAACATAGAATGTCTCTTCATTTATTTAAGTATTTTTGCTTCTTTTTTAAGTCAGAATTTTGTAATTTTAAAAAATCAATTGGGCAAATTTATGTGAGTTTATTTCTGGTTTCTTTCTTTTGTTCCATTGACCTATGTGACTATCTCCGTCCCATTATCAACTGTTTTGATTAGTGTGCTTATAAGACTTGATGTCAGGTGGATTTATTCCTCATGTTTTATTCTTTTTATTTTCAAGGTTGTTTTAGTTATTCCAGGGCCTGGCCTTTCCATATAATTTTTAATATCAACTTTTCTGTACCAACAAAAAACCTTTCTGGAATTTTAGTAGGAATTGCACTACTACATCTATGTGTAAATGTAGGGAGAATTGACATCTTTACAATATTCAGGCTTGAATCCATTAAGACCTAGTCCATATGTCTCTTCATTTATTTAAGTCTTTGATTTTGATTTTTTTAACCAGAATTTTGTAATTTTCCGTATTCAGATCCTATATATGTTTTCTTAGATTTACATCTCAATATTTTATTTTCTTTGGAGTAATTATCAATGCTACTGTGTTTTGATTTTGGTTTTCACTTATATTTTGTTAGTATATAGAAAAAGGATTGACTTTTATATGCTGATCCTAATCTTACAACTTTGGTGAATTTATTTCTTTTTAGGAGGTTTTTGTAGTTCTTTTGGATTATCTATATAGTCACATCTCTTGCAGATAAGAATATACTTATTTATTTGTTCTTTCCAATATCTTTTTTTTTTTACTTTTTGCACTGGCTAGAATTTTCCAGTACTATATTATAGTAAGATGGAAAGAATGGACATGCTTAGCTTGCTCCCAATATGAAGGGAAAAGATTATATTCTGCCTTTCATAATTAAGTCTAATGTTAGCTTTAGATATTTTGTACATGCTATTTTTCTTTTTAAGTTGAGAGTCTGTTGAAAGTTTGTAGTCAAGTTCTCTAGGAGGTTTTTTTTTTTAGTTATTCATGGACCCACAATATCTTTGTTAATTCACTTTTATGTGGTGCTGAGGATCAAACCCAGTGCCCACATGTGTGAGGCCAGCACTCTATCACTAAGCCACAACCCCAGCCCCTGAGAGTTTTCAATATGAGGCTATTTTTATGTATTATGTGTATGAATCATGTGAGTTTTGCTATGACTTATATTTTGTCAAGTGCCTTTTCTGCTTTTTCTTTATGGTTTTTCATCTTAACTTGTTGATCTGGCATATTGTTTTGACTGATTCTCAAATATTGAACTATCCTTGCATATCTGAAGAGATCCCACTTGGTAATGACATATAATTCCTTTTAAACATTGCTTACTATGATTTATTAATATTTTGCTAATATTTTTTATGTCAAAGTCCATGAGTCATATTGGTATTTAGCTTTCTGAGGACTTTTTTTTTGTGTACTGCCTTGTTTGATTTTCATATCAGAATAATTCTGACTTCACAAAATGATTTGGGAAGTATTCCTTCCTCTTTCATTTCTATACTATATGTATAGAATAGATCCTAATTCTTTTTTTAAATGGTTATTAGGACACTCAAGAAAAACCATCTGGATCTAAATATTTCTTTTTGAGGAGCTTATGAATTAAAAATTAAATTTATTTAGTGGTTATAGATATTTGAATTATCTATTTTTATCTTGGTTATAGTTTGGTAGTTTTTGACTTTTGAAGAATTGGACAATTTCCTTTAACTTAAGCACAAAGTTAGTATTAGTATGCTCCTACTTTTTATTAATGGCAACATGGTCTGTAGTAAAATTCCATCTCATTTTTTGTATTAAAGATTTGTGTCTTTTTTCTTTGCTATCTTTGTGAATCTCGCACAAGGTTTGTCAATTTTAGTGATTTTGTTCAAAGAAACTCGTTTTTGTTTCATTGCTTTTCTTTTTGTCTTTCTATTTAAAATTAACTGATATCTGTTTTATCTTTAAGATTTTTCCCTTGGATTATAAGGGTTTACTTTGTTCTTCTTTCCTAGTTTTTTAAGGTAAAAACTTAATCTGTTGATGTGAGGCCTTTTTCACTTTTAATGTAAGCGATTCATGCTACTCATTTCCTTTTTAGTGCAACTTTAGCCACATAAACTTTGATCTATTGTAGTTTTCATTAAAATTTTCTTTGAGACTTTCTCTAGGACTCACATTTTATTTAAAAGTACTTTTTGAAATTTCCAAATATGTGGAGGTTTTCCTCTTGTATATCCGTTATAGAGTAGCCTTTTATTATTTTATTGTAAAAGAGTATATACTCTGTAGGGCCTTGGTCTCCCCCCTCATCTTGTCAATGTTTGTTTTATATTCACATCTATCTTGGTGAATGTTATGGGTGTGCTTGAAAAGAATATGTGTTCTGCTGTTACTCCCTGAAGTGTTCTCTTAGCATTCATTAGGGCCTGTGGGTTAATGTCTGCAGTTCTTCTGTGTCTTTGCCAACTTTCTATCAAATAATGACAGCAGGATATTAAAAGTCTTCAATTGCAGTTGTGGATTTTGAAGTCCTGCTGTTAAGTTTCTTAGAGAAAACATATACGTGTGTCTTGTTTTATAATCTAGTCTGCTGGTCTCTGTCTTCTGATTGGAATATTTAGGCCATTTACATATAATTCCTGATATGATAGGTTTTAAATCTGTCATCTTATTTTGTAATTTCTGTTTTTTCCCTCCATTTCTCATTCATTTATTTTTTTCTTTATTTAAGCTTCCAATGGATCATCTGAACAATTTTTAATTTCACGTTGATTTATTCATAGTTTTTTTTTTTTTTTTTTTTTTTTTTTTGTGTGTGTGTGTGTGTGTGTGGTGCTGGAGATTGAACCCAGGGCCTTGTGCATGCGAGGCAAGCACTCTACCAACTGAGCCATATCCCCAGTCCCTATTTGTAGTATTTTTGAGTATATTACTTTGAATAGTTTTCTGAAGAGTTTCTCTGGGTATTGCAATAGACATGCAGTATGTGTCACAGTCTATTGTTATCAACATTTTACCACTTCAAATGTAGAAATCTTATTTTCATTTGTGTGCTTTAACTTTTTCCACTTTTAAAATATGATCATCTTATTTCCTCTGCATACATTGAACACCATATCAGATAATATTGTAATTTTTTCCACCATTCAATGTGATTTTAGAAATTCATGAAGAGAAAGATGGCTTAACATAGATCCCTTTTTACTATTCTATTATTTTATTTCTTTTTTTGAAATACTAGGCATTCTTCAGTTATCATTTCCTGTTTAGAAAACTTTTTTCATTCTTCTTTAAAGTAATATCTGTAAGCAATAAAATTTCTTTATTTTTCACTGTATGATAATGTCTTTATTTCCCATTCATTCCTGAAGGGTATTTTCGTTGACAATGGAATTCATGGTTGGCAATTGCTTTCTTAGAACACAAAATATTTTGTGCCACTTATGTCTAGTCTCCATAGTTTCAGATGAAAAATCTGCTGTCATTCATATCAGTATTGATTTATAGGAAATGTGTCATTTCTCTCTGACTGCTTTCAAGATTTTCAAATTGCTCTGTATTTTTTCATATTGTATTTTTTTCCCACTTCAGCTCAGTTTCTTTAATCTGTAGATTTAGAAGGGAATTTGGGAAATTTTTAAGCCATTATTTCTTTGAATACTTTTCATCCCTACACTCTTTCTGGACTTTAGTGATGTGCATGCTGGGCATTTTGTTATTGACCCAAGGCCTCTGAGGCTCTGTTTATGAATTTTCAGTTGATTTCCTCTGTTTTTTTCTTCACATTGGGTAATTTCTATTCTTCTTTCATTGACTTCATTTAATGTTCCTTCTATCACATTTATGATGCTATTCAACTCATTTAGTGAGTTAAAAAAATTTTAATTTTATTTTTTTCAATTTGTTTCTTTTCTATATATCTTGTACTTCTTTGTTTTGAGAATATTCATGATTGCTCATTAAAGCATTAAGTGATGGCTACTTTAAAATTCTTTTTTTTTAAGAGGGAGAGAGAGAGAATTTTTTAATATTTACTTTTTAGTTTTTGGTGGACACAACATCTTTATTTTATTTTTATGTGGTGCTGAGGATCGAACCCAGCGCCCCGCACATGCCAGGCGAGCGCGTTACCGCTAGAGCCACATCCCTAGCCCTACTTTAAAATTCTTGTTGAATAATTCCTGAAAGCTGTTGATTCCCTTTTCTTATTTGAGTTGTAATTTCTTCTGTTACTGGTATGATGGGTAAATTTCACTGTATGCTATGCATTTTGCATAGTATGTTGGAGACTTTGGCTCCTACTTAAATCTTTAGTTTAGGTTTATTATGTAGGTTCTGGTCTGCTATCATGGGCAGAGGGTCCAATGACAGTCTAGGTTTCAGTGCCCTGTCTTGCTATTCACGTCTGCTGTTTGCTGGGTGCCCTGACATTTTTTTCCCCACCCGTTGCTGGTGTTGCTTCTGAAGGCAGAAGGCAGTTCTGCACAATGCCTGGTAGTATTAGCTGGAGAATAGATCACCTTTAGGACAGGCACCACTTCTCTGGGTCTGCTCAGCAGGCAGCCCAGTGTCAAGTGGACTGGTGGACAGCTTGACATCCACTAGTGTGTGTGTGTTAGGGCAGAAGAACCTACCAAGGTCCTTCTGCTGTGAGGAGATGGCAGGCCTGGGAAGACTAGAGTTAGTGGGCAGCCATTTTTTAATGCATCGGTATCTTTTATGGGATTGAAATACTTTTGTTTTCCTCTGGAGTCATATCTTCATTGTGAGTCGGACAATAGAGCTGTTAGATTTCTGAAAATTGCTTCCCTAAAATCCCTGCCAGACCCCCTGGATTACTCCAGGGAAGCCCATTCTGATTTACCACAGGCTATTCTCATTCTCTCATCTCATTCAGCCATTCCTCATTGGCCAAACCAGCATAGATACTTCCTTTGTGGTTTCTTCCACCCTCAAAGAGATGAAGTGATCAGTGTAGAGGCTGGAGACTTCACCAGATCCTCCACTTTGTACACAGTGAGTTGGATATGACCACAGATCCCAAGTCCCCAGTTCCTAAAATGCCTCCTCGGAGGCCAGGTGGTAGCTCTGAATTGTAAAACCATTCTAACCCTGTGTGGAAAGCCATGCACTACTCCAACAATACTACCTTTCCTCTTTTCTCTCACTTTATCTTCATTCAAATGCCTTCCCCTATGCTCCCACCATCTTGTTTTAGAATAGATTTCCATGATTGCTCTCACCCACACCCCAGCCTCTGTAATACCTGTGTCCATTCTTACCACATGCTTCATTTCATTGGGTTTAGATACTATCTATGAGACAGGATCTTGTGTCAAATGTGAGATGTCACTTTCACATCACCTGCCTCACCATGATGACACGTGGCTCCCCAAGTCTCTGAGTTGCATTCCAGATGTTTTTCCAACGTTCCACTCTGGCTGTGTCCAACTCGGCACATGTTCAGCACCCAATGCTCTCCAGCTATTCATTTACTCACTCATTCATTTATTCACTCTGTCCTCATCTTCCAGCACTTCCTGTGTGCCAGACACCATGTGGATTCTGGAATACAGAAAAAGAAGCTTCCCAGCCATTTGGGAAGACCAACATATATACAATTCAGGATAGATACAATGACCCAATTCAGGGTGATTGGTGTCATATCAGAGGAAGAAAGAGGGATGTGGGGAAGCAGAAAGGGTTCCAACCAGCCCAGGAGACCAGAGAAAGACTCTAGAAGCAGAAAAGGCTCCACTCTGCTCCCAGAGAATGAGCAGAAGCTGGTCATGTGGCAGGAAGGAGGAAAAGTCCTGTATTTAGAGGAAGTGTTTTGATTCCCAAAGTCTGGGAGGAGGAAGATTGCTTCCACTTCATTTAAACACATGGATTCATTAATTTATTCCACAAACACCACTGAGAACATAATTTGAGTTAGACATGGTTCTGGGGCTTTAACAGTGAACAAGATGGCGTAACATCCCTTCCAGCTGGTGACACATGGCGTGGAAGTTTGAATGCTCAGCCACACCAGTGAGTGACCAACAGTGGCCCTTGCCTTGTGGCAAAAATAAGGATCCTGGGGAAGATGTCACATCTTTGCCACATGACTTTCTAGGGAGACCTCTGCTCACATGAATGTGGCTGGTACAGGCTGGGTCCTCTGCTCTCTGCTCTCTGCAGCAGCTGTAACTGCCTGGCTTATGTTTCAGATTCAAAGCCCAAGAAGAGAAATGGGATGAACTGCTTCATGGCCATAGTGGCCGTTTACTTGATTGTGCTCACGGCAGGTGCTGCGTTGCTGGTGGTCCAAGGTAAAGTCATCTTGGTCCTGTGGGGTCCCTCCTGGGATGGTGAACTGGCTACTCTGATTCTGGGCTCAGGCTGAGAGAAGAGTCCTAGGACAATTGCTGCCTATTGGCTGGCCCATTGGGTAGAGAGCCCAGCCCCTGAGCCACTACATTGTTGGAGAGGAAAAAGTAGTGGGGGTGGGTAGTGAGAATGCAGTTGGGGACTTGTGTGTATGTGAGCAGTGAAAGATGTTCTGACTTCACTGGGGGTTTACCGCATGCATCTGACATGGAGGATTCCCAGCCTCTGGAAATCCAGCCGATCTAAGTGCCCATTAAACATGATTTTACATTCAGAGTGTCAATTTCAAATGTTAAAGTCACAAAGCAATTCCATCCACAGACACTGAAGCCACTCAAGAATATCACGTGCACAGTTGTCATAAACACTCGTCACAAACACATGAAGGTTACACTTGAATGCTACTTGTACGTCTTCAGGTCCAACCAACTTAGTTGTCATGCACTGACACCCAGAGTGTTCAAGGGGGTCTGAGTGAAAGTTGGGGATTGACAGTAGACACTGTGGGCACACTCTTAGTCCATGCAGGAATGTTCTGGGTATGTAAGGCCATGCCTGACTGTACGAGGACACTTCTAGATGTGTCCTTGTACACACACACACACACAAAAAAAAAAAAAAAAAAAAAGCTCTGTGCTTACACCAGGTCTCGACAGCACATGGAATTTCTTCAGAACACACATGACACAAGAATGTCAGGGCTGTGTTCCAATGATTGGGTTTAATGAGGTCTCTAAAGGGATGATGTGGGGTGGGGGTCCAGTTCTGAATCTGCAGGAGCGCCTGTGGGCCCTGGAGTCGTACTTTCCCAATACAACGCTGACGGCGGAGGACAGACAAACCTCCTGGCTACCTTCAGCGCACCGCCAAATATTCCTGGCTCCGAGTGTATCCGAGCTGCAGGACCTGCAGGCCCAGATGGTCCAGGTTCGCGGCAGCCAGGAGCGGCTTCTTCAGCGGATAGACAGCTTCACCCAGAACCCAGGTTTGGCCTTCCCTCCTCTGGTTGGGACTCCTCAGAGAAGGATGGGGAAGGAGGAGCTGTTTCTTCATGCAGTGAGGCTGGCAAGACGGGCTTCCAGGACCTGGGACTCTGGGGATGAGGAGGCAGGGGGTGAGAGCCATGTGAGATCAGCATGAAAATACAGGCTTCTGGGAGGCTGCATATAGGCCTCTGGAGACAGAGGGGTCAGGAACCAGGGGACTAAGGGCATAACCCAGGTGAAGGGCAGACTCCAAGAGCCACAGACTGCAGCCACCATCCCAAGGCCAATTCTGAGTTACCAGACTGATCCAGAACATTTAGGAGAATAGGTGAGATGCAGTCTGGGACGATTCCCAGGCACACTCCCATGCAGCCGCCTACCTTGACCTGCAGTTGGAGAGAGATGGATGAAGACTCCAAGTTGGTCCAGACAGAGTGGGGACCTGGGAAGGGAGAGGGCAGGGGGACCTACTGGGGAAAATAGGGGGGGTTAGACGATAGAAGAAAGTGGATCCAAAGGTGAACATGACAGGGATTCTCCTTCCCTCAGTCCTCTTGGATCTGGGGCGTGGCCTCCTCTATTCTCTCAGGTTGACCCACCACAGGAAGAACTTTGCCCTTGGCTGGTTTGGGCAAAACAAGTGCCTAGGTGTGACCTGACTGTCACAGAGTTACACTGTGACACAAAGCTCTGGACCCGTGTCAAGAGCAAGCAGGAGCTTAGGAGGGTGACCCCATGACTGTGCCCTGGACACAAGGTCCAGGAGGGTAAGATGCTATTTTAGTCAGCTTTTTCACTGCTGTGACCAAAAGACCTGATCGGAAAAACTGTAGAGAAGGAAGAGTTTACTTGAGGGCTCAGGGTTTCGGAGGTCTCAGTCCATTGACAGCAGCCTCCATTCCTTCAGGCTCAAGGCAAGGCTGAACATCATGGTGGAAGAAGGTGGCCAAGGGAAGCAGTTTACTCAGTGATCGGAAAGCAGGGAGAGACTCCACTGGCCAGATGCAAATATATACCCCAAAGCCACGCCCCAATTCCCACCTCCTCCAGCCACACCCTACCCACTGACAGTTATCACCCAGTAATTCCCATCAGGGGATTATTTCACTGATTGGGTTCAGACTCTCTTATGAGTGGAGAGGGGATTTCCAATCATTTCTCCTCTAAACCTTCTTGCATTATCTCACACATGAGCTTTTGGGGGACACCTCACATCTACACCATAATAAATGCTGTGGCCTCCCCAGGAAATGAAAATGAAGGCTGAGTCAGGATGTAAGGAGGGGCTAGTGGGCAGATGGATGGAGCCCAGGTTTGGACATTCAGACACCATGGGAGTTTCTTTCTTAAAACATGAAGGAGCTGGTTTTGACTGAGGCGACCCTTCCTAGACCCTAAGAACCTCTGTGAGCTGGTTTGGGGCAGAGTACCCCTTTCCACACTCCTGTGCCCCCCAGGGTTCTGCTTCCTGGGAGACTACAAGTAAGATACACACTACTAGCAGAGTGTCCACTCGACATCTCCTTCCAAGAACTTTCTCCTGAACACATCCAGGGTGTGGATCTTCTCACTCAAACGCCCCTAGTCTGGTTGAAGTTTCTGCTCCCCACATGGGTGGTCCCACTTTCTATTATAGAACACAGGAGATCTCTGGGGGATGTGGGGATAAAGCAAAGGGGGCCCTGAGTTGGGTCTGCAGCCTTCTCTCCTTCTTTTGCAGAACTATTCGGGATTAAAGGTGAACAAGGCGCCCCAGGTAAGTCCATTCCCTCTCCACCCATCCTGCTCCACCCACAAACATTCCCTCAAGGGCTCCTTGGCCTGGGCCATTCTGGGGCCAAGTCTGATCTGACCCTAGTTTACCTTCCAACTGTCCCAAGTTCTCATCAACTGAATGGCCTCCCTGCCCCTTGACCATGCTTGGACTCCCAGCTCCTGGGCCTCTGTCCTGCTTCTTGCCTGAAATGACTCCCCTCTCCACTCCACCCACCCAAACCTCAGCATCTTCCAGACCAGTTGGTTCGCCTAGCTCCCCACCCCCAACCCCCAGCCAGGTGCCCAGCTTTCAAGAACCTGTTGTCTCCCACAAGTGCCCTTTCAAGGTACGGTTTACCTGCCACTTATCCTGGGAGATGCTCTGCCAACGTCCATGGTGCTCAGCACCATGGACCCCAGAGAGCTATAACAATGTGTGTGTGTGTGTGTGTGTGTGTGCATGCCTACGCATGCCTGCACCTGCAAGTTCTAATGCCAGGTCTGTGGCTTACTAGTGGTGTAACTTTGGGTCTATAACTTTTCCGGAATCTCAGCCTCTCATCTGTATAGAGGATAACAGAGATCGCATGGTTCGCCTTGCAGGATAAGAGGCCAGTGAGATAATGGGCATAAAACATACAACAATAGCAAGTGTTCTTTAGGACAAGGCCTGGGGCTAATTTGCCTTCTCTTCCTCCCTCAGGCCACCTGTGTGTTGTGCTACACACACACACACGCACACACACACACACACACACACACACAGCTCCCTGTCAGCCCAACTACTCCACCAACGGAGTGGTTGAAATTTCTATAAGTATTCATAATGTCCTTGAGCAGAACCCTTTGGTCCCGTGACTTCAGTGACATAGCCCACATCACATCTCTGGCCAGGGAGAGCTGTGGGGCAGCCTCTCGGTGGCAGGAGCATGGCCGTGGACTGGCAGACCTGGGGACAACCCAGGCTCTGTCCCCCACAAGCTGGGTGACCTTGAGAACATTGCTTAACATTTCTGGGCTTTGTCCTCCCCTGTAAGATGAGGATAAAGACAGGTTGAGTGTGGACACAAAACAATAAATACAAAAGGCTTAGTCCCATGCCTAGCTCAGAACTGGTGCTCAATAGTGTCATTATTTTCTTTGCCAGTGTCATTGCTGTTATTCTGTGGGCAGCTCCTCTCATCTAAGGAGGGGATGTTCCTGCAACTTCCATCTCTTTAGCTTAGTCTGACCTTAAAAATCTGCCCCATCACCCCCCCCCCTCCCCGGCTCAGCACCCCAGGTACAGAGTGGGAGCCTTCCCACCCTCAGGGTACAAATCAGGCTCTCTCCTCTCTCTGCATGAATATACAGTTGTCCTTTTATATCCCTGGGGAATTCGTTCCAAGACCCCCATAGGTGTAAAAGGTCTCAGATGCTCTCATCCCTTCTATAAAAAAAATGCCACAGTATTTGCAAGTAACCTACACAATCCTTCTGTATTCTTTAAATCTTCTCTAGATTACTATAGAAACTGTAGTTCTATTTATGTAGCTTCTACATTATATTAGGTATTAAATGTAATAGTTCTATTTATGTAGTTCAGCATAATAATAATAATATGTGGACAGATTTTTTAGGACATAATGACAAGAAAAAAGTCTACATGTTCAGTGCATTTTCAGTTTTTCCTCCAACCTTTTCTATCTAATATTAGTTGAATCTGAGGATGTAGAACTCAACGATAAATAGGGCTGGTTGCATAGAATTTCCAACTCTATCTCCCATCTCTCTCAATTGCTTTCTGTCTCCTCCCCCCTTCCCCTCCCCCCTTCCCCTCCCCCTCTTCTCCTCCTTCTCCCTCCTCCTCCTCCTTGTTCTTTTTCTCTTTTCTCTCCCTGTTCTCTTTTGAAACCCCAAAACCAAAGTGGGGACACTGCCATTCCAGGGCTGGGGTACAAACATCTGCCTCCTTCTCAGGAGGCACCTGCTTGTTCATGTCTCCCCACCTCCACTCTGGCCCACCCAGGGCAGGCTGTGGTCCCTCTCCCCTCCCCATGGCTCACCTTGCCTGGTCAGGGCTCCCCAAAAGTCTGTTTTGAGGCAAAACTTCCTGGAGACACACAGGAAGATGTTGAGAGCCACAGCCAAGGGGCCCCAGCAAACTTCCAGCTGATTGGCTCACAGTGGCCCCAGCAAACTTCCAGCTGCCAGATGATTGGCTCCTCTGTGGTGATGCTCATTGGGCTGTTTCCCTGCCCTTTCAGACCACGGAGCTGCTCATTGGGGGACTCTTTTGGCTCCGCCCATGCGACCCAGCCAATCGGCCTCAAGAGCAGGAGGAGTTGGGGGGTTGAGAGGCTTGTGGGAAGCTGGTGGTGGCAGTTGGGCTCTGAGGGAATTCCTGAAGAGCTCCTGTGGTGCTGCGTGTGTGTTCTAAAAGTAGAGTTCATTTCTGCTTGATAAGTGGCTCGTGAATTGTGCCCAGCCAGAGTGTTAAGTAAATTGTTAGAGGAAGGAGGCACCCCAGAAAAATCAAGAACAGTCATAGCATACCTTGATACAATACAAAAATGTAGCCCATGGCTTTTTAAGGAGGAGTTGTTAAATATATCACAATGGAACCATCATGGTGAAGATTTAAAAAGAATAGAAAAGAAAAGCCCAGGGACTCTGCCAGTTGGCACATTGCCATTGTGGACATTCGTATCTTGTTTGCTTAGTCCAAAGCCTTCAGTTCAGCCAAAGGTAGAGGAAGGAGAAGACATATTGATTCAAGTAAAAGAGAAGGTCTCTCAAGTTAGTCAGACAGAGGAAAAAATTCAAGTAAAAGAGAAGGTCTCTCGAGCTAGTCAGACAGAGGAAGAAAGTTTAGAGCAGAAAAAGCCATCAGGGGGAAAGTTACAACAGGAGACTGCTACTGACACCTTTCTATCACCCCAGAGGAGCCAATCAGCTGGCAGCTGGAAGTTTGCTGGGGCTGCTGTGAGCCAGTCAGCTGGAAGTTTGCTGGGGCCCCTTCGGCTGTGGCTCTCAACATCAAGCCAAGAGGGGGGAGCTGGGTGTGGAGCTCAGACAGTGGCAGCTCTGCCCTAGGCTTCCTGGTCACTGAGGGGAAGTGGCTCCTCAGCCTTCCTGGTCACTGAGGGGAAGTGGCTCCTTAGCCTTCCTGGTCACTGAGGGGAAGTGGCTCCTTAGCCACTTGTCTCTCTCCCCCTCCCCTCTCCACTCCAGACCTGGATGCTTGCTCCCAACAAGTATTAATTTAGGAAAAAGAGACACTGTTATAGGCGCAGCTCTATATGGTCACAGCCCTAGTGACTGCTCCACAGGTTGGAGCAGATCTCTCTGTAAGGAAGCAGAGAGGGAATGGCTCTCCCAGACCAGGGAAGGCTCTGGAGGAAATGCCTTTCAGCTGGGTGAATAGAAGGTTGCCAGGAAAAGCGATCCTAGGCAGAGAGGGCCTCCTGTACAAAGGCCCTGGGGTGAGAAGGGAGCTTGGTGAGTTACAGAATGCAAAGAAGGAATGTCTGTGTATTTGGAGCCCTGGTGCAAAAGAGCAGAGATGGGGTAAGGGGTTGGGCAGGGACAGGGACTAGGCAGGTCCAGGGAGGAGTGAAGTGGAAGGGGCCCTCTGGAAAAGTTCAAGGCACTTTCCCTCTATGCTCTGCAGACCCCTCAAACTACCTCTGAGCCATTATTGGTTGTTATCCCCATTTCACAGATGAGGTTCATAAATACACTGACTTGCTAAAGATGATACAGACCGATTTGGAGGAACTGAGTTAGACTCCTGAGCCACAGGGGAGCAGGGACAGATTGCACTGCCTGAGAGTGGGTGGGGAGAGTCACACTGATGCATGTGGGCTCCTGGGGGGGGGTCACCCTGGAAAGCCCCTCCTTGAGGCCTGGGCTGAGCTTGTAGGAAGTGGTCACTTTCCCCAGAAAGGCCAGGGGCAGAAACCTCCAGCCTTGATCTGCCTGTAGGAGTGACCCCTCTGCAGGGGCCTGATATCCCTGATGCCCTGTGAGGCCTTTGAACGTCTTGACTCTGCCTGCTGCTAATTAGAACAGAGTGAGCACCCACTTTCAGTAGGATCCACAGGGTTCCACAGCCCCTTTTAGTCCTCCTGAGGACACTGTCAGGTCGGGATTGCTATTCCCATGTCACAAGTGAGGAAACGGAGACTGGGCCAAGTGGAGACACTTATTCAGGTCCCCCAGCTGGTGAGTGGGAGCTGCCTGTCGAACCCTGGATGGATTCTTTTTCCTGAGACACATCAACAGGGACCCTGACCCAAAGTGAGGGGTCTAGTCCCCGGTTCTGCTCCTTCCTTCTGGCCCCCTGCCTTGTATATACATGAGGACACAGCCCTCTGGATCTTAGGCTCCATCTCAACATTTTTTTCCTTTTTTTTTTTTTTTTTTTGGCCTTTGTGGCCACAAGCTTCTCAGATGAAGGTTTCTCCTCTTTCCTGTTTTACCCTCCATAAAGTTTAGCTTGTCCCTGGGGCTTCGGGAAAGTTCTTGGGTGAATGGAGAGCGTGGCATTGCCGTCCCACGTGCTCACCTCACTGACACCTGTGCCTCTTCTTCTGGTCTTCCAGGTCAAAAGGGATCCCCAGGTATGCCTGGCCCGCCGGGGCCACCAGCTGAGAAGGGAGCCACAGGGGCCCCAGGACGAGATGGAACCCCAGGTATGAGTTTCCTGGCCTGGTCACCTTTTTTTCCTGCCTTCTCTGGGCCACGCTCTGAATTCCCTTTCCCTCCAGGTCTCCGGGGACCCCAGGGCCCACCAGGCATCAAGGGAGAGGCAGGTGAGTAGGGCCAGGGTGCAGAGGGGCGCATGGCCATCTTTCTCAGTGACACTGGGCTACAGACAGGGACTCATGCCAGAGTCTGATGTCCTGGAGGGGTCTGTACAGGGGATGTGGCTGGCAGGACATCTTGGCTGGGCTGAGGCCAGGAGGCATGGAGGGAGGGCAGGGCTGGGCAGCAGCCCTGGGGGCGGGGTACAGACAGTGGGGCCTCAGCCTGGGCGGAGCTGGAGGGGTGTGGATGCTTCTCCTTGTCCTCTGTGCTGTGAGTCTGAGCCTGTGAGTATCACTGGGGAAAGTCAAGCTCCCTGGTTCAGCAGGAACTTAAGAGTCTGCTGTGTGTCCTTCTATGGGCTTGGCAATGTCACCTTAACTATCCGAGTCTCAGTTTTTTGTTTGTAAAAGTGGGTTGAGAGGACTCCAGGGCTTGCCAAGGGATTTGGGATAATGATATACACCCGTGACTGCTGCTGGGAAAGTACTGGGCTCCAGGTCTTACACGGCATGGCAGGTGTGTCTGTCAGTGTTCCATCACTGTAACAAATAGCCTGAGGTCAACAATTTAACCAGAGAAAGTCTGACTTGGAATTTCAGCCCATGGTCGCTTGCTGCATTGTTTCCACTAGGCCCGTTGGGAGGCAGAACATCATAGCAGGGAAGAGCAAGCAGGAGCAAAGCTGCTTAGGGACAGGGACAAAATATACCCTTCAAGATCATGCCTTCAGGGACCTACATCATCCATGCAGGACCCTCTTTCTAAAGGTTCCACCACCTCCAAATAGCCCACTGGGTTATGAATCCATCCATGGCTTAATCCACTGATGAGCTCAGAGCCCTCACGATCCAGTTACTTCCTGAAGGGCCTACCTCTGTGCACTGCTGCCTTGGGGACAAAGCCTTCAACACATAAGCTTTGGAGCAGGAGGGCATTTCAGATCTCAGCCGTAACAGCAAGGCTGGGTCAGAGACTGCAGGGACAGAGATGTCCCTCCCCAGGGAAGAGACCTGACCCTGAGCCTGGTGAGGGTTTCAGCCCTCTCCACTCTACTCAGACCCTCCAGTTCCAAATTCCCAAAGGCCTGAGGCCTCTGAGATGTGAAGATGCAAAGTCAGTAAGACCTTTCCCAGCAGAGAGCAGAGGCGGAAGAGGGAAGTCAATAAAGGTCTGCAAGCCTCCAGGCCACTGAGGCAGAAAGAAAACCCAGCAGGCCCTAAGGAAGCTCAGAGGGACTGACTTGTGGAAGGAATTGAATACCTGGGAGCCACAGAACTATTATTCTAAGTCCCTAATGGGGTTTAAACAATAGGGAGGAAAGTTTCTGGCCTCCTCTCCCCTCCCAGAGAGGACAAATGGGAGAAGGACATGGGTTGGGTTACAGAGCTCCCCCGACTGAGGTCAACAACAGGGTGTGCTCTACCTCACACCCCCCATCCCCACCAACCGTCTTACTTTTTATTTTGAGACAGGGTCTTGCTAAGTTGCTGAGACTTGCCTCGAACTTGCAATCCTCCTGCCTGGGCCTCCTGAGTCGATGGGCTCACAGGCGTGCGCCACTGCACCCAGCTTCTGTGATCTTAATAAAACCAGGCAACCCTTCTCTGGCCCCATTCCTCCAGGGAACCCCCTGCGTAAAACAGCTTAAAGAAGTAACTTTAGTGGTGCCAGGGAGAGTGGGAGCCCAAGCTCGCCTGCGTCTTCCCACAGGTGCTGCTGCTCCCCCCAGGGAGAGGAGGAGAATCAGCTACTTGCTCAGGGCCTCTCCCTCCCCACCTAGTCTCTGCCCTCACTCTCTTCCTTTCTCAGTCTCCCTCCTGGATCCCTCGATTTCCAACCCATCCTCAGGGTCCTGCCCCTGCCCCTCCCGGCACAGAGCCCCCCCCCCCTCCTCCAGGAACACCTAACACCCCACATGCTGACCTAGGATCTCTGGACCACGCAGGAAGGGACCACCATTTCTCAGTTCCACTGTCATCCCGAGCACTGGAGCACTAACTACACACCTACTAAGAACCCAGTCATTAGCAGCCCCATTTTACAGATGAATAAATTGAGGTGCAGACTACTTAAATGGTTTTTCCACAGTCATCCAGCTTGCTGGGTGTTGGAGCTACAACTCCAATAAACTTGCCTTCCTTTATAGCCTTTCTTCCGCCGCCATTTGAGACACACGCCCAGGCACTGTCCAGCCTTTGGGAAGAGAGCAGATATTTTCCAGACCCTCCCAGGACTCGGCCATATACATTCATGCATTTGTGTGTGTGTGTGTGTGTGTGGTTGGGGGGTCTCTTGCTGGGCGCCCTGCCCACCTCAGGGGCAGCAGAATGTCAGCTGACTGAAGATCCCTGAGGGCACTGACTGACCTTGAGCTCTCCCTCCCTCTCCACAGGCCTCCAAGGACCCAAGGGCGAGCCTGGGGAGCAAGGAGCCACTGGTAACTCGTGCTTCCCCTGCATGGGATCAGGGATCCGTGCCTGAGTCCTGAGGCAGTTGCCCCCAAAGTCCTCTCTCCAGAGGGCCCCAGAGGGTTAATGCCTTCCCCACAGTCCTATCCTTTGAGTCTCGATTCACCGTATCAAGACCACTCCTGGCTGTCTCTGGGGACCCCTTTCCCCTTTCCTCCAAATGCTCCCTGCTTCTTTCACCAGGAGCCCATCCCTAGGAGGACACTCTGAGCCCACCTCACCGACCCTTCTTTTGCAGGGTCCCCAGGACCCCAAGGACAGAAGGGCAGCCAAGGCAGCGAGGGTGTCATGGGCCCCAAGGGGGACACCGGCGCTAAGGGGGACAAAGGAGACCTGGGCGCCCCAGGTAAGGGCACGCTGGGGTGTTGATGCTCAGGGGGGGCCAGAGGGAGCTAGGGCCCAAGTTCTGTGACACTCCATCTACTCACTGCCCCCTGGGGAGGCCTCTGCCTATAGGCGCCCCTGCACACTGGGGAGAAAAGACAGGGTACCATGGGAGAGGGAGGACTCTGCCAGTCCAGGTACACCCGGGGGGGGGGGGGGGAGAGCCAGGCTGGGAGCTCAGGGAGGACGTCGAGAGGTGGGCCTGGGAGGGGACTTGAGAAAAGGGCAGACTGGCGGTGAGGGCACAGGATTTGATTCCAGGAGAGGGGACACAAGTGGTTAGCAACCCCCATCGACAGCAGGTACTGTCTCCAGAGCAGCGATTCTCAGGCATGGCCACGTGTGGGAAGCACTCAGGTACTTGCTCTAAGTGCAAGTTGGGCCCAAGAGCCTCATTTAAATGCCCCCAGGTGATTCTGACCTTGAAGGTCTGGGACCACAGTTGGAGAAGTGTTGCTCCAGGGCTCTGGACTTGACAGAGAACCTTCCTGCTCCTCATCTCTGGCCTCCTACAGCCTCCTCAGGGGTCTCTGGGTGCTGTGGGGGAGCCGGGCAGGCTTGGTTTCCATCCCTGCTCTGCACCTGCTCACCTGGGTGACTAGGCACCTTCCTTAACCCTTCTGACATCCAATTTCCTCATTTCAGAGAATGATGATCATTCAATTAAAATAACAATTAAATTATAAACACCTTTCAGAGCAGCTTTAAGGGCTAGAGATCATGTTTTCAAGCTGTCTGCCACATGGTAGGCACTAAATAAATAATAATAAATTAGTAGTAGAAGCAGTTATCCAGTAACAGAAAGGGAAGGGCTTCCGTTCCAAGATCAGACAGACCTAGTTTCTGATGTGGTCACTAGCTGTGTGATCTTGGGCAAATGGCTTAACCTCTTTGAGCCTCAAGTTACCTAACAAAGGAGGATAATACTGACCTTTCATAAGGATTAACTAAAAAAAGAATATAATACATATAAGATAGGTAACACTGTACCTGGCAGATAGCAATGATTGACTTTATTTAAAAAAAAAAAAAAAAAAAAGCTTGACTTCAAAAAGAAAACCCTGTTAGCCATCTTCAAATGTTTGAAAGGCAGTGGAAGGGGGAACATAGATTTGGCTCTCGGGGGTGACCAGCAGAAGAATGAGGACCAATGAGCCAAAGTTTCAGGAGAACCGATTAATTATGCAGAGGTAAGGGGCTGACTCTGATGAACTGGGCTCTCACAGGTCTAGCAGGCAGCCCCCCACTGGGGAGGGAGGAAGGGCTGCTCACTCCTTCCTGTGGGACCCACGTGGGCTCGGAGCGTTGCTGCACGCTTCTCTTTGCAGATGGGAAAGGGAACCTCAGAGAATCTAGGGTGGCTCCAGAACATCGCCGGAGGGGTGACAGCCAGGCCTTTGCCCGCTCGCCCTTGTCTGATCCACCTGGTTTCCCTGGGAACCCCCACCCAGACCCAGGCCTGAAATCGTGGCAGTGGGTTCGGAAAGGAAACAGCGACCTCAGTCCTCAGGAAGTCGCCCTCTGCCCCCTCCTGCTTACCCTGAACCCCTCTCTCCAGATCGCTAGCTTTTGCTTTCTCAGTGCCTGCGCAGTCCACCTAGTGAGACCAGCCCCTAGTGACACTGAGGTTTCACCTCCCTTCTTCACCCCAGTAGATCAGAACCGTCGCCTGGGTGAATTTTGAAGTCCTTGCAACACAGCTGTTGGTCCACACCATATTGGAGAATTACATACAGGCAGCAGAATACTCTAACCTGATGGACGTGGTCCAGATCAATAGGCACCAACAAATTCCCCACATGGAAATAATCCCAGTCCCCTCTAATAGGTGCCATTGGACCCTTCTCCATTCACCATGAATGGTCAAGAACTGCCTTCTCTGCTGTTTGCACCTTAGGCTGCTATGAAAGATCTCAACTGAAACCAAGTTTCTTTTTACATTAATTAATTCATTTTTAATTGACAAATATGTGCATGTTTATGGGGTACAGTATGATATCTGGGTACAATTCAGGGTGTTTAGGTTACCCATCTTCTCAAATGTTTATCCTTTCTTGGGGATGAGAACATTAAAATTCCTTTTTTCTAGCTTTTCTGATTTACACCACTCATCCCCATGCTGTGTGACAGTGCCCTGGATGCTTTCCTCCTCACTAGCTGTGTCTCTGTGTCCATGTGCCACGTCCTTTATGATGGACTTATCTCCCATCAAGCATCAAGCATTCTTCTAAGTGTCCAACTATCTCAAAGAATTTAAATTCCAAGTCTTGCACTTCACTCCAAACCCAGGCCCAGCAAGGCCAGCTCTTTCTCTTCTCTTGGTAGCAATGGTGTCCCTGATCTTAATTCACTGGAGGGAAGGTTGGAATCCTCCTTGAGACCTCTCCAGAGCCATCTTACCAAAATGATAAAACAGAGTTTTTTTTTAAACAAAATCTCCTCCCAAGTGTCTATTTGAGATCCTAAAAGATTGTTTTGGGGTGATGTTGTCTTCCTTAGACCTTCATCCCACTCTGTCCCAGGGGCGTGAAGCTGGACATCCCACTTGCTGACAAGGGAATGTCAGCAACTTAATAAACACTAGCCATCCAGTGGCCCTATGTGGTGTGACCAGGGAGGGCTGCGTGGCTCTCTTCCCAACCAAAAGGCACTTTGGGAAGCAGTCACAGAGACCTGCTCCTGTGAGGAGCCAGCCTTGATTGATATGCACCAGGCACTTCCAGGAAAGGAGGAGGGAGCGATGGAGGACTCAGGAGAGGACAGGGTGGATGAGCCCCGAATGCTGATAGCAAGTGGAAAATTTGGAATCTTGAGTACCAGGAAAGCCTGTGTCTGGTGTGCTGGCGGGAATAGGAGCTGGGGCAATGTTCTTTCTCTCCATCAACAATGCCCCAGAGTTGTGATTCTCAGCATTTGGGATCTGCTTTCTAGAACATTCAGGTTGCAGTTTGAGAGGGTGTAAAAAATAATTCCCCAAATGCAAAACTGCTGGTTAAGCCTGGGCTGTGTCCTCCCCTGGGGAACCAGGGCTCTGATTCAAGTCCTGAGAGCTGGCTGCAGGGCCCTCTGCCCACCACTGGCCATGCCAGGTAACTTTCCAGCCCTTCATGAGTGTGTGTCTTGCCTCTGGGGAAAGGTGGTGTGCAGTCATGTTTTCTATCTCTGATCACCAAGTAGGAGGTCAAGGGGTTTTGAGTTTGGAATTTGTGTGGGGTGGCAGTATCTGAATTGGACCTCCTGGCTGGCTTCATCATGCCTGACCTTGACCCTTTTCTTTCCAGGAAGCAAAGGAGACATGGGCATGAAAGGAGATACAGGGCTCATGGGACCCCCTGGGCCCCCGGGGAGTAAAGGTGACTCTGGGAACTCAGGCCCACAAGGTAAGAGGCGTGTGGTCAGGGCCACTGACCTGTAGGTGTGTATTCCCCTTTTCCTCAGCAGGCTGAGCCAAAGGGAGACAATTCCTGAGAGTCCTTCTTTGTTTTAGGTCCACCTGGACCTCTTGGAGACAAGGGTGATAAAGGTGAGGACTGTGGCGTGTGGACCGGCTGGAGCTGGGGCAGTCATTCTGGCTGCGTTGGTGCCTGGGCCGAGTCCCATCGAGGGCCAGACTGTGAACCCCGGGGACCTGGGGGTTCTCAACACCAAGCTCTTCCTATGAGGAATAGAGGAGCCAGCGAAGGGCTGGCTTCCTTGCTCTCGTCCTGGTTAGAGCTTCACCCCACTCTGCCACACAGGGCATGTGCTGGAACTCGGAGTCCCTAGCACATCCACAAGTCCCAGACTCCACGACAGTGAATGGAAAAAGGCATTCGCTGGCCCCAGATGGTTAGAGCTGCAGAGGGAGCTCTCAGGGGTTAGGAGTTGCATGTCCCACTGCTGAGAACTCAGGCATGAGGGGTGGGGGCAGCCAGACCCTCTGCCAACCACCCCCAGCCTTGTGGTCACCACTTAACTTCCAGGAGAACTTGGACCGCAAGGTGTTCCAGGCCATCCCGGTGTAGCTGGACCATCGGGTCCCAAAGGTGAACCTGGCAGAACTGGCTCACCTGGAGTAACAGGTGAGGTCGTGCAGCCCATGGTGGGCATGGGGTGGGGGGGTGTCCAAGCACACACCCAGCCCAGCCCTCATGTTCTCTGTGGGGTGTGTTGTCTAGGACCACAGGGGAGTCCCGGGAGACCAGGAGACCAGGGTATGAAAGGAAGCAAGGGAGACACAGGTAAGATGGGGTGGGGAGGTGGGGGGTTTCTGGGTGTCAGTGGGGACACTGCTGGAAGAGTCCTCCATGGAAAGAGACAGAGGGTCATCTGAGCCCTGACCCCTGGGGACCCCTGATTTAGGGGGTCAGAACCCCTGGCGCTCAAGGTCCCTGGGCTATTCTTCCTCTGTCCAGAGTTCCCAGAGGGCCTTGAGTGTCATGACCAGACTCCAGCCTCCCGAAGAGGGAGGGCGCGTTGCCCTGGGGGGCATCCCACACAGTGTCCACTCCTGCCTGCTGAACTTCAGCAAGGCTCACTGAATTCGGGCAGGAGGATCAAGACACCCTTATTGGCATCTTCTCCCGGGGATGCTGGAGCATGCTGGCCTTCCGTAACCTCATGCCAACTTTGGTCAAGGTTATGTACTGTCATGGAAGGGTATTCATGCCAATTTAGTCTTGGCCATAGGCCCTGTACCAGTGTGGTCTACTTTGTAAACCACTGTACTAATGTTGTCCAGTCTTTAGGTTTAGGTTCCTGCATTGTGTCCACTTAGCCTAGAAAGTCCAGGCCACTGTGTTGGGTGGTGGCCACTCAAGATGTCCCCAGATACACAAGGTGGTGCAAAAAACAGACTTCAGGTGCCCTCTGGCGTGGAGAACTGTTGCATGCCATTTGGAAAGCAAGGTGCAGGCAGAGGGTGCTGTGGGGGTGCAGGGTGGACAGAAGGGGCCGTGTGTCTGCTGGATGTTCTGTGGATGGCGGATGGCATAGAAGGTGTGCTATGTGAGGCAAGCTGGTGACTCACCCAGGCTGTGCTTCTGACCCATATCTGGCTGGCCCTTCACAGTCCTAGTTGATGGAGTAGGCGATTCACTCATTCACCCCCCGGCATTCATCACTGCTACATGGGAAGCCTTGGACTCTGGGCCTTTGATCTTTGGAGTTTTTCCTGAAGGTTATTGGGAGCCATGACAAGGACACCTTCTCTGTCCTTCTACTCCATCCAGCCTCAGAGCCATTATCTCCTTCATGGACTGTGTGTTGGTGTGGACAGGGCCCTGCCAGGTGGTATCCCATGTAGATGCCACCAGAAGGCCACTAACAAGTTCTCACCTTGAGAAAATCTCCCTCTGTCAGATGTCCCTCACTTCTTGACTGTCCTTTCTGATCTTACAGTTCCACCTTCTCTGGTCCCCTCTCTTTGGGTCCATCTGACTTGGGGCCTGAAGCTCTCTTTCCCTAGGTTTTCTGTGTGGCTTCCTGAGGAAGACTGGTTTTCCTCCCTCCATTAAAGTAGTGGTCACTCTCTGCTCCTGATCCATGGCCAGACCCAGAGCTCTTGGCTAAGCCAGAATATTGAGCAACAACATGACTTTACTCACTGAGGCACTGTGCTCACCCCGAGACCCCATGTCTGGGTCTCCCACTGTCTGAAGCAGGGAATCCCACCCTGAATGCTGCATCCTGGGACCGTGTGTACGATAAGAGTGGCCCATGATATTGAGCATTTCCATGACAACCCTACCAACTAAGCACTCTATTTAGTGCTGTTTTATGGTAAATTGCTCAAAGGCAAGCAGCCAGTTAAGATGGGCACCCATGGTTGGAATCTAGGCTGTGCTGATTGGAAGCTTGTGGTCTTATCCACGCCACTCCATCCTGCGGTCTTCCTCTCCAACAGTTTCCACCAGGAGACTCTGACAGTGTCACCTTCCCCCTTCATTCTAGTTCAGAAAGGATCAGAACAAAAGCAGTAGTAGCTTTTCCCAATCTTAAGAGGAGACCTAAAGCTCTAGGGCCCTACATGGTTCACCCATGCCAACGTTAACGTAAGATGCCACAGTCTGAGGATCAAGTCCTTGTGTGTCTGTTGAGTATCTTTATGGGTTCGTCACTAATCATCCCTAGTGATAAATATCAGCCAGCCAAACTCTAGGGGTCACCCCCTAATTCTGACTGTTCAGGTAAACACGATGAATTTTGATTTCAATTTAGGACACATGATAATGACCATATATATAAAATCAGAAAGGTGGCCTTGATCAAGGGACAGATCATCTCTGTGGACCTCTCAGAGGGGAATTCCAAGAGAGGAATATCTGGTCTGTATATCATGTCTGAGTCCAAGGCTACTGAATTTCTGGAGAGATTAGATGTGCTGATTTCTGAAGCAGTAGAAGGAGGAGTGGAGGGGAGGGGGAGTCAGATCTTCCCAACATGAAAGACAATGTACACTTGTCAATGTCAGGATGCTGGTATTCCCCAAACTAAAGTTACCATGGTGATTGTCCCATTTTGATGCATCAAGCCAGGTTTTCAAACTGATGTATTTCCCATTTTGTAAATAAGATCATTAATCTCTCAAGAGAATATCTAGGTATTTTGGATGAAAACAGAGAAATTAGAGTGTGTTGGTTTGACCTAGGTGACAGCTAGATTTCATTATTGTGCATTAATTATGACTAATAAGAGCTCCATTTATTATGAACAGTGCCTCTGGGCCAGGCACTGTGTGCAGAACTTGACTCCTACGATCTTAGTTCATCTAATCCGCACACTTGAGTGTTAGCCTTCCTACTTTGCAGCCAAGGAAGCAAAGGCTCAAAGAGGGTAAGGCCTTTGCTCAAGGGCTCATGATTAGCATGCATTGACTCTCGGAGTTAATCCTAAAATCTGATTACAAAATTGTGCTTTTCTAGATTTTGTTGTGTCAAATGGCACACCGTTATTCTAATTTGTTGAACAGAAGAGCCTTGAGTTCTTCCTGAACATTTCATCCTATGATAGGTAAATCCTGGCTCAGTCGCCAGACCTCTTTCCTACCTATTTTCTCATCTGCATCTCAATGGATTTATGTCCAACACATAACAATTAGAATCTTCTAGGACATTTCATTTTCATATTGAGGCAAAGCCAAAGTGCAAATAACTTGAGGTCTATTTTCTCGTCAGCATGTTAAGATGTTTTACCATAAAGATAAGCAATAAAGATAATCCATAATAACATTTAAGCCCTATATCCTGAACATATTTCTCAGTTTATTCCATTCCACACTCAGCCTGGGAAGGTGGAATGTTCCCGCTTATTTGTACCTCTTGAGGGAGATAAGCCATCTCTGTCTGATTAAAGAAAAAAACAGGAAATTCCATTTTTTTTCTGCTGGGAAGATAAACTCCATATTTTATTAAGTAAGACATTATTCCCAGCGGAATTTTCTCTAACGTTAATTTCCTTCACCTGACTGTAACAGGCTCCCATCCAAACCCCCAACTTCCAGATTTTTCTCTTTCAAAAGATTGCAAAAAAAATAATGATAATAACTGAACTTTAGCTCTACATCCCTGAGCTACTTTGAAACGTCTAGTTTGGAAACAAGGCAGGACTCAGTTTTGACTTGAAGTCATGACATGACTCTTTCTGCCATCTCCCTTCTATGAAATGACTTTAGAAGAAGTCAAGTCATTTGAGCTCCAAAACACCAACCCAATCAGAAATTTTTCATCTCAATGGATTTATGTCCAACACATAACAATGAGAATCTTCTAGGACCTTCCATTTTCACATTGAGACAAAGCCAAAGTGCAAATAACTTGAAATCTGTTTTCTCATTGGCATGTTAAGATGTTTTACCATAAAGATAAGCAACAAAGATAATCCATAACAATTAAGCCCTATATCCTGAACATATTTCTCAGTTTATTCCATTCCTCATAACTGAATACTCAGGTAGTTCAAGAACTTATTAAATTTGACCAAGTCAGATTACTAAATGGTCATTTAAAAAGTCCTCCTAATTTTCCTCTATGTTTCTTAGAGACATCTGAGAAGTCTACACACATCCAAGTTGTAGGTCACCTGTCCAACATATCACTTCTTAACACACAGCTCAATTTTTCACGTATTAGATTAATCCTAACGTTGTCAGGCTGCACACAGACTGTAAGTCAAGATGGTATTTAAGGAAATTTCTTAATGTATTGGGCACTTCTACATTTAACTCAGAATCAGGAGACCTGACCTTCCACTTGGGCTTGCCCCTGACTAGCTGGGTAACTGTGGGCCAGGACTTAATCTCACTGGGCATAGGTTTCTTCTTTGGTGGCATAGGATTAGTATAGAGTGTACCAGTCCCCACCAGCTGGACAGCACTCTGAGTGTGGAATAGCTATTTCCCCTCAGAGCAGAGAGAAGCTGACTTCCATCAGAGCATCTGTGGAACACTAAGCAAAGGGAATATGCATGCTCTAACCATTCTCTAGAGATGGGGGGATCATTTCCCTAAAAATACTTTGCAAATAAACCTTTGGGCTTCTCAGCTTTATAAGTGTGTGATTTCCAGTTTGCTGGGGTTTATACCCGTTCTGTGGTTGAAAAGGAAGAGCTGGTATCTGTGATTTCAGAGCATGCAGTTCTAGATCTACCTTTCAGCTCAACCATTCCTTGCACCTACGTGTCGTAGCCAATCTAGTACGGACACTGTGTTGGTGGATAGTGAAGTGATTACTGTCCCATGATCATTTAGTCAGTCTACCAACATCTACTTAGCCAGCAAGGCCCAGAGAGAAATCACACAAAACAAAATTCTGATTTCTTCCCCTTGAAGGAAGAGCTTTGAAGACTAAATTGACACTCATTAAACGCATCTCAGAAGGCATGTAATCAAGGACCAAACTCTTGTCTTGTGAACTGTGGTACCCATGAGAGCCCAGGATCGGGTGGGGATGGCATATCCTACAGGGATAGGAAGGCTGCTCTGAAGAGGTAGGCTATGAACTGGTCCCTACAGAATGAATGAGATTGAGGGACTGGGGTTGTAGCTCAGTGGTAGAGCACTAGCCTAGCATATGTGAGGTACTGGGTTTGAAGCTCAGAACCACATAAAAATAAATATATTGTGTCCATCAAAAACTTAAAAAGAAAGAAAGAAAGAATGAGTAAGATTTGCTTAGGGCAGTGCTACTCAAAGTGTGGTCCCTGGACCAGCAGCATCAGCATGCCCTGGGAGCTTAAGAAATGCAGATTCTCAGATCCTCAGCTCAGTGCCACTGACTCAGCCACTCTGGGTGGTGTATTATGTTGTTTTTCAACAAGTCCCATCCAGGTGATTCTGATGCACACTCTAGGTTACTTCACCTCTCTTAGGGGAAAGGGATGGCCCAAAGGAATCTGGAGGTATCTCAGGGACCAAAGGACAGCCTGAGTGAAACTTCAGCAAGGGGTGAAGCTGGCATGCTGGTGGAGCAAAGGCAAGCGCAGGGTACAATGGGAGGCCATGCAGCGGGACTTCACCATGAAGTCCTGTTGGATAAATCACTTGGCATCTCTGAATGTCAGTTTCCTCCTCTGTAAGGAAAGGAAATAACACTACCATGTGGGGTAGGTGAAAGATGGAAGGGGGTGGCATGGGTAAAGCCCCTGGCACCGTGCCTGGTACAATGCAGTCAGCAGCTAATGCTGAGCCCCCTGGAGGTCAGGGACCGGGAAGGAAGATTGTGGGGAACAGAGTGGGGGGTCATCAGATGGGCCTAATGAACAGGGACTCCTCTGTAGCTCCCAGCTTCAAGAGGTCCTTTGTTGTACAGTGTTTTAAAGGACAGCTGGAGAGGTGTACGTCTTTGAGTGCAGACAATAGGGGAGGTTACAGTACTCCAGGGTCCCCGAGACTTGCTTCTAGTGACAGGCTCTTTGAGGTAGAGATTGCTGCAATATGGTGCCCTCCAGGATGGGGACAGAACATGCCAGAGTTGAGATGTGGACCATTTTCCTACTTAATGACCCCCCTGGTCAAGAACTATGCTATTCAGAGGTAAGTAAGCAAAATAGAGACATTGGCCGCCTCTTCAGGTGGCCTCAGCTCAGTACTTTGAGGTCAACTGCAAAGATTTCCCTGTGCCTATTCAGAGCCTCCACCGCAGTGCCAGACACAGAGACACTTGGCTCCTGGAGGGAAGACAGGCGTGTACAGGGTCTGTGGGGTCCTCATGACACCATTTCTTTAGCACTGGCCTGACATTCACCTCCGCCCTTAGCAAACAAACATGACTCCACTTGGGGCTTCACAACGGCTTCACGGGGCAATGGGGAGAATGAGAGAAGAAACAGACTCCAAGCAGGGTCATCCGGTTCAAGGTCACAGAGCCAGGAGAGGGCAGAGACGGACTCAACCAGGCTGCATGACCACTGGGTCAGGACAGCTAGGGCCTGTCTGCCAGCGACTGACCTCAAAGGCACCCAGAACCTCTCTCTGCCTCAGTTCTGTTCCCATCCCTAGCCTGAGGGGTGGAGTGGCTGCCCTCTGGGAACCTGCCAGGGCTTTCTGCTGCTCCTGGCTCTAAATGCCCCTCCTCAGGCAGCACCAGGCCTCTTGGGCGTCTTCTGAGATGCTGCTGGGAACCAAGATTTCTCTGGCTCATCCCTAGAAGCAGTTCTCAAGAGGCCTACAGGCTGACCAGCACACACCACAGTGCTCAGGAAATTCAGTAGTAAGTTGGCAACAGGAGCAGGGCAGGTAAGAAGGTCCCCCAGAAACTGCAAAGAGGGTGACTGAGCTCCCTGGGGGCTCTGGTGCTCATCAGAAGGGCGCCCTGTGATGAGGGCCGTGTCTTGGGTGGGAAGCCGGTCCAGGGCACGGCATGAGCACAGATGCTTGTGAATAGCTGTTGGTGTCCCCTTGTTACTCTCCTGGGGCTGCTGCTTGGTAATGAACCTGCATTTCCTCAAGTTGGTGCAACTGTCCTGCGGAGTCCTAGCGCTCCAAAATAAGTCAATGTTTGCCCTGAAAATGGAGAGTCCACGATATTGCTAAGTGAGTCAACTGTGATCCACAAAGTGGTCCCAGCAGGAGACAGTGGGTCTTTTGCAAAGTTAATTGAATAAAGGGATGAATGGGAAAGAAGGAGGTAGAAAAGTAAAGAAAGAAGGGAGGAAGGAAGGAAGGAGGGAGGAACCTCTCACATTAACCACAAATAGAACCATCACCAACCATGTGTTTATTATTTTTTCCTTTTTCTGAACATAAAAACCTTTAGCCACATGAATCTTTACCCATACTGGAGGCCACCATGAATAAACCAATAAGTACTTAGGGAGCATCTACTATGGGTGAGGACACCCCCAACCTCTGGGTGGTCACTAAGTTCCCTCCACAGCCTTCTGGAAATGAAGATAACTTTATTTCCAAATCTTCTCTCAATTCTCTTCAATAAATATCTCTCCATAAAATGTAGCAGGAAGGGGATTGGAGGAGACACCAAGTGAGGGTGCTGGTGGACAGGGAAGGCCGGCCGGTGAGTCTGGGGTCTGCTAATCCAGCACCCTGCTATTTATACGCCAAACACCCCCAACTCCATTTATCTGCAGCCTGTCTTCTTTTATGTTCTGCTGAAGAGGTTTTCAACAATCGGGGAGAACCAATGTATCTTTCCATCTGCATTAATCAGACAAAAGGTAGAGAGTGTCTAAGATTAAAAGTGTCTAATATCGAAGTTTTATTATCTTCTTTGTTTTGATCTTAGGAATTCAAGGACAGAAAGGGACAAAAGGAGAATCAGGAATCCCAGGTAAAGGGCTGGCTTCGTTTTAATTTCTCAGAATCATGACTGGTGAGTCCTGCGTGCTTGCAAGTTGAGTCTTGCTGACTTTGAAAGCATAGCTGTGACCTTCCCTCAAAGTTGAGGCTGAGACTCTAAGGTTCTGCCATCCAAGCCCTGATTCTTCTCTTGAAAAACCTGGAAAGGGCAGCAAGTCAGAATCCAGTGTCAGGGCTGGGGGCGCAGGGGCTGAGGGTGGCAAAGGGTGGCTCGTGAGCTGCTGTTGCAGGTGCTGGCTCCAGCCTGTGTAGCCCCCATGGAGCTGGGCAACCTCCGTCTCCTACTCATGGTTGGGGGCTTCCACATCCCCTGCTTTGGTCTTTTTTCTCAGCTCCTGAAACCTCACTGTACTCCCCCTGCTGCATCTTCTAGGCTTTCAGTATCGACCTTACATACTGAGCACTTGCTTATAGTTGGTTACTGAGCTCAGTACTTACCATGCAGTATTTCTAGTCTTCTCAACAGCCTGGCCTTAGTGAGTGCTGTTTAGTCCATTTTATTACTATAATGAAATACCTGAGCCAGGCCAGTTTTATAAAGAAAAGAGGTTTGTTGAGTTCACAGATCTGGAGGTTCAAGGGCATTTTGCTGGCCCTGGTGAAGGCCTCATGACGAATGGTATCATAAGGGTGAGAGTGCACATGGGATGGAGAGATCATATCTCCAGACAGGAAAAAAAAGTCTGGGGCAGTATCCCCAGTTGGCCTAAGGACCCCTCACTAGGCCCCAGCTCCCAAAGGTCCCATGTCTTCTTAACCCTGAGGACCCAGTTCCCACACATGAATCCTTGGGGAATGCACTCAAACCATATCCAATCCATAACAAATGCTGAAGCAAAATTTCTCAGACAAATTTCCAGAGCAACTTTTCTTCTTCGTGAGTAATATATTGTATGACTATGTTAATTTACTGAAGGAGACACTGGCCTAGGAATGTTCTAGCAAATTCTCCCCAAATGACTAGAATGTCTATAAAATTATGTCATCTGCTGAGAATGGACTGCAGAATGTCTGGAACTTGGCCAGCCATTCCCACCTGCGTATTCTCAATAGCATTCATTTAGGATTAGGGAGCCTAAACAGCCCCCAGCCGGACTAAGCTACTGGCTAAATGTTCAAGGAGCCCATTCACGGGGAACCTGGTGGTTAAGAGTAACTCGTGGATGAAACACCAAGATCCTTGGGTCCACCTTGGAGAAGCAGAGCAGGACATCCACAGGGTGATCTCTCTCCTCTCGGCCCTTCAGGCATAAAGGGAGAAATGGGAAGAACCGGGTCGATAGGTCTTGCAGGACCACCTGGACGGCCTGGACCACCTGGACCATCTGGCCTGACGGGGAGCCCAGGACAAAAAGGTGAGGCTTGTCTTGTGATTCATGGGTTCCTAGGAGACTGGCCTTGCTTTCAGGGCATACGGGTTTTCAGAACCCAAGCAGGGGAAGCTTCTTCAGTCCATTGGCAGGATTATGTGCTGGGGTTGCCCTGGGCACTGAGCACAGGGCAGTGACACAACACAGCCCACCTGCCAAGAGCGCTCCAGCCACGCCCAGCCATGCCCTCGGCCTCCCCAGCATCCATGACCAACTGGATGGTTCTGTGCAGGAGTAACCCCTGTCCCACCCCCATGCCTCATACCCGTCAAACATCCCTCCACAACCCAACTGCCATCCTTCCTACCATAGCTCAGGCCCATTTCTCCCTGCTCAACCATTGGTACGAGGGCACATCCCAGTCCCCACGATGCCAGGTCACAGGTGAAGCTGGAGGAGAGAACTGGCCCCCACTTCCCCGCATCCTCTTGTCCCTGGATCCTCCAGTCCACTCCCGGCAAAGGAGAGCAAGGGCATCCTGGCTCTGTGGTTCCTTCAAATTGTGTGGGTTTTCTCCTCGCAACAGGATCTTCTGGGCCGCAAGGAGAAAAGGGAGAAAAAGGTCAAAAAGGTAATCGATATTTCCATTTTCTTTATGCTTTGGAGTCAGTTCCATATTGGAAAATTGTGTGTGTGTGTGTGTGTGTGTGTGTATGTGTGTGTGGGGGAGTTTCCCAGACTCCTGACAGCAGCCAGCCGGGGGATTGCTCTTCTATAGCTGGAGGACTTCCAGAAATGGACAGGGAAAGCCTGCGTTGACACAGGCCCTGGGAGGTTCTTCACCTCTCCCCCCGTGTTTTCTCACCCAGGCACATCCTTCACACATGCCAGAATCGTCGGCAGCAGCAATCGTGGTCGGGCTGAAGTTTACTATAACGACGTCTGGGGGACAATTTGTGATGACAGCTGGGACAACTCTGACGCCACCGTCTTCTGCCGCATGCTGGGTTTCTCCAGGGGAACGGCCCTCGGCAGTTTTGGGGGCGGTAAGTGAATCATCCAGCAGGGGCCTCTTCCTGGAGGTGCTCAGTGGTGTGTGGACAACCTTTGATTTCAGGTGACTCGGTGTGGCTTGGGTTAGGAGAGGAGTATTGTCTCAAGTTGCAGAAGCTCACTGCTCTGGACTTACCTCCTTCGACTTGCCCCCCCGCCCCCCCAGGGGAAAGATGCCCTCTCTTTCCTAGCCCTGACAGTGAAGGCTGGTTGGGTCAGTGTCCATCTGGTCCTGGAATCAGAATGCCACATGGGTATTTTCAGGAACTGACTCTCCAAACAAAGGAGAAAATGGAGGCCAGGTGAAAACATTCTCTGTGTCTGTCCAGAACCCAGATTCCCAGCGATCTTGGCTGTGAGCATCTTTAAGGAATACCTGAGAAGGCTGGGAGTAGCTCCGTGCTTGCCTAACGACTTACTAATCAATTTACGGAAGATGTCTTGAGGTGCTAGACATCAGCTCAGCTTATGTCTTTTTTATTTTTTTATAGTCAGAGGTGAAATCATCAGCAAAGAAATTAAGTCCCTTGGCTGAGCCCCTTTCTTTGCTCCTAGGAGCTGACTAAGCACAGACACTAGACTGGTCACCTCCCCCAAAAGCCCTCTGCCTTTACCCTACCCCAAAGTGTACACTTGCTTTCTAATCTGGATCCAGTTGGCTATAAAATGCCTTTAAAATACACATTTTCCTCATATAGATTAACCTATATAAAGTCCCGTTAGTGTGTAAATGACTGTAATCAAGTAATGTAACTGTTTTCAATCTTATCAGAAGTGAGAGGGTTTGACAGAGCTGTGGAAGCTTCAGACCTCTGACATGGCATGGTTTAAAAGGCTCTGGGAAAGGTGGAGACCGTAGCAGGCTGGGGGACCCTCAGGGGAGATTTCAAATGGATGAAGGATTACAGCTCTGAGCGAGGGTTCTATCGAAGATAGAGAAAAGAAAGGAATCAAAGTCAGTACAAAAGACCAGACTAGCTCTGAACCCGTTGGGCCTGACCTGATGTGGAGGACGTGGCCAACTACCCCAGACGAAGCTCTGCTTTGACCATAATCCCTCTCTCCTCTCCACCTTGCTTCCTCTGTCTCAAGGAACTGGGAAGATCTGGCTGGACGATGTCGCCTGCACAGGCTCAGAATTGACCCTGTGGAACTGCAATAAGAGCAACTGGGGCTCTCACAACTGCAACCACAGCGAGGACGCGGGCGTGGACTGCAGCTGATGGAAGCCCTGAGCAAAAGCACTTGGATGGTTCCCTGGGATTGGCTGGGGAGGGATCATCAATAAAGCTCCAGGGGTGACCTGGCAATGCCGTGGGCTGTGGGTGAACACCAGAGGTAGTACCATCCATCCCTCACTGATAGATGGTCGTGTGCCCGCTCAACATGCACACCGTTTCCTGGAATTATCACAGGCCAGTGCACACGGGGATGGCCTCAATTTTTACACTAGGGGGAGGGCAGGCATGGAGGGTGCCTTGCAAAAGATCACCTGTTGTCGCAATGGGTCCCGACCATCCTTCAGCCATGGACATCTCCGAGAGCTCCCTCCCCCTTGCCCCGTCTTTAGCCAGGCAGCAAATGAAGAGGCTGGCCGGCAGGTGGC
Source organism: Marmota flaviventris (assembly GCF_047511675.1). Classification (NCBI taxonomy): domain Eukaryota; kingdom Metazoa; phylum Chordata; class Mammalia; order Rodentia; family Sciuridae; genus Marmota; species Marmota flaviventris. The sequence continues at coordinate 104,735,385 of NC_092508.1, read as the reverse complement.
ACCCGGTGGCACGATCAACGCGAACTGTGGTTTTCAGCCAGGAGATCAGCTCTCATTAGGATGGGAGCTCCATCTAGGCAGTGACTTTGGTCTGTTTAATCAACCCCAGTAGGGACTCGGGAAATATTTATTGAATAAATGACTAAATTAAACTAAGTAGGTAAGGAGCTCACCCTGAGAGCCTGGCTCCCCTCCCCTGCAGCAGTCTTCCCAGGGATGCATATGGAATTCCATGGCCTCTCCGTCTCTTTTGCTGGGAGTCAATAGTGTATTTGAAGGTGGAATCTAGGAGAGCCAACTGCATGTGCCACGTGACTGCACAGTCACCATTCCCTCTTTTTTTTTTTCTTTTTTTAGTTGTACAGGGACACAATACCTTAATTTTACATGTTTATTTTTTTATGTGGCCCTGAGAATCGAACCCTGTGCCCCACACGTGCTAGGTGAACACTCCACCACTGAGCCACAACCCCAGGCCACCATCACCTCTTGACTGGTGAGGAAGCTCAGCCTTGGAGCGTTGGGGATGTTACCCAAAGACAATTGCAAATGGCAGAGCCAAGTTAGAAACCAGGAAGGGAAGAGAGATGACTCCATCTCTCAATCACTTAGCAACCCAGGTACAGGGTGAAAAGTACCCCCCGCGGGGACATGTTGGGGCTCTTCCGTGTGAGACATCATCCAGCCCCCAGAACTCAATGGCACTTTTAGATTTTAGCACCATTGCTAAAGTGGCAGGGGACAGGAACAGTTTGGCCCTTGATGAGCTCTATAATGGCAGAAGCCTCTATAATGGTGCACTTCTGGGGGACACACGGGACAAGGGAGTGGTAAGTCAGAGAGGAAGACAGATATTTTAAGCCGTTTTGTGGGTCCCTGGACTCGCTGCATATTTTGCAAATGTACAGCTAATTCAGCTTATCAGCCCCCACCTCCCCTTTAAAACTTGATGCCTGTTCCAAGAAGCTTTTGTTCAAGAGAAGGAAAGGGCAGACACGTTCTGATCTAACAGCATCTATACCATCTGAACCTCAGAGCTGACTTCCTCAGTCTCTTGAGGAAGAGAGAGCCAGAGAAAGAGTTGAAAGTAGAAATACTCTCCCAAGTTTTTGCATTTAGCTCATCAAAAGCCGTGCCTGGCCGACTTGATCCTGGCTGTTTAAGTGAGGGCAGTCTGAGCTGAGCAAGCAAGAAGGGCCCGGGAATTGGGGGAGCCCCTCACTCCCACCAGTGGATGGTGGGAAGGGAGAGTGAGGAGGCAGAATAGAGGGAGGGTCCTTCCTGCAGGCTCAGGCCCAGCTCCGTGATCCTCATTTTCTATCCCAGGATCTGCCTCCTTCAGGAATGATGGACAGGAGTGGGGGATTGGTTCCTGCTTGGGAAAACCCCTTCCTCCATTCCTAGGGATGCTATCTTGACCTTTGACCCTGACAAGGACACCAGCCTCCTGATTCTGCCCTTACTGCACCCTGGGGGGCTCATTCCTGAGGACGTCTTGCTGTCAGGGGAGGGAACCCGTAACCCACACTCAGCATTTGCAGCCCCAGGCCTGACACTCTGTGTGCTGTGGTCAGCTCTGGGAGAAACTCAGGGTTAATCGTAGCCATGTTCTCTGTCACAGGGACCTTTCAGAATAGTGAGGAAACCAAATTAATCAAATAATTACAAATAAATGCAAACCAATGTGATGAATGCTAGGAAGGAGACACCAATGGCCCATTGGAAACAAATGACTGGAAAGGGGACTTGGTTAGAGGAGGTCCGGGAAGATAGGCTGATGTTAGCTAGACGAAGGAGGAGGGATGGTCCCAGGCAAAGGAATTGGCATGCGCAAGGGTCCTGTGGCAGGAGGAATGGGGTGAGTAATAATGTGCTGAAGAAAGACTGATGTGGCTTAGGACAGATTGGGAAGTGAACATAGCAGGACACCAGAGTCATTTGGAGAGGTTGGGACCACAGCTTGCAGTGCCTTTCACAAAACCCATGGATTCTTTTTCAATTTTAATCCCAGGAACACAGGAAAACTATTACTGTGTTTATAACAAGGGAGCAGGATAGTGTGTGTCAAGAAGAAACTGTCTGGAGCGCGGATCCTTCCAGAACATTTGTGTCAGCTACTCTTCTTCGAGGTGTGCTGGTGCGCTCTCTGACTTTCTCACCTACCTTCAGTCCTACCTTCTGAGACCCAACTCCTCCCCTGCACCTCCACCTGGGTCCCTCAGGAGCAGCAGCTCGAGCCAGCCTCGCTGTCGGCCCCTCGGGGTCCCCACCCTGGAGACTGTCTCCCTCCACCCCATGCCCAAGATGGAAACTGAGTGTCAGACACCATGCCTCCCCGACTCCAACCCTCATCCCACCAAGCACCACGCTCTACTAAGTCTGTGTCCCAAATCTCTCTCCAGTATACCCAGTTCTTTCTTTCTCTGCCGTCATGATGGCCCAGGACACGGCACCGTGGCCTGGGTGCTCTGAACATCTCCTAACTAGTCTCCCTCCTCCACCTTCCACCACCTTCCTCCACGATCGTCCTCCACACAGAAGCACAAGAGATCTTTAAAATGACCAAGGTGCCCTCTCTAAAGCCTTCCATGGATCCCCATTTCCTTAGGTATGAGCCACACTTCTCACCATGGCTCATGAGGAAGTGCTCCTGACCATCTAGCCCAAACCAGTCCTGTAGCGGGCAGAAATGTTTTCATTTCCTGTTACATCCAGCACCTTGTTCACCCCTTTCTCTTAAGCAATGTCGCACACAACAGCCTCTTGAGAAATATTTGGGGATGGATTTCCTAAACACATGAAGGATCAAGTGAGCAAATGAAAGAATGAATGGGCGTTGACCAGAGCACTTAGCCCTTCTGAGCCAGGGCTGCTGCAGAGCCATTCCTCGGCTGGGCAGTGGACCTTGTCCCACGTGCCACTCTCTTTACATGTTTTCTGACTCAAGGTCCCCATTCACAGATTCCCAGCCTGAAGGATTGGCTTTCTCCTCTGCCTTTTAAGTTTTATAGGTGAGCTTTCAAAACAGCATCAGGGCGCCCAAGTTTGACTACGTAGAGGGTAAATTTTAAAACGTATTTCTTTGCTGACTCCACATTCCCACGTCAAGCCCACACAGGCACCAGGGGCAGTGGGAAGAAGTCGGCTCCTGCCTTAAGTTCCCCTCCTTGCCTCCTCTGACCTTGACCCAGACACATTTGAGGGCACCAGTGAAATCCTTCCTGCCCTTTGCTTGCATGCCCCACCTGGACCCCAGTGAAGGCACCTTCCTGGGACCTGGCTCCTCCCTGCTCCCCACCTGCTGGGTTGAGCATCCTCCTGAGTGGCCCCTCACAGTGTGCAGCACTTCTCTCTCCAGGATCTGTGAGTTTAATGAACTTGGTCATCCTCTCTTGTAGCTGCATTGGACCAATCATCGCCTAAAATATCACAGAAATACTAGGGCCTCACACGAGGCCAATCATGTTATTCCCACCTAACAAAGGAGCAAGCGACATTTCAGGGAGGGTGCATGATGTGGTCGCCGTTGGCTCCACAGGGCCACCCTGATATGGGCTGCCCTCCGTGTCCCTGGGTTCCACATCCACAGATTTAACCAACTGCAGATTAACCGTATTGGGGGGAAAATATCACATCTGTACTGAAAATGAACAGGGGTTTCTCCCCTTGTCATTATTCCTTAAATGGTACAATACTATTACATAGGATTGACACTGTGTTAGGCATTATAAGTCATCCAGAGATGATTTAAAGTACACAGGAGGGTGCGCGCATGTTTTAGGCAAAGACCATGCCATTTGTTGTAAGGGATTGAGCATCAGCAGATTTGGGCATCCACAAAGGGAGCCTGGGGTCACATCCCTCCATACTGAGGATGACCACAGTAATGGCCACTGCTATGTGAATTTGCAGCCATCTGTAACAAGGTCCTTTTCCCTACACCTTGGATCTGGACTAGTCTCAAGGCTTGCTTTGGCATAGAAAGTGGCAGAAGTGCCCCATCTCCAAGTCTGGACCTCAAGGTGGAGAGAGGCTCAGCTGCAGCCACCAAGGCCCTCCTCTGTCAGCCAGCCCACAGCTAACCACAGGGACACCAGGGAACGCAGCCTCGATTAGCCACGGCCAGCTCACAGCAGAACTTGCTGTCCCACCAACCCTTAAACTCACGGGGAATTGCTTGTAGTTGCAGCTTAAAGCCACTAAGTTTGGAGGCAACTTGTTATACAGCAGTAACCAGCTGATAAAATTAACTCCATCAGTGACACACAGCTGGTAAGGAGCACAGCTGGGACTGAACTTGTAGCTGCACTGGACCAATTGGGTCTGTCTGGTTAAGAGAGGAAGGAGAGAAGCTGTAGCCAGGCACCTGTGCAGTGGGTCCTGGACAAGCCCCCAGGAAGTTTCAGATGTTTAGGGGCCAATGTAGCAGTCGTGGTATCAGCTCCCTGGGTCTGTGGGGCTGCAGAGGAACCGGATAAAAATCAGCAAAATGCCAACTTCAGCCACTGCAGAGCAGGACTCGGGCTGTGAGAAGTTGGGCGTGACCTCTGAATGACACTGCTTTGACTCTGGCCTGCAGGACAGATGACAGTGTGAGCACACTGGCTGGAAAGGACAGAGACAGCAGAACCCTCAAAGGACCCTCTATGGGATACCGTCTATGGTTCTTCTGTCCAGCAGGGCAAACTCAGAGGGTGTGTCCCTGGCCCTGGCCCTAGAGGCATGGCTAAGAAAGTTCTGGAACCAGATGCCTGGGCTGGAGTCCTGCTGCTGCATTCAACAGCTCTGTCACCTGGACAGTAAAGTCACTTGACTTAGGCTCCACTATGGCCTAAGTCACACTGTCAGTGGCCTAGATGATTGCAATCACCATTTTTTTTGGTGGGGGAGGGGTACCGAGGGTTGAACTCAGGGGCGCTTTACCGCAAAGCTATATCCCCAGTCCTTTAAAAAAAAATGGGGACAGGGGCTTGCTGAGTTGCTGAGGCTGGCCTCAAACATATGAGCCTTTTGCCTCAGCCTCCCAGTCACTGAATTACCCTCGCACACTACCCACCCAGCTACAGTTAGTCACCTCTTAACTGGTCTCTCGCCCTTCGGTCTTGCTTCCTCGTCTCCATTCACTCCAAACAGCCAGAGTGAGGTTAGATCTTGTCATTTCCCCATTTAAAACCCTCCAAAGACCACCCACTGCCATAACAAGGAAGTCCCCAGTTTCCCAGTCACAGTGTAAGAGGTCTTGTCACCCAATCCTGCTGATCTCTCCATCTTTGCTGCTTTCCACCCAGCTAGGACTGACTGCAGCCAGGGGAATTTCATTCAGTTCCTCACTCGGTGCTACCATCCTTCACCTCCCTCCCCGTCAGCCCCACTTCCTCCCAGGCCTGGGTGTGGCAGCCTGATGGCCCCAGTGGAGGTCTGGAAGAGCTGCTCATTGCTTCTCTCTGCTCTGAGAGTGGAAGCTGGATGTGTCTTGCTGCACCCTCATTTTTTAACACAATACATGGTGCAATGTGTGTGTGTGTGTGTGTGTGTGTGTGTGTATGAGAGAGAGGGAGAGAGAGAAGTACCCAGGTACCCCCAAGAAATCAAACACGTGATCAGAAGTGGGTGGACAAGGCAAACCTTACTTCTGCCAGAAGAGCATGCTACCTAACCTGGCCAGCAAATGTGCCTAGGTGGTCTACCTGCTTATATCCCTACCACAGCACTCCCCCTAGCCCTGATGGGAGGAGCTCAGGGTTATGATCTAGGCAATTAGCTAATTTTAAAATTGGGGTGGGCAAAGGGAGAAGCTATAATTGAAATGGCTACAATTGGATCCAATTAAGGCTAGATACAGTATTCTGAAAATGGGCCACCTAACTTTCTATTTCTCTATTTCTATGGGTAAATGAATTATTTCAAATTATTTTCAGAATTATTTAAGAAAATGTGAAAGCCTAGGGTAAAAAATTACTGGAAGGGATAGAAGGAAACATACCAGAATGTTTGTCTTTGGCAGATTGATTTTTTTGTTCATTTAAAAATATTTTTCCAGGATTGGGGCTTGCCCACCATGACCATACATTTAGAAGCAGGAAAGAAAACGCCATTTGTTAAACAATGAAAGTATAGTATGCATCATCAAAGAGGTCAGGCTCTGCCTCTCCTGAGCTCAGACTCTCCATCCTCGTCCCCCTGGATCTGAGGTGTATCCCTCCTTTAGAGAATGGGAGGCACAGGGTCCCAAGGCAGCCTTCTGAGTGGGCTGTAAAAAGAAGTGGGTCTCAACTGCAGGGAGACAGGTAGGGTGCAGAGGAGGACTTGATATTTTATAACAAGATATACAATGTCCTGTTTATACGTTGATAGCAATGGCCCTGGAGAGAGATTAATAATTCAGAAGAGAGGGCTTCATTTCAGGAGCCAGGTCCTTAGGAGGAGTAGAGGGCAAAGGACTCTTAGCAATCGGTGGGAGCAGGAAGAGTTTTTCCATTATAGCAGGAAAGCAGACAAAACTATGAATAAAGATGCGGTAGCCAGTGGATCTGGGGGTGGGGAGGTGAGGGACGAGGGAGTTCTCATCTGATTGTTTCTCTATTCTCAGAGGGCAGCCGCCAAGGGCAGTTGCTGAGCAGAGTGGAGAGGAACAGGTGCTGGGGTTGTCAGGGGAGACATGTGACTCTGGGGTAGGAAGGGGTCTGTGGCTGCCTTTATTGGGCATGTCAAGAGCAGTACGGTGGACACCCACTGGGTGCTCACCCTGAGCCAGGCTCTTACTATCTCATTTAATCTGCAGAACAGCCTGCAGGGTGCATACCACAGGGCCATTGTATAGATGAGGAGCTGTGTGTCCAAGGTCACACAGCCGGTGAGAGGCAGAGGTAGAATGGCAGACCAGGTGTACGCAGTGACAGGGGACGGAGGGTCCTCCACATGACTGAAGAAGACACCTTGCTTGCCTCTTCATGTTCTACCTCCCCTTTTGACCCAGCTGGGCACCACTTCATGCCACTGCCAACCTCCCTGCCAAGTCTCATTTACCAGGAATGGCAAATCTGGGGGGCCCTAAAGAAGTCAATGGCTGGGGACCTTTAAATTTCCCACCACAAGGGCCCCTCACTGCCCTTAATCAGGGGCACACTTCTGTTTTGCCACCCACTCTGTCTCACACTTGCATCTTCCCTTGTGACTTACATGTGCCTAGTATGTGTGAGGTGCTGCACTGGATGCTGCTGAAACAGACTCAGTTCCTAACCCCCCAGGACGGGGGCCCCTGGGAAGCACCAGGAAATGTGATCCATCACAGACAGAGGGATGGGGTGGGATGGCTCTGGGCTGATGGTCCTGCCCTCCTCTCTCTTTCACTTTTGCAGTCTCAGGGACTGAACACAGGGCCTTGCATACACTCTCTACCTCTGAGCTTTGTCCCCAACCCTAGTTTTTTTTTACATTTTAAGACAGGATCTAAGTTGCCCAGCCTGTACTGGAACTTGCAATCTTTCTTCTTCAGCTGCTGGAGTAGCTAGAATTGCAGTTGTGTGCCACCAGGTCAGGCTTCCGGCTGGCCCAGAATGTGTCCTGTGATCAGACGCCCACCAGCCCAGGTCCAGATGGGAATGCTTCCCCTTGACCCCACTGCCTAATCCATATTGTCAAACCTTAACGAACACAATCACAAAACTGCTTTATGGTACTTCATCAAAATATTACTAAAGAAAACATGAAATTTGCATGTGCAAACAGCACTTTTCTGGATTTCCTGACTACAGTCCTCTGCTGAATCGTCTTCTCTGCCCTTCTTGGTGGGGGCTGGGAGACACATAGCAGGCGAACCCCGGTGCACAGTAGGTGCTTGATATGGGTTAGAGAATTGACTCCTGGTAAGAACTTGGTAGACCCTGGAAGATGACTGGTCGTGACCGGTAGTTTCAGGGCAGAAGACTAAAGGACAGTCCTGGGCTGCATTGGTTTCCGGTCCCTGGCCCCATAAACATAATCTGGGCTGCTTGCGCCCTGGAGCCTGGATTTCCTTGGAGACAGAAGACTTGGGAGTTACCTGCAGATCCGGCCGCGGTGGGAGGTCGCCAGGGGGCGCTGCAGGCCGTGCTCAGCCTGCCAGGCGCCAGCCTCCCTCATGGCCAGGCTTGTCGGTCTGCATCCCGACCTGGAGGGGCTGACTGCAAGACTCTGACCCAGCCCACTTCGGAAGAAATAGCCTCCTTCGTCCGCAGATAAGCACAGGCCGTCTGCCAAACCCTCCTTGGACCGTCGACATAATTCCTCAGAACAATCCCATGAGAGTCTATACCTCCCATTTACCACGAAGAAAACCGAAGCTCAGACAAGTTAAGTTAAATCACCTGGGGCCACAGCATGAGCTGGCGAGCAGGTGCCGGTGGTCCATGATCTCCTACCTGCCACCCCCTTCCCATGCTCCCTCCCCCGGGGTGAGGCCTCTGGGCAGGAGGAGGTGGCTTCTCCAGCGCTTTTGATGGGGGGTGGTGTTTGATGAGTTTGGGGATCCTGGGGTGGGGGATTCTACAGTAGAGCAGCTTCAAAGAAGTGAGGGGAACGGAATGGAATTCTTGTTCTTATTGGGTTAAATACTGGTTTGAGGTCTTGGATGGTCTTGGTCCTTCTCCTGTGAGAGTTTCCAGTTTCATGCCCCTTCAGAAACCCTACCCAGACTCATTCTCAGCTCCAGGCCCTGGGTAGGGGCTGGACATGGAGGACCTGGCCTGTGCCAGTCAGTCGCTCAAGGAACTCTCTTGGCCCAGTTAGGGTGATGGAGCCACCAACAGACAGCAGATCAATATGGAGTCCAGGGTCACAAAGGAGGACAGGGGACCCACACACTGGTGGAGGACATGGGACGTTTTCCATGGGAGCCCACCTGAGCAGGGTAGATGAGTAATATCCAGGAGGGGAGAGGGCAGATCCTATAGGAAGAGCAATCATACACGCTGGGTGTGGAGGAGGTCAGCAATGTAGTCCAGCTAGGGCAGGGTGAGTGCTGAGACAGGGACAGGGGCATAGGAGGGCAGGGACCCTCCGTGCAGAGTGCAGGGGGATGTCTAGGTTGATTGCCAGGTGCCTGGCTGGGGTTCCCAGGCGTGTGTGGCACTATTTACTGCACAGAGAATCCAGGAGGATTCTGGATGAGATGAGCTTGGGTTTGGCCTGTGCACCTGAGAAGAGCTGTCCAACTGCATGGACGGGACGGACCCGTGGGGCTGCCCAGCCAGCCGAGGAGGCTTTCCCAGGGCACCTAGGGAGTGGAGCGTTCTCAGAGGCAATTAAAGCAATTCAGTGACGCTGATTGTGGCCCCTGCTGTCATTGATAAAAGAGGCTGCAATTAATTAAAAATGAGCCTCCTCCCCTGGCAGCTGCGTTTACTGACACTCCCCGGTCTTGGCTGATGGCTGTTTATCTCCTGGATGAATGGACTTGGCTCTCCGAGAATCTCATGGTAGATGGCCCAGCAGCCTCAGGCTCAATCCTCGCTGGGCAAGGGGACCAAGGGGTCACTGCTTGCATCAGGTTGTCCCAAGAGTCTCCCACTCCCATCCATGCCCTTGTGGAAGCCTTAGCTCAATCAAAGCTGAGATGTGTGGGGCAGAAGACACAGAGGCCCAGAGGCAAAGCTCCCTTCCCAAACTTACAGGCCACTCAGGGCTCACCGAGGCAGGACACCATGTGGAGGCACCACACACCAGCCAAGTCCACGGAGCAGCTCCTTGGTGCCAGGCACGATGCCAGGTGCTGGATCCCAGGGTAGAGGGCAGGACCAGGCACCCAGGGAGATTGTAATCTGGTGGGAGAGACAGAGGCATCAGCAGACAGTTTTAATCAGCCATTATCATTGACATATGATAATGATAGTGACACAAATGCCCAGAGGATGAACATTGGAGAAGACTAGAAGGAAGGGAGGGTAAGCATGAGGTACTATCCTAACATACTTTTTGGTGCATTCATAAGAAGTTCCCTTTTTCTTGACCACCTACTATATGCTGAGTCCCTGAGATGAAGCATCTTTTCTTTGTGGCACCACCTAGAAGGCACTTCAAAGAGGGAGAAACCAAGACCCAGAAAGCATAACTGGCTGGTTCTAGACCAGAGCTGGAAAAGAATGGAAATGGGGTTCAGGCCAATGGATATCTGACTCCAGGGCCCAAACTCTCCACCCACAGTGCCACCTGCTCCAGTTCTCTGCAGGCTCAGCCCTCCAGGAGGCACCACCAGTAAACTGAAGAAATGGAAGGAAATGTAGCCAAGTCTTGAATTGGGGGCTGGGAAGAAATATAGAAAAATAGAAATCGGACTGGGGAAGATTATTGAAGGTCATGACTTGAGTTGGGGTCCCTCACTGTAGAGACAACTGAAGTCCAGAGATTTGCCCAAAATACCAGATCGACTGCTGGGCTGTACTGAAACTCAGGTCACCTGGTTTCCTATCCCAGGGTTCCTTCACCCTACTGGGCTGTGTTGCACTTTCTAGGAGACACACATCACACACGCACAGAAATTTGCCCAAATTAGTGATTTTTCTATCTTTGGGCAACACAGTGATATTTTGTGATCATAATGAAACAGAAATTGGGCTGGGATTGTGGCTCAGTGGTAGAGCGCTTGCCTAGCACTGGTGGGACCTGGGTTCGATCCTCAGCACCACATAAAAATAGAGGCATTGTGTTGTGTCCATCTACACCTAAAAAATAAATATTAAAAAGTTGCAAATTATCTATAATTTATAAAAAAAAATAATGAAACAGAAATTGCTCAGAACTAACTCCTGCCATGGCCGCGGCTGGGGGCAAGATGGGGGAGGGCTGGTGGTGGTACCTGACCGGAGGACTTCCTAAGGGCCTCCATGAATAGATGCAGTGACAAAAGGATTTCACAAACTACACAAATAATGCGGCCCACAGGGGTAGCCAGAGAGACTCCCTGGCCTTTAGTGGCTAAGCCAGATCTTTCTCATACGTGGGCCAGCAACTCCATTCAACAAATTTTATTTAAAATAATTTAATATTTCTTATAAAAACTACTACATTCATCTGAGTAAAAAGTTCAAAGGGCACTGGGGACCATAAAACACACAATCCCAGCCTTCCTGCCACACTGAGCCCTGCTCCCTCCACCTCCCAGACATTCTTTAAACTCAACAGTCAAAAGCCAGACGCATTATTTCTACCCAAAGACCTGCTCTTGCATTCCTTATCTCACTTCAACCATTCATAAGCATCTCAAGCTAGAAATGGTAGCTAGTTTCACATGTATCCTCCCTGCAAAAATCATTTAGCATAACCCATATACAGTATACGGGCTTCTTATTAACATGAACGGCAGCATGCTAAACACGTCCTCTGCTGCGCCAGGTGCATGAGTCCCTCCTCATCCATCCCAATGCTGCGTGCTCTTCCCCAGCACAGGAGCAGCATAATCACTGACCCCAGCCCTGGATGGGGAGCATCAGGTCCTCTGCAGTCTTTGCCATTCCCTACGGAACTGCCATGAGTGTCCCCTCCAGGACACCTTAAAAAGTCTCCTGGGCCGCTTCTTGCTGCTGGAGGAACCACTGGGTTAAATGGTATATGGATTTGAAATGCCGACCTATTGCTAAATTACCTTCTGAAAAGGTTATACCCGTTGACTCCCAGCTGCACCAAGAAGTGCCTATGTCCCCACACCTTGGACAGCCCTGGGTAATAATGAGCACTTTAATATTTGCCCATCTGAGATGTGACTAATGAAGTCCCATTGGTGTTTTGAATTACCTTTCTATCATTATGAGTTAGGATGAAGGTATTTTCATACTCGCTTTCATATTTTTAAGAACTTCCTGTTCACATCTGCTCATTTGAGATATTTTTTTTTCCTCAATGATTCTCTCAACATAAATTAAGGAAATTGGGCTCTCATCTCTCATGTGCATTGCAAATACCTTTACAGTTTGTCCTGAAGCATCCCCTCCCCTCTTTACAAAGGCTTTTAATTTTTTGTGTAGTTGATTTTATCAGTCTTTTCCTTTGTGGCTTCAGGGTTAAGCTGTTATTTAAATATTTTATAGCTCATTCAGTTTTCACCTGAATAAAGTGTAAGCTGCATCGAGCAAGGCCTGCAGATGCCAGCACATAGGGAGGTAGGTAGATTGGTAAGTAGATGAATTAATAGTTAAATGATTCATAGATAGATAACTGATAGTAAGGTAGATGAAAGACAGATGGACAGATAAGTAGATAAAAGATAGAAATTAAATAGGTACAAGATAGATAGATGAATTTATAATTTAATAAATTTATAGATAGCAATTTTTAGGTAGGATGGATAAATAGATGAAAGATAGACATTAGATGAATAGATGATAGATAGATAGATAGATAGATAGATAGATAGATAGATAGATATGATAGAAATAGATAGATAGGTAATATAGATAGATTAGATAGATATGATAGATATAGATAGATAGACAGATAAGATAGGATAGATATAGATAAGATAGATAGGATAGTTATAGATAGATTAGATAGCTAGATGGATAGATAGATAAGATAGGATAGATATAGATGAGATAGGATATAGATAGATTAGATAGATAAGATAGATATAGATTAGATAGATTGATAGATAAGTAGATTAGATAGATAGATAGATAGATAGATAGATAGATAGATAGATAGATAGGACAGATAGGTAGATAGATAAATAGACAGATAGATAATAGATACGGATAGATGGATGGAGAGAGAGAGGAGGTATGTGACAGTGTTCACCATTGCTCCCTTTAAAAACCAAACGATTTCCCATGCACAATGGATCACGTGCATTTGAAATATACCCCCATGTTTTGGGGTGGCTCTTGCCCTCTCATCCCCTGCCTCCCAGCCTCCCCTCAACCCTCTGTCCTGACTCCTTTCTTGCCCCTAAAGATTGATGGGCACGCTCCTATTTCTTCACCGTCCTGTAGCCTAGCAGGGATGACGCCCCAGGGAGGGGAAGGAGGGGGTCATCCCCAACTTTCTCCCTGCTTCCCCTCAAAGCAGATGATGATGAAAGAGGAGGAGAGGAAAAAGATTAGCCAGGCATGTGGCTTCTCCTGCTTCAGCTAGGCTTGAGCAAGTGCATCTGCTGAAGAGTGCCTTGCTGTTGATGTCACCTGAGGACTGAGCCACGTCCCCCACACAGCCTCCAGCCAACCGTGGCCTCCCAGCATCACGGTTGCTGCCCTCCCTCCTGCCTCCCCGGCCCCCTTGCTCTCTGCTGCACCCTCTTCTTTCTCTGGACGCCCCACAAATGTCTTCAAGCCAACAGTCCCAATCTAGGGACTTCCCCACGTCCCACCCACCAGCGCATTCTGCCTTTCCTGTGGAGGCAGATGCCACCAGTCGTGTGGTCTCTCAGAGAGCCAGCAAAGGGGCTTCGTCCGGTTCCCCCAGTGCCCCTCAGACCCTCTCTGATTTCCCAGTGGTTATGGTCTTAATCCAGTCCTCTGTCCCCTCCCACCCCAGCCAGCCTCCAGCTTGTCCCCTGCCGTACTTCTTGCCCTTTGCGGGGTCTCAGCTTCCCTGCAGGCCCAAGGGTTTTCTCAGTTAAAATCTACCCTCCTCCTTCTCTTGGCCCAGCCCAGGACCAGGCAGAGCGGGCATCCCACAAATGCTCCGGGACCCTCAGTGAGATCTGGGGACCTTAAGTGGTGGGGCTCCAGCAAATGCCCCCCATGACCTCAGGACCATGTCAGGCTCTTCACGTCAGGGCCTGCACGCGGCGGCTTCCTGTCTGTAGTGGTGGCATGAATGACTTTTCCTGGCCTGGCCTCCCTTCCTTCAGACACTGCCTCTGAGCTCTGCTGGCCACCTTGGCCCAGAGACCTAAGAACCCTTGGTTCTGTAGGAAGCCCTCCCAGAGGGGGCATCTGTTGCTTCAAGCCTGGGCAGCAACCTGCCCCGGCCTCAGGGCCCCTGGGAGGGGACGTCAGGTAGGAAGAGAGTTGGAATAGAGTCTCTGGGACATGATGGGGTTGCAGTAAAGTCTCCAGAGGCCTCACTTCCATTTTGAAAAAATATATATATATATTATCAACCACGGGGAAAAATGAAAGCAATAGGGCAGAAAATATGGAGAAGTGTCGCTCAAACCCCCCGATTCACATGCCTGGTCTCAGTGAACAGTTTCCTGTGTCTCATCCAAAATGTATTCTGTACCTACCAAAGCCCTTGTGCTTACCTTCCACACACTGTCAGCTTCTGGATCATCGTGGCTTGTTGCAGTCTGCTTTTTTCATCTAAGTGACCAAAAGAACTGACAAGAGCAATTGGAAAAGAGGAAAAGTCTATTGGGGGCTCATAGTTTCAGAGGTCTCAGTGCATAGACAGCAGGCTCCATTGTTCTGGGCCTGAGGTGAAGCGGGTCATCATAGCAGAAGAGTGTGGTGAAGCAAAGCAGCTTGGGATGTGACGATCAGGAGAGAGAGAGAGAGAGAGAGAGAGAGAGAGAGAGAGAGAGAGAGAGAGAGAGAACACGCTCCACTCTCCAGGGACAACATATACCCAAAGCCTGGCCCCTAATGACGCACCTCCTCCAGCCAGCCATACCCTCCCTGCCTTCAGCTACCACCCAGTTAACTCCAATCAGGGGGTTAATGCATTGATTAGGTGAAGGCTCTCCCAACCCAATCATTTCACCTCTAAACCTTCTTGCCTGCTCTCACACATGAGCTTTTAGACACCTCACATCTAAACCATAACACGGTGCACATCACTTTTCCCCTTAATGACCTATCGGGGAGATTGATGCCTATGACTTACTCATTACTCTACCCAGCTGTGGTCCTTGGAGGCCTGATATTCTGCTAAATGAGTGTATCATAACCAATTTAACTAGTCCTTTATCAAAGAACAGTTAGAATTTCTAAGTCCTTTCTTGTTATGAATAATGCTGCCATAAATACCTTTGGGTATCAGTATCACTCCAATATGAACTCATGAGGAGGGGTAGGCAGGACCATGGACCCCAAAGGTGTCCATGTCCTGGACCCCATACTGGTGAATGGGTTGCCTTACATGGCAAAAGGAACCTTTATATATGATGATTAAGGATCTTGGAGGTGGGAAGATGATCCTGGATTATCTAGGGGACCCAATGTAATCACAGGGTCCTACAAATAGGAAGAAATGTCAGAGAAAAGATGAAGGGGCCACAAGCCAAGGAATGCAGGCCGTCTCTAGAAGCTGGGAAAGGGAAGGAAATAGATTCTTCCTGAGAGCCTCCAGAAGGAACTCAGCCCTGCGGACAGCTTCATCGCAAGACTGCTGACCTCCGGAATTGGAAAAGAATACATGCGTACTGTTTAAAGTCACCAGGATTGTGGCAACTTGTTACAGCAGCAATAGAGTACCTATACTGGTGGAACCTTATCACTGTGTCCCCACATTACGTCCCCAGCGCCGAGGAGAGTGTGTGTGGCATACTGTGGGAGTTTACTACAGACTTGCTGAATGAATAGAGGCACGTATGGGTTACAGATGTGAAATAGCTCCCCAGGGGCTGTTGCCCTCTCAAAGGGGTCGCGCATTCAAGGCACTGAATCTTGCTCAAGGGTTCCAAAAAGCCTGACCTGGCCCACCTCCTGAACACACCCTCCTCCCCAGCCTCATGCCTACACCCCGCGCGCGCCACAGTAGTATCTTGTCACCTTGTCATCATTATTTTGCCAACATGATTGTGCAAGGCGGCAGCTCATTGTCTGGATGGCATTTCTTAATGATGAGCCGGGCTGACTCCTTTTCATATGTTTATTGGCCACGTGTGCCTCCCCGTTTGTAAATTGCCTAGATGGGTTCATTTCCCTTTTTAGAAAAATTGAGTTATTGTTCTTTCTCACTCATTTGTAAGAGCCCCTCGCATTGCACCACTGTGAGGACGTCGTGGACACATTCCCTTGGTTTGTCCTTTGTGGAATTTCTTTGCCATAGAGAAAAATTTTAATTTGACAAAGGCGTGAACGAGGTGCTGGTCGTCCCCGTTTGGCAGAGACGAGAGGGGGATCATTCAGTCGCACCTGACAGGAGCCAAGTCTCAGAGATAAGAAAGAACAAGGAAGATTAATATGACTGGAGCAGTTAGGGGAGAGGAGGATTGATGAGGTCTGTGTTGTCAGGGCGGGGGGTGGGGGGGACAGGAGAGCGGCCGTGGAGATAGCTAAAAGCTGGAAGGGGAAATTGGAGCATCTACTTCTTCTAAGCAAGTGAACAATCTTTATTTAAAAAAAAAAAAAAAACATATTTGATTCCTTGTAATGTTCTAGGTGCTGTGTTCAGTATTTGAAACTGCTCATTTAAAACCTAAACAAATGAGGATTCAGAGAGGTTCGGTAATTTGCCCAAGGTCACACAGCTAGTTAAGAGCAAAAACACAGCTGCCTGACCTCCCAGTCTATAATTCCCATCACTTCTCTCATGATAGTTTTGTGAAGCATAAGCCTGTTGTTTTATAGAGGAAGAAGCTAAATCTCAGAGAGGTTAATTAACTTGCTCAAGGTCATACAGTTTGTCAGTGGAGGAATTAGGATTTGGATTCAGGCCTGCTGATCCCTAAGCCCTTGCTATCCTTATTCTCTCTCTTCGCCCATTTTCTGAATGCAGAAGTCTCCAGAGAATCTGATTTAACTGGTCTGGCATGAGTTTGCCACCTCCAGTTCACTCCAGTGTACTCTGCCTTGTCACAGGAAAGCAAGGTCTAGGGACAAGCACTAAATTGTCAGGCTGTAGAGTGACCTCTGCAGCTGTGGCCTCCCTAGGGAACTGCCATCACCACCCTCACCAAGCCCTTTGCCCGGCTGCAGACCAGCCCAGCCCACAGCCATTAGGCTGAATGCCGGGCAAGGCAGATAATTCAGCCTTCCATTCAGCACAGGTTTAAAATCCCCTCCAGTATTTTCTTGGACAGGGTGGCCCGGCTGGCCCTGTGCCTTGGGAGTCCCCACTTGGCGGTGCTTCCCTCAAAATCCCTTGGGTACCTGGGGCCAGCAGGGGCTGGAGATATGCCCAGACAGAGCATCCTAGGACCAGATTGGGTCCTGCGTGGGTCCCATTTCCAGAAGCACCTCTTGACATTTTCTAGGACTCCCTCTGGCCTTGAGACCCCCGTGGCGGGCAGAGCTCTCTGTGCAGGGCACCCCTTGCCTGGGCTGGCTCGGGCCTCTGTCCACTCCTCTCCCTTTCCAGGGACTCTCAGACCCTCGACCCTGCATGTGAAGTCTCCAAGACGCAGCAGGAGCTCCAGGTCTTGTGCCCAGGGACTGACCCAGGTCCCCTGCCCAGGCCCTCATTCCAGGCACGGTTTGCTGAGGGGACGCCACTGCTAGCCAGGACGCCACTCCTTTCCCTAGATAGCATGAGCCTGGGCCCCCAGAACAGTGCTGCCGAGCTGACCTGGGGGACTCTCGCTCTTGCCCAACAGAGGAGGAACTCAGGGCTGAGCGGCCCGCAGACCCTTCCTCCGTGTGGATCTACCCTGCGCCCTTGACCGCGAGCCACCTTGGTGGGCAACACAAGCAGCTGAGTGTGTCCACCATGGTGTTGCCTCAGGTCTGTGGCATCCAGGGGTGGCAGGGGTGGTGGCAGGCACCTTGTTCGCTTCCCACCACTGGGATGGGATGGTGCCCTGACCTCCCCCTTCCCAGCTCCATGTCGGGCACCCCCTGTGGGTGGACGTGCTCATCTCCTCAGAGGACTTTGGAGACGAAGCTTGTCTAACTGATGTGTCTCTTGCTGATGGGGTGGTGACATCATGCTCCCCCTGGCCCATCTTACGACATGCCAGAAGGGGCATGGGCACTCCCGGCACAGACGCACCAGCCTTCTCCCTCCCTGCTTCACCTGTTTCAGATCCTCCACGCTGGTGGCGACGTGCGGGGGCAGGGACTGTGACCCCAGCCTGATGAGCTCAAGGGAAGACGTGGGTGGAAGACGGGGCGTGTGACACTCGTGCTACAAAATTCCAAATGGTACATGTCGCACCACAGGAGACTGCCATTCACAATCCCCTGCACTCCTGGAGCGAGGCTTGCACATGTGACCATCAGTAACCGCAGGATAAGAACTCGGAGAACATCATGGAAGTCGGTACTGGAGGCCAGAACCACGGGGGACAGTCTCAAGAATAATGACAACCAGCACCAAATACATAACAGGGGGGAGCTGTGGGGCAAAGGGTTTGTTGGTTTTAGCATATGCCATTTCCAAAAAGCCATAGCACGGTGGGTTGACATGGCATCACCACGTTGCTGTCACCATGGGGAATAGGAAATGGGCTGGGGATGTGCAGCTGACGATAAGGAGCGCACAGCGGCGGCTCTTGGACCCAAACAGGGAGCTCAGCACGTGGTCACGCAGAGCAACCTCATCACCACTGACTGCACCATGAACCCACATGCAGTGACTCTAAATCTTCATCAATTAGTCATCGTACTTCACATGAACTTGATAACACAGTTGTTAATCAAGTGTTCCCCCGGGGCGTTCTGCACCCTGAGGACCCGTCTATTCTTGGGGCTGGTTCAACCCCTGAAACCGCACCTGTGCGCATGCGTGTGATCCTTGGGAGGCTCCCCGGGTTCCCGCGCTGTGCCTAGATGGGGTGAGCCTCATTTCATTCTGTCTTCAGAGCAGGGAGGCCACAACCAGGGAGGAAGAGGGGGAGGCTGCGGAGTCCAGCAGCCAGTGCCGGGGTACCTGGAACGGGAGGCTGTGGGAAAGGTGATCTGCTCCCCTGCGCTGTGGGCTTTGGAGAAGAGGGGTCCTTGGCAGGGTTTGGTAGGAACTCCAGGAGGGGAGGGGGATTTGGTTGTACACGTGCAAAGGCTTAGGAGAGCCAGCATGGGAAGAACCAGGGACAGCACAAGCAGCCTGAGCATGTCATGTGGCAGTGGGTGGGACATGTCACCACCACTTCAGTCACTCCTCCAAGCCCCAAGGACACCCTGCTTGCTAAGGTTCTTCTCTTCCTTTCAACCAGCAGCCACTGATACATGTCCTCCCCACACAGCCCTCAGCCCCCTGGACCTCCCGCCATCCGGGCTCCATGAGGCTGTCTCCCGTCTCCATTGTGCCTGGACTTGGTCTCCTGGAAGGGAGTTCAGCTCCTAGTGGGAGGACTCCTCTCAATCTCTGGAAACTCTGCAAACTCCTGCAAGGGCAGAGGCCAGGTGGATCCAGGTGACATCTGGCTGGTGGCAGATGCGCCAACTGCTTGTCAGGTCACAGAGAGAAGACTCAGCAACTCGGATGCAACTGGGAAGCTACTTCCAGGCTGCCTGAGGGCCAGTCCTTACTCGGGAGGGGACAAGCCTGAGGGAGCACCAGGCACTAGATATGCAGTTAGAATGGGCTCTCGGCCCTCCCCGGGGAAGACCCCAGGCTGGCATGCAGAGCCAAGGCAGGAGTGGGCAGGGAGCTGGGGCGCTTAAGAGCCACCAAGAGAGCACTCACAGCTGCAGCTCCTGCAGCTCAGGAAGGCCCCAGCAGGCAACAGACAGAGGCAGGACACAGGGCACAGTGTTGACAGGGCTGGGCACCCAAGGAGTGGCTTCCGTTTCCACACTGGGGGCCCAGCCTGGCTGTGCACGTTGACCACCAACACACTGTTCATCCGGCATTGCTTGAGCATGGGCTACGGGGCAGAACTGAGGAGGAATAGCCATCCCTGCTTCTCTTGGGCAAAGAGGGTAATGAAGTGTGTGGGTGAAGCCTTCCCTCCCACCCCCTGATCAGCTGCCTGTGATCAAGAGGGAGGGAGATGGAGACGGTTTCATCAACAGGCACTTGAGCAGCCAAGACATGAGAACTGCTGATCACATAGCCCAGAGCCGCAAGGTAACACCTGCCACCTGTGTGTCCCTGTAGCACGTTACAGTCTCGGGAGCTGGCCAGCCCTGAGCCAGCAGAGCCTGGCTGACCTCTGATGGCTCCTAAGCACTTACGCCATCAAGACAATCATCTCAACAAACTGATGACACCCTACCCTTACTTCTCTAGCGCTCCTGGCTTCTCTAAGCTCTTCTTTACATTCTTTAGAGTAGGCTTGTGTTTTACTGGCGATAAATGAAAGCTTTAGTGGCCCTACACGCTCCATTTATTCACTCACTCATTCATCCTCAGTGACTGAGAGTTTGCTCCGTCAATAATACGTGACCAGGCTCTCTGGAGAAAAAAAAAAATCCACACAAGAAATTCATGCCCTCTGTAGACTTCTTGAAGTCGAGAATCATGTCACACTTGCCTAATGGTACCCAGCCCAGAGCCTGGTGCGTAATAGATGGCCAATATGTGTGGAATGAATATTTGTTATGGTTTGGATAACTTTCCCCCCAAAGGCCTGTGTTTTAAAGCCTTAGTCTCCAGGGTGACACTAATAGGAGATTGTTGGAACTTTTAGGAGGAGTGGCATAGTGGGAGATCTTTAGGTCACTGGGGGTGTGCCCTCAAAGGGAATAGTTGAACCAGCCTCTTCTTCTTCCTCTTTTGCTTCCTGGTCATGAGGTGAGCAGTTTGCTCCACCATGTACTCCCCACCATTGCCATCCAGCAGCCCCATCAGAGGCCCAAAGCAACAGATTCATCCAATCATGGACAAGAACCTCCAAAACTGTGAGCCAAATAAACCTTTTCCCTTTATAAGTTAACTATCTCAGGTATTGTGTTATAGTGACAGCCAGCTGACGAACACAATGTTCTTAGAGGTCTCTGGTATCCTCAAGATATCCTGGTTTGAAAGCTGAGGTCTCTGTACCACATAAGAGTGACAGGAAAGATATGGGTAAAATGTGTCTTGGCCACCTTGTGCCTGAACTGTGGTAGATTTCTGAGAGATTTCTGAGGTTCACCCCACAGGGGCTGCCTCACTTGATCTGAGATTAGGCCTGTGCATCTACATTTAGCAACCATCCCTGGGGATTCCGATGCTGGGAGTCACCAGAGCACACATTTCAATGCACCACATTTGCCCAACCAAATCTCAGAGGTCTGTGGGGACACGGTTGCCTCTTTCTCACTCTGTGAGTGGGACAATTCCTCGACTGCTCTAGGTTCAAACATGAACACTACCTCTTTCCTCACAGCCAGCCATCTTTGGACAAAAATAGTAATGACAGTGGTTTTTTTTTTTTTTTTTTTTTTAATTTTTTATTGTTGGCTGTTCAAAACATTACATAGTTCTTGATATATCATATTTCACAATTTGATTCAAGTGGGTTATGAGCTCCCATTTTTACCCCATATACAGATTGCAGAATCACGTCAGTTACACATCCATTGATTTACATATTGCCATACTAGTGTCTGTTGTATTCTGCTGTCTTTCCTATCCTCTACTATCCCCCCTCCCCTCCCCTCCCCTCCCCTCCCCTCCCCTCTTCTCTCTCTGCCCCCTTTACTGACATTCGTTTGTCCCCCTTGTATTATTTTTCCCCTTCCCCTCACTTCCTCTTGTATGTACTTTTGTATACCTCTGAGGGTCTCCTTCCATTTCCATGCATTTTCCCTTCTCTCTCCCTTTCCCTCCCACCTCTCATCCCTGTTTAATGTTAATCTTCTTCTCTTGCTCTTCGACCCTACTCTATTCTTAGCTACTCTCCTTATATCAAAGAAGACATTAGACATTTGTTTTTTAGGGATTGGCTAGCTTCACTTAGCATAATCTGCTCTAATGCCATCCATTTCCCTGTAAATTCTATGATTTTGTCATTTTTTAATGCAGAGTAATACTCCATTGTGTATAAATGCCACATTTTTTTTATCCATTCATCCATTGAAGGGCATCTAGGTTGGTTCCACAGTCTAGCTATTGTGAATTGTGCTGCTATGAACATTGATGTAGCAGTGTCCCTGTAGCATGCTCTTTTTAGGTCTTTAGGGAATAGACCGAGAAGGGGAATAGCTGGGTCAAATGGTGGCTCCATTCCCAGCTTTCCAAGAAATCTCCATACTGCTTTCCAAATTGGCTGCACCAATTTGCAGTCCCACCAGCAATGTACAAGTGTACCCTTTTCCCCACATCCTCGCCAGCACTTGTTGTTGTTTGACTTCATAATGGCTGCCAATCTAACTGGAGTGAGATGGTATCTTAGGGTGGTTTTGATTTGCATTTCTCTGACTGCTAGAGATGGTGAGCATTTTTTCATGTACTTGTTGATTGACTGTATGTCCTCCTCTGAGAAGTGTCTGTTCAGGTCCTTGGCCCATTTGTTGATTGGGTTGTTTGTTCTCTTATTGTCTAATTTTTTGAGCTCTTTGTATACTCTGGATATTAGGGCTCTATCGGAGGTGTGAGGAGTAAAGATTTGTTCCCAGGATGTAGGCTCTCTATTTACCTCTCTTATTGTATCTTTTGCTGAGAAAAAACTTTTTAGTTTGAGTAAGTCCCATTTGTTGATTCTAGTTATTAACTTTTGTGCTATGGGTGTCCTATTGAGGAATTTGGAGCCCGACCCCACCGACTGTAGATCGTAGCCAACTTTCTCTTCTATCAGACGGCGCGTCTCTGATTTGATATCAAGCTCCTTGATCCATTTTGAATTAACTTTTGTGCATGGCGAGAGAAAGGGATTCAGTTTCATTTTGTTGCATATGGATTTCCAGTTTTCCCAGCACCATTTGTTGAAGATGCTATCCTTCCTCCATTGCATGCTTTTAGACCCTTTATCAAATATAAGATAGTTGTAGTTTTGTGGATTGGTTTCTGTGTCCTCTATTCTGTACCATTGGTCCACCCGCCTGTTTTGGTACCAGTACCATGCTGTTTTTGTTACTATTGCTCTGTAATATAGTTTGAAGTCTGGTATCGCTATACCGCCTGATTCACACTTCCTGCTTAGCATTGTTTTTGCTATTCTGGGTCTTTTATTTTTCCATATGAATTTCATGATTGCTTTCTCTATTTCTACAAGAAATGCCGTTGGGATTTTGATTGGCAGTGCATTAAACCTATAGAGAACTTTTGGTAATATCGCCATTTTGATGATGTTAGTTCTGCCTATCCATGAACAGGGTATATTTTTCCATCTTCTAAGATCTTCTTCTATTTCTCTCTTTAGGGTTCTGTAGTTTTCATTGTATAAGTCTTTCACCTCTTTTGTTAGGTTGATTCCCAAGTATTTTATTTTTTTTGAAGATATTGTGAATGGAGTGGTTGTCCTCATTTCCATTTCAGAGGATTTGTCGCTGATATACAGGAATGCCTTTGATTTATGCGTGTTGATTTTATATCCTGCCACTTTGCTGAATTCATTTATTAGCTCTAATAGTTTCTTTGTAGAGCCTTTTGGGTCTGCTAGGTATAGAATCATGTCATCTGCAAATAGTGATAATTTAAGTTCTTCTTTTCCTATTTTGATGCCTTTAATTTCTTTCGTCTGTCTAATTGCTCTGGCCAGTGTTTCGAGAACTATGTTGAACAGAAGTGGTGAGAGAGGGCATCCCTGTCTTGTTCCAGATTTTAGAGGGAATGCCTTCAATTTTTCTCCATTCAGAATGATGCTAGCCTGAGGCTTAGCATAGATTGCTTTTACAATATTGAGGTATGTTCCTGTTATCCCTAGTTTTTCTAGAGTTTTGAACATAAAGGGATGCTGTACTTTGTCGAATGCTTTTTCCGCATCTATCGAGATGATCATATGGTTCTTATTTTTAAGTCTATTGATGTGGTGAATAACATTTATTGATTTCCTTATATTGAACCAGCCTTGCATCCCAGGGATGAATCCTACTTGATCATGGTGCACAATTTTTTTGATGTGCCTTTGTATCCGAGTGGCCAGAATTTTATTGAGGATTTTTGCATCTAGGTTCATTAGAGATATTGGTCTGTAGTTTTCTTTCTTTGAAGTGTCTTTGTCTGGTTTAGGTATCAGGGTGATGTTGGCCTCGTAGAATGAATTTGGAAGTTCTCCCTCTTTTTCTATTTCCCGAAGTAGCTTGAAAAGTATTGGTATTAGTTCCTCTTTAAAGGTTTTGTAAAACTCTGCTGTATACCCATCCGGTCCTGGGCTTTTCTTAGTTGGTAGTCTTTTGATGGTTTCTTCTATTTCCTCAATTGATATTGGTCTGTTTAGGTTGTCTATATCCTCCTGACTCAATCTGGGCAGATCATATGACTTAAGAAATTTATCTATGCCTTCACTATCTTCTAATTTATTGGAGTATAAGGATTCAAAATAATTTTTGATTATCTTCTGTATTTCTGAAGTGTCTGTTGTGATATTGCCTCTTTCATCCCGTATGTTAGTGATTTGAGTTCTCTCTCTTCTTCTCTTCGCTAGCATGGCTAAGGGTCTGTCGATTTTGTTTATTTTTTCAAAGAACCAACTTTTAGTTTTGTCAATTTTTTCAATTGTTTCTTTTGTTTCGATTTCATTGATTTCAGCTCTGATTTTAATTATTTCTTGCCTTCTACTTCTTTTGCTGTTGTTTTGCTCTTCTTTTTCTAGGATTTTGAGATGAAGTATGAGATCATTTATTTGTTGGTTTTTTCTTTTTTTAAGGAATGAACTCCAAGCAATGAATTTTCCTCTTAGAACTGCTTTCAATGTGTCCCATAGATTCCGATATGTTGTGTCTGTGTTTTCATTAATCTCTAAGAATTTTTTAATTTCCTCCTTGATGTCTTCTATAACCCATTGATCATTCAGTAACCTATTGTTCATTCTCCAAGTGATATATTCTTTTTCCTTCCTTCTTTTATCGTTGATTTTCAGTTCCATTCCATTATGATCAGATAGGATGCATGGTATTATCTCTACTCCTTTGTATTGTCTAAGAGTTTCCCTGTGACATAATATATGATCTATTTTTGAGAAGGATCCATGTGCTGCTGAGAAAAAAGTGTAACTGTTTGATGTTGGGTGGTATATTCTATATATGTCAATTAAATCTAGGTTATTAATTGTGTTATTGAGTTCTATAGTTTCCTTATTCAACTTTTGTTTGGAAGATCTGTCCAGTGGTGAGAGAGGTGTGTTGAAGTCTCCCATGATTATTGTATGGTGGTCTATTAGACTCTTGAACTTGAGAAGAGTTTGTTTGATGAACATAGCTGCACCATTGTTTGGGGCATATATATTTATGATTGTTATGTCTTGTTGGTGTATGGTTCCCTTGAGCAGTATGTAGTGTCCCTCTTTATCCCTTTTGATTAACTTTGGCTTAAAATCTATTTTATTTGATATGAGTATGGATACTCCTGCTTGTTTCCGAAGTCCATATGAGTGATATGATTTTTCCCAACCTTTCACCTTCAGCCTATGTATGTCTTTTCCTATCAAATGCGTCTCCTGTAGGCAGCATATTGTTGGGTCTTGTTTTGTGATCCATTCTACTAGCCTGTGTCTCTTAATTGGTGAGTTTAAGCCATTAACATTTAGGGTTATTATTGAGATATGGGTTGTTCTTCCAGCCATATTTGTTTATTTATGTTACTAAACATGGTTTGTTTTCCACTTTGATTATTTTCCCCCCTTTAGTGTCCTACCTCCCACTGTTGGTTTTCATTGTTATTTTCCATTTCCTCTTCCTGTAATGTTTTGCCAAGGATGTTTTGAAGAGATGGTTTTCTAGCTGCAAATTCTTTTAACTTTTGTTTATCGTGGAAGGTTTTAATTTCATCTTCCATCCTGAAGCTTAATTTCGCTGGAAACACAATTCTTGGTTGGAACCCATTTTCTTTCAGTGTTTGAAATATGTTATTCCAGGATCTTCTAGCTTTCAGAGTCTGTGTTGAAAGATCAGCTGTTATCCTGATTGGCTTACCCCTAAATGTGATCTGCTTCCTTTCTCTTGTAGCTTTTAAAATTCTCTCCTTGTTCTGTATGTTGGGCATCTTCATTATAATGTGTCTAGGTGTGGGTCTCTTATGATTTTGCACATTCGGCGTCCTGTAGGCTTCTAGGATTTGGGGTTCTGTCTCATTCTTCAAATCTGGGAAGTTTTCTCGAATTATTGTGACAGTGGTTTTTATCAACCAGACTCTTATCATCTCTTCTGATAATCCCCTACCTGACCCCATCTCCACCCCTGTCCCACCCTACCCACAGTCTCTGGGAAAACTGACCTTCCTCATACCAGGTGCATCACCAGCAAACCGGTCATGGTACCGCTATGAGGGGTCTGGGGCGTGGGCAATGAACCCAAGCAAGGTGGAGGGTGAGACTGTGCATGGGTGAGCCGGTCAGAAGTGGGCAGACAGCAGGGTGTGCTGCAGGCTCTGGGCCCATGTCACCAGGGTTCACAGGATCTTGCTGCCTTTTAGGGAGCTCACTAGGATTCTTCTCCTACACCCCCTTTCTTGCTTAAGCTACTCTGAATTGGGCTTCTGTCACCGGAACCTGGAAGAATTCTCACCTCATTGGTGCCCAGTGTCCTCACTGGTAAAATGAGGATAGTGGTACCTATTGGGTTTTCTTTTGTGAGAACTGCTACTCAAGAGCCCCTAATGCTCTGAAGATCTTAATTCCTTGCATTTCAGTTTTATACCACCTAGCTCTTCCTTGGGATCCAGCTAGACTCCCAGGACTTGATGAGCTCTCTGTGTCCCATGTTGAACCAGCAATCCAGGTGGGCATGTGACTTTGTCCCCTGCTCAGGAGATGCTCAGCAAGTGAACCAACTGGGGCTCCATTATGCAGATCTAGCATGAGGGGAGAAGAGGTCTCACATTTTAAATATACAGAGCCGTGATTTCTCTCTACTGCGGTCTCAATCTATCTGCCTATAGAATAAGATTTGCACAGTGGTGTGGGGAACTGAGCCGCTTGTGATTTAAGGATGCAAATTGCTTTTTAATTTGGAAGGGAAAAAACCGCTGGGTCTCGCGCAGGGCTTCTCTTTAGACGTACAGCCCGTCCTGGTGAATTACCCTTCTGGCTACAGGGCATCAGTTAAAGACTCTCTCGTGCGCCCTATAACTCTGGGAGGTCGGTAATTGCCGCACTAACTCCTGAATTCCCCTCCGGCCAGAGCACTACGATCCATTCTCATTTAGCAAATCTACTCAGGATTTATGACTTCCTTTTAGACTTACTTCAACCTTAAATTTTCCCCTTTCATAAAGTCCTTGATGTTCTCATACATTTGCACCCTGGAGGCCACCCCACACCCCACACCTCTGCTAAGTGTGCATGTATGCGCGCGCACGCGCACGTGCCTATAAGTGCATGTACCTTACATGTGTAGGCATTTATTTGTATATAACTGCTTATATGTGTAGACTTGTAAATTATATGCATACATCTATGGAAAATATGCAACATATTGTGAATATGAAATGCATATGGGTATATAAATACACATATAAACATGTGCACACTCACATACATATGTCTGTATAAATGTATAAGTTACGTGTGAGTGTGACTGCATCCTTAAGGAGAGGTAGATATGACCTCCCATTTAATAGGTGGGGACACCGAGGCTCAGAGATGGAGAGTATTTGTGTGCGTGGTGCTGCTGGGAATGGGACAGAGCCTCCTACCTTCATCCTAAGCATGCCCCCACCACTGAGCTATTCCCCCAGTCTATTTATTTTTTTATTTTTTGATTATCCACATAACAAGATAGAGCTCATATTTAAGAATAAAAAGTTGCTTTGAATAAAAACCTGTACTTTTAACGACTGTGCCCCCCTGTTCCCCCCCTTTGAGTCGAGCAGAGCCTGGCTACAAGCACCCCTTGTGGTGGACCACTAGAGACCCTTCTGGTTGACATAGGTCCGCACAGGCACACTCCTGGGGGCACCTCTTCAGGCCCAAGAGGAGTCCTGACTGCCACGTAGCCCTCTGCTGCCACCTGGTGGACCACATGACCCTCAGAGACTGGGAAATGCTTGGTCCAGACACCCTGACCTGCCAGCTCACCCTCTCCAAAGGAGGTCGCCTATAGGTGGCATGAATTTTCTACCCGAGTCCTCAAGGGACAGACTGCTTTCTCCCTCAGGAGAAATGGACCGACAACTGGGTCTGGAGTTCTGCCCAGGAATCAATGTTAAGGTCAATGGTCTCTGACTCCCTGTTTGGTTTTGTCTTCAGGGTTGAACATCATCGGGAGGGGCTTGTTTGCTATAAGCATTCTCCTCCCTGCACTGTCCCTTCCGAGTCCTCAGAGATGCCAGACAGTGCAGTCTTTGAGGTCACAGGAGTGAGGTCTTTTCATAATTGAAACCCAATCTGTGTGCGCGTGGATGACATCACCGGTGATAACGACGGTGACCCCTCCCCTCACACCTGCCTCCCTCACAGGTGGCTGGTCCTCACTTGGAACATGACCCGAAGGAGCACTTTCCCTCTGTCCCCTGCTCCCAGTGCACCCTCCACACACCCTGCCTGCCCCATGGCTGGGGAGCACCTGGTCACCTTGTAGCACAAAGCCCCAGTCACCCGCCAACACTAGCTGCATTTATATTTTCCCTGACTCCAAACAAAATGAAAAAAAAAAAAAAAAAGAGGAATAAAAGTTCATTTTCTCTTGTCCTTGGATTTTTCCTTCAAACCCTCGGCTTCTTCCATCCTGAAGCTCTTCCTGACATTGCTCTCACCGCCCTGAGCGAGCCCACGTTGCATTCGTCCTTGGCTCGTCTGCCCGTTGCCTTTTGTGTCCTCCTCCTCCTCCTCTGCTCCTCCCTCAGCTCCCCGCGCCTCCCTGGCCCTCCCTCCAGCTCCTCGGGCCGTTCCTCCGGCAGCTCCCTCGGGATCGTGCACCCACCACAGCTCGCAGGGTGTAGCAGGCTTTACCTAAACACACAGGATGCACAGGGACGAGGGCAAGAGTTTGCTCCTTGGTCCAAGCCCAGGACGGGGGCCTCCCTGTTAAGGTCCTTTGCCCCGTGGGAGTGGGTTTGCCTCTTTCCTGCCTCCTGCCCGGTTTTCACTGGCTCCACTCACTGAATTAGCGCAGGGATTTCAGCTACTTCACCAACAAACCATCTTACATCGTGGCCCTGATTTGAATGTGGCTTGTCCCCTCCAAAACTCAGCTTGGTGTTCCATTGCCCACTTGGCAGTGTAGGGAGGTACAGCCTTTAAAGAGGCAATTTGATTGTTAAGAAGGATCTATGCTTTTCTCCTGGGAGTGAGTTCTTAGGTTAGTTGTGGCGAGAATACATGCATATAAAGCGAGGCTGCTCCTGATTTGTGTTGTGTCTCGTCCATACTTACCACTGTCTGCCCTGGGTGGACCCAGCACAAGGCCCTCACCAGATGCAGGTGCCCAATATTGGATTTCTCTGCTTCTAGAACCATGAGCCAAATAAACTTCTTGTCTTTTTATAAATTCCCAGTCTCCGGTATTCTGTTATAGCAACAGAACACCACGATTCTCATGAACAAGTAAGAAGAGTGGAGAGGAAGGGGTTCATCTCTCTTCCCCTCCGCTAACAGCTCTACTCAATTTGACTCTCCCAAGTCAAACTGCTTCTGGGGTCTGTGGTGGCTTTTGTGAGGCTTTGGGTATCACGAGGGTCATGACCAAGAAAGCTGAAGCAGGACTTTCTCCTCCAGACACCCTATAGCAAGAATGGTGGGGGCTGGGGTTGTGGTTCAGCGGTAGAGTGCCCACCTCGCATGCTCAAGGCCCTGGGTTCGATCCTCAGCACCACATACAAATAATAAATAAATAAATTTAAAAAATTGTTGGGGCTGGAATTGTGGCTCAGCGGTAGAGCGCTCGCCTAGGACGGGCAGGACCCAGGTTCGATTCTCAGCACCACATAAAAATAAAGGTATTGTGTTGTGTCCATCTACAAGGGGGCCTCCTTTCCAGGCAGACCACATCCACGCCCAGGTGATGCAGGGATACGAAAGCCCAGCCCCTCACACAAATAGCTTCTCAGCTCTTCCCAGAGGAAGGCTTTGTGGAGAAGGCTCACAGTCTCCGTTTTCCCCATCAGCTTCCTTGACTTCTCTGCAATGATCCATGAGAAACTCCTGAGAAATCTGCAGCAGGCAGATTTATCTCCTCCCAGGGAACCGGGCCTGCCTGGGTTCTAGGAGCCCAGGGAGAGGATCACCCATGGGACAGAACACACTGTCAAAGAGAGCCACCCTCCTGATCCTTAAATGCTGGTGAAGCTGACTGTGAGCGTCTAGGACCTTGCTCCTCACTAAATGGCAGTTGCTGATCACTTCTTTCTCTCTCTCTCTCTCTCTCTCTCTCTCTCTCTCTCTCTCTCTTCTTTACAAGTGTTCCACTTCTTCTGGGGTCAATTTTGGAAATTGCTAGGAAATTATCCATTTCTTCTAGGCTTTAAAATGCATGCCAGAAAGAAAGTTGCATAGAAGTATTTTAATTTCTCTTGCGACAGTGGCTCTCTCTGCTCTCAAATCCTCATCTCTGAGACTGGGTGGGAAAACAGAGCACTTGTTGGTGATCAATAGCAGCAAGCACCCACCAGAGACTTCCTGAAGACAAAACGTGGATTTCTCAACTCAGCTACCGCAGTAGGCAGAAAGAAGCAAGAGGTGGCCGCTGCTGAGGCTTGGACAGTGTCCTTGAGAATAGTAATGGTCTATGCCGGTGCACACAGAGAAAATATCAGGGGGTGAGAGTCGTGAAGGAAGATGTGGGAAGAGTGGGAAGACGGCAACACGGAATCTAGCAGGCAAATGTTGAGGTTGTGGAAGGGGGAAAGGAATCACATAGCAAATACTAATAGGAGGAGATTTCTGAATGGGGTAAAATGGATCTGTGGAAATGCGAAATAGTGATCTTATTTATAGAATCTGGAAACGGAAGAAAGCAAGCTCTAGGGGAATTCTTATAATAGTCTACAAGGAAAAACTCTGAATGACTTCAGTGACTAAGTCAGCAGGGGCGGGGGTGGGGGTGGGGAAGAGGGTAGACAGTCCCCATAGCTCCTCCAGGATGGGGGGGGCAGATGTTCTCAGGGTAGGTCTCCTCGCCTAGGGGAAGGATGGACAGCCTCAGATTTGGTGAAGCACCTCGTATCCTATTTCAAATAATAATAGGGAAGTAAGTGTTTGATAGTGAGGAGCTGGAAAGAGACCGCTAGCAGCATGTGAGAGTTTTGTTCCTCCCTACCTATTAACAAGGGAGAAAATAAATGGGAAACAATTTGATAAATCATAAATATAAAGAGATATGAAAAGAAAAAAAAGCAGGCACCTAAGTTATCAGACTATATGTAAACAAACTGAATCATCGCAGAGAAAGATACATTTGTCAGAGAGACTTCAAAACTACAAATATTTAGATGCTAGATGCTCTTTGAATAAATGTACTTAAGAGAAATCGATAACGACAGGGTCAGTTGAAGGGATGGGAAGAAGAATAGCAGACAAACACAAAGAAACAAAAACCAAAAGTCTGAGAGTGGCTGTGCTGGCTGCAGTTCTAGCTACTCGGGAGGCTGAGGCAGGAGGATGGTGGGTTCATAGAGGCCAGCCTGGGCAATAGAGTGAAGCCTCATCTCAAGAGAATAAAAGCAAGAGTAGCAACATTTAATATTAAACAGGGAAGAACTAAACAGCATAAAAGGGGACATTGCATGAAAAATGGTATGATTTATAACAAACATATTTTAGAAATAACATAAACTGAACATATAAAGTCAAAAGCTCTTTAAAATATGAGAACTTGATTTCTAAAATTATGGAGAAATATTTTAATATTATTCCTCCAGAATATCTCACATCTAACAAATTACATTAAACATGGACACATACAAGATTTAAAAATTCAACCTTGATTTTATATATACATATATACGATATATGATTGTTTTGAATGTGCCATATACGCATT
The DNA here is from genome assembly GCF_047511675.1 of Marmota flaviventris. Taxonomy (NCBI): domain Eukaryota; kingdom Metazoa; phylum Chordata; class Mammalia; order Rodentia; family Sciuridae; genus Marmota; species Marmota flaviventris. The sequence continues at coordinate 104,703,592 of NC_092508.1, read as the reverse complement.
TTATTTTGATAAGTCATCTAAAATATTGCTCATTTTCTTTCCCTCAAAAGAAACATTTTGAATGTTCTAAAAGCTAGAGTTTTTATAGATATAAAGCGACATTCTCTCTCCAGATCCCAGTAAAATTAGAAATAAATAACAAAAGATGGCCAAAATCTTAAAATACCTAAAATTTAAAACAATCCTTGAAAATCCTTGGGTTGAAAAAGAAATCAAAAGGGAAATTACAAATTCTGTAGAAGTCAATGAAAAGACCATTTTATACAAAACCCATGGGTTTGAAAAAGCCTTACTAATAAAAAGTAATAGAGTTAAATGCTTCTATTATTTACAATTAAGACAATTTAGAGTTTAAGAAACTAAAACAAAACAAAACAAAACAATAAGGCCAGGAATGGGCAACTCACAAAGATCAAAGTTGAAGTGAAAGAACCAAGAAACTGTTCAAATAGGAGAAGAATAAAACCAACCTAAAAACATGTGCTTGGAAAATAACGGTAACATAAAATCTATCCTCACAAGCTCAACTAAGGAAAAACAAAAAGACCAGTAATGTGACTATAAACATAAATATAAAAGAAATAACAATACTCTTAGGATATTAATAGATGCAACTTTTGACAATTGTTCTTAAATTTGAAAGAAGTGGATGATTTCCTTGCAAACACAAATGACCAAGATTGATCCCAAAACTCGTGAACCGCAGTTACCACAGTAAAGAGTTAGGAAAGAGAGTAGAAGGCTACCCATTCAGTAAATAACTGGCCCTGACGGAATCACAGCTGGGTTCTATTTAAATATTTAATATTTATTTAATATTTAAAGACCAGGTGGATCTAAAGTCAAACTTCTCCAGATCCTATGAAAAGATGAATACATTCTTTATGAAGACAGTGTATATTAGTAGTAGTAGTAGTAGTAGTAGTTCTTGGGATTGGAATTGAACCCAGAGGTGTTTAACCACTGAGTCACATCCCCAGCCCTCTTTTTAAAAAATATTTTATTTAGAGACAAGGTCTTGCTGAGTTGCTCAGGACCTCGCTAAGTAGCTGAGACTGGCTTTGAACTTGAGACCCTCCTGCCTCAGCAGGGATTACCTGTGTGTGCCACCATGCTCGGCAAAGACAGTATAACTTCAATGCCAAAAACACAATAGGAGATTCTTTCTTAAAGGAATAATCCCATTTCACATGTGTTTATACTTGCAAACTAAGTATACACCAACAATGTTTAAAAGAAAACTAGGCTATAATCAAGCAGGGTCTATAAAAGGAATGCAGACTGACTCAATATCTGGAAATCTATCGACATAAGCCAGTATATTGATACGATGAAGAAAAGAGTGAATAATCCCATTAATAATTGCTGAAAGAACTTTTGCTATGTCTGCCATAATTCTTAATTAAAACATAAGTAAAACTGTAAAAGAAGAAAATTACTTAAATATGCATATCACAAAATAAAAAACTAAATCTAGTAACTACAGTAAAAATTAAACATTAGATTACAAAAACACGGCAAAAAGCAAAAGCAGGCTGGCCACAGTGGGACATGTCTATAATCCCATTTTCTGGGGAGGCTGAAACAAGAGGATCTCAAGTATAAGGCCCACCTGGTCAACACAGAGAGACCTTAATATTTAAATAAAATATTTGTAAATATTTTTTGCTAAGGAATTGCTACATCTCTAGAAACTCAATAGATTCTAATTATAAAAAGTACTCTTAGAATGTATAAGAGAAGTTAGTTAGGTTGCAGAATATAAAGTAAATGTCCAAAATCAATGGTGCTGATATATAACACACAAAAAAAAATGGAAAATGCATTCTATCCCCAAATTAGAAAATGCCCAGGAATGAGGTTATCAAGAAGAGCGTAAGACAGACATGAAGCAAACAATAATATCTTATAAAAATTATGAATATAAAATAAGAGCCAAAAAAAATGGAAATAAATTTTAATTTTCAAGTGAGGAGGCCCCGTACACCAATTTGGCATCTATAAATTCAATGCATTCCAAGTCGAATCCCAATAGTATTATTCAAAGTGGATAAAATTGTCTTATGCTTTGTATTTTTTAAACGTCTAAGACTAGACCAGATATTTTTAAAAAGAAACAGTGAGCATTTACCTTATCAAATCTCATAACATACAACAAAGTCCCTCGAAACAAATTAATGTGTTACTTGTGTAAGTCCAACTCAATGGGTCTGTGGAACAGAATAAAAAATCCAGAAATAGATTTAAAAATAAGTGATAATATGGGCATAAAGAAAAAAATACAGGACACATAGAACAATTTCTCAACCTAGGCTATCCAGAGACTATCCAGGGACCAGGACTGAGGGTTATAGTGAATAGGTCAGGAAGGATACAGGAGAGCCAAGGAAAATAGGGACTCTTTCAAAAATGGATATAAAACAGTTACATGTAAGTTAAGTGTAAAAGTTTTGGGGTTATTTTTCTTTGCTTGCTTTTAATTCTGTGGATATTGAACTAGGGCCTTGCATGTGCTAGGCAATGTAAAAGTATGTTCCTTTAAAATAAATTTATGAACTGTTCTGAAATAAAAAGGCATGAGAATGTGCAAGAGGGAGAGGTAGCCTGTGAACTGGATGAACAACCACAGGTGGGCCAACATACCAAACCAACCTGGTGGCAAGACTCAGAACTCTGCTGTCAGCCTGGTTCTGATAAGAGAAAGACATGTGTTGGTGGCACTTGCAGATAAATGAAAGACAGATGGGATCACTCATATATTTGAAGACAAATAATAAGATCCAAATCAAACCAGAAGACTTAGCCTAAAGCTATAAAGTGGACATTAATCACAATATATGATTTCTCTTTCCATGGTTTTGGTTACCTGTAGTCAAACTTGGTCCAAAAATATGAAATGATTCAAAAATTTTAAATTTTGTGTTCTCAGTAGTGTGATTAAAATCTCCCTCCATCCTAGGACATGAATCATCCCTTTATCCAGTGTATCCATGCTGTATAGGCTACCTGCCCACTCGTCCCTTAGTCATTTCTGCTATCACATGGACTGTCACTGTATGCTAGTGCTTAAGTTCAAGTAATGCATATTTTACATAATTATGGCCCCAGAGCACAAGAGTAGTGATGGAAAGAAGGCATCAGGGTATAAAGCAGAAAAGGACAAACTATGTATAGTGTATTATACTGTATGTATATATTTAAGGACCATTTTACAGATGAAGAAACCGAGAACCCAACCAGGTATGTTACTTGCCCCAAACTATAAAGTACTACAAACAGCGTACATTCGAACGCCAGGTGTGTCTGACTCCAAACTTTGCCGCAGGAAGCTGATGGGAAAGCAAGTATTAGTTTAAAATCATAGACACTTACAGCTGGAAGATTTCATGGGCAGGAGGTCAGAATGGGCGTGAACCCAGGGTTGACTCTGGGCACACCTTGGTTGCCACTACCACCAACAACAACCAGAACAGCTTTACTTAATTCTTTGCAATATTCCATTTGAACAAAGAATCCCGTGGCTAAAGGGAAGTCATTTAAAACCAATGATCTCATTCATCCCACTGTGGTCTCCGTTATATAAATGAGAAAAATGGAGTCCCTTAAAGGGATTCAATTGCTCCAACTCACCCAGCCCAGTCAGGTTTGGCCCCAGACCACCTGCAGACTATTTGTCCTGCAGCCTGGGACCCTGGTCTGGAAATTTCCTGGGGGTTGTTTTAAGGTAGGGAGTCCTACAGAGCCACTGCCTCTCCCCTGCAGGCCTAAATGTGCCCAATTCCTGACTCGCTGACTGCTTTTCCTGGCTGTTCTCTGGGGCAGGGATGGGGAGGGGCAGGGATGGGGAGGGGCAGAGACGGCAAGCAGGACAGGGGCTTGCAGAGAGCCAGCTCAGGGGCTGTCAATCTTTCCTCAAGTGCATCTGCTTTTGCAGAGATTAGTGCTACCCCCAGGTGCTTAAAAGCCCATTTGTGGCCCCCTGAGGGGTGGCAAAGCTGCCCCACACCAGGAAGCCAGTGAGTTGCTTGCTTGGCTGGTTTCTGGCCCATGCTTCCTTGACTCTGTGATGCTGGCGTTAGTGCTGTGCCCCTGCTTTCCCTCCTGACAGGGGCTGGCCTGAGGACACAGTGTCTCTGTCTTAACCATTCCATTGTTTCAAGAAAATCAGCCTCAGATACCAGGCTGGACTCCAGGTTGGGGACACCAGGTTTGATGTGAGGGAGCTTGCTCACCCATATCCCCACTCGGGAGAGGATTGGTTGGAGTAAGAACGTTTGTAAAATAATAAATGACACAAGCCAGAGATGGTGGCCCAGAGATGAGGCAATCTGTTGAAATGGCCAGCATATGGGGACACAAGGTGACATGGGCAGGACTGCACAGGCCTGGGGACAGGCAGACTGGGTTCCAGAACACTGTGTTCCAAAGCAAGCCACCTCCCCTCTGTCAACTTTGGTGTGTTTTTCATGCTTCCAAAATTTAAGACCCTTATGAACAAGTATGTGCAGTTTGTGAACTTGAGAAACCTCTAGTTATATAGGTTTTTGTTGGTGGTGGTGGTGGAAGTGTTATTTTGGGTGTTTTTTTTTTAGTTTAATGCAACAGTTTGATTTGTGGCTGTTTTGTGGTCAGAATTTCAGGAATGGTTCCCCTGGGCTGTTCACCTCGCAATCTCAACCGGGTTCACCAGAGTCAGAGGTGGACTGGGGCAGCTGTCTCCTGGCCTTTCGGCAGGCTCCAACTGCTCATTCGAAAGGCTGGCAGTTGCCGGGCGTAGCTCATGATGGTAATCCCAGCGGCTCAGGAGACCAAGATAGGAGGACCCCAAGTTCAAGGTCAGTCTCAGCAACTTAGCAAGACAACTCAGTGAGACCCTGTCCCAAATTAAAAAGTCAAAAGGGCTGGGGATTTAGCTCAATGGTAAAGCACCCTGGGCTCAATCCTTAGTACCAAATAAATAAATAAACTCCTAGCAGTTGATGCCAGTAGTCTGCAGGGGGTTCATATTGGGCTGCCCCCTGACAGCCTCTAATGACCTCCCCTGGGGGCTGGGCTTCCCCACAACATGGCAGTGGACAGTTACCTTTCTTACAAGGGTACCATGGCTCCCAAAGCAAGTAATCCAACCTGCCAAGTTTTCCTTGCTTAAAACTCTTAAAAATCTCAACAAGAAGTGAAATGACAAAAGGCTTTTAAAATAACATATTTTCCATTACTAAAAAGAGAAGACAATGGATAAACACAAAATAAAAGCCCTGTGCTGCAGGAACAGTGCCAAGAATTCTAGTTATTTCATTGAAAAGCAGTTTTGTCCTCCGGGGCCTCTACCCCGGTCTCTCTCATTCATACCTTCTTGCTGGAATCCTACATTTGTTTCTCCTTGCTGGCCATCGACAGCCTCTGAGGATGGAAATGGTCAATTCCTCAGCTCCTCCTGGGCCAGTCTGGGGAGGGGACTTAGCTGGTGAGACATTCCTCCTTTGTCTTCTTGTGACTCCGGCTTTGGGGCATCTGCAGGATGGTCTTGGCCGTGATGCTGAAGAGACCATTGACCAGGGCTCCTGTGTCCTTTATTGTCTTAATCTGTATTCCTGCAACCTGGCTGGGTCACCTTTAGTGACATTGTTTCAGGTGCTGTGCAACATTGGTCACAGCCTGGACACACACATCATGTAGGTGGTCTGCCTGGTTCTGCTGCTAACTGTGGTCTGCACCTTCATCTCATAGCTTCTAATTTAGGAGGGTCAGGATCCTGAGGTCAGCTGGGTGTCCGTTAGGAGGTAGGGAGCATTGTCTGTGGTCAGTTAGGAGAGTGGCACTGGAACTGTTCTCCTGGTCCCTTCTTGCTTTTCTCACTCTCATTGTTCTGGTATTCTGTTACAGTCACATGAAGAATCATTTCAACACAGTAATATTCACTTTACCTGCTGGTACCAGGAAGCCCTCCACCTGGACCTGCCACCTGTTCTCAGAGACATCCCATCTCTCTTGTCCCTCCTGCATGACAAAAGCACCACCTTAGGGCTTCTTACTGTTAGCCAGGCATATGCCTGCATCACGGCCCCTATTACTGGTTTCCATCTTCTCCTGCAATGACCTTCTGGTGCCTTGTGGCCACACTTGGGATATTCATCTCCTGCAGCTGCTGCCTGGGGGAGACTGGACCTGGTGAGTTTTGAACATCAGTCTTTCGGGCTCATGGTGGTATTTATGGTGCAGACCATGGCAGCAGTGCATCCAGGGTGTGAAGCAGTTGAGCAATCAGGTAGCAGCAAGGTCACCCAAGGCTCCCCTGGGTTCATCCTGTGCCCTTGCTACCAATCTGATTTCTCGACCTCAATCTCTTCATCTACTCAATAGAAAACTGGACTAGATGAGCTCCTAGGTTCTGATTTTGCAAGATTATCAGGGTCAAAGGTTTTTGTCTGAATAGTTTGGGCCAAAGGGCAGATGGACCAGCCATCTCCTTACCATCCCCAACTTCTCAGTGGGCCCGGTCCAGCCTGCAGGCACGGCCTTCTGAGGAGTGAACCTGGTCCATTTCAGGACTCTGGTGGCCCACAAAGTAGTGTTCCACCCACCCAACTTTGAGGATCATGCTCAGTGGCTGAGATCCGGTAACTCCTTGCTTCTTGCATCTGAGGGACAGTGACCTTCTAAAGAGAACTGTTGGAGGAGCACTCCTCCAAGGACATGCTCAGGCAATAACAGATATTCACCAGGGTTTCCGGAAGAGCAGAGGAAGTCAGGGGACCCTGCATGGTGATTGCAGCAGATACAAAGGGGACATGCGGTTGGAAAGATCGAGCAGAGATGGGCAAATGCAGAAACTTAGAGAAATTGATGCTGATGGGACACCATTAGCATTTGCCATCTGCCCACTGGCTGGCGTCAGGAATGCCCTGGCCCCATCAGGGACTGGGTGGGTTGCTGTTAAAGGGCCAGGTTGTGGGTGCGAATTGTCTGCAGTGCCGAGTGTGAGATGAGCATGCGCTCCATGAGTGTGTGAATTAGGGCACAAAGCAAAAGCATTCGCTTCTACTGCCTGGGTGTGAAAGAGAAAAAACAGAGAGTAGAGAAAATGTTCCCTAGTTCAGAAAGGGGAGTGGCAAGGATGGTCCTGAACTCAGAGAGCAACCCAAGGAAAGGGAGAGGTGGGGTGGTCCCAGGTATTGGAAAAGTACAGGAGCTGACATCAGGGTTTGAAAGACGAGCAAGATTTCATCACCTATTTTACTTTATTTTATTTTGCTTTAGGTACTGAGGATTGAATCCAGGGCCTTGCACATGCCGAGGAGCTCTACCACTGAGCTACACCCCAACTCCATTTTCCTATTTTACATAGGAGCTTACCCAGAGAACATGGGTGATGGTGGAGATGTCCTATATCTGCGCTGTTTAATATGGTGACCATGAGCAACATGTGGCTAACGAGCCCTTGAAGTATGGCCCAATGCAACCGCAGAAGTGAAGTTTTGGTTTTACTTAATTTTAATTAACCTAAATTTACATACCCACATGTGGCTGGTACCAACCCTGCTGGATAGCACAGAACTAAAAGGATTTGTTTCAAAGATACACAGTGAATTCATCTTTTTTATTCAAACAGTTTTTCAAATAAAAACACACAAATGTTCATAGCAGCCCCATTCAGAACAGCCAAGCGGTGGAAACAACCCAATGTCCACTGAAGGATGAACGGCAAACAAATGCAGTATTCTGGTCTGGATATGAAGTGTCCCTGCAAAGATTCCTGTGTTGTAGACTTGGTCCCTTGGTGTAGCCATGTCTGGAGCGAGGGCTTTGGGAAAGTGATTGGATCGAGAAGGCTTCACCCTCATCAGTGGATTAATCCATTGACAGTTGAATGGATACTGGGAAGTGGTAGGAACTGCAGGCAGGTGAAGCATGGCTGGAGGAAGTAAGTCACAGGGCATGCCCTTGGGGACTATAACGTGCCCCTGTCCCCTCTTCCCACCTCCTTGTTTCCTGGCTGCAGTGAGCTGAGCAGATTTTCTCTGCTGTGCCTTCCGCCATGATGTTCTGCACTGCCTGAGGCCCAAAGCAATGGATCCCACTGACTGAGACAGAACCTCTGAAACTGTGAGCCAAAATAAATCGTTCTTACTTTGAGTGTTATTAGGTATTTTGGTCAAAGCAACAAAAAGCAGGCCAGGCATGGTGGTACATGCCTATAATCCCAGTGGCTTAGGAGGCTGAGGCAGGAGAGTGGTGAGTTCAAAGCCAGCCTCAGCAAAAGTGAGGCACTAAGCAACTCACTGAGACCCTGTCTCTAAATAAAATATAAAATAGGGCTGGGGAGGTGGCTCAGTGGTCGAGTGCCCCTCAGTTCAATCTCCAGTACCAAACAAAAAACAAAAACAAAACAACAACAACAAAAAACCTAACATGCATAATATGTCCACACAATGAAATAATATTCAGCCATAGAAAAGGAATGAAATACTGATCCATACTATAGCATGGATGGCCCTTGAGAACATGATGTTAAGTGAGAGAAGCCAGACACAAAAGGCCATAAATTGTATGAGTCCATTTATATAAAATGTCGAGAACAGGTAAATCCACAGAGACAGACAATGGATTAGTAGACGCTGGGGTGGGAGGAAATGAGTGGGGACTGACTGCTTATGAGAACGGTGTTTCCTTCAGGGAGATTAAAGAGTCATGGAACTAAATAAAGGTCATAGCCACACAACATTATCAATGTACTAAATGTCACTAATGGTGAGTTTTAGGTTATGTATACTGGAGCACAATCAAACCAAACCAAACCAAAACAGAGAAACAAAAGACAACCTTCTCTCTGTTGGTTGCTTTGAAAAGGGAATGAAGTCCTCTCGTTCTCAGGAATCGCGCCCAAGCCTTGTTCATCCTGTTGCCACTCCCTCCCGGACTCCCAGGGCAGAGGGCACCACTCACAGGTGACTCCCCAGCTACCGCCCTGGAGCGGCAGGGAGTGCTCATCCAGAGCCATGCAAGGATGAGGTGAGGATTTCCTAGTCCTCCTGGAGGAGGTGGGGGCCTGGACAGAAGGCGGGCAGCGTGGTCCCAGCTGAGAGTCTCCCCTGGGAGAGTGGGGAGCGAGGACACTCCTGCACCCCAGCGCGGCACACGGGGCGGGATGATTAACAGCCCCTCCAGGCTGGTCCCCATCCAGGCAGAGTGCGCGGTCGATTACTCAGCAGGGCTGCTCTTGGCTCCGACGTCCTTTCTGTGGAGCAGTCCCGGGGTTCATCGAGGATGCTGCGCGGAGCTCCTAACCTTTTCCTGGCGGTCTGCTGGGAGCCGCGCCTCCCCGCACACCCAGCGTGCCAGGCTAAAGGACAAGGCACCATCATTCAGCAAGGGATGCCACTCAAGAAGGGTTTTGCCTCAGAAGTGACTCACAAATGAGACCACACGCCTGACTCCAAAAAATCAATCTTCACTGTCAAGGTAGCTCTTGGGACCACAGCAGGAGAGATCCCTTCTCCACCTGTCAGATGACATTAATTATGAAGATATCAGGTCAAAAGAGAAAAATGACCCCCAGACTAGGACATGTGAGTAAGGGGAACGTGGTCTCTGCAGGAAGCCAAGTCCCAGTCAGACCTCAGAGTCCCAGGTTACCTCCTCTATGCACTCTGCTGGATCCCACTATGTCCCCAGGCAGAGATGCAACCTTTAAACTTCCGAGCATGTCACTGCCGTGGGGAGCTTGCTGCTGCCCTCGAAAGGCTTCCAGAGCAAGGACCTTGGAGGCAAATCCACCCGGCGTCACATTTCAGCTCTGCCGCTTACTCGCTGGGTAACCTTGGATACATCGCTCCATCTGGCCAGCCTCTTTCCACATCTGTGAAATGGGTAGAAGAAAATGTACTCAACAAGATGGTCGCGGATGTAACAGAATGGCCCGTGAGATCATTAGCTCATTCCTGCCCTTGGCCACAACTGTTGAATTAATTGCAGCTATGATTATGATTATGTACGTGGGGAATTATAGCCATTTAAAAGTATTGTAGCCTGGGCTGGTGGTGGCTCAGTGGTAGAGCGCTTGCCTAGCATGTGTGAGGCACTGGGTTCAGTTTTCAGTACCACACATAAATAAAATAAAGGAAAAAAAAAAAGAAATTGTGATCATCTAAAAAAAAAGAAAAATATGTAGCCTACTTTGTGATGGTGAAGAGGTCAAGGGAGTTTGGAGGAGAGTTAGAAAATTTAGGAATGAGTCTTGGGGCTGCTGCAGACTAGTGGGGCAAAGTTCTACTGATTTTTTTTTTCTTTACTTTTTAAAAAGCCTTCATCCTGTCTTGGGTCTTTAAAGCTCTAGACTTCTCAGGGAAGCAAAGAACTTGGAGGCAGACCATGTACGACCATACCATGGATCCCCAACACTTTTCTGGATCTCCAGCAACCCAGGAAAGTCCTTCTGTGGTTCCACAGGGGTTGCTCTGTTAATTGTCCAGAAGGTGGGTCCACCCTCTCCGCCTGGCCTCATTCTCCCCAGCCCTCTGCTCCCCTCACTGGCTCAGGTGAGCCCCCTCTGCATGGCCTCTGTGTATATGCCCACAGCTCAGTTTCCTGTGACCCCACAGGACGTGCCCTCTGGCTGCAGCTCAGTTCTGGAAGGGAGTCTGTCTCCTGGCCCACACCTCACCCTGCAAGCACCAGACAGGGAGAGCCAGCCCCTCTGCTTTCCCACAGCTGTCATTTGAATGTCCATGGCCCTCCAAACCTCATGTTGACACCGAATCCCCAGAGCCACAGTATTAAGAGGTGAGAACTTCAGGAGGTGACTAGGCCATAAGGGCTGCACACTCATGAATGAGATTAGCATCTCATAAAAAAGGGCAGGAGGGACCGAGCCTTGCCTTTTCTCCCTTCTGCCCCTCTGCCCTGTGAGGACACAGCAGTCGTCCCCCACTGGAGGACAGGGTGGTAAGGCAACATCTTGGAAGGAGAGCCTTGATCTTGGACTCCAGCCTCCAGAATTTCGAGAAATGCATTTGTATTCTTTGTAAATTATCCAACCCCAGATATTTGGCTATAGCAGTGGAGATGGAGGAAGACTCCCATCCAACCTCAACTTCCCCACCTGTAGGGTAAGTTTGTTGCATTAGATGCTCCTCCCACTGTGACATTCCTGTTCTGAGCCTTATTATGGGTGTGCACAGAATTTTTGTTGTTCAGCTTTTGTTAGGTGACTCTACAGGGATGAGTCAGGCTGGGGGAACTGAAACCCCAGATTAATTAATTCTTCTCCAAGTGTCTCCTATTTATCTCACCTCCGTCAACCTTTGGGTCTGCTGATTGTGAGAAAACTAAGAGCAGGACCGTTCCAGGCTGGGTCCTGCCCAAGGCAATGTCAGCTGTCACACCCCAGGGTTGACCACTGGGGAGCAGGGTGGGGGAGGAGCCAGGGCTTCAGGTGGCCAGAGCAGGGAACCTTCTGGAGTTGTCTCCAAGAAGTGGACAGTGAGACATCATCATTGGTCTTTCCCTCAAGGCACCAGCCTGCCACCCCTACCCCGTGTTCCTTAGTTCCTTAGGCGTGTTCTGTGACATCAGAGGTTTGAGCTATACTTCAGTATGGTAGTCACCCGCCACAAGTGGCTATTCAAAGTTCAATGATTAAAATTAAATTTGATTACAAATTCAGTTCCTCAGTAAAATTAGAAGCGTTTGGAAGCCACATGTGGCTCTTGGCTACCATGTTAGTCAGCGGCACTAGAGAACATTCTCACCATCACACTGGAGGGAGCACAGCCCCACTCAGTGTATAGAGGGAGGTCACACATCCCTGGATCCTGAGGGCTCACATCAGTCACTCTGATGTCCTAGCATGTCTAAACACCCCGTCCTTCTTCTTGGATCCTGGGGGACAGAGGAGTTGGGCTGGCTTGGCCAGGGGGAGCTGTTGTTAATGTCAGTTTCAGAAGCCTAGAATAGCTCCTGGAACCCTGGGCATCTTCCTCTCTCATGGAACTCCCTGGGGGATTGGAGTGGGGAAGGGTGTCATTGAGAGATAGCAACCACATATTTTGAGCCTTTCCTGCATGCAACAGTTCTGCTAGATGTTTTAGTTATGTTGACTTAATCTTTACCATCAAGCTGTGAGGTCAGGTAAGTCACCGTCCTCTCTAATGGCTCCTTGGGATCAGGGACCGCTGAGTTGATATTGGCCAAGTTTTCCGAGCAGTGCCCCAAACGTGGCAAGTGTTTGCTAAAGAAAAAAACGAAATCCCCTCAACAAGTTAGTGGCTGAAGGGTGGGGAAAGAGATTTTGGTGAGCATCATGTGGGCAGAGGCTTAAGTATGCTGGTATATTTGGATTTTCCCTCTTGTACGCCTGCAGCTGAATGGAAAATAACATGCCCCAACCTGTGGAGCATATCTGGACCCAAGTGCATCCTAGTGCCACCCTGCCTAGCCCGGCTTAGGTCAGCAGAACTCAGCTAAACCACGGACAAAAGAGTAAGAGGAAATGACTATTGGTTTAAGCCCCTGAGTTTAGGAGATGTTCATTGCACGGCATTATTATCACAGCGGCTAACTGATACAAGTAGGTTGTAAAGCAAAGTGCTAAAGTGCTCTGATAGTGACACGACTATAACAGCTACCCTTTAATTAGTCTGTGGCAATTTCTGGGTATTCATTTTGCATTCATCTCATTTACCCATCGCAAACAACATCAGGAATTGGTCCTGCTATTTTTACTTTACCAGACAAGGGAACTGAGGCTCAGCCTGAATGAGTGACTAATTAGATTGAAAGATTAGCAGGTGGCAGTGCTGAGATTCAAAGCCAGGTGTGTCTGTCTTATACATCATACTTTTAATCACTGCCCCCCCCCCATTGTCTGCTTTCCATGGTTCTAGAACTGGGTTTAGCCTGACAGTACCCCGGACAGCCCATGCATAGTACATAGGACTTTAGGGCTAGAGATTTCATTCCAAGAATCAATAGATAACACAGGTCTGTGGAAATGTACTCCATTTCTAAGAATTTGTAGCCAAATGCTTAATAATAATAAAAGGCCTTGGATTTCATTTCCTATATCCTGTTTATATTTGTGATTTAAAGATAGGACCCTTTTATTTTCTGTCTTCATTCCTCACACCAGTCTATTGAAAAGGACTGCTGGTCTCCCTCTTTCCTCAATATCTTGTGGATCTGTCAGTATCTCTCTGGGCCCCCACCTTCTCTCCCCCAGACCATGAAATCTAGTCCTCTGTAATCCATTCTCCCCTCTGCAGCCGAAGTGATCTTCCCCTAAATGCACAACTGACCATCTCCCTGCTCTGTTTCCCAGGCACTTTAATGACATCTCACTACTTTTCAAATAATGACAAATCACCTGCATGTGGCCTGCAGGCTCTGCATGACCTGGCCCCAGCCTCTCCAGCCTCTTCCCTCACCAGGCTCTCTCCTTCCCACTGTGTCCAGATCTCTGCTCATTCTGCTCTTCCTCATTCGGCTCCCCGTTGCTTCCTGTGATCACAGGACCTTTGTAAGTGCTGGTCCTCTTGCTGGGAAATTAACTCTTTCTCATCCTTCATATCACCCCTCCATCATCACTCTCCCAACCAGCATCACCTTCCCCAGACTGGGCTGGATTTCCTACCACACTCCCTCCTGAGCCCGTGCTCTTCTCCCGTGTGGACCTTGAGTTGGCTATTTGTGCATTTATTGTGTGGCTGTGGGATTATGACTCCTCTTTCCTCATTTACAGCCTCCTCTTTCAGGGCGACTAGAGCCATGAGATGAGGGACCATGCTAATCATAGTGCCCTCTACGTCCAGCCTGGGAAACTGTCCAGCACCTAGCATTGTTCAATGAGTAGTTGATGAATGAATGAATGAATGGTCCGATTCTCCCCTTCACCTGCTCCTTCTGCATCCTCCTTGACTCCTGGGTTTGGGTTTTTGGACCTAAAATTCTGGAGCCCTTCTTGAGTCTTTCTCTCACTGCATCTGGCTATGAGAAAATCCCATCAGCTCTACCTTTGCCATACATCTGGAATTCAAGGGTTTCTCATACCCTCCCCTGCCCACCCTGCTCCACCACCTAACCTGCTCTTGCTCCTCTGCTGTCTCAACACAGCAACCAGTGCAACTCTGTTAAGTTATTAGTCAGATAATTTCTTCCTGCTACAAGTCTCCCACAGCCCCATCTCAGAATATAAGCCAAGTCCTTGCCCAGCCTACTTGCAGTCTGGCTCCTGACCTCACCTCCTGTTGCTCTCTCCTTTCTCCTGTGCTGGCTGCCAACCACACCATGCCACAAACATTGAAGGCATGCCCTGCCACAGGGCCTTTGCTCCTGCTATTGTATCTCCCTCAAGTTTTCTTTCCCCAGACGCCTGCTCCACAGCTTTCTGTGCTGGCTTCAAATCTGTGCTCAAAAACTCACCTTCTCAACAAGGCTTTCCTATAAATCAGGAAAGAGGAGTCATAATCCCATAGCCACACAATAAATGCACAAATAGCCATTCTCCTTCCTACTTTCTTTCTTTTTACTATGTATCCCTTTCCAAAGTGCTATGTATTGACTTGTCTCGCTTATTGACTGTCTCTGCCACTAGAATCCAAGCTCCATGAGGACAGAGAGTTTGTCTTTCTGTTCTCTGCTGTATCCTCAGTGCCTACTATGCCATGCCTGACACATAATTGGTGCTCCACAAATATTTGCTAAATCAATTAATAAATACTACAACTTGGTTAGCCTTGCAAATCAGACAGCTGATGCCTGACACCAAGAAGCTCGGCCTCCCAGGCAGCCTGCTGGTCCCCAAGAGGGGGTCAAGCCTTCACTTAGCTACTTACAGCTTTTTGTGTCACTCCAGATTTGACTGCCTGAGGTCTACCTAACCCAGAGGTGACCAGCCACACCCCAGCCAGCTCCCTCCTGCCCCTCAGGACTTGAGTTTCCATTCTGCAATCGGAAACCAGAGTCAGAGTCAGTTTTCCCGGAGAAGGGGACACTGGCTTACATTGGGGTACAAATGAGGGGTATCTGGAGCTCTCTAGAGAGCAGGGTTGGTGGAGGAATGCAGAGGGGTCTTGATTAAAGTAGGAAAAGCAGGCAGAGTGAGGCAGGGGTGCCCGTGCCAGGGAGAAAGGGAAGAGGCAGACACTAGTGCAAAGAAGACCCCCTCTGAGGTCACAGCTCTGCCCAGGCCTCCTGCCTGGAACACTCAGATCAGAGAGCACGCCCTGAGGACAGGGGCTGGGTCCATGGGACTCAAAGTAGAGGAAGCTGGGTCAGAGTGAGGAACAGCTGCCAATCAAAAGGCCCCAGGTGGACAGGAGGTAGGAGAGAGCTGGGGGTCAGGGGTGGGGCACTGGTATGATGGGGTGGGTGTCAGTGGACCCTGCTCAAGGCTCACCCCTGGGAAGTGGAGGAGCTGATTCAAGCCTGTGGTCCCCACTCGGGTGGCTTCCCAGGCTGCTGCTGGAGTTCAGGCAGCACAAAGGGCTCAGGGAACTGATCCTGCTTGTGTCCCTGGGTCAGCCCGAGGCAGCTGACCAGGTGGCTCAGGAGGACAAGAGGCAGGTCAGGAGATGGGGGTGGAGAGTCAACCTTTCTGTCTTTGATTTGGGGACGTTGGTACCTTGGGCCTCCCTCCACCCCACCCCCCACATCCCCACCACCTGCTGTGGTCAGAGCACCCAGCCTTCAACTGGAGTCAGAGAAAACAAAGTCCCTTCCTCTGGGCATTTCAGTTGTCCCTTTGGAAGCATCATGGAGGAAACAGGAAGGCAAGGGTATGCTGAAGGGCACAGAATCTTGGACCTGTGAAGCCATTTCCTGCTTCTGCATGAACAGGGGCTTTGAAATAATCCGTTCCTAAGGGTTAGACTTGTGGGCAGTCCCCCAAATCCTTCTCGTAAGGAGGCTGTTGGAACTGTAGCAGGGGTGGGGGGGGTTGTAGGTCAATAGCCAGAACAATCCTGTCTTTCCTATAGAACATGCAGGCTGGGGTGGACAAAGAGGGTCAGTTTACATGAGAACCCTGTCCCTCCCAGCCCCTCTCTACAGAGAAAGCTGATGAAGGACCCTGGGAAAAGAGGATCGAGTTCCCCTTCCTGGGACCAGGTCAGGTTGTTGGGACAATGACGGGGTTCCCGGGATAGGTGTGGTTCTGGCACAGGCTGGGTGACCAGGGCAAATAAATGGCTTCTCACTCTGGGCTTTT
This sequence comes from Marmota flaviventris, assembly GCF_047511675.1. Lineage (NCBI taxonomy): Eukaryota > Metazoa > Chordata > Mammalia > Rodentia > Sciuridae > Marmota > Marmota flaviventris. The sequence continues at coordinate 104,687,391 of NC_092508.1, read as the reverse complement.
CTTCTCCGTTCTTAAGGAGTTATAAATTGTCAGCCCATGGGCCCATTGTAGCTGGTAGACTTATTTTATTTAGCCTACAAAGCACTTTCAAAAGATTGACCTTTCACCTGCAAATCTGGATTTATGTCTTTATTTATTTTTTGAAAATCAGAAGATTTAGCAACAACAGCTCTGATGCTGGCATGGCATCCATCGGCAGAGGCTGGTGGCACCACCTGCCCTATAATCTGCCACCCTGTCCCCACTCACCAGGTGCCTGAACAGGTCACAGCCACACTGGGGTCAGAGGATTTAGAATTAGGCTGAGCATCCAGGCTGCCTGAATCCAAGTCCCCATTCATTATACCTATGATCCATGTGACTTTGGGCAGGTCCGTTAGTCTCTCTGTGCCTCAGTTTCCTCATTTGTAAAAGGGGAGCTACCTTAGGGATGCCATGAGGGTTAGCAAGGTCATACATGGGAGAAGGTTCCCTGATACCAAGTTCTCAAGTCACACTTATTCTCCTTAACAATTCTCCTTCCTCCTAGGTCCCATGACTTTCCTCCTTTGGCCAGCCCCAGCCACACACCTTTAGCTCCCTGACACACTCAGAGCAATTAGCTTAACAACATCAGTGGCTTTTCAGAAGTCCGGGAGGGGGAGGGGGAGGGGGAGGATACAGTGGGAGGGGGAGAGGGAGGATATAGTGGGAGGGGGAGGGGAGGGGCTTTAGAGAAGACATTGTGTTTGGTATGTAGATTCACTCACAGGCATTTTCCCACATAGACATTCCTGTGCATCTGTGCACACTTGCATAGACACATGCATGCACACACAGGGACATAAATGCACAGACACACACGCTACAGGATCCAAACCAGTTTCAAGGACTACTCAGCAGGCAATGGGAGTTTCTGCCACACAAAACAAACAGGATCTGAAAAGCAAACAGTTTGGCTCTGTGGCAAACACAGGAAAGTCATAGCCCCAAATCTAAGACTGACCTCCACATCGTACATGGGCCATCCGTGAGGGACAGCTAGCTTCTCAACTGGCCTGAGCAGCAAGCCATCAAAGTAGGATCCTGACATCGTGCTGAATGGAAGGCCCTATTTTCTCTTCACCAGAGATTGACAGACGGGAAAGAAGAGAGGAGCAGCCCAGGGATTAGAGTCCTGGGACTTTAAAAAAAAATTACCTGATTTTCAATTCTTCGTTTCAGATCTATCACAGTTATTGCGGAAAGTGGTATTCTGTGCATATGTGTGTGTGGACGTACTATACACTACATATATGAAAGCGTATATTTCTATACATGTACTACACACATCATAATATTTATTGATGCACACGTGTGTATACATGTGTACACATACATGTGCATGTATTGAGAAGATCCTAGGAAGTGCTCGTAGGATGTGCTCTGATCAGCACTGGCTCTGCAACTGTAATGGCTGCTTCTCTGCTCCTTCAACCTGGGGCTCCAGCTTAGGTATGTCTGGGAGCAGGGCCCCCAAGCACCTAGGAACTGCTCACAAACTGCAACTGGGATTTCTTTACCACACTCCCCGTGGAAGTGAGGACAGAGCACTGAAAAATCTCAATGAGAAAGGCCAATGCTGGGCCAAGGCGGATGGTCCCCCGGGGGTGACTTACCCCACAGCTCCAAGAAGTTACCACCCGGATGCCACAAGCCTGACCTTCATCCAGGGGTGGGGATGGGGGTTAAGCTGATGGCTTGAAAATTTGCTTGCTGGTGTGCATGGGAACAGGAGGGGATTTGAGCTCCAATAATTTAGACACCTTATAATTAGCGTTCGCCAGTTTGCACTTTATCCTTGTGAAACGTGGTTACCCTTGCCAGAGGAGGGGAACGCAGTCCGTGTTTCCTCTGAACCAGTGCAACCTGGGCCTCAAAGGCACAGGCTACAGAGGAATGACAATGGCTGCCCGGTGCTCTCTCATCTAAATAATCTTTGTGCATTTGGATTTCACATTTTCTTTTCAAACTGGCGATGCAACTTGGTCTCCCTGCTAACAAAACACTTTCTTCATCCTACACCGAATCCCTCAGCAAATCCTCAAATATCTTTGCAAATCTCAAAGATATTAAGGCATTTAACTTTTTTTTTTATTTAGACCTTTGAAGTATGCTGTGACTGGAATAATTTTAGAGTTAAAAACCTGTCGACTGCATAGAAAATTAAGGAAACCGCCTGTCACCCTGGTAGCTGGGCTGATAACTAATTACTTATAGATTTTAAGTCAAATTTGAGAAAGATAAATATTTAAATAAAACATATAATCATTTAGAAATACCGCTAAGTGTTTTGTAATTATTGTGTTGGAAGGAATCATGTTCAGATGGTGCATTCCGTCATCTGTGATGGGCTGGGCAGTGGCCAGGAAGAGGGGCTGCTTTAGAGAGATGTCGGGCTGTTCTTGAGTGTGTGTGTGTGTGTGTGCATGCACATATGTGTTTTCATTAAGGTATTAAAGGACAGTGTAATACTTGGAAATACTTACTTCTTTTTTCTACCTTAGGAGGTGCTGGGGTTCAAACCCAGAGCTTTGCACATGCTAGGCAAGCACTCTACCACTGAGCTACGATCCCAGCCCAGTGCTTAGAAATACTAAGTTCTGATCAAAAGGGCTAAATTTATCCCAGGAGCTTTCAGCTCTATCGATCCCATCTCCAGCTCTGTTCTGGACTGGAGCACCTCACAAGTGGGTCTTCTCTGGCTTGGACTAAGAGGTCTTCCTGGAGAAGGAGGGAGAGGAAAGGTCCCCATGGGCTGTTGGACTATTCACAAATGCATTGCCCTGTTTTTCTCTTTTTTCTAGGCTTTCTTCAATTCCTGGATCTTTTCTTTTCCAAATATCCTCACACTGCTCCCCCATCTTCTTGCCCTTTTTACTTTTAATGCTTTAAAACCCTTCACCCAGATTCATTCTCTCTCTGAATTATTTGCAATTAAGCTGCAGACACCATGACAGTTCATCCTTCCACATGCATCCGCAGATGCATGGAGAATAAGAATTTTCTCAACAGAGCCACCTCACAGCACTCACACCTAAGACAATAAACATTAACTCGGTAACATTATTTCCATTTTCTCAGTGCTCTCCAAAAGGTCTTCTATAGCTTTTTGATCCCCACCCCCCCCCCCGCATCAATCCAGGACCCAATCAAAGTTGACCCTTGACATCTGGTGGTTAAGTCCCTTGGAAGTCTTTTACTCTAGAACAACTTACTCACATTTTATGTCTTTCATGACAGATATTTGTGAAGTTTTGAGGCCAGTTGTCCCATCATATGTTCTATATTCTAGACTTGTCCAATTATTTCCTCATGACTAGATTCTAATGAAGCATTTTTGCGAAGAATATGACATAGGTGTTGATGGTGTTTCTTATTGCATTCAACCATAAGACCTATTATTTCAGGCTCCATCAGAACCTTGACCATTGCCAGATCCTTTTCTTGTAACCATTCACTTCCCACTTGATAATTACATGAGTTCCTCATATACATGGTTTCACTTTCTGAAATTTTACTTACTTAAAAGTCAACCATGGGCTGAAATCATTAATGGAAAAATAAACAATAAATTTTAAATTGCACATAATTCTGAAAAGCGTAATGAAATCTGGTACCATCCTTCTCCTTCCTGACGGGGATGTGAATCATTCAATTGTCCAACATATCCATGCTGTATAGGCTATCCGCCTGTTAATAATTCAGTAGCCATTTCATTATCAGATCAACAGTCATGGTATCATAATGCTGCATTCAAGTAAACCTTGCTCCCAAAAAAGCAAAAAGAGTGATTCTGACAATTTGACTATTCCAAAGAGAAATGTTTCCATTAAGTGAAAAAGTGAAAGTAAATAAGATAATTTTTGAGAGGGAGAGAAAGCATATTCATATATTTTTATTACAATATGCTGTTATAATTGCTCTGTTTTAGTATTAGTTATTGTTAATTTTAAATTGAAAATTATCATAGATTCATTTTGGAAATATATAGTACAAATAGGGTTTATTGATACTATTGGAGATTCAGCCATCCACTTGGAGTCATGAAACATATCCCTAGTGGATACTCTGGGACTGCTCTAATAAACTGGGGCAGGAGGTGTGTGTGATAATTGTAATCCATACAAATATCCTGTTTTCTAATGACCCCTTATAAAATTCATTGATTATATTTAATTATTACATTTCTGTTATAATAAGGTGATGTTTTTACTCCTCTCGTTCCAGCTACTCCTTCTGGCTAGGCTTCTTCCAGAAAGATGAAGCTCTTCGCCCTCTTACCCTTTGATCCTCCCCTCCCCTGCTCTCCCTTTTCTCTCTCTCCTCTCTCTCTCCCATCTCCATAAACTCATTAATTTTTCAATGTGTTAATATCCATTACTAACATTATCCTTTCTGATGCTCAAATTGTCACAGATTTGCACATTGAAGTCTCCTCCAGCTGGGACCTGTGTCCTTTATATATGACCCAATTAATCGTTAAGCTCTGTCTCTTGTTTTTCTAACAAAACACGATATTCCAGGCAGTCCCTGTGCTTTCTAGCCACTTCTCTGCGAAAACTTTGAGAGGAGTGATGGTTAGAAACCAAGATATGGGCACAGAGTGTGTTCAAGCCTCCTGGGTGGGGGGGGTCATTGCTTCTTGCTTCTAGGCCCCATTCAGTGGCAAAATTGTAAATGCTCATGCGCGCACGCACACACAATTATACCAAACTTCCTCTTTAAAACTTCACCTGTATTAAAAAGATAAAGTCTTAGGTTGCCATTTCAGCCCTTATATCTCTGTGTTTGGAGGGAGAAGATGTTTTATCCCTGCTACCTGACATTCATTCAAAAGAATCTCCACCATGAAAGTACCTGAGTACTTTCATGTGGGAAAGACTCTGGGAATCCATTAGGGGTTACTAGGTAAAATACGAGATTCCACCATTAAAAGAGAGAGAGAGAGAGAGAAGTTAAAAAATACAAAATTCCAGTTACATTTGCCTTTCAGGTCATGAATAATTATATAGTATTGAGACTGGGGCAAAGACAGGTAGCCAATTATCAAAGAAAAGGAAGTGGGTAGATGACACTCGCCATCTCCTGGTTGCTAACAGCCTCTGGGAAAGGAAAGGATCACACTTTCCAACACAAGCCATCACCCCCTGGACCACTCTCTTCCTGCCCTTTGGTCACTTTTGGTCAAGTAGGCAAGATAAGGGGAGGAGGGGACATGAGAAGAAAGGAAATTGAAATCTATAAAGAGGCAAGACACCCCCACTCCCTTAGACACTGCTCTGGACCCCCTCCTCTCTGGAGAAGTCACTCTTTCTCTGTTCGATCCTTTAAATACAGCTTGTTTTCTTGCCTTGGGTGTTTACTCTTCAACACTGGAGGAACGGGACCCAATCCTGATTTTCAAGACTGGTTTCAGTATAAATATGTGCCAAATAAATGCGTTCCAGGGGACATACTTACACTAAAACAATTCACTGGGCATCTGTATTTTTATTTGCTAAATCTGGCTACCCTAAGATCCCAAGACTAATAATTCACCACGCCTGCCTCAGGAGATAACAGCCAGGGGAAGCAGATAAACGAGAAAATAAATGGGAGCCATAAAGTGTCTCAAGTGCTGGGTTAAACCAGGGCGAGAAAGGTAGCCTGTGGAGTGGGCCAGTCGACAGTTTCCCACCAATCTCCACCCTCTCCCTGCCAATCAGCAGCCGATCAGCAGATGGGGAAACATTCTATGCAGTTAACAGAGAGGATGCAGGAATAAGGGAGGAGGAGGGCGACGTTGGAAGGTCAACAAGAGGAGACCAAGGTGGGGAGGTCCTGAGCCATGTTGAAGAATTTGGGATTTACCCTGCAGACTGATAAACTCCAAATATATTTTGAATCCCATCAGAAAATATTATCATGAACTCGTCCAATATAAGAACTAATAAGTGGAGTTTATGCACAGCTCTGCCAAGGTTCTGTGCACACTGTCAGCATGAACTCTATCACCTAGAGAGCAAGGCAATGGGCACTGGCTATAAATACAAGTTCCAGCATTTTCATCTCTTGTTGTGCAAGTTTATCTTGCACATGGTCAGGGCAGATGCACCCATCAGAAACCTCTGTTGTAAGCACTGGGAAATCTGGTTTCCTACAGGATTAAAGCAGAATCAGAAAAAAAGAAATATTTTCTATATGACTCCCTGTTTGTCACGTCCCTGGACTGACTATGATTTCTCCAGTGGCGTGTTCATGTGGGGTCTGAATCAGGCCCATAATCTGCCTTTCCTGGAGTCATTTCCAGTGCTGTGCCTGTGACCCTAAAGAAAAGGCTCACGATGTCCACCCTGCAGTTCAAGTTTGCAGGCCTCTTGCCTGGACTCTGCAGAACCTGCCATGCTGGTCTCCCCGCCTCCATCTTGCCTGTTAGGAGTCAGTTGGTCACGTGGCAACTGGAGTGACCTTTCTTAGGAAATTCAGGTTCTACCACAACCCATCCAAAACCTTGAAAAGGGTCCCCTTATAGTCAGAATTGAAAAGAAACTCCATGGTCTCTATCCATTCTTCTGATGACACCTGACGCTGTTTTTCCCTCACCCAACAGAACTGGCTTCTGTTATTCCACAGACTCTCAGACTTCTTTCTCACCTCGGGGCCTTTGCAAGTTACTGCTCCCTGCGTGGAACACTGTTTTCTGACCCATAGATGGGCTGATCACTTCAGGCTCTCTCAGAGAGGTTACTCTTCATCCCCATCTCTGCACTTCCCCTAGCCCTGGACCCAGCATCGTTGGCTGCTGCATTTTTCTCCTTTGCCCTTGACATCCTACGATGTACCATATGTGCTTGCTTGTTTGCTTGGTCTCTACTGTTGGTTTCGCCTGACAGACACTAAGTTCCTGGGCAGCAGAGATTTGCTGTTGTATCCTCTGCAGTAACCCTAGAGTCTGGCCAGTGTTGGTGCTCCATAGATATGTACTGGAAGGAAGAATAAAGGGAGAGAGGGAAGAGAGGAAGGAGAGGATGAAGGAAAGTGAGGAGGAACAGAAGGGAAGGAGGGAGGAAAGAAGGATCTTCTTCCAGGTCAGAGTCAGGAAGTACCTCTGGGTGTATGGACACCCAAGGGAGGTCAGAGGAGATCCCTGTCTGGTCCAGCCAGGGAGATAGGTGTAAGAGATGTAGAGTCTGCAGCAGGGTTCCAGGCACCCAGATTCTTCTCTGGGAGGGGGGCGGCTTCTGTCCTGCTGACTACCTCTGCACTCTGCCCTCCATCTCCAAAAAAGAGCCTTTCCTGTCCCCTCTCCTGCTTGATAAGAATTTCCCAAGCATGGAGACTGTGCTGCCTTAGCTCCAGATGGAAAGGCAGTGTGTGGAGAGGGAAGGACACGGACAGCTTGGACTGACTTCAAGATGAGTCTCAACTTTAGGGAACTCGACTGTCTTCTTCTGGGTTCACAGTTGGAGGAATTTGTACCTCAAGCATGCTTAGACATGGGGAATGGAACTGGACACACCCGCCTTAAAGATGCTCATGAGGAATGATAAGGACCGCAAGAAGAAGTTAGCCCAGTGCAAGGCACATGGGCATAGGAGAGGCTCGACAGATGTCCGCTATGGCATTAGTATTGCTACCATTGTTCGAATTTTTGTTAAGATGTTATGTGCATGTGATAAAATGCATAAAACTGAAGTGTGCAGTTTCATAGCTTCTCCCTGCAGATGCACCACGCACATTAAGTTGTAGATCCCTGCCCCTCCTCACACACTGAAAGGTAGCCCCTTCCCCGACCTCTGGCACCTCGGAATTTTTGCCTGCACGTGAACTTTATGTGGCTGTCCACGTGGAACACATCCTGTGCTCCCTAGTGCCTGGCTCCTTTGGCTCAGCCTCGGGTTTGAGAGATTGCCCCCAGGTTGTGAAAGTTGTTATCACTGTCGCTGTGACTTTTCCTGCCCCTCCACACCCTGGCCCTAATCTGGGGTGTCCATAGAGTGCCTGGGCACCCTCACAAAGAGGGGTGCAGGTTCTCCACCTTAGCTCCTGTTTTGAATCAACCTTGCTAACATCCCCTTTGGCAATCTCACAACAGATCCTCTAGGCATCCATGTACATTTTCTTACAATTACTTAAACATGTCTTATACAAGAAGGTTGCATCTGTCATGGATTCAGCCACACGACTCATAGATGAGACAATTAGCAAGTAACTCCAGAAGGACATAATTAAGCCCTCGATTGCCCAGTCCCAGGAGCCCCAGGTTGAGAGAGAAGAGAGCTCAGTGGAGCAGCGAGGAGCAGCCACCAGGAGCAGGTGATTCTGACAGCTGATGCCACTTGGACGGGCAGGGGAAGCCACCGAGGGGCTGGGTGGCGTGGGCAAGAGGAAGACAAGAATTAATGAGAAATAGAAAATAATTTAGCAGGACAGCAAGCCCCGAGAGACAAATTTCTTCTCCAAACGTCTCATTTGTCCACAGGAGACGAGGAAGGTCCACGGCAGAAGGTCTGGCCTCAGGAATTCATTTCCCTGCTGCTATTCAGATTCCCAGCGCGATCGATAAAAGTACAATTAGTGCACCAGATCGCATCCGATGTCTTTAACCTTTAGGTGGTGGCCACACGCATATTAAGGCTCTGCCGTCTGCGTGCCACCTCCCACACGGGGCAGGATAAGTCATCGCCACATTTGACATTTGATGCTATAATTTTAACATACCTTTAAAAATTCAGATAAAGATTATTTCAATTTTTTAAAGCTGGGAGCCAGATGTAATTGCCTTGCTCTGGACTTCAGATCTAAATCATTCTGCCAACTCATCCTGTAGTTATTAAGGACTTTATCATCGGGATGTGTATGGCATACGGTGCAGGCTAGAAGGCTCCCGAGGACTGGAAGTAAACCTTTAAATTCTCCTAAGATGAGGAATGACTTTGAATACAGCCACCGTGAAAGTTTAGCTTAGTAAATTGTTCAACCAACTAATTAATTCATCCGTCCACAACTCTGCTTGGGAAACTACTGAATGTCCAGAATACCTTGTCCTCGGTATCAAACAGCTTTCTATCCAAATGGGAGGAGGTAAGAAACAGGCTTGGAGCTCTGTGTATCTTGGTGCCTGACACGAGGTATACAATGGTGCTCAATAAATTCTTGCCGAATAAACATACAGTGGAAAATACAAAGTGGCTCAGGACCAGCTAGGCCTATGTAGCACATGGATTTAGTGTCATGAGCCATCCCCCATCAGCTCCCTCTCTGATTTGGGCCACAGCTGGGGACCTGTCCCAGGTGATCCCAGGCTTCTGCAGACATGTTGCCTTCAGCACAAGCATCTCTCTGAAGGGACTCTGAAGAGCATCCATTCAGTGACAAGCCAGTGCAGCCCAGATGCCAGCAATCAGTGCTTCCCCAGGCAACCACCAACCCACGGGCAGGGAGCAAGGAGATAAATGCCCCAGACTTCATCATGGGATGGACTATGGTGGAAGTCCAGAGGACCCCAGCCCTGGCCCCTCAACGGCTCCCCCTTGTGTCAACCTTTCCTCCACCCCCACCGTCCCTTCTCCCATACTCCTATTTCCTCCAGGGTCACCTCTCCAATAAACTTCTTGCACCCAAGTCTTGTCTGGTTTCAGGGTAACCCATTCTGGTCCCTGAAAGAAACTCATTGCCATCAACCCCTCAGGAAGGTCATCCCTGTTCTTAAAAGAGGCTCGATGATGTGCTATCTGCTGAGCATAGCTTCTGAGCACTGCAGCTCTGAGGGGAGTGCCGCTCAGGGGGCTGGGACAGCTAGTGTGTCCTCGGTTGGGAATGTGTGGGGAAGACAGCTCTGGGAAGAGGAGAATCATTTCAGGAGAAAGGGAAGTTGAAATGAGTAGCCTTGCAGGGACGGTGAAGAGGGGCCAAAAGTCATCCAGGGTGTGAGGCGAGGTTACATGAAGATGTGAGGCCTGGCAGTGGGAGCTTGCTGTGGGCTCTGGCCCCACGTGAATAGCTCACCCCATCACTGTGAGGAAGAGGTGCACACACGTGCGCGCGCACACACACACACACACACACACACACACACCCTGAATACTTACCTATGTGAGATGCACTCATTGTGAGTGAATGCACAGACTGGTGCCCAGGGAAATTTGCCAGGGTACAAAGAGGTGAATTACAGACCCAGAGCAATATAGGAATTTGGGGGAAATGTTGGCCAACACCCAGCAGGAGTCCCATCACTCTCCACCCTGCACACACAGACATCCTTCTGTGATTGGCTGAGCCCGGCAGCCTTCTCCCAGGCTAGACCGCTACTGCCAATCAACTACAGCTGCTGACAATCAACTATTTCCCAGGTCAAGTTCCATTCAGGGCTGTGGTATCTATCTTCCACGTGTGAACAGGAAGTTTTGCCACAAATGATTCCAGTTCCCGGGAGCTCAGTTCTCCAAGGCAGCTGGTGCTGCGGGTGAGCAACTCTCATCGGAAAACACGCGAGCCACCAGTCAGTCTAGTTATTCTTCCATAGGAAGCTTATCCCCTATATCAAGGCCACCCATCAAGCCCCACTACTACCCCCAGACAAAACATCTCCTCTCCAGGGTGAAGTCTTGGTTCTTCCAAAATGCCCTCATGTCTTAGGGATCCATCAGGCCAGGATCTCCAAATTCCCCTTCTCAGAACATAATCCCATTTCTCAATTTCCACTGTCCAGTGTGGCTCCTCAACCTAAGGGATAGTCCTTCAGATGGTCCCTCATTCTGTAGCAGCTGCACTATCCCAAGGGACATTCAAACATCCTCTGACCATTGACACATCCTGAGACCTCCAGGGCTTTGGGGACACTCTCATCTCTCAGTGGCTCACAGGACCACAGTCCATGCAGCTTCTAACACCTTTGTCAGAAAACCAAGTTTCCTTCCATTTGTACAGCACTTATTGACTTTCTTTTCTTTTTTTTTATTATTATTTTTTTCTAGTACAGAGGCTTGAACCCAGTGGTTCTGTACTCTTAAGCTATCCCCACCCCCATTGAGCCCTATCTAGGTTTTATTTTGAGACAGGGCCTCATGCAGTTGCCCAGGCTAGCCTTGAACTTGTGATCTTCCTGCCTCAGCCTCCCAAGTGGCAGGTGTGTACCACTACACCCAACTGGCTAATTGACTTACAATCTGAATATTATTCTGTTATACTTACTCTTTGCCATACTTTTTTAACCTGGTTTTAACTTAATCATCCAATTGGCTGAGGTATTTTTGATCCCGTCGTACAGAACATTAGCTATTCTTATAAATTTTGTGTCAACATTTCAGCTTAGTTAATTGCCTTATATTAAATCACTGATTTAAAATAATGTTATAAAAAACAAAGCCAAGAGCAGGACCTCATGTTCCCCACTTAGACTTCCCTCCAGGGTAATAGTCTTTTGTTAATCAAATCTCTTTGAAGATGTTTTTTTTTTTTTTTTTTTTTCCACCAGCTCTCAAATCATTTAGGTCCTGCTTTTAAAATGAAATTAAGAAACTGTGTTGCATGGTTGGACAGAATCCAACTTGACTTGTCTGAGAGATTCTTAACTTTGAGTTCATGGGCCTGGGCTTCAGAGAGTCTGTGAAACTCCCTTCCAAAAGTTAAAGCAAATGTGTGTGTGGACATTGCTCACGCAATGGTATTTTGTTCATTGGTATTTTGTTCATAATGGGGTTCGTAAATTTCTTTAGATTTGTGAAGAACTTGCAAAAATTCCAAGAATCACTGGTCCCATGGCATTCCCTTGGGACTCTAGGTTGTAATCATCTTTTCCACCATGGAACCAGGTCAGTTCGTTGTGTGAGGGTGTGTTGTTCAAGAACTACTGCTGGTCCCTAGTGACCAAGGCTTCGCTTGCTAGTTGCTGGAGGAAGACAGCAGTTTTGAACTGCACCAGGTCTTGGGAGGCTTCCGGGGAGACAGAGAAGAATGGCATCTTTGGTCAAGGAGTGAGGGACTGAGAAATGTATTCTACCAGCTTCCTCAAGATCCCATTGAGAGATTTGCTCTGTTTTACAGATGAGAAGTTTCTCTGTGGTATGGCACAGGATGCATCTGGAAGCCTTTTTATTCACCTGGTTCTCTGACATGATAGTAACTGTTTTGCAGTACTTTGAGGATGCAAAGCATTGACCCAGGTTCGTGTACTCAGCATGGAGTATGACTGCCGCAAATTACTCAAACATTCTGTCCTGATCCCAAAGGACCAACTAATGTGCTGGTCTGTAATCTGTAGTTTCTTACCTGAAGCTCCACAACTCTGATTAGTTTCAGGAAAGAATTTTATCAAAAGAAAAGAGAGCTATCTCGGGGAGTTTAGGAAGCAGTAGAAAAAGAAATTGGAAGCCCCCATAACAGGGGTGCTAAGTGCATACTTTGGTTTGGATAAGTGACCACCAGAAGCTCATGGGTCAAATGATTGGTGCCCATGGTGTGCTATCAGGAGGTAATAGAACCATGAAGAGACAGGGCCCTGTCCATAATTATGCCTTTAGGTCATTGGACGTATTCCCTGAAGAGGGTTATGGGGCTCCGATCCCTTCCTCTTTCTCTTTCGCTTCGTTTGAGCAGTCTTCTCCCAACATACACTCATCACAGGCCCAAAACATCACAGGACCAAAACAATGGGGCCAGTTGATCATGAACTTGAACCTCCAAAACTGTGAATCAAAATAACTCTTTTCTCTTCATGAGTTAATTATCTCAGGGATTTTGTTATAGTAACAGAAAGCTGACTAACATGACATATTCTCTCTGAGGGGCTGCTTGATTCTGTGAGACTACACTGTTCTTTTCATTTCAAACTCACCAACTTTCTCTCCTGGCCTTGGCAGAAAATAGCCACCCAGGACCACATTGCCTTCTAGATTCAATACACCGACCTTGGTGTGCCACAGCTCCAAACTTAAAATTCTCAGGAAAGATATCTTTTATTGGCCCAGTATCCACACCTGCTTTGATTGGCTGTGGTAAGGGAGCATGAGGGTTGCATGTTATGATATGATCATAGGGACTCATTTCTATGGGAAATGCAGTTACGAGAGAATAAATGTGTAGTCTACTAAGTCACCCTCTCTGCCAAAAACAGACTAATTCTATTCCAGATATGAGAAAAATTGTAAAATTTCCACATTAACTTAGTTCATCAATGAAATAATTTGCCTAAAGTCACAAAAAGGTGCTTTAGAGAGTTGATAGGTAAGGGTTGTTGTGGGGGATTCAAGAGGACTTGAAAAGTTCTAAATTTCTTTGAGAAGATTAAAAGGGTGAGGATAGCAAGCAAATTTGATTTTTAAAAAAAGTATAAGGCAGATGAATTTGCCACATCATTTATTAAAACACCACTATAAAGCTATCAAAGGAATAATGGATTGATTCTAATACCGCAAACCATTCCAACTGAAGACTGTATTTGTAAAACTTCCCACGTGAAGAAGCCAGACATATATATATATATATATATATATATATATATATATATGCTTGTTATGTCATAAAAGTACCTCTACAAATTAATAGAGGTGAAGAAATAAGAATTTAATAAAAGAAGTTGGGATCATTTGGTAATAATTGGGAAGCAGAGTTAGATCTTAATTTAACATTACAAACCAACACACATTTTAGGTAAATGAAAGATTAATTATAAATACAAAACCATAAAACTAGAAGAAAATACAGAGAGATCTTCCCAAAGATTAAAGGAAGGAAGTAGTCACAAAACAAAATCAATAGATTTGACTACATACAATTAAGAACCTCTGTACTTTAAAAGAAGAAACATCAAAAAAATTAAAAGAAAAGTTGACAAACTGAAACAATGCTTGCACAAGCCTTTATTTTTATTTTTTAATTGATTTTATTATTTTTTTAAATACACGACAACAGCGGAATGCATTACAATCCTTATTACACATATAGAGCACAATTTTTGTATCTCTGTGTATAAAGTATGTTCACGTCAATCTATGCCATTATACAGTACTTTTTTTGCATTACAATTCTTAATACACACATATAATTTTTTATATCTCTGTTTGTGTATAAGGTATATTGACACCCAATTCAAGTCTTCATACATGTACTTTGTAGAATGATGACCATCACATTCCTTTAATATCTGAATATATAATAATTATATATGACATGTAATGCTCTCATAAATTAACAAAATATAAATGGGTCAAGGAAATAATCAATCAATTTACAAAGGAAACACAGACAAATTTAACCAGTATATGTTTGAAAAAAATTATTAACCTCATTATTGAGTAAAACAAAATCATTTAAATAATCTACCAATTTACCCCACGGGTCTGGCACAGGTGTTTGTGCTTACCTAATAGTATCCCATGTGGGTGAAGATACAATGATCGGAAAGTCAAATTGATAAACAATTTCTGGGATAACCTGGCAATTCATAACAAGTATCATAAATTGTTTAGACATCTATCCTAAGAAAATAATAATTGAAACGCATGGCATTTATGTTGAAGGATATTCTTCTCCATACTGAGGACCGGAATAGAAAACAAATGCCCAGCAATTAAATTTTGACTAAACAAATTATGTTTCATTCACATAATGAAATATTGTGCAGCTGTTATAAATGTTCTAAAAGAATATTTAGTAGCCTAAGAAATTTTCTCACAATACATTTTTAACAGCCTTATTAAGATACCACTCACATATGACACGGTTCATCCATTTGAATTACACTTGGTCCTCCATTGCCACAGGACCCACGGCCGCAGATTCAAGCAACTGCAGATGGAAAATATTTTTTAAAAGTTTGCATCTGTATTGAACGTGTACAGACATTTTTCTTGACTTTATTCCCTAAACAATACAACTATAAATAGTAATTACATTATAGTTAGGGATTACAAGCATCTACAAATGATTTCAAGTACACACAAGAAGGAGCAAAGGTTACATTCAAACACGGTGCCATTTCACATACAGGACTTAAGCATCCTCAGATTTTGGTACCTGCAGGGGTCCTGGAACCAATCTACAGGTATCAGTGATGACTGTGTACAAGTCAATAAGTATTTTTTTAGAATTGTCACTGAATTGTGCAACCATCATTCTTCATCTAAAAAAGAAATCCCAGCGCTCATTATGAGTCACTCCCCATTATCCACCTCCTACCCACCCCCAACCCCAGTCAACATTTACCAGTTTTCCTGTCGCTATAGACTTGCTTTTCTAAACATTTCATATTAATGGTTATAGTATGTGGCTTCTTGAAAATGGCTTTCTCACATACTGTAGTGTTTTCAAGATCTAGCCATGGTGTAGCATGGGTTGTACCTTTTATTGCCGAATAATATTCCACTCTATGAACATACTATATTTTATTTAAGCACCCGTCTGTTAACGTGTACTTGGACTGTTTCAGCCTTTGGGGAGTTTTGAATAATACCACTATTAACATTTGTGTACAAGTTTCTGTGTGGATGTAAGTTTTCCTTTCTCTAAGGAATATGCAGAGGAGTGGAATTGCTGGGTCCCATGAGAACTCTATGCTTCACTCGTTGAGGAACCGCCAGACTCTTTTCCATGCATCTGCACCATTTGACATCACCACCAGGCATTTGTGAGGGTCCTGATTTCCCCATATGCTCAGTGACATTTACCATTTTAATTTTTTTCATAGCCATCCTGTCTTACTGTGGTTTTGATTCGCATTTTCCTGATGACTAATGATGTTGAGCATTTTTTTCCCTGTGTTTATTGACCGTTTACATTTCTTCTTTGGAAAAACAATTCTTGAGACCCTCAGCCCAATTTTTTTTTCCAGAGATTAAACCCAGCACCTTATGCATGCTAGACAAGTGTTCTTATCACTGAGTTTTGCCCCTCAAAATGCCTATTTGTAAATTGTTATTTTAAAATTTCCTCTATTAATGAATTCTGGGAGTTATTTACCTGTTATAGAGACACATCCCTTATCAGATATGATTTGAAAATACTTCCCCCCATTCTCTGAGTTGTCATGTTACAAAAATGTATAATATCCAAGCATTTTCTGAGTACCTACTGTATGCCATGAAGTTGTAAAGTAGCCCAAAGACGCAAAAGACAGATCCTTCCTCCCAAGAAAGTGCTCATCAAGTATTTAAGAGGCAGTGTAAGGTAAAATGCTAGTAGGAGAACAAGCAATCAGGTCCTTGTGGGGAGGGGAGGTGGGGCTCAGAGAGTGGGCAGCAGTAGATAAGGAGTGGGCAGGGGGACATTGGGTAGAAGGACAAGAGGGTGGTGATGGGAATAGGTGCAGTGAGAGGATCCCCTGGGTTCAACCAGTCAGGTCAGAGTGTGGAAATGCCCTTAATGCTCTTAAATCCGCCTGCATCTCAATTCAGGATAGAGCAGGATTGGGGGGGGGGGGCCATTGTAAAGAAAACTGCATTTGGAGAGGGTATACCAGGCACCAATGGCAGAATCAATTTGCAGGGCGGGGGTGGGGGCTGACACAGAGGCATGGCTAGACTAGCTGGTGGCAGTGAGAATCGGGGAGCTCAAGGAATAGCCTGCATTTTGTAGAGGGAACTTATTGTCAGCCGCGTGATCTTGGGCCGATTCTGGCCCTTGCTGGGCTGCAGTATCCTCCTTGTAAAGCGAGAATGTACCTGTTAGGACTGCAATCAGCTGCAAGTGGTAAAACACTAGACAAGCTGGGACTTCAGCACCAGAGATACCAGTGATCTCTTAAAACAGCAGTGCAGACGTAGGCTGCTTTGGGTTGGTTTCAACATCCCAGTGACACCATCAAAGATTCCAGTCTTTTCCCATTTCTCAGCTCTGCCACCGTGGATGTGTTGGCTGGCAGCCCAGCACACTCCACACCTGCTGCCATCCTAGGAGTCCCACACATGCTCAAGATGGGAACCAGGCAGCAGGTTGGTCCACCACACCAGGCTCATCTGGACTGTCAATCAGGACAGTAGAGCTTCCCCAGCATGGCTCTGTTTCATTGGCTGTGACTAAATCACAGATCCCAGCTAGTGGAGCCCCTAGGAAAGTAGGACTCAGAATCATCCTGACTGGTATAGACAGTTGCTGAGCAAACTGCTGCCTGAGTGATTGAACCCTAGGGTGTTTAACCACTGAGCTACATCCCCAGACTTTTTTTCTTTTTATTTTTTATTTTGAGACACCGTCTTGCTCAGTCGCTTGGAGCCTCACTAGGCTGCTGAGGCTGGCTTTGAACTTGCAATCCTCCTGCCTCAGCCTCTGGAGCTACTGGGAATGGCTAGTTTTCTGACTGGACAAATGTTGGTGGTACGTACCATTAGCCATCAGGGACGTGCAAATCAAAACTACACTGAGATTTCCATCTCACTCCAGTTAGAATGACAGTCCTCAAGAGTACAAATAACAATAAATGATAGTGAGGACACAGGGAAAGAGAATTCCTACACAGTGTTGGAGGGAATGTAAATTCGTGCCTCCCCCATGGAAATCAGCAATGGAGACTGCTACAAAGAGCTAAAAATAGAACTTACCATATAATCTAGCAATTTCACTCCTTAGTATTTATCCAAAAGAATTGAAGTCAGTACACTAGTGACATATGCATATCCATGTTTATCATGACAGAATTCCCAATAGCCAACCATCTAGGCATTGGTCAACAGAGAATGGATAAAGAGTGTGTAGTACATACACACAATGAGCTTTACTCAGCCAAAAAGAAGAAAATCATGTTATTTTGCAGGAAAATGCATAGAACTAGAGATCATATCTTTGGAATAATTCCACCTCTGAGAAGTATGATATGTCTCCTCTCACGCGTGGAAGCTAAAGGGGATGACATACAAGGGGATCAGAGGAAGGAAGGAGAGGAGGGGAGGGGAGGGACTGGGGAGTGAATCTGATCTAATTACTGCTTGTATGTAAATGTAAAGATGCTACAATGAAACCACCATTCTGTACAGATAATATGCACCAATAAGAAAGAAAAACGAAGATACTGCATACGACCAAAATAAATAATTGCCAAATTAAAAACAAAAATAGTCGACGCGTTGTTGGGACCTGTACTCACCGTGTGTCACTCTGCCTGTCCCTGGCCTCTGCTGCACATGCGCAGTCTCACGCTTTACTTTTCCTTCCTGAAAGTTCTACTTTCCCACCAAATGTGGGTGTTCCTCAAGTGTGCAGGCCTTCCCTTCTTCCCACAGACCCTGTCCCTCCCTGTGACGGATGTCAGAGACCTGGAATTGGCTCAGGTCCCAGAAGGTAACTGGACAGAGATTTCTCAATCTCCTGGAGTCCTGAGGATTGCTACTCAGGGCCCATCAGGTGAAGGACCGAGGCTGATGAATGTCAACAGGAGGAGATGTCCACGTGGCCACCAGCCATCCTGGTTCCAGAGTTCAGAGGTGCTAAGGCTCCATATCTGTGTCCAGGGAGGAGCCAGAGTCACACGTGAGCCAGTCCCAGCTCTTGGAGAGAGAATTTATTACCAGAGTTCCTCCCTATAACTCACTCCCCATAATTCACTCCGTGTGCCCAGCTGGTACCCGCAGCCCCCACCTTAGCTCTGTGACAGTGCAGTATTTTGATTTACTTTGTTTCTCCTAGCCTGTATTTCATCCCTCAGAACCACCCCGGGTGAAACCTCCCACCTCCCCTTGTTGGCACTCCCTGGTGGCATCTGTGTGGTGGCATCCTTGTGTGTTTAAATGGACTATAACGGTTCTTGTTAAAATGCATTTTTTTTAAAGTGAAATTTTTATCCCTCTCCTCCGTGGAAAACAAGCATTAGTTTCCCTAAATAGACAGTAACCATCAAAATAAACACAAGAAAACAAACCAACGGCACCCCGACACTGGGTGATAAAACGTGTAGGTTGGAGTAGGTGGGAAAGTGTGAACAATTAAGAAGATGTAAGGAGGCACTGGGACCCTGACGAGGCGATGAGCGGTGACACCCGGGAATGAGGGTGTGGAGAAGGACTGAGCTTCAGTTATTCAGCCCAAAGGCAGGTGGCTCCGTGTTGGGTCCCAGGAACAGCAGTTAGATGAGTTTCAGGCCAAACTCCACAATCGGGGATTTTCTGTGTTTCCCCCTCTTGTTGGTGTTCTAAGTGTCCTGGGTTCTGTGATGCCTGGTGCCTTGGTCTTTGAGTTCCTGGTGTTTTGGGGAGCTAGGTGGCAGGAACAGGGGTGGTTTTTGACTCTGTCAGGAAGGAGTACCCACCCGTGTTCACTTTGGAGCCAATTCTAAGATGCTTGGGCCTCAGGTGGGAGAGCAAGAAATGCTAGGCCACAACTTGACCCTGTCCCCGGGTACCACACCCACATGTTTGGGTACAACTGTGTTTTCCTGAGGCCGAGAGCTTGCCAGGCACAGCTGGGGGTGATTGATGGGGCTTTTCCACAGAGGTGATGAAAGAGAAGAGAGGGGTTCTCAAGGGGGTGAATGAACCACAACACATTAGTTGTAACCCTGAGGATCACCAGACGCTGATGAATTAAGCAATTAAGACAGAGAATAGAGTGAAATCCAAGGGAAAGCCTTAGAGGCATGACACTTTGCTGTCTGAAGTCCTTTAAGTGGGCAGCTTTGAATGCTCTGGGACATGGGCCAGGAGGACACTCAATATGATAAGGGATATCTAAGAAGCTCTCACAATTGAGGCATGAGGGGCTGGAGCAGGAAGCAACACCTGTGAAGCCATTGGCCCTGGAGGTCATAAGATCTTGCAGAGGATTTATTTGACTTCCAGCTTTGGCATCTATTAGCTGTTTGATCTTGGGGATATTGCATAACCTCTCTGATCCTCATCAATAAAATGATACTGTAATCCCTGTCCCATAGGATTCTTGCAGAGTAAATTGAAAAGCACGTGTGGAATAAGGACAGTGCCTGGTACATAGTAGGTGATAATCATTAACAGTCACCTTTAAGAAGCCAGATCAGAAAGTCAAGAATTTATGTTTTCTCTCATTTTTCTAGAAAGAAAAAAAGAGGAGAAGGCAGGGAGGAAATCTACTGAAAATAGTAGGGAGATGGGTAGAGGACAGGGACCAGGGGGAGGAAGACGGTGGGGTACTGGGAACAAAGTGGATCAAATTGTCATGTGCACAGTGTGAATATGAAACCACAAAGTCCACTGTTACATATGAATTATAATGCATTATTTAAATTATTTTTATTTAAATAAAAAAATAAAAACAAATTTTTAAAGCAAACATTTTAATTTTATTCTTTTTTGGATTTTTCTGACAAGTTGGGACTACACTAGCCATATTTTTCTAAATCAACCCAAAAAAGAGCAAATAAAGAGGAACCAAGAGCCATCTGTCCTGTAACAAAGAGAAAAAAATAAAAAAAAAAAACAGGGAAAAGAAATTCACCTCTGGCCAGAGAGGGCTGAGGGGACAAAGTCATACTCCAGTGATACACTTCAGATGCAGAAGGACCTTCATGGGTTAAAAAAAAAAAAAAAAAAAAGGAGGCTCTCAGCAGAGGTAACCATTAGAGTGGAGATGGCATTTTAAAATCATCACTCTTGGTTAAAAAAAAAAAAAGACAAGAAATTAAAGCATTTGTGTTTAGGAGGAAAAAAATAGCTAGTTTTATAATCTGCCATTTGGAAAATCAAATCTATATTAAGGAAGAAAGCTGTGAGCTGAGGCAAGAATGAGGTTTCTCGGCGACAGCTTCATTTGTAAGTTCTGTGCGGCTCTTGAAGGTCACTCATTCCAGGGACTTCATCCCACTTCACAAACAGAAGACGAAGCTGCAGTCCCTTCGCTGGAGCAGGTTATACAAGGAAACGATAAATGTGAGCGGCAGCAGGCTCCTTAAGAGGCCTAAATTGAATTGCATTGACTTTTTACAAAGCCACAAATTGCTTATCTTATTCAAGTGCTTGAGTGTTTGCTTTTTGATGAGCTCGGGTACAAAGATACCTTGAAGTTCCACAGTGGTGTCAGTCGCCCCAATTTGAGCTGTCAGTGGAGGGGCCGGGGGCGGGGCTGGTGGGGGGCGTGCAAAGTCAGTCGAGGGCTCAGGTCTTCAGGACCTCCCCTGCTTTCCGAACCCTTACTGGACCCAGGGGAGCAAACAGGAATTATCCCAGAAGATGATCCAGAAAGATCCAAGTCCTATGAGGATGGGCCCATTCTACCCCTCAGATGCATCTGCCTCCTCGCTCACTCGAGCAGGGTGACAGATGGAAAAACCAAGCCATTTCTAGATTCGGGGAAGTGAAGAAAGGAGAGGGGAACAGCAGTCTCAGGCGACACCATGGGTGTTTGAATCTTTGTGAGCAGGGTCCCTGTGAGTACTGGAGTCACAGAGGTCCCCAGCCCTGGCTGCACACAGGAGTCCCTGGGAAAGCTCTGTGAGGCTCTCTGACCCTCCCGGCCACTTCCGTCAGAAGCTCTTGGGGGTGGGGTTCCAGGAATCCTTCCCTCCCCCAGGATTCTAAATAGCCCATGAGATTACACACCACTGCACTAAAGGACTAAGGAATAAAAAGAGGACACCAGTTGACCCATTAATTTAGGATGATTGGTGTTACTGAACTTTATTGAGATGATGGCTACAAGTTCGTGGCAGGCATGGTCACATCAATGACAGGTACCGACACTGTCATTCCCCATCCATCAAAGAAGAACCAGTGCTGGAGAGATAGCTTCTGAGAAGTTGAACAGCTTCTGAGGTTGAGCTCGAGAACATCAGGATGTTTGGAAAGACTCCTGTGAGCGAGGGATTCAGATGACCTCTGGCACCCAGGACTGGCCCTTGTCTGAGACCTACACTCACTACAGCTGCACCAGAGGTGAGGGACCCGCTCTGCTCGCTCCATTTCTAGGTGTTTCTCCAGGGAGTTAATGCAGACACCTCCCTCCAACCACAGGGGCAGTGTTGATGCCACCTTCTGGCTGGGTCAGTCCCTGGGTCCTCCAACCCAGAATCACTCTCATGCCCAGTCCTTTGAAGTTGTGTGCCCACCTTAGGTTCATACATGGAAGTCTTTAGGCCCCAAAGGACCTTTGAGGGTTACGCCTAAAAATCTGGATCCTTAGTGGTGGAATTCCATGCACTTGCTGGAAATCATTTGCATTCAGAGTTAGATGCGAATCACTCTTGAAGTAAAGAGCAGAAGGTTCCAGGAGTCTAAGGAAGCAACTCAGAAAGGAGCTAGATCACAAGCCCAGGGATCTCTGGCTCATGCTGGAATTTTTCTTCCCCCTTTGGAAAACACAGGAGAACTATTGGTCTTGCCCAGGCTCCACGTATGAAACATCCCAACCACCACTGCTGTTGGTACAGTGATTTGTGGTGCCCTAGGTATCACAGTCTCATTTGATCTCAATCATATGTGACTGGTCCCATTTTACAGTGGAGGAGACTGAGCCCCAGAGAGGTAACACATCCTACCGAGACACACAGCTGGTAAGTGGTTCAATTATTTTGCAAGCCCAGACCTATGTGGACCCATATAATGAATCAGTAATTCCTGAGCCCCACATGGCTTCTGCAGGGCAGTACTGCCTACTGGGGTGTTCGCAGGCCTCACCCAAGTATGCATACTAGCAGTGGCAATGACTTCCCCCTTCCCCAAAGTCTTCAGGGGCATTCATTCATTTAAAAATATTTATTGAGTCCAAAATTTGCACCATCACGGTGATAGATGGACAAGATGGATGGACCCTAAGGACACACCATCTGTAGAAAATCCTCCACGGTGGCTGTGTTAGCTTTCTGCTACTGTAACAAGTAGATAATCAGCCTTAAAAAGAAAAAAAGTTTATCTGGCTTAGTGTCAGAGGTTGCAGTGCATACCTGCTTGATCCTGTTACTTGGGCCTGTGGCAAGGCAGCACATCATGGAAGGAGCACATGGTGAAGAAGTTGCTCACCTCAGGTGGCCAGGAAGCAAAGGAAAAGAGAAAAAGGCCAGTGTCCCACAGTCACCTTCAAGGACACTCCCCCAATGACCTAGCTTCCCTCCACTAAGTGCCATCTCTTAAGGGTTCCGCCACCTTTCTAGAACTGGACATGAGAGCCCTTTAACCCATGGGCCTTTGGGAGAGATTGCAGGTCTAAACAACAGTAGTAGCCCAGCCCCCTGAAGTGGGTCCCAATGCTTCACCAACCTTTTTCATGCTTATCCTTGGGGTCCAGGACCCACTTGCCAAAGAGAAATGTGATTTGGTAAAAATTGCACAAATGCAGTTGTTCTTCTTGTTCATCTTGTCTGTCGCCTTTCCTGGGTGGTGTGCTGTTAGAAATGCTGAGAGACACTAGTTCTTCAGTCGGGAATGCATTACTAGTGTCAGTGAAATGTCAGGCACTGTGTGAGCTGGCAAGTTCTTTGGAAAGAGATCTGCTTTGGAACATGACATTAAGACTTCTAGAAATGGATGGATGGATGAATGGATGATCAATCATGGGAAGTAGTTGGAAGGGTGGGCAAAGAAACTAAGTAAATCCACAAAGAGAGAAGAAGAGAAGTTGATAATGGGTAGATGGTAGCTAGAGACATGATAGTTCAATAATATTTCAGTGGGGCCAACCCACCTACTGTTCCCCAGCTCACCCCTGGGCCTTTGCACAGTCTGCCTCCCTAGTGAAGTGCCTCTTCTCCAGCTCAGTGTCCCACTCCCTACAGCTCTGCAAGCTGGGATAGTCCCACATATCCATATCCCAGAGGCCTTTCATGATCTTGCCTGGCAGGGTCAGATAAGGTCTCTGCTGAAACAAAACAAGGCACGTTCCTCTATTCTTGCATTTAGGGCATTACTGGAACTTACCCGCGGACTTGTCTGCCCCTAGACTGCGAGGGTGTGAGCTCTTGAGGTCATGGTCTATTCCCCACTATATTCCCACTGCTTAGCAGAGCCAGTGCTCATGAGTGAGCTCACTATACTATACCTGTGCCCATGAGAACATGCAGAAGAGACAGAGGGCGGGGTGGGTTTCTGCCTGCATCCAGGATCCCCTCCCCAGGGGTTCCCTCACAGGAAGACCATTCCTGCTGGGCTCCACTGAGCTGATTTAAGGGGCCAGGTGAGAATGTGCCTAGTGCCTTGCAGGGTAATTGTGGAGGGCCTCCGTGATTGCCCAGAGGGCCCCAGGTGCAGCCTCGGCGGGGAGGCCTGCACAATGAGACTCCACACCCACCTCCTGTTAGAGCTAACAAAGACAAATCGGAGGCAGCCGCTGGAGTGCTTTGCCTGTTAAGTGTTAAGTAGCAGACTGATTGCTCCAAAGTTGACAAGTGACAGGGAGTGAGACGCAGGTGCTTCCGACAGCCCCCCTGGGGATAGCGAGGACGGGGCTCCATCTGGGGGGTGGTGCTCTGATGGAGGGGCTCTATCACATCTCAGAGACAGGGAGATCGCTGTCTTGCGCAAGACTGACCCCCAGTCCAGGCCCTGTTCCCTTGGTCCCCTTAAAAAAAAGTGAGGCCCTCTCAGTTCTCTGAACCATTTCCAGGCTTCACCCCCAAACCTGGAGCTCTCCCCCAGAAGGACCATCACCATGGAAAGTCCCCACCTGGAAAGAAGGGAGGTTGTATCAGGGGGTGGAGAGCGCAGTGTTCCTGAGGGGAAATGGCATCTTTCAGCCCAGCCTTGCTCCTGGTGGGTCCCCCCTCCTGCCAATGCCCCCCATTCTCTGTTTCCCAATGCCGTCAGCAGCTGCGGGAGAGCCACACAGCCAATAACTCAGGTCTACACCAGCACCTCCAAGAGCTCGCCATTTTCCCCTAACAGAACGGGTTTGCATGGAATCTTAACTGAAGTCCACTATGTGTGAAATGCAGATCTGGGTGAGCCAGGGAAGGGGGCTGGAGCCCCACTTCTTCTGCTCTCTCACCACAACCCCACAACAGCCCTGATTCCCCTCTGCAGGGGCCCGGGACTCCCCGCACACAGCCTGGCCTTGTGCCATGTCAGCGTGCCCTTCTGATGGGAGTCACGGGTTCACTTGGCTCCTCCCGGTGGCTACTGCCTTTCCAGCAAGGTTACGGGCAGTCATCAGACTCCCCACGCCTTCTGAGTGCAGTGCTGGCAACAGCAGACCCTGGCTGAACGCGGGT
Source organism: Marmota flaviventris (assembly GCF_047511675.1). Lineage (NCBI taxonomy): Eukaryota > Metazoa > Chordata > Mammalia > Rodentia > Sciuridae > Marmota > Marmota flaviventris. Next base: position 104,662,298 of record NC_092508.1, on the reverse strand, counting down.
CCCCTGATTAATGGGGAGTCCTGGGCTCACACACACACAGTGCTCCATTGCTCCCACCAGATGGGTGGCAGTCATTCTGTGCCACCCTGCCCTCTTTGCCTTGTAAATTCAAATAAATGGATGCTTCCCGGCAGGCCAATGTGTTCACCAATTTATATCAATGAACAAGATCAGCGCTGAGGAACTGCAGGAGACTTGCTCCTGAGCTCTCTGCCAGAGTAGTTCAGGCTGCATTTTGTGTGCACGCGTGGAGTGGGGGGAGGGCAAGGCTGGGGACCGCCTTGGGCCCCTGTAAAGCAGAATGCCTTTGTTCATTGCTACGGTTTGTATACAGTTTGAGTGTGTCTTTCAGACATTCATGCACTGGAACCTTGCCCCAGTGTGGTGGTGTCAAGTTGGTAGATCCTTGAAGAGGTAGGGCCTAGGGAAGGGTTAGGTCATTGGAGGCCCTGACCTCTGAAGGGATTAATATAGTTCTCCTGGAACCCTGGGTAGTTCCTGATAGGGAAAATTAGGAAAAGAATAAGCTGGCCCCTGAATCTCTCTGGCTTCATGTCTCACCAAGTGACTGCTCTCTCACTCTCACACCCACCCTCATCAAGATGCCATTCGCCATTTTTGATGTAGCCAGGAGGTTCTCACCAGAAGTTGAATCAATGAAATCACCTGATCTTGGACTATTAGCCTCTTTTCTTTATACAGTACCTAGGCTCAGGTATTTTGTTATAGCAATAGAAAGCAGATGAAAGCATTCAAATGGATTCTTCTACATTTCCTGAAATGATGATATGGGCATCCATATAAAGCACATACTTCAGTCAGTAGGGGAAAATCCTAAGTGCTCCTCAAATATCAGCAATAATTTGTCATTCTTTTTTCCCCCCATGGTGCTAGAGATTAAACCCAGGGCCTTGTACATGTGAGACAAGCACCCTACCAACTAAGCTATATCCCCAGCCTTAATTTATCATTCTTAATATGATGCTCTCCCAAGCTCCTCCCACCTAATTTCCACCTCCCTTTCTTTGGAAGCCCTACTCCTCCAGAAAGCCCTCCAGACTATACCTGCCTTCCTTGACCTCCCCTTCCCCTCTATTTGCTTTCATTGATTCTCATTCAACACTGCTCCTCCCTGCTTAGGAGCATGGGCTTTAGTTCCTGTGCTGGCTCAGGGTTTGGGCCCCTTCCTGTACTTTTTGTGATACCTCCACTGAGAACTGAGCAGGCAGGAGACATGGAGGGACTGATAGTTTCTCCCTGGAATATTTATCTGGGATCATTTCCTCCGTTCTTCCCCCTCGAAGTTCAATGAAGGGAAGGGCAGGATCCTGTTGTGGATGTACATTGGCTGATCCAGGAGGAGAGAAGGAGGGAGGGTGGCAGCTGAGGTTTTTGCTATCTGGTCTACCTCACCCTTCTCCCAGCCAGTGATTATATAATAGTTCCCTTCTCTGGGGACATTGCTGTGCCCAGCCCCAAGGTGATGGTGACCCAATGGTCATGCAGGCAGAAGGAGACAATCTCAAGGGAAGTGTCCTTCAAGCCTCCTTTGAAAGTCTCCCAGGAACAGCTAACTAGACTGGCCCTGCTCGGTGCCCACACAGCCCCCTGGACCTTCCTTATCCTGGTAGGCACATGTGGGGTTCTGCTGGCTGATGCCTCTGCTCCTACTTCAGACTGTGAGCTACCTGAGGGCAGGAGCTGAGCCTCACCTGTGGTACCTGATAAATGCTGAGTGGTGGGGAAGGATGGGGAAGTGGGTTGGCAGGCAGGTGAGTGGGGGAGGGGATGATGGGGACTGGACCCTGTTCAAAGTCTCATGCAGTCACACGAATATAATGAAGTGTCTAAGAGCATCGGCTTTGGGATAAAAAAGAAGACCCAAAGGTGAACTTTTCAAGTCCAACAGTTGCCTGAAATATCTATCCAGATATTTTGCCACTTTCATTGGATTTCTTATGGTTTTATTCTTGATGGTAGGAGTTATTTATATCTTCTAGATACAAGACATTTGTCAGATATATGTATCATGATTGTTTTCTCCCAGTCTCTAAGTATTCTTCATTTTCTTAACATTGTCTTTCCACCAGAAGAAGTTATTAATTTTGATGACATCTAATTTATAAACTTTTTTCTATTTTTTTTTTTTTGAGGAGTGCTTCCTGCATCCTAAGAAACTCTGCCTACCCCAAGCTGTCAAAATAGTCTCAAAAAACAAAAATCTATTTCCCTAGAAATGTTTCAGTGTTTGCTTTGATGTTTGGCTCTACTCTGTGGAGTAGGGGGGGGTCAAAAACTTTTAAAAAAAATTTTATATATATATTTTTTTATATTTGTCCTTCTCCTGCCCCAAAATTATTTGTTCAAAAGTCTTTTCTTTCCACTTATTGGATTATTTTGTTGTCTTATGGAAGATCAATTGACCATATATACATGAATCTGATTCTATATCCTTTATGCTGTTTCATAGATTTTTTTTAGTACATGCTAAAGCCAATGTGACATTTTCTTTATAATGTAGTTACAGTGTGTTTTGATATAAATTAGTCCAAGTCCTTCACCTTCATTTCTCTTTATTTTTCAAGAGTATTTTGGCTATCCCAGATTCTTTACATTTCCTTTTTAACTTTTTTAATCAACTTGTCAATATCTATGAGAAAACTTTCTGGGAATCTGGGTAGTTTACCAATTTAAAGAGAAATCAAACCTTAACAATACTGATGCTTCTAATAAATGACAGCAGAATAGCTTTTCATTTACTGTAGATCTCTTTAATTTCTCACAATATTTTATTGTTTTTAGCAGGCTTATGTATATTTTGCTAAGTTTATCCCTAATCTTTCAGAGTTTGATACTATTATAAATGGTATTTCCTCAAAGTTCAATTTCAAATGGTTTATTTCTGGACACAGTAAGAAAAAGATCTGTTTATTGACCTTGTATCCTGCAAACTTCATTAAAATTGCTTATTAGTTCTAGCAGGACTTTTAAATTTTCTATTTTAGTCAGCTTAGCATTACTGTGAAAAAGAAAATATCTGACAAGAACAATTTAGAAGAGGGAAAGTTTATTTTGGCTCTGGGTTCCAGAGGTTCAGTCCGTAGCCCCCCAAGTCCCTTGCTCTGGGCCCAAGGTGAGGTGATAATGGCCATCATGGTGTAAGGGCTTGATGGAGGGAAGCAGTTCTTCTCATGGCAGCCAGAAAGTAGATGAGGGATGGGGAGACACAGGGCAGATGAACCTTCCAGGGCAAGCCCCCATGACCCCCCCCCCTCCAGTCATGTCCTGCCTGCCTATAATTCCCACGCAGTCAGTCCACTCAAGCAGCTCTCACAGTCTAATCATTTCACCTTTAAGTATTCATGCACCAACATGGTAGCTTTTGGGGAACAACTCATATCCAAACCATAATAGTTCCTTAGGATTTTCTACATAGTCATGTTGTCTGCTAAGTAAGACAGATTTTTCTTCTTTTTTCTCAATCATTATAACTTTTAATTCAATTCCTTGCCTTATTTATTTCTTGCTATGACTAAAATACTGAATATATATGGTCCAAGTGGGCATCCTTTCTTTGCTCTCAGTTTTGAGGACACACACACACACACACACACACACACACACACACATTCTTATTAGGTACAAAGACAAAGATTGATTGCTGAATTGGCCTTTAAAAATTATGAGAAAATTATTTTTAAAAAAAAAGAAAAAAAAATCATGAGAAAAATTTTTTTCATCTCTGGGAGACATTTATTATCTTTTAATCAATTTTGATATTAAAATAGTCACACACCAGACTTCTTATACTTATCATTTTTATTACAAATTTTTTTGCCATTTTTATTTTAATATATGTGTCTTTATATTTAAAGTGTGGAGGCTGGGAAATGCTGGAGAGTGACAATGACCAAATTATGTTATATTTTGTGCATGTACAAATATGTAGCAACAAATCTCATCATTATGGACAACTATAACACACCAATATAAATATAGAAAAAAATTAAGTATGGAGATTCTTGTAGATGTAATATAGGTGGTTTTGATTCTTTTTGTGGTCTAAAAGTATCTTTCTATTGTAGATAAAACTACACTACAATGTAATTACTGATATAATTAATTTCATCATCTATTTATTTTCTTTGTTTTATCTTTTTTCCTATACTATGTCTTTCTTATCTTCTTTTGTGTTAATCAAATATTTTTTAGTATTTAATTTTATTTCCTGTATTGACTTTTAGCTTTACTTATTTATAATTTTCAACAACTTCTCTAGGTAACAATGCACCTTCCTTTTCACAGTCTATTGAGATCCACTCTAGGCAAAACGTATGACTCTTACAGATGTTTTTTTCCACATACACCCAATCTTTTCTGCTATTGTCATATATTTATTTCTATGTATGATACAAATCCCACAATACAATGTTAGTATTTTTTCCTTGAAGCTATTAAAGCATTAAGAAAAATAAAATGATAGGCTTTTATAGTCACCCACATGTTTCCCATTTCCTGTGTTTTCATTACTTCTCAGAGATCTTAGTTTTTATCTGTTACTATTTTTTTTCAAACTAAAGAATTTACTTTAATACTTTATGTACAAAAAGTTTTCTGGTGACGAATTGTTTATCTCATTTTGACTTTTGAAGGATATTTCCCTTGAATGTGAAAACCCATTTACAAAAACACTACAAAAATACTACACACCAATACTCCTAATAAACATTGATGCAAAAATCCTCCACAAATGCTAGGAAAACAAATTCAGTAGGACATTTAAAAATTAAATGCCATGACCAAGTGCAATTTATTCTTAGAATGCAAGGATAGTTCAACACCTTAAAATCAATCCATGCAATGTACTACATTAATAGAATGAAGAAAGAAAACACATGATCATCTTAATTGATGCAGAAAATCATTTTTAAAAATTCAACCTCATTTCAAGACAAAACAGTCAACAAAATAGTAACATAATGAAATTACTTCATATAATAAAAGATATACATGAAAATCCCACAGCTAAGATCTTACTCATTGGTAAAAGACTGAAAGTTTTTCCTCTAAGATTAGGAACAAAGCAAGAGTGTTCACTTTCACCCATTCTAGTCAATATTGCACTGAAAGTTTTAGCTAGAGTAATTAGGCAAACAAAAGAAGTAAAAAGTCTCCAAATTGGAATGAAAGAAGTAAATTCATCTCTTTTTAATTTTTTATTGTTGGCTGTTCAAAACATTACATAGTTCTTGATATATCATATTTCACAATTTGATTCAAGTGGGTTATGAGCTCCCATTTTTACCCCATATACAGATTGCAGAATCACATCAGTTACACATCCATTGATTTACATATTGCCATACTAGTGTCTGTTGTATTCTGCTGCCTTTCCTATCCTCTACTATCCCCCCTCCCCTCCCCTCCCCTCCCCTCTTCTCTCTCTGCCCCCTCTACTGACATTCGTTTGTCCCCCTTGTATTATTTTTCCCCTTCCCCTCACTTCCTCTTGTATGTACTTTTGTATAACTCTGAGGGTCTCCTTCCGTTTCCATGCTTTTTCCCTTCTCTCTCCCTTTCCCTCCCACCTCTCATCCCTGTTTAATTTTAATCTTCTTCTCATGCTCTTCGACCCTACTCTGTTCTTAGTTACTCTCCTTATATCAAAGAAGACATTTGGCATTTGTTTTTTAGGGATTGGCTAGCTTCACTTAGCATAATCTGCTCTAATGCCATCCATTTCCCTGTAAATTCTATGAATTTGTCATTTTTTAATGCAGAGTAATACTCCATTGTGTATAAATGCCACATTTTTTTTATCCATTCATCCATTGAAGGGCATCTAGGTTGGTTCCACAGTCTAGCTATTGTGAATTGTGCTGCTATGAACATCGATGTAGCAGTGTCCCTGTAGCATGCTCTTTTTAGGTCTTTAGGGAATAGACCGAGAAGGGGAATAGCTGGGTCAAATGGTGGCTCCATTCCCAGCTTTCCAAGGAATCTCCATACTGCTTTCCAAATTGGCTGCACCAATTTGCAGTCCCACCAGCAATGTACAAGTGTACCCTTTTCCCCACATCCTCGCCAGCACTTGTTGTTGTTTGACTTCATAATGGCTGCCAATCTTACTGGAGTGAGATGGTATCTTAGGGTGGTTTTGATTTGCATTTCTCTGACTGCTAGAGATGGTGAGCATTTTTTGATGTACTTGTTGATTGATTGTATGTCCTCCTCTGAGAAGTGTCTGTTCAGGTCCTTGGCCCATTTGTTGATTGGGTTGTTTGTTCTCTTATTGTCTAATTTTTTGAGTTCTTTGTATACTCTGGATATTAGGGCTCTATCTGAAGTGTGAGGAGTAAAGATTTGTTCCCAGGATGTAGGCTCTCTATTTACCTCTCTTATTGTATCTTTTGCTGAGAAAAAACTTTTTAGTTTGAGTAAGTCCCATTTGTTGATTCTAGTTATTAACTTTTGTGCTATGGGTGTCCTATTGAGGAATTTGGAGCCCGACCCCACCGTATGTAGATCGTAGCCAACTTTTTCTTCTATCAGACGGCGTGTCTCTGATTTGATATCAAGCTCCTTGATCCATTTTGAATTAACTTTTGTGCATGGCGAGAGAAAGGGATTCAGTTTCATTTTGTTGCATATGGATTTCCAGTTTTCCCAGCACCATTTGTTGAAGATGCTATCCTTCCTCCATTGCATGCTTTTAGACCCTTTATCAAATATAAGATAGTTGTAGTTTTGTGGATTGGTTTCTGTGTCCTCTATTCTGTACCATTGGTCCACCCGCCTGTTTTGGTACCAGTACCATGCTGTTTTTGTTACTATTGCTCTGTAATATAGTTTGAAGTCTGGTATCGCTATACCGCCTGATTCACATTTCCTGCTTAGCATTGTTTTTGCTATTCTGGGTCTTTTATTTTTCCATATGAATTTCATGATTGCTTTCTCTATTTCTACAAGAAATGCCGTTGGGATTTTGATTGGCATTGCATTAAACCTATAGAGAACTTTTGGTAATATCGCCATTTTGATGATGTTAGTTCTGCCTATCCATGAACAGGGTATATTTTTCCATCTTCTAAGATCTTCTTCTATTTCTCTCTTTAGGGTTCTGTAGTTTTCATTGTATAAGTCTTTCACCTCTTTTGTTAGGTTGATTCCCAAGTATTTTATTTTTTTTGAAGATATTGTGAATGGAGTGGTTGTCCTCATTTCCATTTCAGAGGATTTGTCGCTGATATACAGGAATGCCTTTGATTTATGCGTGTTGATTTTATATCCTGCCACTTTGCTGAATTCATTTATTAGCTCTAATAGTTTCTTTGTAGAGCCTTTTGGGTCTGCTAGGTATAGAATCATATCATCTGCAAATAGTGATAATTTAAGTTCTTCTTTTCCTATTTTGATGCCTTTAATTTCTTTCGTCTGTCTAATTGCTCTGGCCAGTGTTTCGAGAACTATGTTGAACAGAAGTGGTGAGAGAGGGCATCCCTGTCTTGTTCCAGATTTTAGAGGGAATGCCTTCGATTTTTCTCCATTCAGAATGATGCTAGCCTGAGGCTTAGCATAGATTGCTTTTACAATATTGAGGTATGTTCCTGTTACCCCTAGTTTTTCTAGAGTTTTGAACATAAAGGGATGCTGTACTTTGTCGAATGCTTTTTCCGCATCTATCGAGATGATCATATGGTTCTTATTTTTAAGTCTATTGATGTGGTGAATAACATTTATTGATTTCCGTATATTGAACCAGCCTTGCATCCCAGGGATGAATCCTACTTGATCATGGTGCACAATTTTTTTGATATGTTTTTGTATCCGATTCGCCAGAATTTTATTGAGGATTTTTGCATCTAGGTTCATTAGAGATATTGGTCTGTAGTTTTCTTTCTTTGAAGTGTCTTTGTCTGGTTTAGGTATCAGGGTGATGTTGGCCTCGTAGAATGAATTTGGAAGTTCTCCCTCTTTTTCTATTTCCCGAAGTAGCTTGAAAAGTATTGGTATTAGTTCCTCTTTAAAGGTTTTGTAAAACTCTGCTGTATACCCATCCGGTCCTGGGCTTTTCTTAGTTGGTAGTCTTTTGATGGTTTCTTCTATTTCCTCAATTGATATTGGTCTGTTTAGGTTGTCTATATCCTCCTGACTCAATCTGGGCAGATCATATGACTTAAGAAATTTATCTATGCCTTCACTATCTTCTAATTTATTGGAGTATAAGGATTCAAAATAATTTTTGATTATCTTCTGTATTTCTGAAGTGTCTGTTGTGATATTGCCTCTTTCATCCCGTATGTTAGTGATTTGAGTTCTCTCTCTTCTTCTCTTCGCTAGCATGGCTAAGGGTCTGTCGATTTTGTTTATTTTTTCAAAGAACCAACTTTTAGTTTTGTCAATTTTTTCAATTGTTTCTTTTGTTTCGATTTCATTAATTTCAGCTCTGATTTTAATTATTTCTTGCCTTCTACTTCTTTTGCTGTTGTTTTGCTCTTCTTTTTCTAGGATTTTGAGATGAAGTATGAGATCATTTATTTGTTGGTTTTTTCTTTTTTTAAGGAATGAACTCCAAGCAATGAATTTTCCTCTTAGAACTGCTTTCAATGTGTCCCATAGATTCCGATATGTTGTGTCTGTGTTTTCATTAATCTCTAAGAATTTTTTAATTTCCTCCTTGATGTCTTCTATAACCCATTGATCATTCAGTAACCTATTGTTCATTCTCCAAGTGATGTATTCTTTTTCCTTCCTTCTTTTATCGTTGATTTTCAGTTCCATTCCATTATGATCAGATAGGATGCATGGTATTATCTCTACTCCTTTGTATTGTCTAAGAGTTTCCCTGTGACATAATATATGATCTATTTTTGAGAAGGATCCATGTGCTGCTGAGAAAAAAGTGTAACTGCTTGATGTTGGGTGGTATATTCTATATATGTCAATTAAGTCTAGGTTATTAATTGTGTTATTGAGTTCTATAGTTTCCTTATTCAACTTTTGTTTGGAAGATCTGTCCAGTGGTGATAGAGGTGTGTTGAAGTCTCCCATGATTATTGTATGGTGGTCTATTAGACTCTTGAACTTGAGAAGAGTTTGTTTGATGAACATAGCTGCACCATTGTTTGGGGCATATATATTTATGATTGTTATGTCTTGTTGGTGTATGGTTCCCTTGAGCAGTATGTAGTGTCCCTCTTTATCCCTTTTGATTAACTTTGGCTTAAAATCTATTTTATTTGATATGAGTATGGATACTCCTGCTTGTTTCCGAAGTCCATATGAGTGATATGATTTTTCCCAACCTTTCACCTTCAGCCTATGTATGTCTTTTCCTATCAAATGCTTCTCCTGTAGGCAGCATATTGTTGGGTCTTGTTTTGTGATCCATTCTACTAGCCTGTGTCTCTTGATTGGTGAGTTTAAGCCATTAACATTTAGGGTTATTATTGAGATATGGGTTGTTCTTCCAGCCATATTTGTTTATTTATGTTACTAAACATGGTTTGTTTTCCACTTTGATTATTTTCCCCCCTTTAGTGTCCTACCTCCCACTGTTGGTTTTCATTGTTATTTTCCATTTCCTCTTCCTGTAATGTTTTGCCAAGGATGTTTTGAAGAGATGGTTTTCTAGCTGCAAATTCTTTTAACTTTTGTTTATCGTGGAAGGTTTTAATTTCATCTTCCATCCTGAAGCTTAATTTCGCTGGAAACACAATTCTTGGTTGGAACCCATTTTCTTTCAGTGTTTGAAATATGTTATTCCAGGATCTTCTAGCTTTCAGAGTCTGTGTTGAAAGATCAGCTGTTATCCTGATTGGCTTACCCCTAAATGTGATCTGCTTCCTTTCTCTTGTAGCTTTTAAAATTCTCTCCTTATTCTGTATGTTGGGCATCTTCATTATAATGTGTCTAGGTGTGGGTCTCTTATGATTTTGCACATTCGGCGTCCTGTAGGCTTCTAGGATTTGGGGTTCTGTCTCATTCTTCAAGTCTGGGAAGTTTTCTCGAATTATTTCATTGAATAGATTGCTCATTCCTTTGGTTTGAAACTCTGTTCCTTCCTGTATCCCAATGACTCTTAAATTTGGTCTCTTGATGTTATCCCATATTTCTTGGATGTTCTGCTCATGGTTTCTTAACAGTCTTGCTGAGGTGTCTATGTTCTTTTCAAGTTGAAATACTTTATCTTCATTGTCTGATGTTCTGTCTTCTAAGTGTTCTACTCTGCTGGTAGTATTCTCAATTGAGTTTTTAAGTTGGCTTATTGCTTCCTGCATTTCTAGGATTTCTGTTTGTTTGTTTTTTATAACCTCTATTTCCCTGTATAGTTGATCTTTTGCTTCTTGGATTTGTTTATGTAATTCATTGTTGAAGTGATCTTTCATTGTCTGATTTTGCTGTCTGATGTCTTCCTTGAGACTCCAGATCATCTGAAGCATGTATATCCTGAATTCTTTATCTGACATTCCATCAGCTGCAGCTATTACCTCTTCTAACGTTGAGTTGACCTGCAATGCTTGTGGTCCTTTCTTTCCTTGTCTCTTCATATTGTTCGCGTTCCTTTCTTCTTGGTGAAACTGTTGTGCTATTGAATTTTCCCCCTATATATTTATATTGGTCTTGTATAGTTGCAAAGTCTCCCTTGCAGGCGCGGGCGGCGGCTCTGCCCCTCCTCCAATTGGGGCAATGTGCCTACCACGCCGGCAGGCCGCTGGGCCTGCTCTGCCAGTCGGTAGCAGGTCCGCCGACCTTGCAGGCGCGGGCGGCGGCTCTGTCCCTCTGCGGGCCGCTAGGCTTGTTCTGTCGGTGGTCGCAGTTCTGCCTACTTTGCAGGCGCAGGCAGCAGCACTGCCCCTCTGCAGGCCTCTGGGGCTGTAGTGCCAGTGGGTCGCAGGTCCGCCTACTTTGCAGGCGTGGGGGGGGGGGGGCGGCTCTACCCTTCCTCAGGCCACTGGGCCTGTTCTGTCTCTCGGTTGCAGGTCTGACCTGTTCTGATGGTGGTCTCAGTTCCAACTACCTTGCAGGCGCGGGGGGGAGTGGGCGGCTCTGCCTCTCAGCAGGCCGCTGCTCCTCTTCTGCCGGTGGGTCGCAGGCCCGCCTACCTTGCAGGAGTGATTGGAAGCTCTGTCCCGCCGCGGGCCACTGGGCCTTTTCTGTCGGTGGTCACCCTTCCCGTACCTGGCAGGCGAGGGGGGTGGGGGGCGGCTCTGCCCCTCAGCAGGCCGCTGGGCCTGCTCTGTCTTTGGTCCCAGTTCCCTCTACTATGCCGGCGCAGGGGGAGGGGGCGGCTCAGCCTCTCAGCAGGCGGCTGCTCCTCTTCTGCCGGTGGGTCGCAGGCCCGCCTACCTTGCAGGAGTGATTGGAAGCTCTGTCCCGCCGCGGGCCACTGGGCCTTTTCTGTCGGTGGTCACCCTTCCCCTACCTGGCAGGCGAGGGGGGTGGGGGGGCGGCTCAAATTCATCTCTATTCACAGATGAAATGATCTTAGATGTAAAAAAACCTAAAAGACTACACAAAATAAAGACTGTTAGAGCTAATCAACAAATTCAGAAAAATAGCAGAGTACAAAAGTCAACATACCAAAATCAATTCCATGACCCTTCTCTATGCTAATAATGAACAATCCAAAAAGGATACCAAGAAAATAATTCCATTTACAATTACATGAGAAAGAAAAACAATTACATGAGAAAGAAAAAATGCTCAGGAATTAACTTACCAATGAGGAAAAAAATCTTATGCACTGAAAACTACAAAACATTGTTGAAAGTAATTAAACAATCAATAAATGAAAAAGAATCCCACATTCATGGGTTTTCAGATTTAAAACTGTTAAGATGACTATACTACCAAAGCCATTTACAAATTCAATAGAATTCCTTATCAAAATTCCAATGACATTGCTTGGAGAAATAAAAAAAAATCCATCCTAAAATTCATGTGGAATCTCAAAGTGCCCCAAATATCCCAAACAATCTTGAACAAGAATAACAAATTTGGAGGACTCACACTTCCTCATCTCACCATTTTCTGCAAAGCTGCAGTAATCAAAACAGTGTGGCCTTGGCATAAAGACTACAATAGAATAGAATCCAGAAAGGAACCTGTGTATATATGAGATCAAATGACCTTTGACAGTGTTCCAAGATTATTCAGTTTAAGGAAATGGCAGCATTTTCAACAAAGAGTGCTGATAAAAACTGTATCCACATGCAAAAAAATGCAGACCTTTATCTAGGCCCATATTTTAAAAATTAACTCAAAATGGGTTAAAGACTTAAAGTAAAATTAGAAAACTACAAACACTTAGAAGAAAACATAGGGAGGAGAATCTTCATGACGTGGAATTTGGCCATGATTTCTTGGATATGACACCAAAGGCACAGACAGCAAAAGAAAAATTAGAGAAGCTGAACTCATAAAAATCAAGCACTTTTGTATATCAAAAAAATATCATGAACAGAGTTAAAAAGACAATGCATTGAATAGGAGAAAATATGTCTAAATATGAGAGGGGGTAACATGGAGCTACTGTTTGGTGGGCAGAGTTTCAATATGGGACGGAAATGCTTTGGAGATTGGCTAACAGTGATGATTGTATAATAAGGTGTATCTGCTTCATGCCACTGATCTGTATGCTTACAGTTATTAAAAAAGATAAATATTCTGTATTTTTACCATAATATAAAAAGTTAAAATTTTTAAAAGTGGCCTGTTAGCCATGCCCATTCAATTTTTTTCCTTTCAGTTCTTTAAAGATATATTATCGTCTTTTGGCTTCCTTCTGTATGTTTTTAAAAATCCTTATTTTACCCTCAATTTTCCATTGTTTTTCTTTTTAGAGGCTAAGCCTAATTTTTATCATTTTTCCTTTGACTGCTTTACCTTTGGTTTTTAGCAATATGATTGTGATGTGTGTGCAGGGAATTTTGTTCTAATTTTTTCACTTGTGGATCATTGAGCTTCTTGGGTCCTTAGATGAATGTCTTTCATTAACTTGAGAAAATTTGCAATTAGCATTTGTTCAAATGCATTTTCTTCTACATTATCTCTCTCTGTCCTTCTGGAATTTTACAGTATATATGTGTTGGATTGCTTGGTATTGGCCCACAGGCCAATAGATTAGAAGAAATTTCTTTCCTGCACCTCCTCTGGACTGATGCTTCATGTCAGAATACAGAATACAGGGAATGGTGAAAGGAGTACAGGCTGGTTTCCAGAACTCAGTGAGACCTCCTGGGCTTGCTACTTTTGTGTAGTTCACAACCTACACAACAGTAATCAGCAGCCCTAGGAGAAATATCATGTTTGGCTATTATCATGCTTTGCTCAGAGACGGTAGTCTATGAAAGAACTTCATTTTGACTTTTTCTCTTGGTGATGGATCCATTGTTTTTTACAGACTGAATGTATAATTCTTTTCCAAGTTGGAAATAGTCTTCTGGAGGAAGAATCCCTAAGGAAAGTTTAAAAAAAAAAACCTGAATAAAGAGGACAGAGCTGAAAGCCTAGCCTGGGACACATGGCACATCTGTTCTGCAAGCCTGTTGAGTTGTTTGAGCAGGAGACCTTGACCAGGGCCCCAAATGCACAGACAAGAAGCTAGGCTCAGGGATATTACCGCCTCCTCTGAAGTAATGAGACGTTTCTCCCAAGCAAAGCGTTTCTGATTTCATATTCAAGCTCCCCACTTTCATGGCGAAAGGTGCCTTCACTTCAGAAAACAATATTATGACTTGATTTTACTTCATTATAGAAAGAACACAAGCCTTGGAGACGGAATAAATGGGTTCCTTGCTTCACGACTTACTCGCTGCATGATCTTGCATAAGTTATTTAACCTCTCCCAGCCCCAGCTTCTTATCTACAAAGATGGGGATTAATAATGCCTCCTTCTCATGGTCTTTGTGAGAATTGCACCAGACACGGTGTAAAAGCACAATGTCAAGCACATATAAATACTCCATAAAGGGTCTCTGATCTCGATAATGGCGGAATTAGATGCAGCTAGTTGGAGAAGAAGGGAAGACTTGGGTGGTACCATGCACACGCCTCACCTCGGACTCACAAGGACAAACTTTTGATAAAAATATAACTGTTTGTGTTTCCATCCTCCAGAGAGCAGGCTTTCTGCCTATGCCAAGTTATCAGGTGACCAAATGGTGCCTGCAAAATCCATTCACTAGGTTCCTGATATTTCTGAAAAAGACAATGTTTTTCATTTCACAATCATGGACAAAGCTTAGAGGACAGTGGCAGTTGTTTTCAGAAGGGCAGGACAGGAGGATGGAAAAGAGTGGCTATGTGGAAATGAGGGGATCTGTCCATGGAAAGAACAGGGGGCTCTTTTGGACTTGCAAGGTTTCATGATGCCGTAACAGGTGAACTTGATGGTCATCTTTCTCCCTGACCTTGCTGGACCTCAAGACCTGAAGCAAGGAGAGAGCAAGCGAGGGACAGGTGTAGCTTCCATTTAGGGGAGACATGTAGTCAGCTCCCTACTTCACAGCACTCAGGCCTCTTTTGACACCTTCTTCTGCGCCTCCCTGGTGCTCTCCATGGTGCTGAAGGTCTGGGGCTGCACCTTCCTGTCCAAGAATCAGAAAAACTTAGTCTTCAAGAATGACAGCTCAAATCCGTCTCTCCCTGTGTACCAAGGATGATTCCCCAGTTTCCCATTCCCTCCCACTTCTCTCTGCATCACCACCTCTCTCTTGCAAGTTTTCACAGTCTCTTCTCTTACCCATATACTCTTCCCTTCCGTCCTTTGTACCATCCCTCACTTACTTTCGACCAATTCTGCTTCCTTCCAATTCATCTGTTCTTCTCACTATTCTCTTTTCAGCTCTTTTCCTCAACTTCTCAGTGCACTCTTCTCTGCTATCATCAGAACATCTCATGGTCCCTCAGCCCCTTCCTCCCTCTTCCCCCTTTCTCTCCCCCTCTCCCTCCCTCCCTACTCCCTCTCTCCATATTCTCCATTCCTCCATCCCACCTCTCCTAACTTCAACCTGTCTCTTTTATTCTCAGCCCTCTCTTCTTATCTCCTCCAACCTTCATTACACAGAAAAATTGGGATACTAGGCAAAAAGAGAAAGATGGGTGAGGTGAGAGACCCAGTAGTTGGGGAAGAGAACTAGGAAATGCACAGATATGCGGGCCATGGTGGTAACTGTAACAGGATGCTACTTGATCTACCTCCAAGACCAAAGTAAAATGAAGAGGAGTCCTGCAGAATGAGCTGTGAGGGAAAAGACAGTCCTACCATTTCCCCCTGGTGCACTTCAAGGAACATGAGCATCTTGAAGACCTGGCACAGCACAGTCTAGTCACAGGGCATGAGCTATGGGGTCAATCTGTCTGGGATCAAATCTTGCATCCCTCATTTACTACTTATGAGACTTTGTATAATCAATTAACTGCTGTGCCTCGTTTGCTACTAAAGTGAGGACTTATGCAATAATTCCTTTCTAGATTTATTGTGAAGGTTAACTAAGTTAATATAGAGAGAGATTTTTGGCACAGAAACCTTAAATGACTGTTAGCTACTATGACTTTTCTGACTTGGAAACTGAAAACCCAAACTTAAAAAAGTTTGTTGCGCCTTGTTGGCACTGTCCATGGTTCTGAACGTTGGGGCTGTACCTTTTGTCCAAGAGTCAGAAAGACTTAGTCTTTGGGAATAACAGCTCAGATCCATCTGTCACTGTGTGCCAAGGACCATGCTAAGTGCTTGGCCACATTATTTCTCCTTTCCTCACTACCTGGAAGAGGACATTATTACCTCCATTGTATAGATGAGGGAACAGATGTTTGCTTAAGTTGACACAGCTATTAAGGGATGGAGATGGAATTTGAACCTAAGTCTTGCTGATTCCAAGGTCCATGTTCTTTCTATGTAATGTCATGTTGTCCCTTACATCCTTATCTTACCTCTGGTTTTCTGATTCCTAATCCCTCACAGCATCCATCATCTCCTACTAGTAACCTATGTGACCCCCAATCAACAATCAAGGCAAGCCAGGCAAGTATCACCAATTGTGTGTCTGCTGGTTAGTGTTCTCATTTCCCTCAGCCATATTATCATTGTGTTGCTGGGTATTAAACTCAGCTCCATGTGGGTCTGTTTCTTTAGATAAACTTGGGGTTCCTTTTGGGGCTACAGGACAGATCTAATTTATACTGATTATGTAATAATTTCTCATGAAGTGGAATTAATCTTTTTCTCTCTTTAATAATATTCCAGTGCTAAGAACTTGTCTCACTCTGCCATTGTTTGATTTCCGTAGGTGTTTCCATCTCCCTTTTTGGGTCTCTTTCTCCCTGTGTACCATCTGAAGCATTCGCCCCTCTGACTGAATTTATTGGTCTGTTGATAGGAATTCACTATTCAACCACTTCATTGAGCATCCCTTATGCCTAGTGTGTTACTTGGCTTCCTGTCCTATAAAAAATACCTGAGATAATTAACTTATAAAGAGGAGTGTTATTTTGGATCATAGTTTTGAAGATTTCAGTCCACAATCAATTGGCCTCCATTGCTGGGCCCATGGCAAGGCAGGACATCATGGTAGGAGTGTGTTGCAGAGTAAAACCATGCCTAGTGGCCAGAAAACCAGAGAGAGCATGGGGGCATGGCTGGAGTCCCAAGGGCACTCCCCACAGTGACCTATGGACCTCCTATTAGGCTTCACCTCTTAATGGTCCCACCCACCCCCAATAATATCGTATCACCCTGAAGACCAAACTCTTAGCCCATGGTCCTTTGGAGACATTCAAGATGCAAACTACATCACCCCACCTTATGCTAATTGGGAGCATAATTTGGGAGGGTGGAAGATGGTAGAGGGTTTTGAAAGCAGACAGAGCAGTTTGTACTTGATGTGGTAGAAAGTCGAGCACCATACAGATGCTCTGAGTTGGATAGTGATGAGATCAGATTGTTCCTAAACAAGTGTGCCTAGCCTGGTGGCTGCACTCAAGGCAGGCACATCTGCTGTGAAAACATGATTAGCACAAGTGACACGGGTAGTGAGAAAGCGATACCAAACTATATTGGGGTCAGGGCAAGTGCTGCAAATACTTGTTACAGGGATAGAAGAGAGTCTTGAAGAATAAACAGGATTTTACTAAGAAGATGGTAATGGAAAATACTCCCAGTAGGGCAATGGTGCACTGTACCCCCTCACACATCAAAGCATGGACTTGGCATGTATGGTTGTATGGGTGTCTGTGTGCACATGTATGTATGTGTGTGTGGTGGAAGGTGGAGAAAGTGGGCAGAGAAATGAGGGTGCTCTCAGTCAAAAACAGAGATACATTTTTGTTAAGCAGTTCAGGGTAAGGTTTAAGAGAGAGGGGAGAGTGAAGGATGGCGGAAGCAGATAGAACAGTTTGTACTTGATGTGCTAAGACACAGAGAATTATAAAGAGGCTCCGAGTTAGATGATGATGAGGTCAGATTGTGCCTTAGAAACATCTTGTTGGTAGCATATGGGGTCAAAAGGAGAAGAGTTACATGAATCAGAATGTTATTTGTAGGAGTCAGAGGGGGTGAGATTCTATATTCAGGAAGTGATGGTGGAGATGAGATGAGAAATGTCCACAGTGGGCAGAGAGATGCCATAGGTCCAGTTAATTGGGGTCAAATTGGGAGTAACAACAAATAAGCATCCAGAAGCCCCCTGGAAGGCTACACTATCTTGCCACACTTGCCACAGCACTCCTGGTCTCCAGTGAGATGTCCTAGCTGCAAGAGGTGTTGGAGAGTCTGAAGAATGAAGAGGTATGAAAGAGCTTGCCTTTGCACCTGCACAGTAACAGAGCTTACCTGTCACCTGCGTCTCACCCCATGCAGGCAGCTTGGGCCTAGGCTCAACTGCAATTTCAGGCTTTACAGCCTGCGATGGCTCAGACACACATCTAAAGGTCCAGAGAAGTTGGTGGGTGGGTGACCCACAATTCTCTTTGCTCCTCTTCCAGGGTCCCTCTACAGACATCCTCCAGAAGAACTGTGCCATTTCAAGGATTGTGATACATGGAGTTTCCATATAAAATGAATTATCTTGAAAAACTACACTCTGCTAAGTGCCTTTGTGGGTAAAGGGGACCATGGAGGATATCAGGGTTAAATTTAGGGTTCCTGATAAAAGCCCAAAGCAATTGGGAGCAACATGTGCTAGTGGTTAAGGCCTTATTGACATGCCTGCCTGTCAGGTGGACCACTGGGTCCCATTACACTTCATTACAGTTACATTAACTGGTAACTGTGGGCAGGTGGGACAATACTGGAGGAGGTGGCTCACTGGAGGTATGCTTTGAAAGAGGGCATCTTCTCTGTGGTCCCTTCCCCTCCCCCTTCTGCTTCCTGGCCACCATGAGGGTAGCAGCTACCTTCTGCCACACTCTTCTGCCATGACATCCTATCCTACCATGAGCCCAGAGCAATGGAGTTGGTCTACCACGGATAGAACCTCTGAAACTATGGGCCAAAATAAACTTTCCCTCCTCTAAGTTATTCTTGTCAGGTCTTCTGGTCACAGCAACATAATGCTGACAACACATTGACCATCTGATCCATGAGGAACCCAGTACATTGTCCTACGTTTTCCCTATCATCCTATGAATCATACTCTATGCTAATTTCTAGCTTAATTATCTGAGTTCACTGCTATCCAGGATAGGGATCAATTTTTCTTTGTTCATTCAACTCATAACTGAAGGCATGGCCAAAAGGCATGGAGATGATTCATTTCAAAACTAGAACTGGGTCCACTGTCTCCTTCCTTCCATAATCATGGTGTCTTTGTATATTATAACCAAAAGAGCAAATCAGGTCAATTAAGCAGGATTCTTCCTCTGAAATGCCCTGCTTCCCAAGGGCCATCTCTTCCAGGAACCTCATCCTTCCATTCAACTAGAAAACAATGCTTCATTAACATTGGAATTATCTGAAAGCTTTAAAAATTACTGATTCCAACCCCAGAGGTTTTGACTGACCTGGTCTGGAGATCAACCTGGGAATTGAGACACAATTGCACAGCAGGCATTAACTACAGCTGCTCAGAGCATTAGCAACAGGAGAATTATCTGCACTCTTGTTAGACATGTAGATACTAACTGTTCTCACAATAACAACAAAATTGTGTAACTGCTATATGATGACTATATCCATTAGCTTGATTGTGGTGATCATTTCACAATGAATATGTATAGCAGAACTTTATGTTGTACACCTTAAATGTATACAATTTTTATTGTCAGTTATATAATCATGCTCTATCTAACAATGAGAATATATTCTGATAAATGCATCGCTAAGCAACTTCATCAATACACAAATATCATAAGAGTGTATTCACGCAGATCTAGATGGCATGGTCCATTGCTCCTAGCTACAAACCTGTACAGCATGTTACTATAATGAATACTGTAGGCAACTGTAACACAGGATAAACATTTGTGTACTTAAATATAGATAAAAGTATAATAAAAATACTAGGGGATAGTAATTTTTCAGCACCTGTGGGACCACTATTGTACATGGAGTCCACTATTGTACATTGATTGACCAAAATGTCATTGTGATGCACATAACTGTACCTCAATAAAGCTGGAAAATGAATTGGAACGAAAGAAAGAAAAAAAATGTAGAGTATCAGTCTCCACCCAAATCAGTTGAATTGGAGTTTGCATTTTGACAAGATCCCCAGGAGATTCAGGCTAGCACAGTATTGCAATGGGTCTCAACCCTGCCTACCAGTAGAATCACTTCAAGTTTTCTAAATTACCGTTTGCTGGGCTCCACGCAAGGCCAAATAAACCAGACTCCCTGAGGATAGCACCCAGGCACGGTATTTTTTAAAAGCTCCCCAAGTGACTCTCATTTGTAGTCATGGCTGAGAACCATCAAATAGAATAGTTAATCTGTACCTGTGGTGGCATTTAGTGCTTTCTGCTTTGCATTGTAATGATAATCATGTTTGTGTATGACTTTCTCTCCTCCCTAGGACCATCAGTTCCCTGAGGGCAGAGAGTCTGTTGCATTTATTCATGATACAAAAAAAAAAAAAAAAAAAAGAACAAAATGTGAAGCTCCTACTATGTGAAATGCATTGGATATAATGATCATGGAATATTTGTGGTCTCTGTCATTAGAGAAACAGCCCTGTTGTCAAGAAGTTCACAATTTGGATGGAGAAACAGACTTACAAGCAAATGTGAGGCCAGGAGGGTAGACAGAGAAAGGATCTAGCCCTATGCCCCATCCTGGAAAATTTAGGGAGGACTTCACAGAGATTGGTCATGGGAGCTGCCCTGAGACATGGATAAGATGCCCTCAGCAGGTACAGAGGATGAAGAGAGAAAATTCCCAAGGGAGTGAGCAGCCAATTCATAACCACAGAGGCATATGGACCAAACGATGAGTAAACAAAGCTGTTTGTTGCAGCATTATTTATAATAGCAAAATATTTGTAAACACTCCAAATGTCCATCAGAAGAGGGTTGCTAAATAAATTATGGTCCATCCTTATAAAGAAAAACCAGGCAAGCACAAAAAATATTGATGAGACTTTTTAGATACTACTATAAAATATCCCAAGATAGAATGTTAAGGTGAGAAAAAAACAAGGAGGAGAAAAACTGCCAGTTGTCAAGCCATAATTTAAGATATCTTTTAATATATTCTTACTCTACCTAAACTCCCTGTATCCCATTTTGTAGACAAGGAAACTGCACCTCAGAGAGATGAAGTCACTTGCCCGATATCATGGTGTAAAGCAGAGAACCAGGGCTGACCCTGCCTGGGTCTGTCTGACTGTGAAGCTGACAAAGGTCCTACTGGCCCAGGCTGACTGTGAGCTCTCTGGTGCCACCAGGTTTGGAATAATAGATGGAGCTATGGACAGGAAGGGTGGGCTTGAGGGCTAGGGCTGAAATCCCATGGGCAGGCTAGGGGGACAAGGCCAGGCAGAGAAAAGGAACAGGCTCCAGGGGTCACAGCATTCTGAACTGGGAGTTGTCACTTCCTCAAGGTGGAGGAAGGCTGAAGCCATGGGGCTTACACCAGAAGGGGCAATCCTGTAAGGGGAGAGGACCTAATTCAGTCACAACCACTGCCGCCACATCTGGGCCAGATGTTTGCAAAGCAGTCCTGTCGTCCCATAGACACTAACAGGCAGGAATGACCCTGAATTTTTCTTCCAAACTCTCCATGAGGAAAGGGTCCAAGGAGCGGGTAGAAGGGCCCTCTTGGCCACCATTGGAGCATCAGTCCCTGCATTTAGAATTCCCTGCTGATTGTTAAGAAAAACCAAAGCCCTGCCTTCTCCTTTTCCACTGCACGGGGTGTCCACATCAGCCTTGACAGACATTTGAGGGTATGCACCATGCAGCAGTCCCCACCCACAGGAGACTCCCAGTGTAAGATGACTCACGGTTAGGCCTGAGTCACCATCTTAGAAAAGGTGCCACATGGAGAGTGTGGGTTCTGGGGTCCCATTCAGACCCTGCCTCCCTCATTACCAGACCTCACCACTCTGAGCCTCAGTCTCCCCTTTGATAAAGGGTTGCTGGGTTCTCTCTGCTGTAAGTGAGGAAGATGAGGTGCCCATCATGTTCCCAGTCCAGTATGGTGAATGGGAGAAAATGAGTGACACTGTCACAGCATCCATCTCACCTCCACACACACAGTAGGAGGCTTTCAAAGCACATTCACATTCTGCCCCAGGTTCCCCAATGACCCTGGGAAAGCAGGGGTCTCAACCTAGAGTACCCATGGGGGCCAGGAGTAAACCAAATGAATAAGGCAGAGGGGTATAGGATGAGTGGTGAGCTGGAGAGCATGGGTCCCAACTAAAGGGCTTCGTAGGCCCAATTTCTTCAAAGAAAAATAAAAAATATGGTCCTGATTTGGCCCTTGGACCATCCATTGAAAGCCCCAAGACTGGAGCGAGGTGAAACTCAACAAGTACCCCTAAGATCCAGGAAACACACACAGTGAGCAAGAAGCTGAGACTGGTCTGGGGCTCAGGCTGTCCCAGCAGCCTGTCTCAGGGTTCCTGCCAGGCCAGCCTCAGCCTGAGCACAGGAATCGGGAGACTGGGGGTGCTCTGGGAACCTTGGGAAGGCCCTCCAAGCCCTCTCCCTGAAGAACCTGAAATGCCAACATTAAATATTCATTCCTCTGGGTTAAGTGTTTCCTTGCTGGGGTCCTCTTTTAAAATTCAAATGCTTCTTTGGAGAGGAAGAGCCACTTGTGGCTCTGAATCAAATGTACTGGAATTGAGTGAAGGGAATGGCAGCCGTGCTCTGGAAAGGGAGGGGGCCACCCACTGCTCCTGTCATCCCTCCCAGGCTGGCTCCCTTCCGCACTCCTGTGCTTCTCTGCCCACAGTCTGGACAGTCTGGGGGCCGAACGTGTTGGGAAGAGGATACTGGGATGGGATGGGCTCTTGGTTTCTGTTCTGGGAGACCAAACAAGAGATTCACTCAAAAGAGCCCTCAGCCACTGCAGAAGCCTTGGTCTCCCCTTTGGGTCCCAAGCCCTCCTCTTGGGAGTTGGGGGAGGGGGCACCTGGAGCTGAGCTTTCTCTGTGCAAAGACAGCCAGGAGCAGCCTGGCTCTCAGCTGGGGAGCAGCTTCTGCCTCCAGGTAGCTGGGGATGCAGGCAGAGCAGCTCCGGGAGGAGGCTCTTGGGCACAGTGCCTGCGTCGCTGCCTCTGAAGCCTGGATTGTCATTCCTCTCAGGCTTGC
Organism: Marmota flaviventris; assembly: GCF_047511675.1. Classification (NCBI taxonomy): domain Eukaryota; kingdom Metazoa; phylum Chordata; class Mammalia; order Rodentia; family Sciuridae; genus Marmota; species Marmota flaviventris. The sequence goes on along the minus strand of NC_092508.1, from coordinate 104,639,540 downwards.
ACGTGACAGGGATGCAGAGAACATCAGTGTGTGCACCCCAGCTAATGAGAGAGGCCTCAATTAGTGCATTAACTAGCGAGTACTATGGGGGACACGTTGTGTACCCAGTCCCACACTAGGTCCACTTCAGGACCCGTAACCCACCCTCAAGTATCCCTACTTGTTTCTGGAAGTCCCCAGAGGATTCACATCTTTCCCCACCTCAAGTCCCCTTAGCCACCATCATTTGTCTCCCCTATATGTCTAACTTCTTTTGGAAAAATAAGATACAAAAAAAAAAAAAAACAAAGAAATATTTGCTCCATTGTCCCAACTACTGATGCCACCTTCATTGCTTCTGTTGTTTTCTGTCCCCTGGAGCAGCATGTCATGTGCCCCAGGCAGAAATAATCCTCCTGAGTTAGAAGAAAGCCACCTCCCCACCTTGGGCAATCATAGCCTAACCACCTTGGGCTTTAATGACCAGCCACAGTGTGTACCACCCCTTGGGCCCTTGGGCCCTGCTTAGGTGTCAAACGATTTTCAAACTTTATTTACTAAACCTCCGTGAGAATCCTTCTCTTATTACCACCTTCATACAGAAAAACATTCAGGCTTTGAATGAAACACTGAGCCCAGTGTTTGGTGCCTGGAAGGAACTAAATGTCAGTGAGGTTTTGGACAAAAACAATTGTCCAATTTTTATCAAGAAGTTTGTATACCATAAAGAAAAATGAGGTGGGGCGATATATGGTTATTGCAACCATTTCCAGTCCTGGAGGCTCATGGGAGGCCCATGTCCCCCATGGATCTTTGTGCTTCTCTATCTGAGCTCCTATAACCTGAATTGTCTTCACCCTTCACACATCTTACCCTGAGTGGTTCTCAAGGCCCAGCCAAAGTTTCCCCACTCTAAAGCCATTGTCTTCCCCCCCTAGCTCCTTCTGTTCTCTACAACCTGAGTGACAGACCTCTAAATGTTTGAGGTCAGGAACTGGATCTGGTTTATTTTATTTTTGCCCCTGCAAAAGCAACCCATAGCTGACACACATAGTAGACACCCAGTGATGTCTGTTAAATCGACTATAGTAGATACTTTCCTATTTAGATGAATATTCCAGTTCTCAGCTGTGAATATGGCCCTTTTAAGAATGAGAACCACGCCCCATGGGCAGATCCATCTAGGCAGGAACATAGGGAGGAGCTGTGAATGATTCTAGCACTTCAGAGCTGTGTGACCTTGTGGAACCTTGAAATTTTCCAGAATTTCAGATTCCACAGCCAAAAATACTAATACCCCTTCCATGTGAGTTGTGAGAATTAAGTGAGGACCTTCAAATGACATAGGTAACTAGTATACAGAGGTGCAAGCCTTGCTGTACACTCTCATTCAGAATATTGCCCTGAATAATTATGGCTCTTTAGTGTTGGCAAGGGAATGAATGAATGAATGAACTTGTGTTGCATCAACTCAAGGTTTTGGAGAACAGGGAGATTTTTGCAGCCTACTGGAAAAACTTGAGTTTGATCCCAAGTAGCAAATAACGAATGTCTTCCAGCAGGGGGCACTGTGTGAGCAAAGTCAATCAGTGGACCATTGCCGCCCCAGAAGACAGATGTCTGTGCTACCTGCTTCTTCCTCCTATGGCCACATCTCCAAGGGAAGCCTTTAACTAATCCAGTCCTTGAGTTCAGCACCATGGCCAGAAGAATGAAGGGAACTTCCTTGGCGTTACTGGAGATGCCTGAGGAGAGATGTGATATGCTAAGAGCTTAACTGTCACTCCAGACACATTTGGTTACAAGTTTCTGAAGCATGCCTTCTTCTACCACACAAGAAAGTGAAGGGACTTATTGGCTTAGGTGGCCAAGAGGAACAGTGGTTTAGCTGGTGTCAAATACAGAAGCATCCAGAAGCTAAGAACTACCATTAAGGTTTCTCCGCATTGGTTGGGATTCTAAGTTGCAGTCAAGAGAATCCCCTCAAGCTGGTTTGAATGTCAAGTATTTTGCTAAGCCTTAAGTAACCCACAGCATCCTCAAGAGGGCCTCAGAATGGTAGTGGACACTGTTAAGCCAAGAACAGAGTGGGCAGGGCAAATACCTATCCGTATCACAAGACGGCTTAGGAGACACAGCTCTGTAGCTGATTGTCTTTCAATGTCAATGGCATTGAGGCAGGAGATTAGAACACTGCCACTGCTGCCCCAGAAGAGATGTCTGCAACCCCTGATTTTCCCTCCTTGGGGCCACATATTCCAAGGAAAGCCTCTAACCAGCCCACCCCTTGGTTCAGCACCATGGCCAGAGGAATGGGGTGCTGTGTTCGGTGGCATGCTGGCGGGCGCCAGCAAGGGAGGCAAACTAGACCCCTCCAAGACACTGAGCTGCAAGTTGGTCACTCTGGGGAAGTGTGTGGTAGAAAGAGGCCACTGCAGAAATTCAGCAGGGGGGATAATGTGCCACCAAGGTCACAGTCCTGGGACCACAAAGGAAGGGATGGAGCCAACAGATGCATTGACAGAAAAACAAACAGGCCCTATACCTCACAGCCTGGTGTCACATGAGAGAGGAGGGAGAGTGCAAACTGTCCCTGGGCATTTACAAAAGGATGCCTCATCTCACAAGAAGGAATTGACTAAGTAGGGGTTAATGGCCCCGGCTTGGTCTGACAGCCAAAAAAAACAGCATTTTCTCAATGTTACCCTTCTCTGTGTGTGCCCTTGCTGTGATGGAGGGGAAGAAAACAGTTGTCGATTTAAGCAGAGAAAAGCATTGTTATGATTTGAAATCTTTTTAAAGTTCCTTCCCCAGGGGCCCTCATTGAACTAGAAAGCAGGGGGCCCTCCTGGCAGTTTGACTCAAATGCTGGGGCGGGCAAGTCCCTATGACAGAGTCTGGCAGGGGCCTCCCTGGGGCACCTGCAGGCTGGTCCTTTATGTAGGTCAATGTGGGGGGGTGGCCTCATGGGACCCCTCCACCCAGAGCCTGCCACACTGCCTGCCACTCCCCAGGAGCCTCCTTCAGCAGTCCCTTGTTGAAACACGGCTCTCAGCTGTGCCTTACGAGGCAGACACCAGGGCTGGGAACTGACCTTGAGTTCACCTGGCTGAGGCCAGAACCCACAGCTTCCTCCATCTCGGGAGGCCTGGTCCTCACCTGGCCAGCTGGGCTATGCTCGCTTCCACCAGCTCCTGCCTGCCACTGGCTGCCCACACCATCCCATCTGGGCCTTTTCTGCCTCACTTTCCTGGTCACCTCTGTTAGGTGCAGGACAGGCTGAGTAAGCTGTCAGCAGGGCATGCCAAACAAAGTTAGCTGCAGGATGACCTGGTCACTCAAACCCTCTGTCTGGTTCTTTATCAACTATTTGCTTCAAGCCCAAACACCCAAGCCCCACTCAAGGCTGAACACTCAACCCCCTGCTCAAGGCCTAACACGTAACCCCCCTTGTGCCAACAAAACAGCTTGCAGACCCAGAGACCTCATTAGACTTGGACTATAAAAACTCCCTCCTGCTGGGCCCCTCTCTCTCTTGCTATCTCTCTTGCTTTCTCTGTCTCTCTCTTGCTCGCTCTCTCTCTCTCTTCTCTTTCTCTCTTTTCTCCTCTGTTGCACTGCTGCAATAAAGATCTCTTGGTTGCTCTGAGTGTTGTGGTCACTTTTCTTTCAACCTCTCTTCCTGTTGACCTGGAGGTGGACACGCAGCACTTGGGAGACTTGGAGGAAGACAGGTGAGAGGGCTAGCTTTGGGGGCAGCAGAGCTGGGGGGGACTCCTGGCTGCTCCCTTTCTAGACATTGACCTTGAATAAGTTCCTGCACCTCCAGGAAGTGGCTCACTCAGCTGTGAGTATCAGTGCCTGTGATCTGGGGAGTTAACAGGAAAATCCTGGTGCATTGAAGCTATTCCATAAAGAAAAGGGAATGAGCCTAGGGACTGGTGCGAACGCCACCTTCTGGACATCCCTATCATGGACACACCTCCCACCTGACCTCACCTCTCAACCCACCCACAGGCACCTGCTGCTGTCCTGCCCACAAGGTCAGACCCCTACTCAGAGAGAGGAGCAACCAAGATGGACAGGCCAGTCCACATTCTGCCCTTGAAGCACAGACATTTGAACATTGGTTTATTTTCCTTCCACCCATAGAACAGCTCCAGAGCCATTTTCTGAGTCCCAGCTTCTCTCCTGACACCAAGGGCCCAGGACATCTCAGAGCTATATGGATAAGGCAGGATAAAAGTCACCATGAGGACAAGTGTGCATGCCTGTAATCCCAGAGGCTTGGGAAGCTAATGCAGGAGGATTGGGAGTTCAAAGCCAGCCTCAGCAACTTAGCGAGACCCTAAGCAACTCAGCAAGACTCTGTCTCTAAATAAAATATAAAAAAGAGCTGGGGAGGTGGCTCAGTGGTTAATTGCCTCTGGGTTCAATCTACCTCCAGTACAAAAAAAAAAAAAAAGTCAGAGTGATTCTTTGGCAAGGTACCTCCTGACTATTCCTCATCTTCCTCTGCAGTCAAATCAGGGGTAGGGTATCCCACAGGCAGATGCCCTCTGCTCTATATCATGCATTCCTAAATGCTCCTAAAAGGTGACAGGAGCCATCCCACCCAAGATTCAAGACAGGTAGGTTTTGAGGGAGGGACTTTATAAGGAAGGCATGGCAGAGCAGAGCTTCTAATAACCATGAGAAACAGCTTAAACCCTTCAAGGTCCTAGTTGCCCAGAAGCCAGGGAGGATGCCTGAAATGGGAACCATTGGCCACTGGCTGCAGGTGGCACCCACCTCATCACAGCATGAAGGGACAACTGGGGGACTTCCTCCACTGGGCAGCAAGGGAACAAGCTGGCTATCCTCCCCCAGAAACAGTCTCTTTGGAATTCATACTCATGTGACTTTGATTCTGACCGCCAGCCAAGACTCCATTTATTCAAGAAGGGGAAGATGAGGCGATTTAGAATGTGGAGCCATCATCCCTAAACCTCACCTGGGTGTGAGCGCTGGAAGCTGCTCGCACCATCAATTATTTACAGTGTAAGTTATTGTTGTTCGGCTGAAACCAACTTCACAGCCTTTATTCTTTTTTCAATGAAGCACCTCCATGACATTGGCAGCTCAGAATTCCTCCGCAAGAAATCATTTCTCCATAATGATAACCAGGCCCATCATTTGCTATACACCTACAGGTCCCACAGATGCATATTTTACCTTTAACCCTTAAGTCAAATGCTATAAGAATGGTATTAATGGTCCCCATTTCCAGGTGAGAAAATTGAGTCTCAGAGAGGTTTAGAAACTTGTCCTACAAGACCCCGCTCATTAAAGGTCATGTCAGGCTTGTCTCCCCACAGGGTGAACATTTTGATGCAGTCTCCTCAAAACAGCACGGGTGCATCCTCAGAGGGCTTAAGGTCTAAAGTCAGCAGAGCAGGGCTAGCGGGAACTGCTTAGAATGTGAATTTTGCTTGAAAACAAATGCCTTGGGAAATACATCAGGATAACACACGGCATTTTCCTGGAAACTGGAGTCTGTCCAACTTTGCCCCAATTTTGGCTGAGCACAGATCAGTGATTGGCATGTGTTCAAAGGCAAGATGTACAAAGAATGCCTATCTGCAAACACTAGAATCTGCATTAAAAAAAAAAATGCTGGTACCAAGGAAGCATGTAGGAGCTGGGACATAGTGGGCAGCCAGCATGAATGTCCAGACTTCCCCTCACTCTCGGCTGGGTGTGGGGGCCCCTGAAACAGAATCACTGTCCTGTGAACAGCTATGCACTTATTGATGAATTGATCGATTAATTATTGCATGCATGTGGTTAAGTTTGCACATTACTTGCATCTAATTATGATACAACTTCAGTATACAGACCCCCGGTGCTCCACTCCTCCCCCTTCACCCCCATCAATCCCTTAAACTTCCCTCAGGGAAACATACCCGTCGGGCCCTGATTGGAGGAGACAAATTAATTACAGTGCGAGAATGTTGGAATAAAATGGGCAGCCTACTTTTTCCATGCGTCTTCCTTTCAAACTGGGCATCCTTCACCTGTGCCAGAGAGTTTAACAAAGGATTGGGTCTCACGCTGCAGTTCATAGTAGGAGATGTGTCAGGGGAGAGCAGAAGGCAGGAAAAGACCAACATTGAAGGAGAGGTTTTAAAACACATAATGATTTCATGTCAAAACACAATTTCCTAGTGTCAGTGCACTGTTCTGCAAGCACGAGGGGAAAGGAAAGTGATTGAAAACTCCTGGAATGAGAACGCGGCTGTGGATTCTGGAACATTGATGGATGGTCTCGAAAGGGGAGATTGATGGATTATGATTTTCGGGAGGGATCATTACACGCTAGTCCATGAACAGAACTGCCTGGCATTTGGACACTCCAGTGCAGGAGAAAACCATTTGGATGATCCTGATTCATTAGCCCATTATCTAAAACCAATCCGTGCAGGCACCGCCAGTCAGATAGGGGGCCCAGGGTAGGTCCAGATTTGGTGCTCAGCGAGCATTTGTTGGATGAATGAGAAAGAACAGCTGGCCCAGACCAGCAGTCTCTGGGTTTGAATAGCTGTCGTAAGCCTGCAATAGATCACTTTCTCTGCCACTGTCACTCTGGCTAAAGCAATCAGAGAGGAGATCAGGAGACAGTCTTCTCACCCACTGGTGGTGTCCGGGAGAAGCCAGGGGGCTGACATCCCTACAGTTGGACAGCATAGGACTATGGATGGGGGGTGACTTAAGAGAGGCCAAAGCTGGGGCAGGGAGAGAAGCACTGAGTATATGGCCATGAAAGAAGAAAATGTTAGAGAACAGAGACGTCATGCTAAAGTTCAGGAAGGACATTGGAAATAGGTTCCTCAGAGGCTGGGAGGATGAGGGATGGGGAGGCGGGAGACGAGGGGTATAGTTTGGCCAAGAAGTTCAGATTAAAGGCTGGGGAATGTTTGAGAGTATTTGAGAACTGCTCCTACGTAGTGCCAGCTGTGGACCTCAGAGGGTGAGACCTGAAGTGCCCCCAGCCTGCCTGCCCCGCAGGGCCAGGAGCTGGAGTGTCTGAGCACTTTACTGTCTGATGTTCTCCCAAAGGAAGCTGAAAGCCCATGGGGTGGAAATCTGAAAAGAGCACCCCACTTTGTACATCTCCTGGACCCACAGCTCCCATGCACGCATTCCCCTCACCAGCCAGCAGCTCACAGCAGGGTCCCAGGCATGCCAGGCCCAAGGGCGCCCCCTGCAGGTAGACATGGTTTTCTGCCCCCCTCTATTCTGCACCCACAGCTCCTTTATCGGGCCCAGCTCCCGTGGCCCCCAAGGACCCCAAATGTCCTAGCTGCCCCCACCACTCACCACTGAGCCTTGCAGAGCTCTGTGTTCCTGGCCTTTCCTTCCACATCCTCTTATCATACTTGTGCTTCCTTCTGTCCCATTTGCTCCTGATCATACTACTATGGACGTATGTGACCAAAATGATACATACTAAGGTCTAATGCCAGATGGGAGGTGGTTGCCTGAATCTTCCCTAGTGACACATCTACCCTATCTATTTGGGGGCACATGTACCCTATTTCTTTGAGGCATGGATGTTTTAGGAGTGGATGGTCTTGGGAAGCTCCTGTCGCATGGCTCATAGAGAGAGATTTCTGCACTATTCAAGTTAGTCAAGGGATGCTTTCTCCACTGACAGATGCACTAACAAAAGGGTCACCAGGGATAGAAGGAACAAAGAAGAAATAAAGGACAGGCTCTCTGTGCCCGAAGAATGACCAGTCTATCTGTCCAGAATAAATAGCACTTGCACAGGCCTAGATATTTGTGAACTAGGAAAGACAACAACATTATCTTATATGAACCTGGGTTCTAGAGATGTCCCCCGTGTCCACAAGATTTGTGGCCAGCCTGAGCATTCAAATTCTCAGTGAAAGAACTCTAGAGGGCTTTAGAAGACACATATAAACGTCCTTTGTAAGCCCTGAAGCCCTTCATGGAGACATGACAATGTTATTCTGCCGAGAGAAGCCTGTTCATTTGAAACAGTTTCACACTTTGCTGGGTATTTACCCGGTATGTTGGGCAGGGCACATGTGTTGAGCCCTTGGAACGTGCTGGTTCCAACTGCTGGGAAAATATAAAATACACTCCAGATTTTGGAGACATTGTACAAAAAAGGAATACAAAAAAAAATAGCTCATTAAGTTATTATTATCATGTTAATTTCATGCTGAGACACCTGTTTGAATATATAGAATTAAATAAAATATGTTATTGAAATTAATTTCACTAGTTTCTTTTTACTCACTACATGTGACTATTAGAAAAACATTAATTCCATATATAACTTGCAATCTATTTCCATTGGTCAGCTCTGGTCATGCAGCACTCTCCAAAAGAACTTTCACAACAACAAAAATCTAGTCTTCACTGGATATTGGGTACTTGAAAAATGGTTTGTGTGACTGAGGAAATGAATTTTTAATTTTATGCTATTTTAGTGAATTTAGATTTAAACCATCACCTGTGTCTGGTGGCTACCATATTGGGCTGTACAGGTCAGGATGGATACAGATCTGGGTAGATAGGGAGTTCCGTGCCTTGGCTGAATTTTGGGAACTTCTAGAGAGCTTTAAATGTCTGTCATAGAAGCAAAACTCACCCTTGGAGTTCATCTGTCATTGGTGTGAGGTAGAGTCTAGGCATTGGTATGTTGGAAATGCTCCCCAAGGGACCTTATTAAATAGCCAAGATGGAGAATCAATGTTATAAAAAAGGAGAGAATGAGGATGGGAGTTGCTACTTATTGAGATACTATTTGTGCCAGAGCTGGACCAGAGGTTTGTGTTGTTCCATCCAATTTTCACATTAACCCTGTAGGCTAGGTATTATTATTACCACCATCAGTCCCATTTTATAAATGACAAGAATGAGATCTTGCTTAATATCACCCAGCTGTGGAAGAGCAGAGCTGGGATTAGAACCAGCATGTGCAGCTGAATGCACACCTTTAACCCCAGTGACTCGGGAGGCTGAGGCAGGAGGATTCCAAATTTGAGGCCAGAGTCAGCATTAGCAAGACCCTGTCTCAAAACAAAAAATAATAAGGGCTAAAGATGTAGCTAATTGGAAGAATACCCCTGGGTTCCATCCCCAATACTAAAAAAAAAAAAAACAAGACAAAAACAGGATATATATAGGCCCCAAGTGTGAAAGCCCCTCACAAGAGCCTCTCAGTGTTCAGACACCAGAAGACTGAGCTTCCTGGGTCTCACGGAGGACTCTGGCTCCCCGAAATCCAGCGCAGCCTTGGGCAAAGCAGGGCTCTCACCTGGTGGGACAGGCCCAGCAACTGCCCTTCCCCTGTGTGCAGCGAGGCTGGGCTGGGCTGGCCTGTGGCTCTGCAGGTCCCCGAGGAAACGCTAGAGAAGCCAGGCGGCAGCTCTGAAAACAAAGACATCCACGTGGAGCTGAGACAGAACACTTCAGACGACCAGAAGTGCTGACAGCCGGGCACCTGCCCCTCCTGTGGTGTCTGCAGGGAGCCATCGTCACGATGCCTCCGTGATGCCTGACTTTGTCATTTAGGACATCAAAGTGTTTCTTTGAGCTAAAAACACTGGAGGGTCTTTGGAGGATTCTCAGAGCCAGAGGAGCCCCGCGTGCCTTGAATAAAGACGGTAGTGACTCTCAGTGGCAGGTCCCCGTCCTGAGGGCTCCTTCCCAGAGGGCAATAATGGAGTCCACCTCCCCTCCAAGGCCCTGCACACCCAGGAGCCCAGTAAGTCCTCCAGTCTACGCAAGTGCACAGAGGGTGCTGGATGGGGTGGGGGAGGGAGGACGGAGGATGGACGGGTGGTGGATGGACATGGACGAGTGGTGGCATCATTGAGGGCAGAGGATAAAAGGTCCTTTCTCAACGAAGACTTGCTTCTCAAACAGGGTGCCCTGCTTCCAAAAGTTACATTTTTGAGTCTGTGTTCCCTCCGTCTTTCTTTACTTCAGTAAATGCAATGGGGAAATGCAAGAGAGCCTGGTGCGCTCTCCATTCTGCTGGGCGCGCCTGGCACACCTAGTATGGGAGGTTCCCGTGCTAGGCACCAGAGAACACAGGGGAAAACCAGAAGGAATACCGGTTCCCCTGCCCCTCTGGCTGCAGGTCATTAATTCTTCAGGGCTGGGAGTGTGGCTCAGTGGTAGACCCCTTGCCTAGCATGTGTGATGACGCCCTGGGCTCATCCCCACCACTGCCAAAAAAAAGAAAAAAAATGTCCCTAATTCTGCCACTCAGGACAGAGACTGAGCCATTTGCAGGACCCTCAGGGACTCCCTGCATAACATTGTGTGGGCAGACTCTGTGGGGGGAAGGGGGCGAGGTCAGAAGGCACCTCAGAGAAGGAGGCCTTCCAGAGTGGACAGGCCCAGCAGGGCATTCTACACTGCCTAGGTGATTTTTTAGGCTGTGCCAATTTTTGTCAGAAGGAAGCCAAGCTGGAAACGAGCCCCGGGATGTAAAAAGGGCCCTTTATGAGGCTACTTCCCTTGCTCTGTGCTCCTCGAGGGCACAGATGAGCAAAGTGAGGTCAAGAGACACAGAATAACTTCCCCTTTTAAGGGACCAGAACTTACTTAGAGCCCAGAGCCTGATGAGGAATTGTGGGAAATAGAGGAACTGCTGGTGGCCTGGTCCTGGGATGCCCTGAGCTAACTCTGTGGACCAGGGTACCCCGGGCTTCTCCAGCTGGTGGAGGATCAGGAGGCCTGAGGTGAAGGCCCAGATCTGACACAGGTGGGAAATGTAGCCAAAGGCCAAAGGAAGCAGGCCAAGATGGTGGAGCTGAGGCTCCAGGGGGCTGCGCCTCTCTGCCCAGGGCTGTGACCTGCAGGAAGGGGAGAGTGAGTCTGGCAGCCCCTCTACCGGATCCCAGCTCTGCAAGACCATGAGAAGGAGAAAGGCTGTCAGGAAGGAGGAGGAAGGAGACTTCCTCTCAGGGACCTGTGTGATGACATCCTGCACAGAGTTAGTGGTGGGGAGATGCTTTTAGCACTGATGTTTGTCCAGGTAGCTGAGATGCTGTGCCACCCTGAGCTGGGGACTGTGCCCTTGGCTACCCGACTGGAGGCAGAATGGTCATTTGGAAGAAGTGCCCAGCCTGGCCCCAGCTTTGCCAGCCTCCCCCTGCCCCATCCCCAGATAGCACCTGGATGGGGCTCTGCCCTCTCCCAGTCTCACTTCTCTTGGCACAACACGAGGATGAACTGGATGGCCCCTGTCTCCCCCCCTGCAGCAACTCTCCTTCCAGAAAGGAATATTTTTGGAATGTCTGCCTGCTCCAGAGGCTTTGCAAATGTTTCATCACCCTAATATTCATGTCTCACCTGGAGTCTGTTAGATAGGCACTGCTTTCCTTGCATTTTAAGGAATCCTGGCTCAAAGAGGCTAGGAGACTCACCCAAGGTCACACAGCTAGACAGAAGCACAGCCAGGATTCTAAGTCTGTCTGAATCTACCCTTGATGCCCTTCCTCCCAGGAAGCCCCTCCAGTGAGGGTGAGAACTGTGGTGGGAGGAGGCTAGACCAACAATTCGCAGTGTGCAGTCCACTCTATCAGCCCTCTGGAGGCGGGGCCCAGGAATCTCTGCATTAGAAAGTCCCCAGTGATTCTGAGGCTCACTAAAGCTGGGCGAGTGCTGGGCTAGACCACATTGTACCTTTTGTTTGTTAGCTGTTGTAGATTTGTTTTGGTTTGGCTTGTTTTTTAGTTCCTGGGAATTGAACCCAGAGAAACTACCACTGAGCTTTATTTTTGATTTTGAGACAGGGTCTCACTAAGTTGCCCATGCTGGCCTTGAACTTGTGATCCTCCCACTTCAGCCTCCCAAGTCTCTGAGATTACAGGCATGGAGCACCAGACCTGGATGAACCACACTGTTTTTGAAGAAGGGCATAGAATGAGCATTAGGAGACCAGGTTAGACCACTCCAGCTCCTGCAGACAGACAGGAGGCGTCAAAGACCCTCCAGATCCTTCGGAGCCCTGTTTTTGACTAGGCCTCCCCTTGGGCCCTGTCTGCCTGCCTTGTCCAGTTGTAGCGATTACCCCCTACCCCTGATGTCTCAGCTTAGTGCTTTTCCGTTCGTTGATGCCCCCCCCGCCACACACACACACACACACACACACACACACACACACACTGCTCATTGGCCACAAATCCCCACTAGTCCTTGCTGTATCCAGCGTTGATCCCCGTGTCTTTCCCCCATGGCGATAATCTTGACACTTATGGAAATAGTCCTAAATAGTGTTCCTTACCATTTTAACAAGTGTCAGAATGAATTTTTCTTTGACAGAGGGAAGGAGAGGAGTCTCAAATCCTCCATCGCCAACTGCAGGGAGCTCAGAAGATAATTCACCCAAAGTCCCTCTGCAGAGCAGGCCTGGTGTGATGGTTATGAAATATCCCACCCTCTAAAGGCACATGGGAGTGGCAGATGAAGCCACCAGAGACACACACGGGGGCTGCCCTGGATATGAGTTCTAACTCTAACTCCACCCTCACCCCTGCTTCTGACCCTGACCTGGTTATCAGGACTCAGGGATGCGCCCCCTGCTGGCCAGGGCCCATGCAGGCACCTGCAGGGCAGCCTCCCTGGGGACTCCTGGGCAATTTGCTGTGACCTTTAGCTAAAAACCAATCTCTCTCAGACACTGCGTGGGTGGCCTGGCCCTTGGACAAGGGCAGCGCATGACTGGCAAGCTGGGACTGGGGGTGTGGCCCAGTCATGGCCCTTCAGGGGATGGAGGCAGCCCAGGCAGTAAAGGTATCTACAAAGCCCAGAAACCTCCAGATGACAGCAGGGAATGAATCAGTGAGGTCATGCCCAGAGAGAGAAAGGACATTCCAAAACAGTGTTTGTCTCCTGACAGAGACTCGTTTTCTCCCCTAGGCTGGAGACCTGAGATGTTCCCAGTGATCTGGGACTGTATTTTGTGTTGTCCACTTGCAGGCTGTGTGGGACCAGGATTCAGGGCCACAGGCTCTGCTTCTGACTCCCACACCTACTGGCTGAATAAATACCCTTGGCCAACTCAAGTCACCATGCTTGAGCCTCAGTCATCCCATCTGTAAAATGGAACTATCGATTACCCCCAGAACCATGGAACCTGCTCCCATCCAAGTCCATCGTGGCCTGGACCAGCCTGTTTTCAGATAAGAACGTGGGTCAGGAGTGGGAAAGGCTTCATGGACTAATACCTGGCAGGGGAAGGTGGGGGCAGTGGAATACGAGTCTTGGTGAACTAACGAATTCACTAACAAATAAGGAACACCTGTCATGCCAGGGAGTGGGGAGAAGCAGTCTGAGTCTTCAGTGTGCTCTTCAGCTGCTGGGGAGGGGACCTGTGGTCATTTAACCCACCTGGACATGTGTCTTGAGGACTGAGGCAGTGCAGTAGTATTTGGGACTCGTGGGCAGGAGGAGGGGTTTCTACAGGTAGAGGGAGCAGGGCCAGGGGTGAAGGCCTGGCTGCAGGAGCCTCTCCTGTGCATAGAGGCTGCCTCCTGCAGACCTGGACCCACCCCCAGTGCCTTCACCCCAGTGCCTCCGTCCTGCGGGTGATTGCCCGCTAAGCCCTCCGGTGTGGCAACTGCTGAGTGTTTTTCACCTGCCCGGCATCCCTTGCAGCTGGGGATCTACTTCCAGGCTTGCCTGTCTTTCATCTTGCTCCAAAGCTGGGGACCTACACACACGGCCAGAGCCAAATGGTCCAAGGCTCTGCTGGCTTTCTGATGCCACCACTCTTCTTGTCCCTAGCCAGTTAGGAATGGCTGGGACAGACCTTAAAAGGACAGACACCACACAGACCCTGTGCCTGAACAATTGAATCAGACCCTCTAAGGGTTAGGCCCGATATCTATATTTTTAAAAGGTCTTCGGGGGACTCTGATGTGTAGACAGGGTTAAGAACAGCCGTTTTAGAAACTCAGAATGCCAGGCTCAGAGGGACTGCTTTGGAAACGATTGCATGAATGTGTGTGCACAAACACACACTGATGGTTGTGCACTTTTCAGATAAAGAAACTGAGGCTCAGAGCTTTGCTCACAAGCACCCAGCAGATCTATCATGTGCAGGCTTTGACTCCTCATTCAGAACTATATTGTTTATTCCAGAACTATCATTGTGTCTTATTATTGTGCACCGGATCGTTACATATTTTTAATGACCTGATGAAATCTCACCTCCACTTCCCTAATTTCTTCACCTGCCAGAGCCCATCTGTGACGTCTCTCCTCCATCAACTCAACAGGACCTGAACAGCTTTCTTGTGCCCCAGAATCAGGATGGGTGTCCTGATTCTGACGGTGCATCTGTTATGGTTTGGATCTCAAATGTCCCCCCAAATCTCATGTGTTGAAGACTTGGTCCCCAAAACAGCAGTATTCAGAGGTGGAAAGTGACTAAATCACGAGAGCTCTGACCTTGTCAATGGATCAATCCATCCATGGATTTATAATTTAGTGGACTGTTGGCAGGTGGTGGACACTTAGAAGGTGGAACCAAGTTGGAAGAAGTAGGTCCTTAGGGGCATGTCCTTGAAGGCTATACTTTGTCCCTGGCCCCGCCTTCTCTCTCTCTCTCTCTCCCTCTTTCTCTCTCTTTGCTTTCTGGCCACCATGAGGTGAGCCACTTGGCTTCACCATGCTCTGTGCCGTGATGTTTTACCCCAGCAAGGCCCAGAAACAACAGAATCAAGCATCCATGAACTAAAACCTCCGAAACCAGGAGCCAAAATAACCCTTTCCTCCTTGAAGCTGATCTGTCCCGGGGATCTCATGCCGGCAATAGGAAGCTGACTAACAGCATCCTTGCAGGGAGGAGGTTAAGGAGAGATTTTTTTTTTTCTGGGTAAAATAGGGCAAAAAAGAAAAAGAAAACTAGGGAAGGTCTCTGAGACCATCTCTTCTCGGGACAAGATGCTCTGCTCATGTCATTAGAGACACCACTGGGTGTGGAGCCAGGGCAGGGGTACAGGCTGTCCCAGGAACCTGCTACCACCCTGACCCTTCTCAGCCTTCTCAGGCCTCCTATCAGGCCACCCTCCCTACCTACCATCACCCTTCGTCCTGCCGTGTCAGCACTCCCGGCGCTGCACCCCAGCTCTGGTGTGGCAAGAATCCCTGATGCCCTAGGCCCCCCCAGGAAGCTGTGCGAGGAACAGGCTCCACGTTACAGATGCAACTTGCCTCCCAGAAATGTTCCCTGTTCTAATCACTTTTTTAAACTCCACAAACACAATCTCTGCACCGTGATCAATTATTTAGCAGAAAATGATGCATCGTGTTAGCAGCTAGATGGCATTTAATATGCCCCCAGAATTCTAATGACGCACCGTCGCCACAGGCCTAATGCAAAGTTTCCCAGGCCCCTGTTTTTGAAGTCTTCCCGGAGTGGAGAGGAGCCAAGATCTATATGCTTTCGGTTGATGTCGGACTTAGGTGGCCCCCAGAATGTAATCAGCCCCGCCCCTGCTGCCGCACAGTGTCCTTGCGACTTATTTGTTTTCTTTCTGCCTCGCAAATTACTCCTTTTGAAAGGCTGTTTGTTTAGTGTCAGGAGGTGATTAAGCAAACTTAAAGCTTGGGACCTTAGTCTAATCAGGCAGGAGTGGGGCCCGGGGAGGGGTGATTCAATATTTAAGAGGCCACTCCTTCTGTCCCGATACCCCAAAGCTAGAAGCCCTGCAGTTTGGAAGTCCCAGCCCCAAGGGGGAGGCATTAGCTGCTTGGGAATCCTGGATGCCCCATATTCCAACAGGCGAGCCCAGGGATGCAGCTGGACAGAGACCTGGAGGTGACCCAGGACAAACTCCAGGACCCTTGGCTCCAGTGGCCCTTGGCCTTGGTCTCCTGGTCCTCTGGGAAACACTGGCCAGGACGTCTGCGTTGAAGACCGGCAGCATCCCTGGGACTCAGACGCCAGGATAAACTCCAGCTCTTTCCATACAAACCCAACGTGGAGCTGTCTCCCGTGTATGTGCCGAGTGTAAGGCTCTCTGCTCACAACTGGCAACGGGGCTGCCGTGGGTTGAGCGCCTTCGCCACGCCCCGTGCTCTGCCTGGACATCGCTAGGGATACGGTCATTCTTCAAAGTTCATAAGAACATGTATGCTTTCCAAAAGAAAACCCAGAGACTCAGAGAGGTTCAGACGCCCACCCAAGTCCCTCAGCTCGTGTGTGACACAGGCAGCAATCAGGCCAGGCTGGGGCTCTGTTCCCCACACCAGACTGACCCAGCATTTGAGATAAGACAAGCCCCGCAGATGACGAGGGTGTCATGGCTAGTGCTTATTTTCCACACCAGGAAGCTGAGATCGACTGATGACACTGAGATGTCCAGAGCCACCCAACCCACCCTGCTGTGTGTCCTGAGGGAGATTGCGCAGATCTATCCACATGCTGAAATCCACAGAACTGGACACCTGAAGGAGTCATTTGTCACATGATCACTTAATAAATAAAAGTCATTTTTAAAAGGCGATGTATCTGACAGGAGAAGCATTTTAAGTAAAACACAAAACTAGGTTTTAGAAAAAGGACCTTGCTTAAGTTTTTAGAAGACTTTATGTATGCAAGTTGATACGTGTTATATAGGTAGTTTGAAATATAGAGGAAAAAAGATTGGCAAAATGAAAGCTGTACTTCTAACCATGGAATAGACTGGAAAGAGGATAAAGGAAGTTTGCATCTTTCATTCTGTATACCATAGGTCGAATTTTTTATACTGACCAGGCATTTTACTCTCACTTAAAAAAAAAAAAAAAATAGAGACGCCGGGCGCAGTGGCCCACGTCTGTAATCCCAGCTGCTTGGGAGACTGAGGCAGCAGGATTGCAAGTTCAAAGCCAGCGTCAGCAAATGAGCAAGGCCCAAGGTAACTTAGCAAGATCCTGTCTCAAATTAAAAAAAAAAAAAAATTAAAGGGATGGAGAGGTGGCTCAGTGGTTCAATGTGCTGCTGGGTTCAATCCCCAGTACCGAAAAAATAAATAAATAGATAAATAAATAAATAAAATGGAGAAAAATAAAATGCAAGTAGTCACTCATTATTGTTTAGTGTTTTACAAATGGGGGTCTTAGAACAATGTATCCTTATAGTCCCAGATATCCTTACATTGTTATAAGCACATGCCACATAGCCTTCCAAGTAGGATACATAGTATTTGTCAACACAAAGCCAACAACTGAGTCCCCCTGGAGGAGGGATCCCTTGAGCTGGGGATGAGGCTTGCAGACAGACAAACATCCAAGAGAGACGCCTGTGCCCATCCAAAGACAAAAGGCAAATAGGCACCTCTGTCTGAAAGACTGTGCTGAGCAGTGGTGGAGGCTCCGAGAACCCACAGCTCCATTCCTGCCCTTGAGGTGGACCTCAGGAGCCCTCTGAGAGGACTCTGAGCGGATGGAGAATGATTGATACTGATCACAGGTGACAGGAAGAGCAGGTGCACCCTGGTCATAAAGTGCCCATCCCTCCAGCCCCTCTCTAGTCATCTCCTGCACTCCCCTGGCAATCCCAGGAAGCAGCTCACATTCATTGTGCTTTATGCACGAGGAGAGGGAGGCTCAGGAAGGTTTCCTATCCCACCCACAGCCACACAGCTGTTCAGGAGAGGGACCTGAATTCGAACCAGCATTGTCTGAGGCCAAAGCCACCGCGTCTTTATGAAGATCACTCCGGTCACTACTGTGCCGCTTAACGAGTAACTGGTCAATACACACAGCCTAGGAGACTAGAGCTACCCATGAGATCATTAAAGGAAACAGAACAAAGTCTCAAATCTTCCCAGAGACCAACAAACAATTGGTCATGAACATGTGTGGCCAATAGAGATAACTTCAAAACTCTTAATTTAAGAAAAGTCATGACACAAAGCTCCATACGACATAATCAGATTAATTATTAGTAATTTGGAAAAATACATATCTCTGAAGATCTCTAAAAGATACTCAATTCCCTTTCAGGTGAGGAAATTGGGCTCCGAGACAGCAACTATTTAATCCAAGTCACAGAGCAAGTGGGTTCCAGACCCAGCACCTGAGCCAAGGCTTCAGGCTGCTCAGAGGTCTCTATATCCCACTCGACAACCTGGAAGCATCGGGGCTCATCGGGGGTCCGTGCTCCCAGGCTCAAATCTTCCCTCATCAGCCCAAATCCGCAGTCCTTGCTTGCCTAATAGCATCATTTCAGCTCTTGACGTGTGGTTTAATCACCCTCGTCGTGTTGAGCGGGTGCCCAGCCGAGGCTTCTGATCTCAAAGATGGCTCCCGGAAAAGATGACATGTTGCATTAATGTAAACTTTTTCTGATAATCTCTCTGAAAAAAAAAAAAAATCCTGGTTTTGGTTTTGTGCTATTTATACACTGGCATAAATCCTGGGACCACTCAGATAGATTTCTGTTCACTTTGGCCTCTTCAGAGCTAGTCCCTGAGCCAGGGCAAGAGGCCCACCTCTGGGATGAGGGTGGGACCCTGTGGTCCCAACTAGAGGATCTGAGGAATTATAGGAAAGGTCCTGTGTGGCCAACTTGTGTCCAGGAAGGGAGCCAGTCTGTCCAGACCGATGCCAACTGCTTTGTGGGCTGGTTGAATGAAGGGTCCCCAGGCGTCTCAGATCCCCAGCCAAAGCAGAGTTCAGCAAAACCCCCTCTCTTGGATCCAGACCCTCCCTCCCTCCTAGACTCAAACACATGACAATCCAAGAGAGAGTGTAAGGAGACAGGTGGGTACTGGTGAGTGGTGGTTAGAAGGCCAATCATCCCCTTGGGAACCTCTGAGATGAGGGCGTGTCCTTCTGGGCCCTCTGAGCCTGCCCTGTTTTACCCGGATGGCTACCTCCTCATCTGGTGGTCAGCTACAGTTGTTCTGTACTGCTGTGCTCCACGTAGATTCTGCCACCATCGTCACCATTAGTGGCACAGTAACTTAAGGCACCAGACTTAGAAGTGGCACGACCCACCCAGGTCCCAGTACCATCCCTGCTCTTCCTGACAACGTGCTTAACCATTTGGCACCACGGCTTAGCATCCTCTCAGGGCTGCAGGGAGGAGGGTGCTGAATGGAAGCCCATAGCACTGGCTGTTGGTCAGCATAGGCTGCCATAACGAGATGGGGCGGGGCTTAAACAGCAGGCGTATCCGCGTCCCAGCAGATTCTGTGTCTGGTGAGGGCTGTCCTCCTGGTTGGCAGGTAGTGAGTGTTTTCTTGTAGCATCTTCATATCACAGAGAAAAAGAGAAAGAGAGAGGGGCACTAACCCTACAGGATCAGGGCCCCACTCTTACGACCTCATTTAGTTTTCATTACTTTCCTATAAACCTTATCTCCAAATACAGCCACCCGGAGGGATTAGGAACTTAGGACTTTGGGGGAATGCAATGTAGTTCAAAGCACTGATTAAAGAACACAGAGGGCTTCTCTGGGTTTCCAAGAGGATCAACATCTTCCCCCAGAGGCAGCCAGTGGCCTCCTGGGCTCTTCTGCTGTCATTTCTGCTCCTTTATGGGTCTGGACAGGACTCTTGGTTCTCTGGCTAGGGTTTGCCCAGAAGTGGTGGTTTTGGGGCTAAGGACCACCCACAGGGGCCTAGACTGGCACCCTAGTTCCCTTCTCCT
The DNA here is from genome assembly GCF_047511675.1 of Marmota flaviventris. NCBI lineage: Eukaryota > Metazoa > Chordata > Mammalia > Rodentia > Sciuridae > Marmota > Marmota flaviventris. The sequence continues at coordinate 104,619,887 of NC_092508.1, read as the reverse complement.
ACCTATCTCCTTCCCTCCCTTGTGGTTCCTGGGAAGGCCAGAGTGGAAAAATCCACAATCCTTTGCAAAGGATCAGGGCCACAAGCCCAGACCACAGCCCTGCTCTCGGGTCCTGAGCCTACAGCCCCTCTCCGCATGCACTCCAGCTCAGTAGACACCAGCTAAGCACCTGCTGTGTACATGGGCCTTTCATTGGCTCCTTGATTCCTGGCCCTGCCCTTGGTTTGAGTTGATGCTCCCGCCACTCTCAGCCGGGAGAGTTCCAATGCCTGGGGATGCAGGCGGAAGGGCAGAAGCTTCAGGGAGCATCCACCCCAATCCCAGAAGCCTCTCAACCCTGCCCCTCCTCGAAGGGCATGGAACACAGCACAGCCCATGCAGGGAGGGCAAGGTGGGGGCCTCTTGGTTCCTACCCATACTTGAACTTCACACCCTGCCACGGCCCTCCCTGTTCACTTCCATTTCAACTTCTCCGGGAGGTTCTACTCCTGCTACAAGCTCCAAACAAGGACACCAATTTCCAAATGTTTACTGGGTGACTTTAATTGAAAAATAAAACCACTCAAAGCTATGTAATTAAGACCTCCCTACTTGGATTTATGGGATTAAGGTTTAGAGGGGAAACAGTTCCTCTTCCTTTCTGTTTCTCTAAGTCTTGGCATTGGCCGTGTTCCTCTGGATGGGGTACCAAGGAAGACTCACGTTTTTCTTCCCTTTCCGCTTCCTGTCCAGATCCAGGGAGTGCAAGCTTAGGGTGTGCTGGCTCACTCTTCCTCCCTTCCCTTCATTCACTCATTCTCTCCATGAATATCTACCACATGTTGGGTGCCATCTCGTTCTCTCCCTTGTGGTTCCTGGGAAGGCCAGAGTGGAAAAACCCACAATCCTTTGCAAAGGATCGGGGCCATGAGCCCAGACCACAGCCCTGCTCTCGGGTCCTGAGCCTACAGCCCCTCTCCACATGCACTCCATGCACTTGTGCCATCCAGGCCACAAGCCTGACAGATGCCGCAGTGTGGCTTGGCACAAATCACGAGCCACTCAAGCAGGAACAAACTTTATTTCCGAACTCACACGAACGCCACCCACGCGGCCTTCTCCGGGACACACCACACACCAACCGGAACTCCCACCACCGGAACTTCACCAACCAACGCGAACTCTTCAGGAATCCCCGCGAGAGCTCAACCGGAACTCAAGGGGAACTCCGCGAGAACTCAAAAGTCATCATCTTAATGGCTCGCTGGCGTCACCTCTCAACCACTACTTCTGGCAAAAGTGCCATGCGTCATCTCGACTTGGCTGTGGCCCTCAACAGACAGATGTGGCTCCCAGCTGTGCTCTGTAACAGGGGCTCCCTCAGAATCCCAGGACCTCAGGGTGAGACCTGGGTGGGCCCTTCTAGCTCCCTGGTTCCAACTCCCTGTCTTATGGAGGTTATGGGCATCTGCTGAGCAGCCAGTGCATGGCCCAAGGCCACCCATTCATGGCCGAGATCAGTCCCCCCAGCTCCATGGGGAGAGTGGCAGCATTAAGCCTTCCCGAGAACCAATCAGAGACCCTGCCCCATGCCCCACTCTGCAACCCTCAACCAAAGCCATTTCTCTGTGGGGCTGACCTAAGTTTTCCATGCCCCAGGCACAATTTCTGTGCCACCAGCTCTTCCCCCTGAGCTAGCAGTGCTTGCTGTTGGGGGGCAACAGATGAAGCCTGGGAGTTGTTCTGTGCTATTGTTGATTCGTCTTTGGCTTCCTCCGATGCGGGGGCCTCGGCCTGCGACTTTCTGTGGAGTAGGAGAAAGACAGGGCTTTGAACTCCAGCCCTGCCCTTATTTGCTTTGGATTCTAGAACTAGTCTCAACTTTGCTGGGCCTTGATTGGTTCATCTGTAAAATGGAATTAATAATAGTTACTCACCTCATAGGTCATTGAGAGCCTCAGAAGCACTTAGCACCACATCTGGTAAATGCTAAATCCTCAGATAACGTGAGTTCTCTCCTCTGCCTGCCCTCCATAGCCTGCAGGCTCTTGCACTGGCTCTGGCCTACTCAGGACACCTGGTGCTCAGTGCTAGTGACCCACTGGCCAAACTGGGCTAGGACAGGACTGCACAACCCAGCAGGCTGGCGAGGGGACATGCAGCAGGCTGCAGCACACACCTCTGGGAGCACCCTCTGGGGCCTGCTCCCTCCTGGAGGCTTCCTGCCACATGGCTCCTGCCTGGACCTCTAGCTACACCTCCCTCCCCTGTGGCCCGTCGGTTCCTGGCCCACACTCCCATTGTGTGTGTCCTTAGGAGATGGAGATCTTCACCCTCACAGTACAGCCTGCCCCACATCCTGGGCCTCCTCCCTCCCCTAGCCTTCCTTAACCCTCCCCTGCTTCCCAACTATGGGATGGTCTCCTCTTCTTTCTCTGTGTGCCCAGAAATGAGTGAATGCTGTTTCTTAAATCCAAGAGCATCCCAGAGTGCTAGGGCTCAGAAGCAACCATCCCAGAGGGAAGCCCATGCGCTTAGAGAAGGATCAGTTCTGGGCTGGTGGTAAGACAGCCGGAGCCCTTGGGGTCAGGAGCTGCATCCTACAGATGGGGCCAGGGGATAAGAGTTGTAAGGTAGGCAATGGGGACCGTGGAAGGGAAGAGGGGCAACTTCAAGGTGGAACCTTCAGAGGACCTCTCTGGTGCAGTGGACCAGACAGGTCAGGGGTGGGGAGAAGTAGGCAAGGAAAGGGAAAGTGGGAGCTATAGCAGATGTGGGAGTGAGAGAGAATGAGATGAGGGGAGTTGGAAGAGGACAAATGCTGTGGGAGTGGAGGGAAAGAGATGGGTATGTGGGGTCTGCAGGAGGAGCCCGCAAAACTGAGGACCTCAGAGGTCAAGACTGGAAGCTGCAGTGGCCAGGCATTGCGGGAAGTGGGGGAGAAAAATGGAGGGGCTGACACGGAAACAGGAGGCAACAACAGGCAGGCACCCCTTTCCTCTCCCACAGTGTCCAGATTCTCTCCAGGGAACAAGAAGGACTTTATGAACCAGGGGAAGAAAAGCAGAAAAAGTTATTTCTAATAAAGAAAAATAAAAGAAATACTCTTCTCCTCATTCAGTTATATAAATGTATAGAAATCATATATATACATATCAGCTGTAGAAAGTCTGATGTTTTTTTAAAAATAAAATCTTCTGGGATCATGGAAGGAAAAGGCAAGATGAAACTTGTGTCCCGCCCAGCTGTGACTCCAGCATACCCACCCTGGAAGCAAGGACAGTTCTTGGGACCCAGCCTCTTTTTCCCACATGGTGGGTAACCCCGCAGGGTCAGACCCCTCAGGTGTCCACACCTGCCCTGCCGCCCTAGCTGTGATTTATAGAATGTGAGTCACAAGTTCCAGCTGTGGTCAGCTGGGCATGAGTCCAGCCAGTGACCCTCTCCTCAGGCCAGACAGGGCAGAGGGAGGTCATGTCCACCCGTCCTCACTTCTCCCCAACATTAGGGGCTCCTCAACACTGGGGGAGTGGGAGACAGACGGTGACCTGGCAGCCCTGAGGCAGAGGTCAACACAGGCGCTGAAAGGAACCCAACTCTGGAGCAACCAGGGGAGGCCCCCTGGAGGAGGAGTCCCTGACCTGACTTTAAGAACAAGCAGCACAGGGGACCACATAAAGAGTGTGGGGCTTTCCAGAAGAAGTGACTGGCTTGAGACAGGAAAATGACAATATGGGTGTTTGGACTTGACTGTCACATGGGTGTGGAAGAGGAATGTGAGAGGAAAGACAAAAGAAGTCACCAGAGGTAGGACACAAGGACCTATGGGCTGCCTAAATACTCACCCTTTCATCATGGAAGCAATAGGGAGCCTTTGATGAGTTTTGAAGGAGAGTGAGGGACTGGGAGGAGCATGATTGGTTCTGCATTTCTGAGAGGTCTGGCCACAGTGCTGAGCAGTTTTCTTAGATAATAACGTGACCCACCAGGATTTGCCAGAGGACCAGCATGAGTGGGTGTGTGTACTAGTTTCCTATTGCTGCTGTAACAAATGACCCCTAGTCAGTGGCCTAAGACAACAAAAACTCCTCTTAAAGTTCTGGAGGTCAAAAATCTGGAGAGGGGTGTGTGGGACTGAGATGAAGGTTCCCACTGGACTATCTTCTTCTGGAGGCAAAACAAGCCCACGTCCCCTGCCCCTTGCAGCTTCTGGAAGCTGCTCAAAACCCTTATAGCAACAACACTCTAATCTCTGCCCCCTGGGCACATGGCTTCCTCCTCCCCCTGGTCAAATCCCCCTCTGCTTCCCTTTCACAAGACACCTGTGATGGCATTGAGCCCACCTGCGTGGTCCAGGATCGTCTCCCCGTCAACATCATTAACTTAGTCATATCCACGAAGTCCCCTTTTCCATCGAAAGTGATATTCACATGTTCTGGATTTCCAGGTATATTTGGGGGGGGGGGGCATCCTTCACCACCCACAGTGAGTCATTTCTTAGACACTGACTGGGTACCGCTCTCCAGGTTAGGGATCTTGCAGCGAACAGGGGAGCACGGTGCCTGCCCTCATGGAGCCTGGAGCAGTCCCTGGTGTGTCCTGGGCCATCTGCCGAATGGCTGCCATTGCATGCTGGGCAGAGGAGGGGAGGGCATGGGTATGAAGTGGGGGAGGGGGGTGTGACATACTTAGAACCTGTGGCTATCAACACTGACCAGTCAGAAGGACTCAGTGCCGGACTGTCCTCAAAGACCCCAGCTGTGCCAGTGGTTAAATCTTTGATGGCTGCAGCACAGGAAGGTCCAGTGGTCCTGGGGGAGAGGCCAGGGCAGGGGGGTGGCTCTGTGACTACTCATGAATCAATAAGGAAGTATTTAAATATTTAAGTTCTTAAATAAACTACGTAAATGTCTTCATCCATCGGGTTGGTGGGCTGAACATCAGCTCCAGGTTGGAGGGAGGGGGTCCCGGGGGTTTGCTTTGAATGCTTCACTTGGGGTGGCACTTAGGTGGAGCCAGGAGGGGGCAGGGAGCAGAGGTTTCTGGCCTGGAGGGGGGAGGGACAGTGTGGGCAGCAGGGGCGGGCGTCCCACCCCCACACCGCCGTCCTAATACCTGGAAGAGTGCGTCACTGAGCGGGTTCCTCTTCTTCGGTATTGATGGAGTGCGAACAATTCCACCACCTTCCTTTCTTTCCCCTTAACTTTCCCCTAAGCAGTTCTGTGTTTTCCTTAAAAGCCCTTTTATTATAGAATAAAATGTACCCGTCATCTAACTGCGTTGACTCGAGCTCTCAGGGCTGCAAATCAGCCAGCTCCTGGATGGCTCCTTTGTCCCTTCACTGTGGCATTCAAGATCTGGAAAGGGCTCTCAATCCCCAGGCCCTGGCCACTCTGGAAACAAGGGGGAAGGTTCCAGCATCTCCTGTCTCCCCCTCCCCAGACATAGAGCTGGAGATATCAGTGGGCAGTAGAGATACAGGGGAAAGGTGGCAGTGGAAACCGCAGACTGACTTCCACTAGAAGGAGTGAGGGAATGTCACAGCTTCGTGAGCTAAGTAAAACTGGGACTCTTCCACCCACTTTGTTGCTGGGTAAACTGAGACCCAGAGCTGTGAACATGACCAAGTTTCCTAGAGCGTTCGTTTATAGGAAGATCGATCAGGCGTGGTGAAGGTGCCATCTGTTTTGCCACACTGGGGAGGACCCACAGTGGGGACCCGTTAGCCCATGTCTCCAGCAAACCACAAACAGCTCTGCGTGGACACCGCTCACCTACAGCGCCTGGCACTCAGGAGACACTCAACACACATTCACTCCACGAGCAGGCGTGCAGGGCGTCCTCCACAACCAGGCAGGGAGCACAGCGCAGAAGCACGTCCCTCCGCCCTCCAGGAACATTCTAGTAGGAAAGACAGGCAGCGTGCAAGGGAAGACATAGCATCAGCGAGGTAAAGGACACTAAAGGCAGAGAAGGGGCCAGGGCGGTGGGATGTGCTGTGGCCAGGAGTGCAGGAAAGGGCTCTCTAAGGTGGAATCTGACCAAAGTAAGGGGAAGGATGTGAGGATCTCTAGGGGCAAGGCATTCCAGACAGAGCTCTGGAAAGGACAGAGCAGCCCTCTGGGCAGTGCTTGGCCAGCTACAAAATATCAGGCTCCCAGAGCCACCAGGAGGAAGGGAGGAGTGGGCAGGGTGGGGTGGCAGGGATGAGGCCAGGGATGGATGAGCCTCCAGAGAACAGACTCTCAATTCAGTTACATGCCTGGGAGAAGTCGGCTCACCCTTGTCTCCCATGACTCATATATAACGGGACATTCAACAGAGGTACCCAACTGTCATGGTTTAGATCTCAACTGCAATGTCCCCAAGGGCCATGTGTTAAAGCCTTGGTCCCAAGCATGGTTCTTTTGGGAGGTGGTAGGCCCTTTAAGAGGTGGAGCCAACTGGAAGGAAGTTAAGTCACTGGGAGAGGTAGAAGGAGTATCCTTAAAGGGAAATCTAACCACGCCCCTCCTTTCTCTCCCTTTCTCCTTCTGGCTGTGGTGGGGTAAACAGTCTCTACCACCACATGCTCCCACCACCATGATGTGCTGGGTTGCCACAGGTCCAAAAGCTTCAAGGCCAACCATAGACTGAAACTTCAGAAACCGTGAGCCCAAATAAACTTCTCTTCTTTATAAGCCATTTGTCTCAGGTGTTTTGTCACAGTGATGGAAAGATGGCTAACACACCAATTTGAGGGTTATGCCCTAAAGAGTCTAGATTAAGAATCAAGAGCACTTAATGGAATCTGGACCCCCTTCCAGTGGAACAGAGGAAGGGGATTGACAGAGTGGGAGGTGGGGATGGATAAAGGAAGAACAGTGGAATAAATCTGACCCAACTTTCCTATATACATATATGAATAATACCACAGTGAAGCTCACCATCATGTGTAGCCACAAGACACTAATCAGGAAAAAAAAATCTATAAGTAAATAACACAGGGATCAGTAGAGTGGACAGAAGGGAACCCGGGGAAGAGTGGGGGGAGGGGAGGGAAGCACTGGGAACTGAATTAGAGCAAATTCTATTCCATGCTTTTATAATTATGTCCAAATCAATCCTGATGTCGGGTATAACTAAAAAGAACCAATAAAAAAAAAAAAGAGCACGTCATCTGGAGTCCCATTTCTGCCATTTTCTAGCTCATTAACTTTGGACAGGTCACATCACCTCTCTGAGCCTCTCTCTCCTCATTTGTAAAATGGGAATCATGCTGCCTGCCCTGCCCATCTCGAAGGATGGTAGTTCGTATCCAGTCACATAATCCCTGTAAATGGGAATGGCTTTTAAACCGCGTGTGTCATACACAAAGCAGGTTTGTCGAATACCTGTGCAGGTGAGACCTGAGATTCCCATCCAGAGGGCTTAGGTCTGGGGTCTTCCTGGGGCAGCCATTCTCAAGCCTCCACAACTTTCTATAGACCATTTTCTTTGACTGGGATGCCCTCTCCTGTGCCCCAACTCCTACCCAACTGCCTGGAGAACTCCTATTCATCCTGCAAAACCCAATATGTATGTCACTTTGGAGGACAAGCCTTTCTGAATCACATACTCTTTCTTTGGAGATGACACAGGTCCTTCTTTCTAAGGTGCAGTCCTGGATGTGGTATGTACTTGTCTTGTGTAGACCATGAGGACCTTCCATCCTGATAGGCCTCAGCATCTAGGTTATCTCTGCTTCCCCAGAACCCAGAATAGGACCTGGCACACAGTAGGTGGTCAAGAAAGTTTTATTGGCAGGAAATGTCTTGGAGGAGACAGCCCTTCAGTTTGCCTTGAAACTCAAAGGAGTTCAGTCATCTGCCTAAGTTGGACAGGTGTGGGTGGGGGAGCGGCCACTGTGTGTGTGGCCACTCTGGAGAGAGAGGAAGCCCAGGCGGCCACATCTCCAAACTCAGTGAACATTACAAATGACCACATTAGTGAGACAGGCGTTTTTAGAGGTTCTCCTATTGACCCCCCCGAGAAAGCCTCTAAATTTAGTGCCCCCCCAAAAAACCCAGGCTGGGGAATCTGCAGCCTCACAAATGGCCCACGTTGGGGAGGAAGCTGAATTCGATTTGCATGTCAGAGGAGCGTTATCTGGTACCTGATGTAAGACTAATTTTATTATTAAATTATCCACACTGATTTACTGAGAAATACGGTACTGCCGGGAGCTATTTTTAACCTCCCGCCTCAGCCCCGCTCAGCAAACAAATCATCCTTTGAAGGACACTGCATTTGCAAAAGTGAATTAGGTGAATAAATATCCATCTATTCATGAAGTTTCTTTATTGAGAAATAAATAAATAACGGCCTGAATGCCTTCATTGTCCCGTCCTCCCCCCCCCACCCCAGGCAGTTCTCCAGGGAATGGCGACTTCTGCAGAGCTGGCAGCCAGTGGCAGGGGCGGCCGTGGGTGGCGCTGTTCGTGGAGGGGGGTGTGGGCCTGGGAACCTGGTGAGGCCCCGCCGGCTGGACACAGCAGGTGGGACTCCCTGTGTCTTCCCCAGGCCCAGCACAGGGGCGGGGACAGTCCCAGCCCCCCTCAACAGGGAGCATGCAGGGTCCTCCCCTGGAACTTGCCTATGCTTCCTTCGCCTCTCTGGGCTTCAGTTTCCTCCTATAAGAAATGAGGATGATTCTGACCTCATCGTGGAGGGTGTGGGAGGGTTCAGTGAGATATGTAACACAATATCAAGCCACAAAGCAAGAACCCCCTAAATGCTTTTTTTATTGTTATAGACCTCATTTTTGCTGAAACTGGGAGAGGTTAAAAATAGAAGTCTCCAGGGGGCAGCCCTATGATATCTTGGAAGGGGGTGGGCCTTGGAATCAGACCTGGATTCCTGGAGCTGCAACCCAGAGCTGTGTGCCTCTGGACAAACTATTCAACCTTTCTGTTCTCCAGATTCCAAGAAACAAGAAAAATGACACCCACCCCTGCAGGAAAAACTGAGATCCTGAGTGTGAGCCATACCGTGTGACACCTGGCAGGAAACTATGGCACATGCTCAATAAACTATGGAGGCTAGTAAGAGTCACTCTTATCAAGCTTAATACAGTCGATCAGCCACTCAAATACTTGATCGCATTCTTAACACTTTCTTTTTCCTCTCCTTCTTCTCTGCTCTTCAAAACTGGTGCTCATCTTGGCTACAATGAGAATCGAAAATCGTACCTCAATAAAATTTTCTTTTCTTTTCTTTTCTTTCTTTCTTTCTTTTTTTTAAAAAGAAACTAGCCTGAAGGACAAAGATGTGCCCAATTTCTGATTGGTGGCATCTTGAATTAAAATTGTGATACCTTGTTTATTGTGGGTTATATTCATTTTATGTTTTAAAGATTGCACTATTTATCTCAGCTAGTGAGTGTTTGGGTAACCCCTTAATGTTGCAGTTCACCCTAGTCCATGTGGCTGCAGAAACAGGCAGGGGAAGAGAGTGGGCTGGAGGGAGCAAGGTCAGATCACAAAAGGCCAATCCCCTGGGTTTGGGAATTGGAGGTGATTGGAGGTGATTATGTGAGTGCAGGACAGAAAGTGAAGAGTGATTTGATGTTGCTCAGGCTTCCTTTGCCCCAGGCTTCTGAGATGGGGAATGAGGGAGAGTTAATTAGGAAAACCCTGGCTGAGCTCCTGCCCCCAGCAGCTGTTGGCAAACACCTATTAACTGCTGGCTTCTCCCACAGGGGAAACAATTCCTTGCTGTTTGAGGGCTTGGACCATGGGGTTCCTAACTTGGCAGCCCCGTTATTCCAGCAATATGAATGGAGGCTGCTGTCAGTCGGCAGTGAAGACCAGTTAGTCAGTTTACGGGTCTTCAGACGAGTAACACACATCTTACAAAGCAGCCGTCTCGACCCTCTAGACCAGGAGCTCAGTATTAAACCTGAACTCGTCACATGCTCCAAGCTGGATGGATGGTGGCCTTGCTCCTCCACTTCCATAAGAACCCTCTCTCCTGAGTTACCCGCAGCAAGAGCAAGACACGGACCCAGGTGTCTCCCTCTACAGCCATGTCTCCCAACATCGATGCTGAAACTACTGCATGGAGCCATAAAACTCCTTCCAGAACTTGGGCCGCACGTGCCAGGTGGCCAGCTGAGCAGAGGGTGCAGCATCAGGCCAGGGTCCACCAGGAACTTGGACAAACTCACACACGTGACTCTCTCACGATTCAATAAACTGCATCACAAGACACACACACAGTCCCCAGACTCCTGCCTCCCCCCACCCCCCACACCTGAACCTGGGATTGAACCCAGAGTCATTTAACTACTGAGTCTCATCTCCAGCCCTTTTTTATATTTTTTTTAATTTATTTTTAGAGACAGGGTCCCACTGAGTTGCTGAGGCTGGTTTTGAACTTGCGATCCTCCTGCCTCAGCCTCCTGAGCCATGGGGATTACAGGCGTGGGCCACCAGGCCCGGGGAGCTCCTGTCTTTTTTGAAGGGGTGTCAGGATGCCTTTGTGAAGTGTTGTAGCTCAGAAAAGGAGCCAGGCCCAACCTCCTCTGCTGTTTATCGAGGGAAACTTGAACTAAACTCGGTTCAGCTTCACCAGCGTTGCTCATTCTCTGATGCCAGTCACCTTCTCGAGAGTGGGCCTCTGACAATCAGAGGATGTCATGCTAACCACTGGGCTGGCTCGTCAAGGGAAAGCTGGGTGATGGACAGCCCCACCTCTGTCTCTCTCAGCAAGTGGCTGTTCAGAGAAAGCAAGAAAGGGAGGGGTAGAGGCTGCAGGAAGCTCTTCCACTGACTGAGAGTTCTCTGGGTAGAGATTGGTTCATCTCCCAGCACCTACATAGGCCTGGCACCCAGGGGTGTAGTGAATGCAGAGATGCTGGAGGGACGGGTGGATAATAGGTGGGTGGATAGTGGATGGACGGATGGATGAATAGATAGTGGATGGGTGGACTGTCACCCAAAGACGCAAGCCTTTACTTGGTCCTCAGTGTGGCAGATAACAGGACGTAACAGGACTGAGACCAGTTGCTTCACTGATCTTGGTCTATCCCTTCTGCTGGTAAGTGGGGAGTTAGAACTGACCCCCCTCCCCCTATGACCAGGGGCATTGCAAAAACCAAATGCAAAGGAGCACAGAGCTCGCTGTGACCTCACATGCTGGAGAGTATGGGGACCGACGCTGCTACAAACATGGCAGAATATGGCTGCCAGTGCCCTTCAGAGAGGATCAAGTGGAGCCAGACGTGGGGTGCATGTCTGCCATCCTAGTGACTCCAGAGGCTGGGACAGGAGGATCACAAGTTCAAGGGCAGCCTCAGCAACTTAATAAAACCCAGTCTCAAAATTTAAAAAAAGATTTAAAAAGCCCTGGGGGTGTGACTCAGCGGTAGAATGCTCCTGGGTTCAATCTCCAGTATCGTGCCAAAAAAAAAAAGAAAGAAAGAATAAAAGAAAGGATCAAATGGCATCAAAATGCTGCTGTATGTCTAGGCACGTGCCTCTGAGTTTCCAGTTACCAATCAGCCACCATGTCCCCTGCCACAGTGCTGGGGGCACAGGGGACACCCACTAAGTAGGTCTTGAATGGAACACATGGTGGCAAAAGCCAGTTTTCAAAACACCAGAGGCCAACCGGCTGCTCCTATGGGACTCTGTACCCTTGAACAGGGTCTGGATCTCCCAGGAGAGCATCTTGCAGCTCAGGACAGAAGAGCCTTCTTGCAAAGACTTGTAAGTTCCATATTGATTCTAAAGGGGCAGGGTTGGGGGCCTTGAAGGAGACCTGGGCTGAACCACGCCCCACCCCAGCCTTAAGTCCTGAGCTTTGGTAGGATTAGTAGGTGTTGCTATGCATGGCAGCCAGAGGCCCTGAACCACCAGGCTGTGTGTGTTAATTTGAAATCCGGCCTGACCGAGCGGGGCTGTCAATGGGGGTTTGCATATTCATGTGGCAGAGCCCTGAGACTTAAGTCACAGGACTCCAGCCTCAATTATGCAGGGGCTTATTCGCCTGGGAGTCAATAAGGAAGCCCCACCAGGATCTGACAGTGATCTTCAGGTGCAGACTCTCCACGAATGGGATCCACAAGAGACAATGCTTACCTCCGTGGTGCATCCTCTCTGGGAGGCCAAGGCAGGAAGACTGGGAAGTGCACTGGGCTGAATCCTGACCTGGCAACCACTTGTTACCGCCACACCTGTGAAATGGGTACGGGCATCTTTATCTCTTCGGGTTACTGAACGGATTATAGACATGTTTGGGAAAAAGCTCTTGGTTGCTCCTAACACGTGGGCATGCTCATAAATGCCAGCTGTTGACACTGAAATCCAACCCCCTTCTCCTTCCAAGTGGCCTTGGTTTCATGGTCCCCGAAATGTGTTGGCCCAGAAGAGAACAAAGTCATCCTAATCATTATTCCAGTGCCACCACCTGCTCTCTCCAGGTCTCAGATGCTGATTCTGTGCCTCATACTGTGTTATGGCATCTCATTAACCCTCCCAACTGCCCATGTGATGGGAGCGCTGGCTTCGTTCTACAGACGGGAAAAGAAATGCTCAGAAAGTCAAATGACTGGCTAAATAAATAATCGCGGAGCTACTTTATGCTAAAGGTGAATTTGAATCCAAGTTCAAAGACGAGAGTTGGGTTCCACCGAACATCAATCAGTAGCTCAGAAAAGTAGCCAGGTGGTGTCCATAGAAAAGTTACTTTTTTTTTTAACCAAAATAAGTGTTTGAATGCTAATGATAACCAGTTATCATAGAGCACTTCCCAGTAATGTTATAAAAATCCAGGGGCTCATTCACTTGTTGAATATGTGGCATTTTACAGATGAGGAAAACATGTGGCTCAGAGAGATTCGATGGACTATATGACAGACAGGGAAGTGGTCTATTAGAAGTAGGGCCTCTGAAGTCAGAGAGACCAGGGCTTTATTCTTGGGGTACTTCTTTGCTGTGTGATTTTGGATAAATTGCTACCCTCTCGGTACCTCAGTTTCAACCCTCTCACCAAGTTGCTGAGATATCTATTAAGGTACTTAACTTGCTGAGTCTCACTTTCCCTCATGGTTGAGATTAAGCCAGTGAACATAGATAAAGGATTCAGCTCAATACAAAAAAAATTTTAAATTAATTAGAAGGTCAAAACCACTTTTTTCTTCTCCTCTTTCCATTCTGTGTTGTGACCTGGTTGCTTTTAAAGGGCCAGGCTATTTTGGTGCACTCATCCGCTGCCCGCTGCTCAGTCTGCTTGCAGGGCACCCGTCAGATACCCAGGGTGGCCTGCCTCAGCCTCTTCAGCTGACCTGGAGTTACCAGGCATCCGAAAAGTATGTTTTAGGTATACGTGAAAGTTATACAGAACTTTCTGGTTGCTGGTTGTAATTCCCAGTAGTAAATAAATAAGCAAAGAAATGGGCTCTGACGCTGGGGAAGCTGGGGGGAGGGAGGAGTAACTTTCACGTATATCCAAAACATACTTTCAGATATACATAAATGAAAAGGTCAAAACCACTTTCTCTTTTCCTCTCTCCATCCTGGGTTGTGATCCGGTTGCTTTAGATATACATAAAAGCTACTCCTCCCTCCCCCCAGCTTCCCCGGTGTCAGAGCACAGCCTGGACACAGGAAATGGAAGGCCCAGGAGGCAGGAAGAGGAGAAGGGAGCCATTCTCCAAACCTCAGGCCTGGGGACCTGGGTGGGCATGCAGGGGAGGAGTCAGTGGGAGCTGAGTTCCCAAACACTTTGCTGAGTTCCTGCAAAACATCACAACTAGCTTCACGAAGAGAGGCCTTCTTTACCGACTCCCTCAGAGCACCATGTGGGCAAGCATCCACACTCCGCTAAGAAGCACAGCTCTGTCAGGCGTGGGGACGCATACCTGTAGTCCCAGCGACTCAGGATCCTCCTGGGGCAGGAAGATCGCAAGTTCGAGACCAGCCTCAGCAACTTAGTGAGACCCTGTCTCAATATAAAAAAATAAAAAGGGTTGGCAATGTGGATTGATGGTAAAGTGCCCCTGAGTTCAATCACCAATAAGAGAAAAGAAGAAAGAGGAGGAGGAGGAGGAGGGCTCTGTCCATCAGTCACCCAAAGGTCAAAATCAAGAGTGGTGTTCCCCCTAAGAAATTCTCCAGATGGTCACGAAATGCCTCTCTCCCTCACATACTCTGCATCTCCCGTGAGGTTTGGAAATCTTGACAGAAGCTAAGTCCCATCCTTCCTGGAGTCCTGTATGCCCAGAGAATGGTGTCTCCATGCCCCCACACCCAACCAGGAGTCCCCTCCTTCCCCCTGTGCCAATACGAGTAAAACCTGGCTTTAATTCACCCAGTCCCAAGGGAGGAGCTGCTCAGTGTAGAAAATATACCAAGAGGTAGAAAAGAGGGACAGAAAGAATGAAAGTGCTGAAATAATGTAAATTGGGTAAAGACATTGTTTGCATTGCTTTGCAAATAAAGAAGGAATTTGCCACATAAGGGCAGAATCTGTAAGTAAAAGAAGAATCCTTTATAAAGAAAATGTGGTATTTATACACAATGGAATATTACTCAGCCATAAAAAGAATGACTATAACTTTTGCAGGTAAATAGATCTGGAGACGATCGTGGTAAGTGAACTAAGCCAATCCCAAAGAACCAAAGACCAAATGTTCTCTCTGATATGTGGATGCTAATGCACGATAAAGGAGGTAGGAGGGAAGAATAGAAGTTCACTGGATTAGACAAAGGGGAATGAAGGGAAGGGAGGTGGTGGGAATAGGAAAGACAGTAGAATGAACTGGATATGACTTTCGTATGTTCACATATGAATAGAGAACAATGTAACTGCACATCATACACGGTCACAAGAATGGGATTCTAATCAGAATAAGTTAACTCCGTGGATGCATAAACCAAAATACACTCTACTGTCATGTATATCTAAAAAGAACAAACTAAGAAATAAAAAGAAGAAAGATTCTTCCTCTGCTAGATCAGGGAATGTTGGAAATAGGTAACAGGTCTGGTGGTGGGAGAATTGTTTAACCAATTAAAGCTATCTCCACCTTTACTTAATTATGTATTTGCTAATTTATTTACTACTGAAAATTACAACCAGCAACCAAGAGCACTTTACCATGTAACTGTATCCCCAGTTCTTTTTATTTTATTAAGACCAGGACTCACTAAAGTCATCCAGGTTGGCCTCAAATTTGCAATCCTCTAGCCTCAACCTCCAGATTCACTGGGATTACAAGCATGTGCCAACTCGCCAGGCAATTAAGGCCATCTTCAATGATACCAATGGAAAAAGAAGGGGGTTCAGCCCACAGGGCCCCTAAGAGCTGCTGCAGAGGAGAGGAGAGCAGGTACGAATCTCCAAATCGCCACGTAAGAATCCACGCAGATGTGCATTTGAAATATTGGGAAGAATGCAAGCCACGCTATTACAGAAATTATCTCTGGGGAAGAAAATGGCAGAGAGGGAGGGGGAGTTTTTACTTTCTGTTTTATATTTCTCTGTGTTGTTTACATCTTTTTGTAAGTGCATATTATGTCAACGATTTCTCAAAAGATGTTTTCCATTTGAAGAAGATAAAAGAATCCTGACAGCCAAAGCATCAACCAGGGGACCCCACTGGAAATGAAGCCGGCCTACGGGTACACAAGGCCCCCCTGGGGGAGCGGGCTTCTATCAGCCCAGAGCTGCAGTGTGGCAGTGGCATAAGTGTATGTCAACTAGAAAGTTCTGGAAATTCCTAAAGCTGTGACCAGGACCTCAAAGGCTATAATAAAGGCTCCTTTGCAAATGGTCCTCCTCATTCTCCCACACCTTACACGTTCAGGGCTGGGGGTGGGGAGGGAAGGCACTTGTTGGTTAACAGCAGTGACTCAGCTTGCTGGGAGACCCCCCTTTGGCCCCTGAAAAGCTTTCCAAGATTTATCTTCTTGGGACTCCCTTCAAGGATACCCCCACCCATCCATCCATCCATCTGTCTGTCCATTCCATAAATATTTATTAAGCACCTACTGTGTGCCTTGCACCATTCTAATTGTTGGGGGCGAGGGACATTCTGTGGTGATCCACATGGACGCAGGGTCTGCCCTGTGCTATCCACCATCCTTCCGGGGCGTGCTCTCCTCAGTTGAAGGGAATTAGAATGTGACAGTAACCCAACCAGAGACCAAAACATTCCTGAGAAGTTCCTGATTTCCATTTGCCAGCTATTCGGAGGGGCCCCAGCAGAGCCCCAACACCTGGATCTCCAAAAAACCCCGTGTCAAAAAGAAATATTGACACTTCATTTCTTTTTAATCTAAAGAGAGAAATCAGGCATTGCTAAAACTGAAAACCTAGACTGAAGGTAGGTCCCGCATGAGTCAAAGTGTGCACGGCTGCCCATGCCTCATAAAAGGGCAGATGTTGATGCCAGCAATTCTGGAAAAATGGCAAGTTGCAGGGAAAGACTTGAATTAACCCTCGTTTTTTGTTGTTGTTGTTGCTCTGATGAAGGGACGCCTGTTTCCAGAATGGGTTAGCCAGCTGGAATAGAGACACCGACTTGAATGTAAGGGTCCTGGGACGAATATAAATACAGAAAGATGGAAAGTTTTTTAAAAGTATAGATTGACAATGGTCTACGTAAATTATTCATCAGTCAAATATACATATTGGAGGTGACTGCTCAAATAATGTTTAACCAATAAAATGACAGGATCAGAGAAGTCTGAAGCAACTAGGCTGGGCAGTGTGTCCTCTGGGGTGGGGTGGTAGCCCCGTGAAGAGGGGGCCTGGAGTTTTGTCTTGGGTGCCCAAGAAAGCCATCCATCTGCTCATGTAGATAGGAAAGAAAAAGAGCAAAAGGTCTAACCTCTATCTAATTTCTGGGACCCAGGTGTGTGCCTCATGCACTCAGGCCTCCCTGAAAATAGGCACATAGGTGCTGTGTCTGGGCGTAGGAAAAGACCCGCCCGCACGCCATCAGAGACAGCCGATGTCCACTTCAGCTAAACTCTCCCCACCTGCAGGATGCCCCCTCTCCCCCGAGAGAGAAAGGGAGATCTGTCACAGGAGATAGTGGCCAGTGAGAAGTTGCTGGACCTGTCTCCACAGGTCCACTTGGAGCATTTGGCACTAAAGGTTCCCCTGGGCTACCCACTGATCCCACAGCCAGGGTGTTCAACGAAGTCCTCAGGAGTGGGAGCCCGTGTCTGCAGGCAGCCTGGGTGAAGAAGCAGAGCTGATTTTCTCATCTGGCCCTTCTTATATCACAGGAAGGGGTGACATGTCTGCTCTCTGTTCTCCTTTCAAAGGCCTCAGATCTCTGGGATGTGGATGTGCTCCATCTGTGTAGTCAGGCAGGACAGGATCGTAGAGCTCAGTGTTCAAGTCCCTGCTCAACCTCTTATAAGCTTTGTGAACTTGACCAAGTCATGAACCCCTCTGAGCCTCAACTGTACCAGCTGTCAGTGGGATAGAACAATGTATTTCCTTTTTGCTGGGTAAAGCCAGGATATTAATCCAAACCTAGGAAGATAACTTAAAAAGGTACCCAAAAAGCAATTAAGACACTAAAGCAATCATTTCTAATTACAACTGATAATAATTCCCTACTCAACCAGAGACGAGGGTAAGTGTCTGGGACGCAGGGTTTCTTGTATTCCACATGCACCCCAAGACTGATGGCTCCACAGGGGTGGCTGTGGTGGGAGGAATGGTGTCCCCAACCCAACCTTCCCCTTCTCAGGGAGTCCTCCAGAGACATCATGGGGTATGGACCTTGGTCCACGAGGGGCCTGCCTGGGACCTGGAGCGTGTGCAGATGCAGAGAGATTGCCCCTGAGCAGGCTTGCTCCCGCCTGGCAGGACTCCCACCCGCTGCCTCATCAATCTATCATCCTCTTAGCAGCTGACACCTCTGGCAGCACCTCCCGGCAGCTTGGGCATTAGAATTGCAAGAAGGCTGGCTGCACCAGGGAATACAGATGGAGGAATCTCAGATTCAAATTTGTCTAAGTATCGTGAACAGCCAGACCTGGGCAAGGCGTCTCCACTGCCCTTCCGCCAAAGGGGAGTGGCAGGGGTTTTGTTAGAAGTACAAATTGCTTCTTAATGCAGAGGATCAAGCTGGGCTCGGGCACCTCCTTAGAAATTCCTCCCGCTCCCAGGAAAGCCACCGCTGCATGTCAATTTTAATTTTTGAAATTTAAACCGAGGGCTTTGTGTCTAAGCTCCATCTCATCTGAGGAAGGGGAGGAATAAGTCAAAAAGGATTAGGGGCCCGCTGGGGATTGCAGATCCATAGCAATTAGACTTCATTTGGGTCTCAGACATTTGGTTTTAATCGCATTTCTGGATGATACAATCAACAAGGCATCAGAAAGTGATACGTATGCAACTGTAGATGAGCTGATTCTGCCCTCCTTAGTTCCTGGAAGCAGGTGGGCTCAGCTGGGCTTGGTGTCCACATTCAGTGGGGGTAGAGTGGGGCTGGGAATTAGGGTTCTGTTTGAGTTCGAAGCTGGGGGATGGTAATTTGTATATATTTTTTTTCCCTACCTCTCTTTGAGCACTTTATCCCTGTACTCAAAGCGGACATAATCATTGCTCATATTCAAGTGAATGACAATAAAACATTATTCAAATAAAATAAGAGCATAAAAGAGGAACAGCAACAGCCACAGGACTCGAGGCAGGGGGTATAATAGTCTTTTAAATGGGAATCACAGCTTTTCAGCTTCAGGAACTGAAGTTCAACACAATGCTATTTGGGGGCAGACATGCAGTCAAGAACATTGTCACACACCATACTGACATAGATCCTCATTATGGGCCTATGCAAACATGCATGTGCACATATGAAACCTGAATTATGTGTGGACAACATAATATCCACATTGGAGATGTGTGTGTATCCAGCTTACATAGATACACACCCTCGGACACACACACACACACACACATACACACATTTCTTTTCAAACTAGCCAAAATGAGCTCTGTAAGTACTAGGGGTGGTTAACCAGTAATTTTGTAGACAACTTACTGTTTGTTGGAACTCGGTATACCAACAACAAAAACAAGAAAGTAAAGAGGGGGAAAAAATGGAAAGTAGGTGAGCTGTTCTCCTAACTTGTGTGTGTGAAATGCTGAGGGGAAGAGAGACTAATAGATAATCCTACTCCAGAGCACCCCACCCCACAAACAGGAAGGGAGCACCTCAGAAAAGGGCTGTTCCTCTCAGAGGTTGTGTCTATCTCACTTACCAATTCTGGTTGAATTCAGGGAGGTGGATGATCCATGAATTGCCTCAATTTGCCAGCTCTTTTGAGAGATGTAGACCTAGGTCAGGGCGGTACACCGACTGTGCCCCGGAAGCTGAAGGCACAGCGAGGGGCTCTGCTTGGGGTTTTTTGCACTTCCCACCTTGGAGCCCAAGAGCCCACAGATCCCGCACCAGCAAATGCCTCACTTGCCTCCGAGTTCTGCAGAAGACCCCTCTGGCTTCCTTCCCTAGAAGCCCCGCCCCTTTGGCCTCACCCCAGCCACTCCAGGAAGGCAGATTACCAGAGACTGGAGGCCAGTCACTATTTTCCTGCCTTCCTCTAACTGCCCCTCCTGGGTCAGGCCAGTTCAGGACTGCAGTGGATAACCTCAGGGAAAAGATGACAGGCCCGGGTCTCCCCATATCTTCTCATCCATCCCAGATGAGAAGGACTGGGCAGTGATGGAAAGCAGGCATAGATGGGGCTACTGGGGCCCCAGTTCAACCTTTCAATGGAAGCGGAGGTTTGGAACTCCAGTACAGGGGCCGTCGTGAGGACAAAGACAACGGGAGCCCATAGTCTAAAAACATAATTTAATGCATCGCAGTGGGTCTGAGTAGGAAGTGAGTGCGGTGTGGAAAGGTGAATTTTCCTTTGCTGAAATTCTGCTGTGGGTGGGTTTTTGGCAGATGGACAGGAAAATCTGCACGAGTATTTCGGGTCACAAAGAAGGAGGCCCTAGGGAGCCGGTGCTCACTTTGGCCAATCTCCCTGGCCTGGGTCTAGAGCCCTTGGCCTGGGGGCACTGGGAGGAGGAAGAGGGGGTCTGAAAGAGGGCAGGCTCTGGCTCGGCCTGTCCAGTCCAATCACATTTGCAAAGTCTGAGCGCAACTGCAGCGAGGGCTCCGGTTCACGCTCAGCTCGCCACTGGGCGTCCCCCCTCTCCCTCCCCGGGTTGGGCACAGGAACCAGGGGCACCGCCTGCAGCATGGTGGTAAGTTGCAGCCACACTGAGACTGGGAGCGGGGCAAGGAGGACAGCAGGGGTGTGTCTTTTCCAACGGAGATGTCAGGAAGTGTCATGAAGCGAAAAGTGGCCCTCACCAAAGAGCCGCGCGCCCGGGTGGAGATAGGGCGGCTTGAAGCTACCCCACCTCGCGCCCTCTGCGCCCCTAATCCGGGTACAGAAGAAAGCCCGAGAACGTGCTGTACTTGTTGTTATTGCCTCCGTGCGCCTTCCCGCCGTCCAGCTTCACGTACACCTCGTCCCCTGAATCGAGGTGCAGCACCACGCTGTTACTGGCATAGTCGTAGTTCTGGTCCGCGTCCTGCGCGATGGCGCTGGCCCGAACCTGAAGGAAAACCGTGGGAGCGATGAACCGGAGCACCTCTTCCTAAGCCCTTGCCCCGCCCCCACCGTGCGCGCCCCCTGCCAGGCCTTGTGCGTCCACAGTCCCACCCCAGCTCCCCGCTCTCTCCAATTTAGCGACTCCTGCCCGGTCCTCTCCTCCCCTCCATCCCCGACCCCGACCCCCGCAGCTGGCAAGTCCCGGAAGGAGGGCGAGAGGCGACTTCGTAAACACTGACCCGGTGTGAAAGGGTGGGAACCAAGGGCTAGGGACCAGAGGAAAGGAAGCTGGAGGGCAAGAGGAGGTTTACGTGCAACCTGGGAGCTAAAGAAAACAGTTTTCCGAAGAGCCAGTGCGGCTGCAGGCCGGGACGCAAGTATCTGGGGAAATGCAGGCTGGGTAGCAGGGTCTCCGGGCGCTCCAGGCCCAACCTCTAGCGCTACGTTGGCGTAAGTGCTGCCCGAAAATGTTGGGGAAAGGGACGCAGTGGCCCAGCAGCGCACTCCTTCCCAGGGCTTACTCCAGCGCTCCCAAATAGGGAGAAAGGGACTGGTTTCCTGGGCGGTTCGGGACACGGGCGAGGGTCTGTGTGGGGCCCAACACGGGTGGCAATTACTGACCTGCCCATTCTTGCAGAGGTCCGCCCACATGCTGGTGCCGTCGCCGCCTCGCATGAGGATGTGGTAGGTGAAGAAGTAGATGCCGCGAACCTGGCAGCTGAACTTGCCTGTGGTGGGGTCGTAGTGATTGCCGAGATTGGTGACCACGTCGTCGAACTTGAGCACCTCGTAACCCTCATGGGGGCTCTTGAGTCCCACGTAGAAGGCGATCTTAGGACCGCTGAAGGCGGCGCTCAGCGCGCTGGTCACTTCTCCCTCCGAGTCGCCACCGCCCCCGGCTCCGCCGCCCACCACTCCGACGCCGCTGGCCGCTCCGGTTGTCAGCTGCAGCCCGGGCAGCCCTGGTCGTCCCGAGTCGCCCTTCTCCCCCGGGGGACCCCTGGGTCCCGGTGGACCCGGTTCTCCAGGGGGACCCCGCGGCCCTGGCTTGCCGGGTCGCCCCGGGTCACCCTTGGGTCCCTGGATAAAGGGAGGTGGAGGGTTGGCGCTGAGGTCCTGCATGACTTCCAGGGCGGCGGTGCTGGGTCCCGGCGGCGGCGCCTTGGCGCCCGCGGGTCCCCCGCCGGGTGCGGCGGTGTATGGGTCGCAGATCATGCGGCAGGTGCCCATCATCTCGTAGTGCGCTGCTCCGGGGGGCGCCGCCTGCAGCAGCAGCGGCACGGCGATGAGCAGCCCGAGCGCCATGGCCAAGAGTACGCCGACGGCCGCCAGGCAGGCGCGCCGCCGCCGCTGCCACAGCCGGGAGGCAACCGCCACCAGCTCCTCCTTGCCTCCCGGGGAGGTAATGGTGGGGCGGCGCGGGTGGCCCCGCTCCCCGAGCTCGGGGGCCAACTCCGCGGGTCCGGGCCGCGCCCCCGACGTGGCGACCCCCTTCACCCGCCACCCAACTACTTCAGGAAGAGGGGCCCCGGCCTGGGCTCCCGTGCCCACCGCACTGGGGCTGCTCAGGAGACCCACGGAGCCCGGCGCGCATGGCGGGGGGCGCACAGAAAGAGCCCGGCGCCCCACGGGTCCGGGCGACAGAGGCCGGGGAGTGCTGGATCGGCGAGTGGCGTCCGGCGACGAAGCCGCGGCGCTTCTTCTTGCGGGGTTAGGCTAGGCTGGGCTGGGCTCCGCACGCGGTGAGGGCGCCCCGGCTCCGCGGCGCGCTCTGCTCTGCTCTCCCGCTGCTCGCTGGCTCCCGCGCGGAGGGGGGACCCAGCTACCCTGACGTAAGGAGTCCGGGGCTGAGCGGCGGAGGCGGCGAGGCAGCGCGCGCTGCCATCACTCGGGAGACGGCGCCCTCATGTCATCAGCCTCCAGTCCTCCTCCTATCCCGTGGCGTCCTCGGTAGAAGCGGCAAAGGCTGGGTTCCTCCTGGCGGCGCCCGGGAGCCACAAGTGGGCGCAACGGGCGCAGCCCCCAGCTGGGGCGCCACAGACACACCCACCGGCGGCCACACTCACGCGCCTCCCACCGACCAGGGAGCACAAACACCCACTCGCGCTGTCGCGGGGCTCACACAGGCACCCCACATGGCCGTGCAGTCACTCAGAATCCCAAAGCCTATAAAATCCTTTGGAGGTGGGGGTCACCTAATCCATCGCCCTGCCAAAACAGGATCAGACCTCCATCGGAAAAGTCCTGGCCCCCGGATCCTGCAGGAAAGGGCCTTCTGAAAGCCCCTGGAGTTACTTTAGAACTGAATGAATCTGGTCCCTGGACAGTCTTTCGGACTGAAGACTCCAAACTTCAAGCAGGCCTCAGCGCTGCATCCCCACCAATTCTCCAAAGGATACTTTGCAAAGCTCAAAGCCCCCAGTACGGAAATCTGTTAGCTTTATACCTTATCTTCCATCGAAAGTGTCTGACATTTGTCCTGTGTATAAAGTTCACTTGCAAATGCAAATATTTGACACCAGCACTTGGTGATGATATAGCATTCAAGTTTGGTGCCCTCAGTTCCTACTGGGAGCCTTGCCACCAGCCCTGCCTATCTCCTAGGTAGATAGATACCTGGACAAGTTCCCTCGAATATTCCTAGCTTCTTCCTCCTGTGGTGGTGGTATTGGGGGGGGGGGGTAAGTTATTTAAAAAAAAAAAATACTCCCAAACTATTTTCAGCCAAACTTTTGAATAAACTGTGGCTCCAAATTAGAGCAGAATTATTCCTCTCCAATGCAGCTGTGAGGATAACAGAAGAAATGGAGACCTTCCCTGGGTTGGAAAGACCTCCAGACGGGAAATGAAAGGCCTGGGGCTGGGGCGCTCCTCAGTGGTAGAGTGCTTGCCTGGCATGCCCTAGGCCCTGGGTTCACCCCCCAGCACCAGAAAAGGAGGAAGGGAGGGAGGAAGCAAGGGAAAGAGAGGGAAGGAGAGGAGAGGGAGGAAAGGAAAAAAGAAAGGGAAAGCCCCGCTAGTGGTTCTGCTTGTGCCCTGAGGAGCTCTATGACTTTGGCAGGTCATTCTTTTCTCTGAGACTCTATTTTCCTAAAAGCTGGGCTCTTACTCCAGCACCCCCTGACAGGAGGGAAGCCCCAGGCCTAGGAGGGGCACCCAAGGGCTGTTGAGTCTCTAGAGCATGAACCTCTCAGGAACAACCATTCGGTGCACTCTCCTGGGGCTATTGCTTTAAAAAGAACATTCATTAATTTGTCACTGTGCTCTCTTGGATTAGTTGATCCATTTCTGCCACTCCAGGTCATCCCCCCCCCCACCTCCACTTCACTTGGCTACAGTCTCTATCTTAATTCCCAGGAAACAGCGAAAGGTCCCACAGTGGGTAAGCCTTCGGTAAATGCTCATGGAAAGAATGACTGAGCCTCCCCTGAAGCCGAGTTGACCTAGGAAGGAGGGAGGGAGAAGAAATCCATATTTGGGGGGCACCTACTATGAGTCAGGCACTTTGCATGGGCTTTTTCGTTTATTCCTCTCAATGGATTAATGATTATTTTCACACAATACAGATGAGAAAACCAAGGCTATGAAAATGTAAGGTGTTTTCCCTGTGTGCTCCACCCATATGAAAGAATATTCTTCCACCAAAACTAGGGGCTCTCAGAACCTAGCACCAAGTGGCTCTTGGCCATATTCCTCACTGGCTTCCTGGGTTTGGTTTTGGTTTTTGGTTTTTGTTTTCTGTACCAGGGATTGAACCCAGGGGCGCTTCATCATTGAGCCATCTCCCCTCACCTTTTTATATTTTATTTTGAGACAGAGTCTCGCTGAGTTGCTTAGGGCCTTGCTAAATTGCTGAGGCTGGTTTTGAATTCACAGTCCTCCTGCCTCAGCCTCCTGAGCTGAGCCACTGGGATCACAGGCGTGCGCCACCACTCTGGGCTGGCTTCCTGATTCTCAGAGTTCCCCAACCACCACGCCTAGGAAGGATAATTTCAGGAACCACACTGCCCAGTTCTAAACCTGGCTCTGTAAATCGGGTCTAAGTGGCCTTGAGCAAATGGCTCCACCTCTCTGAGCCTGTCTTCATGCAAATAGAATGGGAGTAAGAAAAGTATCTACTTCAGAATTCTCTGAGAGGATTAAATGAGCTTATTAACATAAAGGGCTTAGAACAATAGCTGACTCAGAAGAAGGTTAGCTATTATTATTAACTAGTGTTGCTTTAGACCTTCACTGTCAGGCTGATCCGCAGTCTGGCTGCAGCAAAATAACCGGGGGGTGACGAACAACTTGTGTAGATTGATACAGCAGGAGTAGGAGCCATTTATTGTAGGACAACAGAGGTATATATACATTCCACACAGCTTATCTTAATTAGCATAAACTAGATACATCAGTCAACCAATAAGGAATCTCCACACTTAATGGCTCACTGGCATTACTTCACAAACCACTCCCTCTGCAAAATGCCAGGCGCCATCCTGACTTGTTTACAGACTCTAACAGATGACCACTAAAATGAGACAGGTGGACAGTAAGCAGAGTGGCCTAGAGGGGTTTATGGTGAAAAGAAGAGAGAGGCGTGAAGATCATTCACATGTTCTAAAGCAGAGAGAGCTGTCCTGTCCCTCCCTCGTCCCCCCAGACTGCGTTGCTTCACTCTATCAGTACAGCTCAGGGAATTGCCAATCACCAGTTCCACACAGGTAAACATTTTTCAGGCAGATACTCCATTTGAATTCCCAGGCCTGCAGATCATGGTCCAGGAATCCCAGTGGCCTTGCCCTCGAAAGATCTGGGATGGGAGGAAGCAAGGTGGAGCAAATGGTAGAGACCCAGGCTTTCACCTGTGCAGAACAGGGCAAAGCCATGTTCCTGGGGATCAGCATCCTGGGCTCACCTTTGACTGGCAGGGCAGAAGTCCCTGCTCCAAGGCCAGCCCTCCACCAGGGGGCAGTTCCAGCAGCAGCCAGGGCAGAGGAGGGCAGGCAGGTTCCTCCCCACAAGCTGTGAATCCGGAAGTCCTTCCCCTGCCCTCCCTCGAATATGGCAGGCCCAGAGAGAGTGGCCGGCTGGAGGGTCCGACACACCTCCTCGTCCACCTGGCTTCTGCCCCTCCTCAGTGGTTTCGTCATTAGTGACTATCTTCTCATTAATATTAATTATGACCCTTATTAGCATACTGCCTTTCATTTAGACTACAATTTCACATTTCAAGGCCCAGTTGTGACTCGTTTCTGTCTTAAATTGCCTTTAGTAACCCAGTGAGCATCCTTCTATTAACATCTGTTCTCAACCTACTGTGTGCCAACCAGTCACCTCCACTCCTCCCCTCACAAAGCCCTGTGGCTATGACATTTAACATTCAATCGTACACTGTCAGCTCGGGAGCAACTAACTCACTCTTGGTTCACCAATGCTATAAGATCTTCAACCTGCCGTGTCTGTCCCCTGCCTACTCCTAATTTTCCTTTAAATCCCAGAAACATGTCCCCTCCTTATTTGAAGTCTCTCTTGACTCTTCTCTAAGCAGAGCTGACCATTCCTGCCCACTTACCTTTAGAGTACTTAGAATCTGACTCTGCCATCACATGTCCTATGACCAACCATTTGATTCCTTGTTATCATCACCCACCAGGCTGTGAGATCCAGAGGACAGGAATCTTGTCATTTATTGGTGTATTATGTCAGTCATTTGTTCAGTGGTATTGATGGACCCAACAGTTGTGGTCCCTTCCATTCCAGCTGTCCTACCACAGTCCCTCCACTCCCGCATGCCTTTCCTCCTGTATCACTTGGGTTTGCACCTAAACAGCTGCTATTGAGTATGGCTGTTGACATGCTTTCTCCAGATTAGATCTGTGCTCCCAACTAGACTGTAAGCTCTTTAGAATTATCCTCTGGAATACACCCCCTAATCTCCTGCTTCTATCCCCAAGGGGGGATATGGCATGAGGTGTGGTCAGGGAGTCAGACACAGCCAAGATCATGTTAGCCTTGGAGTCTGGTATGGCTTGAATGAATGCAGCCCCACAAGGCCCATGAGTTCTTAGAGGTTTAGTCCCTGGCCTTTGGTGCTACTGGGAAGTAGTGGAAACTTTAAGAGGTGGGGCCTAGTGGGAGGTCATTGGAAGGGGGTGTCCTTGAAGGGGAATGTGAGATGCAGATATCGTCCTTTTTCTTTTTTGCATCCTAGTCATGAAGTAAACAGTTTTGTCACATGCTGCCACCATGATATGCTGCCTCACTACAGACCAACTATCCATGGACTAAAACCTCCAAAACTGTGAGCCAAAATGAACCTTTTTTCTTTGTAAGTTTGTTTATCTCAGGTATTTGTTATAGTATTGGAGAGCTGACTGAGACAGAGTCTGTGATAAAAGATATGGCTTTTATCCAGAAAGCAACTGAGAACCCTTGAAGCAGCTTAAAAGTGTGTGAGGTGGGGAGAGGGTGACGTGATGCCATTTACATTTTGCAAAGATCACTTTGGCTATTGTGTGGTTAATAGATGTGAGGGAGGGAATGAAAATGAGGAATCCAGTTTGAAAGCTATCCCATAATCCAGACAAAAGGTAATCAATGTGGGCTTGGTTTGGGATAGTACAAGAGAAGTAGGTGAATTCCAGCCATGTTTTAAACACAGAATTCATGAGTCTTGCTGATAGATTTAATATAGAAGCTTTAGGAGAGGAAGAGGAAAAAAAAATATCAAGGTTATCTTTTAAGATCTGGCCTGAGCACAACTGGGTGAATGAACATGGGAAGGGAGATATTTGGGGAAGAACAAATCGTAGGAGATGGATGGTGGAATTGTGAGCTCCATTTGGCAAATATTAACTTTGAGACGCCAGTGACATATCTGAATGAAGACATCACGTGGCCAGGGGACATGTATCTGATACCCAAAAGTGAGGTCACTAAATGGAGATATGCACAGAGAGTTTTCAGGATAACCGATAATATTTGTAGCCTTGGGAGTGGAGGGTGGAAGGGAAGAGAGGAAGAGGGAGGGGAAGCACTGGTTCTGAGGGACATCATCCTTCAGAAGAGGGGCAGAGGAGGAGAAGAGGCAACCAGGGGAAGGAAGGGAAAGGGAAGGGAGGGAGGGAGGAGCGTGGCTCACAGAGGAGAGTATTTCAAGAAGGGAGACAGAACCAGTTGTTTGGAAAGCTGCCGTGAGGTACAGGAAAGCAAGGACAGAGAGGAAACCACTGGAGATGGCAAGAGAGATGTCATTAGGTGTGTGGAAGAGAGAACACCGTGTGCTCACCAGGTGGGCCACCCAACACACCGCCCTAGCAAGAGCCCATTAGTTGAATAGTGGAGACAAACTGGAACGTGCGTGGCAGATTGGAGAGCAAAATGAGGTGAGGAAATGGACACAATCCTCAAGAAGCTTGGATAAGAAAGGGGAGAGAAATGGAGTGGAAGAAGAAGCCTGTTGGGAGATGAAGGAGGTGAGTTAAAGCTAGAAGAACAGAGAGCATGTCCCTGCTGGTGGAGAGCACGCAGCAGAGCACGGCAGGCAGGTCAACAACAGAGAGACACCTGGGGCAGCCCGAAGTTCCTAGAATCTGACTCATAGCAAGTTCAATAAACATTTCATGACTTCAACAATATTAGTAAGAGGCGATGATCACGATGGAACACGCCTGTAGTCCCAGCAACTCCAGAGGCTGAGGCGGGAGCATCCCAAGTTTGAGGCCAGCCTGGGCAACTTAGAGAGACCCTGTCTCAAAAAATTAAAAAGAGCTGAGGATGTAGCTCAGTGGCAAAGTGCCCCTGGGTTTAATTCAAGTACCTCAAAACAAAAAAAAAAAATGGTAATACCTATTGGGCACCAACTATATGCAGGTACTATGTCAAGAGTGTTTTAGATCTATTAATTCTTTCAATGTTCACAGCACTCCGAGATATGTGTCCCTGTCTTCCAGATGAGGAAATTAAGATTAATCTGTGTTTTTGCAAAGGTCGTGGTTGTATGTTAGTTTTCTGCGAATTTGCTCCAGGCCAACCTGGCACCCCAAGACACATGAGACCCTGCAGACCTGGAGCTCCCAGCCACTAGGGGGCGCTGGTGCCTTCATGTGTGTGTCACTCTATCTCCCCACCAAACGCTAAGCCTCCCAAAGGGCAGGAACTATCATGAGTATGGAACTGTCCAGCAAATATTTTTAAATTCCTGATTATTTTATATGACTTGAAAATTTTATGTATATGATCTGATGTCACAGTTTGTCCAAGAAGTAGAAATCTTATAAGTATTTATGAATATGTAACAATGATCCCCGCCATTACACAGAATTCTAGCGCACCAGTTGGAAATATGGAAAAGAAAGAAATAGAAATCTTTCAAAGAGTACCAACTTCATTGGCTTAGCCGTAGCAAGAACAACCAGGAATTGTTTAATTATTTAATTTAGAAAAAAAAAAAAAGAATTTGATTGAGCACCTAACCTATGCAGAACGTTGTGCTGGGATGGGGTGAGAAGCCTAAAGATTATGTCTTTGCTAAGGAGCTTGCAATCTAGTTGTTGGAGAAACTAGACACACAGAAAGCTTTGAAAGTACCTACGCTTTTTGTTTTTGATTTTGATTTTGATTAATTTTTAGAAAGGGTCTCAAAATTTAAGTTTCCCAGGCCAACCTCCAACTTGTGATCCTCCTGACTCAGCCTCCCACGAGTCATTGGGACTACAGTCATGTGCCACCGCCCAGCTCAGACAGGGAAAGCCACAGCCATGAAGGAAGGCTTTCTTCGGGTAACGAGGGCAGAACCTTAAAGGACACATGAGATTTCAACCTGGCCAGATGGTGGAGGTGGGGCTGTACAGGTGGTGTCTGGGACACAGGGCAGAGGGTTTGTGCAAGGCTGGTGCCGATGGGACGCTGCATGGGCCACTCTTCCCATCAAGCCTTCTCCTGTGTCCCCAACCCCTGAAAATAATGTTCCATCAAGCTGCTGCGTTTTGGAGCTGTTGGGACTGTGCCAAGCCTTGCCCTGTGCGTCTCTTTGTCGATCCTGCCTCCTGGACCCTCAGATTTCCTACAGCTTATTGAATGATCACCCTGAAAGAAAAGGGAAGTCAGATTTTCTACTCTGTGCTGAGCAATGAGCTAGGTGTTGTTGAGTGTGGGTACCACAGCCTCTCCAGTCCTTTCAGGCAGGAACTAGTGCCCCACAGTCAGCAGCCAGGGAGTGGACCAGGCTCAGCACTCGGGCCCCAGTGGTTCTGCAAGGCTGGGCCGCCGTGACCCAACCACCCATTTCCATTTCCAGCTCCTGAGATGCTCGCCGTGAAGGGGTTGGGAGAAAATGCTCTCATCTCAGCTCCTGAAGATGTGCAGGCAGCCCTGCTCCGTAGCCAATGAGGAGGCACCCTCCGGGCCCATTAGTCAGAAGCAGTGCTAACACGTTTAAGTCAAGAGGGTCAGCCAGCCCCAGAAAGCGCTCACCTGGCCCTCTTAGAGGCTGCGGTGGCTAATTACCTCTCCTCTGAAGAAGTGACTCTGCTGGGGCTTCATAAAGAGTGAGTCTGTCGCTGTCCCTGAGTCTGCTTTCTCCAGGGCCCAAGTTCCCCCATGACACTCCCAACTGCAAATACAGCTGTCTCAGAATCCCCCAGTGACGGCAATTGAAGCTGCCCCCCCCCACATGGTGCCTGTCTCATTCCCACACTCTGCCAACCATTCAAGCTGCACTGCCCACCCCAGCTTCTCCCAGCCCCCAAGCAGGCAGGTTTGATGACTCCCCCAGGTAGCAAGCTCTCAGTGAGCTCCTTCTTGTGCAAGACACGGGGGATCCAGCCAGGAGCAGAAGCACTCTGTCCTGTGGCTGGCTGAATAGCACATGCAGTGACTTTTCCAAGCTACCCCTTTGCCTTCTGGGTAATAGCTGCCAACATAGACCTTGCCTCTTCCAGATCACCTATGCCCCAGAGCTAGGTGACACATGTGACAAGTGGTAACCCTCAGATGGCTCTTGCGACATCCTGTCTCCCTGGAGCAGCTTTGCTCTCCATGATGCTGTATGTTCTTCAGGCAAAGGCCCTGTCATTTGGTGTCCTCGTCCCCACAGGGCTGGCTCTGGGATGAACACTCAATGTGCATTTGAGGGATGGAGCAAAATGAGACTGGAAAGTTCAGGGCTTGGCTGTGTTTCACTCTGGGCAGCCCCAGAGGCCACCAGAGGAGTGTGGCTGTTTGTTTGTTTGTTTGTTTGTTCTCCAAATGAAGCAAACGTCTGTGTTTTGACAACACACCTGTGGATTTCTGGGGAAGCAGGTTTTTTACTTGAAAGCTCCTCTGAGACCATATGGCCTTCTCCTAGAGGGAGACTCGGCTGTGGGTCCATATCTTGGCCTTGGACGCAGGCTCAGCCTCCCACGGCACTAAGGTAACCCGGCAGCAGCTGAGCAGGAGGCACAGAAGATCCATCCCGGCCCTGAGACGCAGACAGACAAGGCAGGCAGCCCAAGCCATGCAGTGCCACTGTGTGGCTGGGCCTCAGTTGTGTCTGCACTCCTGGGGACGTGGGCACACCATCTTCAGCGCTTATCAACACCCTCTAGGACCCTCTGTCGATTTGGTGGATCAGGGACAGGCAAATGGCAGTGAGTCCTTCTAGGATTCAACTACCATACAAGAACATCTGTGATGCTCTGAATCTCAGTCCACCCCACCCCTTCTCCCCCAACCCCCCAACCACCCCCAACTCCGCCTGCTCCAGGACTAACTGAGGTCCAGTCCTCCCGGCAGGCACCTGCCAGGCCCACCGCTGTCCATGGTGCTAAGAGCTGGGCTGTGGGACTTCCTTTGGCAGGAAGGAATCAGGAATCCGGTTTCAGCTACCCAAGAATTAGCGCAGGTTGCCTGGCTCCGTTGTGAGGCCAAAGTTGTGTGGAAACCTCAGACACTCCATATGTGCCTTTTCCCTAACAAGGACTCCTCCCTGGCTGGGCCAAAGTTGAGACACTGAGAGGGACTGTCCTTACTCCCTGACTCCCTATTCCTACCTCTTGGCTGCTCTGTGCACCTACTTTGCCTACACACACACACACACACACATGCATACACATACACACACATATATACACACATGCATATACACACATATATGCATGCACATACACACATGAACATACATACACCCATACACACACTTCCCATGAATTACTGCTTTATAATGAGGGAAACACTAACCCTCTCCACACTCATTTCTCATCCCCGGCAGGAGAAAGAGAAATCAATCACAAGGCTGAACATTCAGCTTTGACAACATCAGAGGGGCTTCGTCAACCTCTACCACAGTTTGTATTTTCTTGGTTTATAAAGTATTGGGGAGGAACACATGATCCTTGCAGATTTATTTGGGGGGGTGTGCAACCCTATAAGAAGACAGCCACCCAGAAAGCCTAATTGGTGGGTTGTCAGGAATCAGAAAAACTCACGCCCCAATCAAAGGGTTGAATACCACTGGGGTCCACTTGAGGACAAGGCAGCAATTCCCAAAGTGTTTTTTCCACCCTGGAGAGAAAAAAAGTATCTGGGTGTAAAATTAGTTTTGAAAACTCTGGGTCAAATGTTTTTGTTTGTTCCACTGATGACGTTTTTAGGACTGTGACCATGCCGGGTCACTGATGTGGTTGGCGGGGTCTTCTGGAGCAGCAGAACATTCTTGCTGGAGTTCTGAACTTGACTCTGCCATCGACCAGCTGTGTTGCCTTCATCGAATCCCTTAATCTGTCTGTGACACTGATTCTTGATCTGTGAAATGGGGACGAAACTAGCACATACCCCATGAAATTGCTGTAGAAATTAACGGAGTTCATATGTGGCAAGCGCTTGGAGAGGTTCCTGGCACCCCCTGGAAGTCTGTTGCCTCGCATTATTATGAGGGTCTCATCATTGTGACACCGTTTTCAGAAGGCCCCCAGTGGGTGGAGCAGGTTTGGACAGGAGGACACCCTGAGTGGGTGCCTCTTGGATTGAGAACGAGGAATGAACATGGAGGGAAACTCTCCCTGCACCACACCTTCTCCTGCAGATCCTCTCAGACTCTCAGCCCCTGCCCCTCTCAGGCCTCTGATTCTGGGCAGTCTGTGTGTCACATGATAGAGCCACTCTCTGAGCAGTTGAGCACAGCAAGCTATCTGAAGCCCCTTTAAAACACAAATGCCCAAGGCAGAGTAACAGCAGCCACCAACACTTCAGTCTGAATTAGTATGCTAGAAGACTTCTGCATGATAGCAGCTGCTCCATGCAGCCTGGCAGCTATCATAGGGATGGGCCAAGGCTGACCAGAGAGTGAGCCTGGCCTCTCATTGCTGGGTGGAACTCTCTCTGAGCCTGGGTTTCCTCTCCTATGAAGCTAGCGTTATAGAATCATCGTATGAGGTGCTGTTATAAGATTGGGTAATCAAGTGCCTGGCCCACGATGGCATTTGTGCATTTGGGTTCCTTGTCCCCTTCCTTTTCAGAGAGATGATGGCAAAAGGCTGGGGTAGGTGTGCTGGGAGATTGATTTTCATCAGGATCTGCTTGGTTGTTTTGTGGAGATGCAGAGAACCTCCCCAGCTGCCGTATGGGATCCCCAATTCCAGATGGGGAATGGGTGGGCAGCCAAGCACCCAGGGTAGTTTGTCTTTTCCCCTGGCTCTTCCAGGTCCCCCACCCTGAGACAATGCCTTGTCATCTTCTGAGGCTGCAAGTCAGTGGCAAAGCCGCTCTGCATGCAGGAGAGTGAGCAGCTGGCCAAGCGCAGCCGTGGGGACACAGACACCGGGAGGGTCTACAGGGCAGCCTCAGAGCCAGGCCTCTGAATGACCCCAGGGACGTGTGGAGAATACCAGGGCCCAGGCCTGGGTCCCTGGGAGTCCGAGCAGGACGACTGGACCCTCAGGAGCAGGAGGCTGCTTTGAGCACTGCTGACGTCTGTGTCCTCTCCTGGGACCCCCCACCTTGGGCCTATCTGAGTCCTGGAGTGGGGAAAGGGAGCATGACTGCTGGGTGCCTGGGGCTCTAACTCCATGAACGTGTGCCACCGCAGCCACACAGCAGCTCCACACGGGTGATGGGGGGGCCCACATCAGGGATCCTTGGGTCTGCAAACCTGGATGGGGAAAAAAGACATTTTTATGCCCATGGCCCTCTGACACAATGTGGCATTTCCTTCCATTGGGAAGGTAAGCAAGGGGCCAATGTAGGGCTAGCGGTACATGTAACTTTGTCACCAGGAAGAATCACAGGAACTCTCATGGCTGAGACAATCACTATAGATTATAGATATATGATATGCAGACCCTCCATAGTTTAACGAAATGCATTAACAAAAATCATATGGGGTCTGGGGGTGCAGCTCAAAGGTAAAGAGCTTGCCTGTTATGAAGGAGGCCCTAGGGAAAAAATAGATTAAAAAAAAAAAATTGCACAAGTTACCTTGTCATAAATGTGTGTTTTAAAATATATACATATAAACCTGGTGTGGTAGTGCATGCCTGCAATCCCAGCTACTTGGGAGGCTGAGGAAGGAGGATTACCAAGTTCAAGGCCAGCCTTAGCCACTTAGCAAGACCCTGTATCAAAATAAAAAGGACTGGGGATGTAGCTCAGTGGTAAAGCGCCTGTGAGTTCAATCCCTACTACTGCAAATAACAATAGTGATAATAATAACAATTAAATTATGTATATATTTTTAATTTTATCATATTTTTTCAGCCTTTCAAGTAACTGGGATTATAGGTGTATGCCACCACAGCCAAAGTGTTTTAAATATTTTGATAATGTTTTAAATGATTTCCTTGGTAATCTTGTGCATTTTATTTTATGCATTTGAAAGAATCATTCAGAAGAGGGATCCATGACTTCACCAACCAGTAAGAATTGATGCCTTGCAGCTCGGGAGGCTGAGGCAGGAGGATGGCAAATTCAAAGCCAACCCCAACAACTCAGCAAGGCCCTAAGCGACTCAGCAAGACCCTGTCTCTAAAGGACTGAGCATGTGACTCTCTAAATAAAATACAAAAAAGGACTGAGCATGTGACTCAGTTGTCCCAGAGTTCCAAAAAAGTACCAAAAAATAAAAAGAAAGAATTTATGCCTCGAGCTAGGAGCTTCTGATCCAGACCTGCAGCAGGCTGAATGATTTCAGTCAGATAACGCCTGTGGGCCTCAGTTGCCTCATCTATAAAATGGGGATAATAGTTCTTATGATATCTGATGTGAGTTAAATATGACAAATGTCTCAGCACCCAGCCTGCCATGCAGCACACGCCCACACACGGACACTGCCAGTCCTCCTGCCTGTCCCGGGCACAGGAGCTTCCCCAGCCCACCTGCCTCAGATAGAATTCCACCCAAGAAACAGAACCAGGAGGAGGAAGATATTGAGAGATTGGTTGTAAAAAATTGGCTTACATACTGTGGGGGCTGCTTAGGCAAGGCAGAAATACATAGCGTGGGTTGCCGAGAGTACAGACTGGCACTCTCTGGCAGAGGCTGCAGTCTACAGGTGGAATTTTTTTTTTTTCAAGGAAGCCTCAGCCCTATTCTTTTCAACTGATTAATTGAGGCCCACCCAGGTTATTGAAGGTAATCTTTATTTAAGGTCAGCTGATGGTAGACATTATGGTCAGCCCTCCATAGGCTCTGCATCTGTGAATTCAACCAATTGCAGGTGGGAAATATTTGAAAAAAAAGTCCAGGCACGGTGGCACACGCCTGTAATCCCAGTGGCTCAGGAGGCTGAAGCAGGAGGATCACAAGTTCAAAGCCAGCCTCAGCAACTCAGTGAGACCCTAAGCAACTCAGTGAGACCCTCTCTCTAAATAAAATATTGAACGGGCTGGGGATGTGACTTAGTCATTAAGCAACCCTGGGTTCAATCCCTGATATCAAAATTTAAACAAAATTTTTTTGGAAAAAAAAAATTAACAATACAGTATAGCTATTTACATAGCATTTACAATACATTGGGTATTATAAGTCACCTAGAAATGATTTAAAATATACCAGAGGATGTGCACAGATTACATACAAACACTATGCCATTTTATATAAGGGATTTGAGCATCTACAGATTTTTTTTTTTTTTTTTTTTTTTTTGGGAAGGGGGTGGGAATCCAGGAACCAATGCCCCACAAAAGCCAAGGAATGACAGTAATGACAGGTATCTACTGGATACCTTCTCAGCAACTCCTAGGTGAGTGTTTGATTGACTAACTAGGGACTATAGCCTAGCCATGGTGAGGTAAGGGATGTGTCCAGCACCCAAGGAGAGAACAGCAAGGCTCTGGAGAAGCCTTGCTTTCGTGTGGGAGAAGTGACCAGGGCAGTAGGGAGTCCATGCAAACCCCTCAGCTAATTCCCCATTACTCAATGGAGCCTGCTGCACCTCTCCTCAGAGCCCTGCCCAGGGCCTGTGCCCTCACCTCTCTTGTATGGGACATGTGGGCCCCTCCAGTGAGGTCCCAGTGGAATGACGTGGTCCTCTAGTTCAGAGGGAAAGAAACAGAACGCTGTGTCCAGAGGGAATGTGGGGAGTTCCAGGGCCTTCGGGTGCCCTCTCCAGGACGTTCACTTGGACCAGAACTCCTGGGAATCCAAAGCAAACAAGATAGATCTGTGCCCTTGTGGGGTCCTCCTCGTGGGGTGGCAGACAGGTATGGGGGACAAGGGAACCTCAGAAGTATACACATCGGTGGTGCAGTACTCTCCCAGAGCCAAGATCCTCTCCAGGAAGGAATCTGGGGAGAAGTCTGCTGTACCACACTGGCTTTTGTGGCTGTTGTGGGTCGTTCATTCATTTGATTTGCTTTGATTTTTCTTGCTGGGTAGGGGGCAGAACCCAGGGCCTCCCACGTGCTAGGCAAGCCCTCTACCACTGAGCTCCACCTCCCGTGCCCAGAATCTCGATTCTAATTTCCTGATGGACTCTACCCTGTCCGGCTGGAGGCTTCCTCAATAAGCAAAAGCGCATTGTAAGCATCCATGACCGGTCCTCCCTGCTGGGAGGAGCTCCTGACAGGCTGCGTTTCGCTTCAGCCCTTTCTCCGGGTTCTACCCGTTGCTCTGGGAACTCCTGTAGACGCTGGTGGGGCCTCAACCCCATCTCGCTGGCTGAGGACGGTGCCTACTGAATTCTGCCCACCGTCCCCACTGACCGCCCACGAACTGGCTTCAAACTGGAAAGAGCCCCACGTGCAACCCCTGGACACGTCCTTGTAGCGCGCCCCCTTGTGGCCGCGGGCGGCTACTGCCGTCTAATCCTCCCTGCCCAGGTTCCTGTCCACAACAGGGAGGGTGGATTCTGCCTGGGAAAGGCCAGGGAGGGACCCAGAGAAAAGGGACCCCGATGTGGGTTTTATAAATCAGAGGAAAAAGAAAAGCAACCACATGCAAAGGCAAGGGGACTTAAGGGAAGGGAAGCGTGAATCCTGCAGACTGGCACAACCTGGGAAGGCCGAGGGACCAGGGGACTTGCTTCCTGTTGGTGGAAAGAAAAGGGGGTAGGAGGAAGCGCGCCAGAGCCTGATGACAACACTGAAAGTGGGAGCAAGCTTTTGTCAGATTCTGGGTCAATGGGGGCCTCGTTAATTGGGAAACTGGAGAGTCTGATCTTCTAAAAAAAAAAAAAAAAAAAAAAAGTGTGAATTTTTGTTCTAAAGGACCCCTGCCAGGGCCCTGTTTGTGTGACTCATAAAGTGGCCTTCAGGCAGAAAAGAAATCCAGCTCACCACCAACGAAAGGCTCCTGGGAACGGCCACCCACACCAAGCACTGGCCACCGTGGGCCTGAGGGGGGGCCTCTGCCCCAGCAGCATTCCTGCCCAGAGGGGCATTGATCAGAGTCTGAACCCCCTGCCTCTCTACTAAATCATAACAGAATCTGAAGGGACAGAGGGGAGCATGTGAGGAGGGTGTGTGTCATCCCAACTGTCCCTTGGGGACACCAGCCATGTCCCCTGGGTTTTGTTATGTAATCCCCATAATGACCCCTCCAGATACATGTGATTAGCCCCATGTTACAAAGGAGAAGACTGAAGCCCAGAAAGACTACGCAACCTCCCCAAGGTCATGTTAAGGAGCTATGTCAGTTAAGTAGCACTAGTGGTCTTTGAACCCAGTTCTTCACGGGCTTTTGGCTGTGGTCCATGGGTGTCTTGGACATTTAGAAGCACTTTTGCAACTGCCATCAGAATCACCTCAAAGCTCCCTTGCAAGTAGAAATACTGCCATCATGGCTGATTGTAGATATCATGATTTCCATTTGACAGATGGTAAGACTGAGGGAGGAAATGGAGTAACTTGTCTCTCTGTGATGGGGCTGGACCATCTTCTCTGTCAGCTCCTCCCCCCAACCCAAGATCCTCCAGGTCTGTAAGTGTCAGCCACTTCAGCAACTTCTTGCTGCCCCACTTTCAAAGTCTACAGCCCAGAAATCTGAGCCTGACCCCAGGCTCCTCCTCAGAGACAAATCAAGGGCACTGATGGGGGTCCGGTGTCAACCAGAAGGTGGTGTGCAGGAGTACCTTGGTTTAAGTACCCCCAGGTTATGAAAACCTCAGTTCCCACTCTGTTCCTAACTCTGCATGCATCTGAGTACACTAGGTCTCTCTCTGGATCTATCACTTCTGCGGTAGAAGATTGGAAAGAAAATCTTAAAGCTCAAACATTCCATATAAATCCTGGTTAGTATAACAGATTGTATTAGTCAGCTTGGGCTGCTGTAAAAAATACCACAGACTGAGTGGCATTCAACAACTGAAATTTATTTTCTCACAGTGCTGGAAGTTAGAAGTCCAAGGTCAAGCCGGGCACAGTGGGGCATGCCTGTAATCCTCACAGCTTGGGAGGCTGAGGCAGGAGAATTGCAAGTCCAAAGCCAGCCTCAGCAACTTAGCAAGACCCTAAGCAACTCAGTGAGACCCTGCCTCTAAATAAAATTAAATTTTTTTTTAAATGGCTAGTGATGTGGCTCAGTGGTTAAGCACCCCTGAGTTCAATCCCTGGTTTAAAAAAAAAAAAAAAAAAGAAGTCTGAGGTCAAAGTGTCCGCAGGGGTGTTTCTTCCAAGGCCCTAGCTTGCAAACAACCATCTTCTCCTTGAGTCCTTACACAGTAAGGACTGTGTGTGTGTGTCTGGGTCCTAATCTCTTCCTGTAAGGACACCAGTCCTATTGGATTAGGGTCCAAACAAATGACCTCATTTTTCCTTAGTCTCATCTTAAGACCCACCTTCCAAACAGTCCTATTCTGAGGTGATGAGGGGTTAGTCTTCAACTTCAAATGTTTGAAGGGAGACACAATTAAATCCATAACAGAAAGAAGACACTCCTTGTTTTATAAAAGCTGTCTCAGCCACAGCCCTTTCACAACAAGCTCTCTGGTGCATTTGAAAGAAAATTTGATTCTTACATTCTTTTCCAGGTCCACATCAATGTCATTAATGAGGCCTAGCTGTCTGCAATCGGATACCAGGAGCCAGAAATACTCTTCCCACTGGCTGTTTACTACCCTCCCCCCCACCATCTCCTGCTTGGTACATGTGAGGCACGAGCTGGTAAAGGGGTAGAGTCTCCCCCATCCCCAGGGCCCACCATCTTACAGTGAAAATGAAATTTATTGGGGTTAGAGTAGAAAGTGCTAAAATAGGTCAGGGATAGGGTTGAAAGGGGAAAAAAGATTTAAGGAAAAATAAAAGCACCTGGTCTTTGGTTTCAGATCCTAGCACAATGATCATTTTGGACGAGAGACCTCTGTGAGCCTCAGTTTTAACCTCTAAACAATGGAACTGAGGTAGGTTCTGCAGCCCATGTGATGTGCCTGCACCATCTCCACACATGTGGCTGCCCTTCCCACTGCCAGCCCCTGCACCTCTGTTCCTGAGGTGTGGAAAGGGCTGGCCAAACCACCAGCACCTGCTCTGCACTCCAAGCCTCTGCACAGGAGGCCAGAAGAGCCCTGGAGCTGACCATTCAGCAGAGCAGCCCTTCACCAGTGGCCCTGGGAGTTGGTGTGTAAATCCAGCATCCTCATCCTCCAAGAAGGACGCTCTGAGATACACAGTGCACACTTGACCTTGCCCATCTCACTCCGGATGTCCCCTGGCCTCACCTCCCAACTGAGCTCCAGTCATGTGATGCTGAGCAACAGGACACCTTCTGAGAAATGTACCGTTGGGCCATTTGTCATTGTGTGGACATCAGAGAGTGTACTTACACAGACCCAGATGGCCTAGGTCGATCACTCAGGGTGGTCTCGGTGCCATCAAGGGACATGGCAGACACGAGACATCTGAGGCTGCTGTTGGAGTGACATGGCCTGTTGTTTTACAGTAAACTTTGTTTTTATGGGAGTAGAAGGTGTGCATTCTAATGATAAAGTACAGGGGGTTTTTTTTGTTGTTTTTGTTTTTGTTTTTGTTTAAAGCATAAGCCAGCACCACATCGTTTCTAATCAAGTGCTACGTACTAGACATAATCATGCGGGCTATACTTTTATGTGACCGGCAGCCCTCTGGATTTGTTTACATCAGCATCACCACTCACACAAGGAGCACGTTGCCCCCAGACCTTGGGAAGGCTACGGTGTCACCAGGTGATATTTCAGCTCTTTTGTACGAGGGACCACTGCTGTCATATATGCAGCCTGTCAGTCTGTCATTGACCAAAATGTCACGATTCAGTACACGGCTGTACTTGAACTTGCACTTGACCTCTCGCCCCAGCTCTGCTCCCTCATAGTCTGGGAGGATGTGTGAGGTCAAGCAGGTATATTCCTGCCTGCCTGTGATAAATACTCAGGAAATACCATGGAATGAAATTGCTCAAATTATGTTGTTATACGATGTGCATGTTCGGATATGTAACAGCAAATCTCACTGTTATGTATATTCTAATGCATCAATAAACAAAATATGGTAAAAATTAGAGAAAAAACATTTCCAGCAAAAAAGCCTTCTTGGTCTTTCATGGGTGGTGGAGGGAATATTGAATTGATCATACTTTTAAGGCAGGAATTAGCATTTGCTCTGTCCTCCCATCCTCCCTGGCCGCCACTGCCTCTCATCCAGGTTCTCTGACAATCCCCAGCAGGACTCTCCTCCTTCCCATGGCCCCAAACGGAAGTCCAGCCTCACCCAGCTCCCCAGTCTGCTTGGTTCCTCAGCTGCCATAGGGTTAGGGGCAGAAGAAACAGTTGGCCTTGGCTCTGGACTGGGACCCAACTCTCATCTCAGGGGTCTGGTCCTGGCCCTGACATCCCAAAAGTCACAGTGGTGAGTCCACCCACAGTCCATCCTAGGCCCACAGAGGCCGAAGCCCACCTTCCTCTCTTTAGCTGCATGAATCTACTCCCTACTCCCACCCCGAATGCCATTTATGACCCCCGACCCCCAAGTGACTTTCCATAGTCCTTCACCCGGTCCTTCCAAAACAAGATTGAGCTCTCACAAACATTGGGAGTTTGCAATTTATTAAAGAGGGTGGAGAGGGCATGGCTCCAGCAAAGGGGTGGGCCACCAGTAGTGGCCTTTGAGCATGGGCTGCAAGAGGACGCATGGTATTGTTCAAGTGCAGAGGGCAGGCTAGCAGTAGAGCGTCCACGCATGTGCTCTCCAAGGACCCCAGACAGCCCCCTCTCCTCTACCCTAGACCCCCAGGATGGAAACCCAGGCTGGTCTGATTCCCCAGAATGTGGGCTTTTTATAAGTTGGGGCACAGAATGGGAGAGGGGTGGGGTGGAGGGAATGAGCCAGGCCTGTCTTCCTGCTCCCCTCTCTACTTTTGCCTAGGGCTTGGGAGAGGCTGCAGAGATCTCAGCCTCTCTGAGCTCCATTTCAGTCTGCTGGACTGGCCTCCGCTGGGCCAACCAGGGCTTCCTGTGGACCCTCCCCCAGTCAGCAGACTCCCGGCTGCAAGGGCCAGAGAGCCCAGCCAGCCCCCTGCCCACCCTGGGCCCTGCTCAGAGGACAGGGCTGAACTGATTCTGTCAGGAAGGGTTAGTCCTGTCTCCTGGCTGGCTGGATGCGAGGGGACGAGACAAATGCATTCGGACAGGCTCGATGCAGAGAGCTATCTGTCAAACAGGCTGGCCACCTCTCCTGGAAATCTTGTGGGCTCCCTGAGTCCTAGCTTAAGAAGACTGGCAGGGTTGGGGCCTGAGGCTCGAGGGAGGAGGCAGGAGAGGCCAGGAGCTTGCCAGCTCAGGGCCCTCAGGGGAAGGGTGTCAGGATCCGCTGTCTCCAGGCTCTTGCAGAGAGGCCAGCAGCCACGGTCCTTCCTAGGTAGAGTCTGATCAGACACCTGATTCCAAGATGGTTCCCACAGCACGGGCCCCACCTGGCCTTGTAATAGATTCCAGCCAGGCCTTCGCCTAGTTGGCCAGGCAGATAAAGGGAGAGCTGACGACGAGGCGAACACAAGGCCTCTGGCTTGTTTTCACACACTTCCTGCACAGACAAGCTGGCAGTGCAGCCGGTAGCAGGCACTGCAGATGGAGGAGCAGGAGAGCGCAGCCTCCGAGCCCCTCCCCGGGGAGAGCTTGGGCTAGGCACGTCCAGGGAACAGAGCCCCACCAGGCCCTAGGCCTGCAGCATCTACTCAATGGTCACTACCCCCTCCCCAGAATTCCCGGTGGCTGTCCTGCTCAATGCTTGCACCAAAACCTTCACTGAGGCAGTGGAATCTCATAAATAATAAGAATTTCCATGCATTGGGTCATCTCCAGGACACACAAAAAATCTGAGCATCCTCCACAGCATCAGGCAAAGCAGATTTCTCGTCAATTAGCTCTGCTGGTTGGAGCTACAGGCGTGAATGGGATGGATGCAGGGTCTGCATCCCACATGCAGGTTAGGGAATGAAAATTAGACCAATGTTCCTAGCCAAGATTTTCAACCCGGCCTAGCCTTTAATGAGCTGTGTGACTTTGGGCAGGTTACAGAGGCTCTCTGAGACTCACTGGCCACCTGTTCATCAGTTTTGCCCAAAAGATGATTCGAGAGTAGCTATTGCCAACTTTTCCTAACACTCCCTCCTACAGGCTCACTGAATGACCAACTGCTCTGCGCCTGGTGTTTTTCTAGGTTCTCGGTAGATTGAATCCAGAACATGTTCGCAATCACAGCAGTTTCTCTGGGGAGGGGTTGCGAGGATGGAACTCAGGTCCCTGCACATGCTGCACAAGCGCTCTGCCACTGAGCCACATCTCCAGTCCCCGAGGTTTTGGGAATACAATGAACAAAAGCAAACAAAAGTGTTGCCCCTGGGAGATCTCATTTGGGTAGATGTGCCCCAAACCTGTTCCTTCCTCTGCATAAGGAAATGTCAACGCCCACCTTGAACTCTTGTTTGCAGTGATCAGTTGGTGAGACAACTTGTGCCGCTCCATAGCGGCTATGAGAAGTAGGCCTGTCCTGTAGGGATCCTCCAAACCTCGAAAGAGCCAGAGCAATAGGAATGGGAGGGGTGCAGATGGCAGGCCACCGTCAACCCTCACAGGTATACCTACATGTCAGCCCGTGTGCACTAGACATCTTTGGGGCCTTTCTTGAACCTTTTTTTTTTTTTTTTTGGTACTGGGGATTGAATCCAAGGGTGCTTAACCATTGAGCACATCCTCAGCCCTTTTTATTTTGAGACAGGGTCTCAGTAGGTTGCTTATAACCTCACTAAGTTGCTGAGGCTGGCCTCAAACTTGCAATCCTCCTGCTTTAGCCTCCCAAGCTGCTGGGATGACAGGCGTGCGCCATCATGCCTAACTCACTCTTGAGCCCTTTCAAGGAAGGGC
This sequence comes from Marmota flaviventris, assembly GCF_047511675.1. Taxonomy (NCBI): domain Eukaryota; kingdom Metazoa; phylum Chordata; class Mammalia; order Rodentia; family Sciuridae; genus Marmota; species Marmota flaviventris. The sequence goes on along the minus strand of NC_092508.1, from coordinate 104,576,522 downwards.
TTCCTCCAAAGTAGACCCTCTAGGCTTGGCCCTGCAGGAGGCTTCTGAGGTAGAAGGGCTGCTGCCCCCACCCCAAGGTCTTATTTCTTTTCTTCCCTCTGGTGAGCTCTTCAGTACCAACAACTCCCAGCACAAGGCCATAATTGCTATTTCCCCCATGAAAACTGGCAAATCAAGCCACAGTGGTGCACAGCTGGAATCCCAACAATTGGGAGGCCCAGGCAGGAGGATCACAAGTTCAAGACAAACCTCAGCAACTTAGTGAGGCCCTAAGAAACTTCGCAAGAGCCTCTCAAAATAAAAACAAAAAGGGCTGGGGATGTGGCTCAATGGTAGAGCACCCCTGGGTTCAATCCTCAGTACCAAACACACACACACACACATACAAACTAAGGAAAAAGAAGGGGGAAACTAAGAAGCCCTAGGCCCCATGTCCTGGCTTACAAAAGAGTGACTTTGTTCTTACATCTCTGCCTCTTCAAGGGCCCGGCCCATCCTAGCTCAGCCACCCCAACCCAGGAGCAAATCAAGTCCCACACACAACTACAAGACTCCACCAAGTCAGACTCAGGAGAGAAAACCTGACATCCATCCTTCTTACCTGAGGGAGGCCTGACTGCACTTTCAGGGCTCTCTGACTGGCTGTCCTGATACAAATAACCCCCTTCTAGAAACCCTGGGCCTTACAAACAAGCCCACGGCCTCTCAGCTGGGCCTTGACAGGGATTCAGTGGTGGGTGCAGCACAACCACCCCACAGTCAGTCAGGAAGAAACCTCACAGAGCGGAGAGGCTGCTGAGGCCCCGGGTGTGGTTCAGACTGTCTTCCTTACACGAAGTAGCTTCACAGAGAAGCCGAGAGATTTCAGCCAGTTCTGAAGCCGGCCCATGAGGCTGAATGGCCTCCAATGGCTCCACCTGGGCCCCACCTGGGCCTTCTGTGGAGTTATTGTGCTCCCCCAAGGCCCACTGTCTCCTCGGAAGGAAGTCTGAGTAGTTATTTCCTTACAAAGCCAAACGTGTGTGCCATGTTTCTTAATAAAATGCAAAGGCTGTCTGAGGCGCCCCAGCCCCCTCATTTAGCTCTGAGGTGTAATTAATACATAAATTAAGCTCCTGCAGACTCACAAATGCCCAGGAAAAAAAAATGAAAAAATATAATTAGTTTGCCCATATGACTCCATCTGTCAGCTCTGAGTTCAACACCGTGTAGCAAATCCCGAGGGCTTCAGCGGCCCAGGGGCCGTGCCCAGCGCAGCTCCTGCCCTGCTCCTGGGAGCCTGGGGCTCCAAGGACACACGCTGCAGGCTGGTGGCCAGGGCAGGCAGCTGAGTAGCTGGGGATCTCTGATGTGGCCCTGGGATGGCCAGGGGTGGTGAGGGCAGCCCCAGGGCATTTGCATGTGTATCTTCCAGCCACGTCCTCCTCTGAGCAGAATTGGAAATGGAGGGGTGGGCAGCCGAGCACTGGACAGGGTGGAAGACTTGCCCTCCTCCAACCTGTCACTGCTGTCACATGCCATCTACAGGAAAAGAAAGGCTGGAAAGGGGAAAGGGAGCTGGAGGGGAAGGTGCCAGGGAGAAGCATGGAGACAAGAAGGTGTAGGGGGAGCCAAGGGGACAGTGACACGGTAGGAGTAGCGCCCAGGGCTCTCCCATACAGCACGTCACTTGATATTCAGCACTCTGGGGAAGCACTAACAGGTGATTTTTTTCTTCCCTTCCAAAACACGACTTTTCTTAACAAAATTAATACGCATTCATTTCAAAATCATTTAAATAAGACACAAGAGTATGAAGTCCAAAAGCACCCCCAAATCCTTCCCCCCCTTGCTCTCATACCCCGAGGGTGGACATTAATAATTTGATGTGTATCCTTTAAAGTGCATTAATAAAAAAAATTTAAAATGAATTTAAAAAATAAAGTGCATTAATATTTGGTATGATAACTGCACACGGGGGTGTACTGTACAATCTCACCCGTGGTACCAAGTGCCCTGCTGGGCACATCTTTCTGTAACGGGCACAGCTCAGTCTTACTCTTTTTAATAAATGCAGGCTACTCCAGCACATGGCATGATTTATGTAGATTTTCTTTATATTTACTACTTTGACCATACTTTCTCCTATTGATGGAGATTTGGCTTATTTCTAAAATTTTACTTTTTCTTTCTTTTTTTGGAACCCAGAGCATTGTACCCCTGAGCAACATCCCCAATCCTATTTTTTTTTAAACAGATCCTCACTAAGTTGCTGAGGCTGGCCTCAAACCTGTGACCCTCCTGCACCAGCCTCCTGAGTCTCTGGGATTACAGGTGTGTGTCAGTCACTGCACAGCCTAAAATTTTACTCTAAAAAACAATGTTGGGGAGATGTTTAGGGCTGGTATTGCTGTTGTTATTTTGAAAGACGTAAATAAAACATGATCTGAGATCATGTAACTTGCCAGGGGGTTACACAAGTAGGAAGCAGCAAAACCCTCCTTGGACTCACCTCTTCCTGACCCCACCTCCAGTCTCCGGTGGCTCAGCCGTGACAGAAGGCAGAGCTGGAGACAGACAGGTGGGGGTGGGTAGGAGAGAAGGGGAGGAGACGTGGGAGGGGGGGAGAAGGAAAGGGGAAACACTGGGAAGCATAGGCGGGAGGGGACAGGTGAGGGAGGACATGGAATGGGATGGGACAGGTGGGGACAAGAAGGGGGAGGGGTAGTTGGGTCTGGGAGTGGGGAGAGGTCAGGTAGAGGAGAGAAGAGGCTATAGAAAAGAAAGTCTAAAGAAAAGAGTCTAAAGAAACCAAGGGCTGGGCACATTGGGCACACCTGTCATCCCAGCGGCTCAGGAGGCTGGCGCAGGAGGATCGCGAGTTCAAAGCCAGCCTCAGCAAAGGTGAGGCACTGAGCAGCTCAGTGAGACCCTGTCTCTAAATAAAATACAAAACGGGGCTGGGGATGTGGGCTCAGTGGTTGAGTGCCCCTGAGTTCAATCCCCGGTACCAAAAAAAAAAAAAAATTTCCTCAAGGTCACCTTTGTTAAGCAGTTCCTTGTAACCTTGTGTCTAATTATGAAGCTCACTCCACAGGACCAGCCCAGGCCTCCAGGCCCCTGGCCTCATGCTTCATTCGGGGTCCTAAAGGCTCAGACTCACCAACAGTGGGACACTGCTGTCTTCACCTCTACTCGTGGCCCAGTCTACCAGGTGGCTCCTGCCCATGGATACCACAGAAATGGGTCCCCCTAGGACTCTGGCACCTCTAGGTAAACCAGATCCAATAAAACACCCAGGCCTGGGGTGTCCTGAGCACTACACTTATACGGGTCAGCTATCCGTTACTACGGCAAAAATACTCAGGATGATCGACTTGAATCAATTTGGCTTATTTCTAAAATTTTACTTTTACTGACCCTCCTGCACCAGCCTCCTAAGTCTCTGGGATTACAGGTGTGTGTCACTCACTGCACAGCCTAAAATTTTACTCTTAGAAACAGCTGAACAGGATGCTGCACACCTGGAATCCCATTGACACAGGAGGCTGAGGCAGGAGGATGCTAAGTTCAAGGCGAGTCTGGGCAACTTAGTGAGATCCTATTCCAGCTCAGTGGTAGAGCACTTGCCTAGCGAGTGTTAGGCCCTGGGTTCAATCCCCCACACAAAATAAAATTTAAATAAATAAGAGAGGAAGATAAAAAGATGAAATAAACATTTTCAAGTTATTATTTTAGTTGTAATTGTGGTATCTAATAAAGCCTTTCCACATTCTCACTAAAAGATATTAATAATAGCATTGTGGGTGAGAGCAAGATATTTGAAAGTGACAGGTCTGATTCATGAGTTTTCCCCTTCTTGGATGTGATAAACAGTTCCTCCCAGGAACCAGGTGTCAACCCCACTTCCTCTTTGCTCATCTGAGTTCTCCTTATCATCATCATAAGCCACTCTGGCTGTACCTTACTAAACTTGTGTCCTACTTTGTGTAGATCTGGACCAGGTTGCCCATTAATGTGTCCACCCACACACCTGCTGCAGGAGGCTTGACAGTGAGCAAACAGGGGCTCCACTCTCCCCCCCCAACCTGGGGAGCTCCCTTCCCTGAGGGTACCTGGAGAAGGGCACCGTGAAAACCAAGAGACCACGCGGCACGCAGACCTGGAGGCCCTGGTCAGTACACTAAATATTGATGAAACAATTTCTTTCTTCTTTTCAGTTAAAAAAAAAAACTATGGAAATAAAAGGTCTAATCCTCTTCCTATGTTCCAGGGGAGTTTCCTCACACACCCCCATGAAGTGTGAACCCCACTGGTGAAGTAATTAAGAGATTGGAATCTGGAGTTGGACCACCTGGTTCCAATCCCAGATCTGCTACTATATTAATTAACTCAGACTTATAGAGACCATTGGTTTGACTAAGCTCCTGATCTAGGCCCACGGACTAAACCAAAAGGTAGTCAGTCACCAATACTGAGGTTCCATGTCAACAGGCCAAAACTAAATTGTTTAACTAACCTTCTGAGAAATCAGAAGAAAAAGAGAGCCAATAGCCCAATCTCGAGCAAGCCAGTTTTAGCTGGTACAGTAAAGTCGTGCTGTTATAGCCCCTACAGGGAAAAGACGTTGTGAAACAACCTGTTCGGTTTTTCTCATCTGTTTCTGTTTCCTCAGCCCTTTTCTCCCTTCAAGGCCAATCTTTACTGTTAAGCTCATTAGGAATACTCCATGTGTTTTACAGAATGAGGTATTGCCTGCTTCTAGAATCACAAATAAAAACCAATTAAGATATTTAAACTAAATATGTTGTACTGTTTGTTGTCTTTGGACATAACCCTGGGTAGTAAATTGTCCTCTGAGCTAGTGTCAAGACAACCACAATCATGTGTTACCTCCCACAGTGTCTGCAGGTCAGGAATTTGGGAGAGACTTGATCAGGCCCTGCCATGTGAGGCCTGTCACAGGGTGACATTCAAATATCAGCTGGGCTGCTCTCATCTGAAGGCTTGGTGGGGGCTGGGGAGTTGGGCTCTGTAGGAACTATGATATTGTTATATAATAAGGAACATGTATTTGGTCTCCACCTTCATTTCCTAACACACAGCTTATAAAACCTTTTGACTCTTCAAAGTGTTTGTTAATGTAAGATAATTGTGCTTTAAAGAAAATAGTTTATTCTTAGCCAAATATGAGTGGCCATGGCCCTGGAACACAGATTCAAGTCACCCTGAACAAGGCATTCTGCCGTGAAAGAGGGACATGAGCTTCCGCAGCCAAAGAACAAAGAAGTCATAACTCAGTACATTTAGTAAACATATTGGTGGGGCATTAGGTCGGAGGCTAGATAAAAGGCGGAAATCTTTCCTGTAGGTATCCAATGTTATCTTATGGCATTCTTAGCTTTAGGAGTGTGAGACTAGAGGTCTCTTAAGCCTGAGAATACCATTGGAAAGGTTTACCTAATAGTCATGAGAATGTTTTCAGATACACAAGTTAAAAGTAAATGATTGTTTTTTTAAGATTAAGATAGCCCAAGATAATTTGAGCTGTGGACCCACAACACTCCATCTCTCCACAACATAATGTTCTAGTCAGCCAAGGTCAAGCAATCTGCAGGATCTTGAATCTAGAAACGAATTCTTCAGAGAACTGCAGCTACAAATGTTAAGTAGGTTTTTTTGTGTGTGATGGTAAGATTACTGATGGTTAGGACTCCTAGATAACCACAGGCAGGTGGTCAAGGGAATCAGTTGTGTATTAGAGGGTTAAAACTTGAGTCCCTCCCCTCCCGGCCCACCACCCATCTCCAGGGAGAGAAGACTGAAGGTTGAGTCGATCACCAACATTCAAGGACTTTATCAATTCCTAAGTAATGGAGCTTTTATAAAAACTCAAAAACGGCCAAGCACATGCTTATAATGCAGCAACTCAGGAGGCTGAGGCAAGAGAATTTCAAGTTCAAGGCCAACCTTAGTGAAATAAAATAAAAAGGGCTAGGGGTATAGCTTTGTGATAGACTACCCCTGAGTTTGGTTTCCTCCCCAATAACACACACACACACACACACACACACACACACACACACACAAAGATGGGATTCAGAAAACTTTCAGGACCAGGGGCACATGCCTGTCATCCCAGTGGCTCTGGAGGCTGAGGCAGGAGGATCGTGAGTTCAAAGCCAGCCTCAGCAAAAGCAAGTTGCTAACCAACTCAGTGAGACCCTGTCTCTAAAAAAAAAATACAAAATGAGGCTGGGGATGTGGCTCAGGAGTTGAGTGCCCCTGAGTTCAATCCCTGGTACCAAAAAAAAAGAAAAGAAAAGAAAAAGAAAACTTTCAGGGTGGTAAACAAGAACACATCACAAGCCAGGACTATAACATGCCCAACTTCAAGAAGACAGAAGTTCCTGCACTTAGGACCCTTCTGAATCCCTCCCTATAAATCTCTTCTTCTGGGTGTTCATCTGTAATGAAGTAAAATAGTTCATTAAATATTTAAAATATCCTTTGTTAAATCCTTTCATTAATTATTTAAAATATTCTTTGTAATGAATCAGCAATAGCAAATAAACTTTGTTTTGTGAATTCTGTGAGCCAATCTAGCAAATAATCAAAATCAAGAAGGGGATTGTGAGAATGTTCCATTTGTAGCCAAGTGGGACAGAAGTTGTAGGTAACCAGGGGCCTGTGACTTCTGATTGGCCTTTGAAATTGGGGCAGCCTTGTGAGTCCTAGCCCTTACCCTGCAGAGTCTAGGCAACTGTGAACTAACCAGGTGCAGTGGCACATACCTGTAACCCCAGTGATACCAAAGGCTAAGGCAGGAGTATCACAAGTTCAAAGCCAGCCTTGGCAACCTAAGAGCCTCAAAATAAATAAATAAATAAAACTTAAAGGGCTGGGGGGATAGCTCAGTGGTAGAGCACCTCTGGGTTCAATACCCAATTCCACAAAATAAAATAAAATTAAATTAAAAATAAATTAAATTAAATTAAAAAAAAAAAGATGGAGAATTGACCAGGAGGTGGTATCTGCAGAGAATTGGTAAAAAGGATGTGAGTGCAGACAACTCACATGCATTTAGTGATCTGAAGTGCTATTTTAGGATAGAAGAGCAACATGTGTTTTTCTCTGTGGTTGCTGTCAGGAGAGGTGGGATTGGCTACAATAGCCCTGGCTCACCAAAGGGTTCAGGGAGAGACCAAATGAAAGGGTGGTCCCATTCCCAGCAGCCTAGTCTAGGGCCCTGTCTGGATCCTGCTGGCTGGATTTGGCTGCCTGCCCAGTGTAAGAACTAAACCCAATGTGGGGCAGGACACTGTGGTGCATGTCTGTAATTCCAGCAGCTCAGGAGGCTGAAGCAGGAGGATCGAGAGTTCAAAGCCAGCCTCAGCAATTTAGCGAGGCGCTAAGCAACTCAGTGAGACCCTGTCTTTAAATAAAATATTGAAAAAAGGGCTGGGGATGTAGCTCGGTGGTTGAGCACCCTTGGGTTCAATCCCTGGTACCCCAAACAAACAAAAGATGGAAAAATAGTAAACTTGATGCAGTTTGATCGAACTGGAGAGAAGCAGCTAGGCCTATCCCACAGAAATAGTTATAATTGATAGAAACAAAAGCCCAGTGATAATACATATGTAGGTGCAGTTGGCCCTAAGCTCAGCAAAATGGGACAAAAGGCAGGAAATCGGCATTAGGCAGATTTGACATCCTGGGTTCCACGGGGACTGGACTTAAGCCAGGAGCCAAGCTCTTCTTTGGCACCTGTAGGAGTAACTTCCCAATTTGCAGGATGGGGGTGAGGGGCACCCCCCAAAATTAAAAAATTCAGTCTATTTCAGTTCCTGGTGGCCACATGGTGTTCCATGGTGAGAGCAGCCATCATCCCACTGGGGAATCAGTTCCTGAAGGTGAAAGTGACCAGTGGAATTTACAGATGGCTCCAACTCCCCAGGAGCTGGATGCGTAGAGAAATGCAAACTATGTAAAAGTGCAAAATACTTGATCCCTTGCCTATTGCTATCTGTAATAGCTACAGTAAAACCAAAGAGAGTGCTGGGTCAGGCTCTGACCAAGGTAAGTCTGAGTTCCTCCGCCTCAAATCTGCCCACCCACAAGGGAAAAGCTATGCAAGGACAACAGGAAATCCCTCTAAGACCTGTGATCACCCAAGAGAAGGCCGTCCATGTGGAGGCAGGGCAAAACCAACCAACTATTGGAAGCAGCAGGTATAGCATGAGAGAGTTGCTGCCTTCCATAGATGGGTCTCATCAGCTTCCTGCCAAGCCCACGCTGGCATGGATTGAGAGTAAACCTGGGGGCTGTGTCACTGGCTTGAATGCTGCAGAGCGGAAGAGCAAGCTTGAATTGACGCAGGACCCACAGCTCCGTGTAGAGCAAGCTCGGATGGCTGTACGTGATCCAGATTCTCAGGAGGTTATTTCCGAGGGTACAGCCAGCCCAATGGTCTGCGTAAAAGTCACCATAAGGGCTGAGAAGGGAGACGGTCACTCTCCCCCTGTAAATGTCAAGTGGAACACCCAAAATGAAGCAGCTGATATGCTTCATACACAAGCCATGTGGGATTGGCTAAGGTCATAAGGGGGCAGGGGATAGGAAGTTAAGGGGATTCTGTAAACTGGGCCTGCTGTGCTGACCCCCACATGCTTTCTTTTAAAAAGCGATTTACCGATTTACCGGCAGCCCTGCTTGGCTTAAACCAATAGGAGATTTTACATTCCTCAGCAAACAACCTGTTACCTGCAAGAGAAATTCAGGCCCAAAAGGCTTCTCCCTGCAGATAAGGAGAGCACAAGTTAGCCTGAAGGGTGGACTTTTGTGATCTTTACACAGACCAGATTGCAAAACTCAAGGAGATAGGATAATTAGGAGCAAAGCCCCCTAACCATAAAATCTGTAAGAACAAGTTCCAATTAGAACAGGTCTGCGTGGGCCAAAGTGACTCAGAGTTAACTTGGATCTTTTCTCTTTCCACACTTTTTATGGGTGCATGATAGTTGTACATAATGGTGGGATTTGTTGTTACTTATTCATTCATGCACACAATATAACCATATAATTTGGCCACTACCACTCCCCAGCACCTCCCCCTCCCTCCCCTCCTCTCACCCCGGGTCCCTTTCCTCTGCTGACCTCCCTTTGATTTTCATGAGTGCCTTAGATCTTTACCATGCACAGAGTTGGAAGTCTGATGCAATCCTGCTGTCAGTCAAAAATCAAGAGGTAGACTTTGCCGGGACTCTCTGGAAAGTTCTCTGGGATTGCCTATAAAACTGGAGAACAGGAGAAGTGCATGTCCCCTCTCCTCCTTGAGAGGACCCACTCTCTCCCTTGAGAGTGTTCACTTTCCCCTTGTCCTTTCTAATTAAACTACTGCCTGCTTCTCTGAGCCACATGTCTGAAATCTTTCTGGAATGATCATAAGAACCTGTAACTGTGGACGGTGGTGGCTGCCTTGGCTCGCAGCAGGCCCTTGATCTGCAACAACATGGTCTCCTTGTTTTAACTTCCTGCTGCAAAACCGAAAGACAGTTCAGAAAGGCTTGCCAAATTTGCTGTCTCTGCTTCCCTTTGTGGATCTTACACACATTAATAAAAACACAGGTTAGTTAACAAGAAAAAGGGAAATAAAAAGGGGAGAATCAGGGGACTCTCCAGAAAAACTGCATGCTGTGTTCCTAGCAATAAGAAGGAACTGAATAGCAATGAAGCCTCTGCAGTCTGGTTTCTAGAGACTCATGGGCAGGGGCACATGACCTGGCCAAATCATCAGGTAGGAGGACAACAGTAACCAGCTAGCTATTTAAGGGAATGCCCAGGCCAGGCATGGTGGTGCATGCCTGTAATCCCAGCAGCTCCGGAGGCTGAAGCAGGAGGATCGCGAATTCAAAGACAGCCTCAGCAACTTAGCGAGGCCCTAAGCAAATCAGTGAGACCCTGTCTCTAAATGAAATATTAAAAAGGGGTGGGATGTGGCTCAGTGGTTATGCACTCCTGAGTTCAATCCCTGGTACCAAAAAAATAAATAAAAATAAAGATCAAAAATAAGGGAGATGCCTAAAATAGGGGACAGTCCTGTGGAAATCATGATGGAACACTGAGGATTACATGCTGGTAGGAAATGTGGATGCCCATCCAAAGAACCCCGTTCCAGGTTCAGAAAGTGATTAAAATCAACAAACAACCCGACCAGGTGCTCACCATCAGAGTCCATGAAATGAGTGCAGCATTGCAGAGATGGGCTCAATCTACCAAACCTATTCCACTGGCCCCTTCATAGGCACAAGAGGCCAGTAAAAAAGTACTTTATCTGCAGATGGCTGTGTGGCAGATTCTCTGCCGGGAAGATCTTGAACATACCTGTCAAGGCAGACTGATATTCAAAACCCTGCGGGACTATGTGGCTACAAATGGGTCCAGACCTGGGCTGAGTTTTGCTGACCTTTGGAACATGCATGTGCTCAGAGTGCTACCAAAGAACCAGAATTCAAGATAGAGTGCATGGATTTAGATAGCTGGCCTTCATTTCTTCAGAATGCACTGTACAACATGCAATGCACCGCCCCCCCGCCCCCAAGGCAGAGAGATAACCTCTTCAGAGTAACAGTTTGATAGGAAATTGGAACAGGCGACTACAACTTTGTCCCAAACAGGGCAGTCTGGAGGAGTGGTGGAGTGGCTGAGGAGTGGTTGAGCTTGCCTAGCATGCATGAGGCCCTCGGCATGATTCCCAGCACCATAAAATGTAAAAAATAAAATGGGAGATAAAGGCAAGGGGTTGTGGGATCCTCTGAATTGTAGCAGAGTGGGACAGAAGTCACGGGTAACCTGGGAATCTATTATCTGTGACTGGCACCGGAAGTGTGGGACCAAGCCCTGAGCCTACGAGATCTTCGCTAACTCTGGGTAGTTAGTGTCCACATTGAACTGAACTGAATTGACAACCAGATGGTGTCAAATAAATGTTCAGTGTGAGAAAAACCCAACACATCCTGTCACAGAACTGGAGTATTGAGACTGATGTGGGCAGCAGTGAGAAACCAGCTGTTTTCTTTCACTGTATGTTGCTCACACTTGCATGGTCACCAAGGGGGCAGGGGTCTCATTTCCTCACCATGCATTACTTGAGGGGCTTCATGGCATGGTAGTGGTTTTCCTCAGGGGAAGCGATGCAAGATGCCAAGAAGAACCTTCAAGGCCTTTCCTGGCCGCTTTTCTAGCATCATACACTGTCATTCTGCTAAGGTCTCTATGGCCAGGCAGGCCATCTCTGATGGGCTGGGGAGGAGAGCAGGAGGTGAGAGCCACCAGGGCCATCTCAGAAGCTGCCTCCCACAGCACTGACCAGCTGTGTGATCCCAGGGAGGTTCCTCCAGGTCTCTGTGCCTATTTGTCCTTGTCCATAAAATGAAGGAGATGGGGACGGATGTGGTAGCACACACCTGTAATCCCAGCAGCTCGGGAGGCTGAGGCAGGAGTATCGCAAGTTCAAAGTGAGTCTCAGCAACTTAGGGAAACCCTGCCTCTAAATAAAATATTTAAAAAGGGCTGGGGATGTGGCTCAGTGGTTAAGCATCCCTGGGTTCAATCCCGGTACCAAAAAGGAAGAAGAAAAAGGAGGAGGAGATGGAGGAGGAGGAGGAAATAGAAACTTCAGTTTATTCAACAGATTCATAGAGAGAGGCATTGAATGGCATTATTTGCTTGATCCCTATCTTCAGTCAGGCTCTCTCAGAACCCCTCTTCCTGTCCCTAAAGGATGCCTTAGGCAAGTATCCAGTTTAGGAAACTTAGGTTTCATATCAGATTCATCACTAGTTTCCTTGGTCCCCTGTCAGCCCAGGCCACGCCGCTGGACCCTACACAAAGGTAAGGACAGATCTGCCACTTTAGCCCCCCACTTCCCCTTTGCAAAGTTTCTGTCTCCCGTGGGACGTTGGACTGGGAGGAGACGGAGGGAGAAAGGGACGACGGTCACTTACCATCTAAGTGCTGCTGTGCCTTCTCTTAGTGGTCACTGCGTCTCTGGGGAGGCCATCTGTGTGACCACCCTTCAGTGGCTCTCTGGAGCATGGGTTTTCTAAGGGCCATGTGGCTGCAGAGTTTGCTGACACAGGCCATTCCTGCCTTGTACCCTCTCCTGCCACCTGCTGCTGTCTCTTAGACAGACACAGGCAGTAGCTTAAACCAGATCATTTCTGCAGAATCCTGACCAAACCAAACATGGCCGGCTGCTCCCTGCCAGCGCCTCTCCACCTGCTCTGATTCCTTCCCTGCTTGCAAACACCCCAGCACTGAGAGGCCTTCTCCTCAGGCCCTTGCGTGGCTTCAGAGAGGCCAGGATCCCCTTGCCCTTCCCCTGAGGAGAAGCAGGACAGCTGTGCTGCTTTCCCTGGGCCAACAGCTCTCCGCCCGCCCTTTTCTGTCTCCTCTGCTCACCTGGTTTGGGGGAAGCTGACAGAATAAGCTTGTCCCCTTGTTGGTTTGGTTTGATTTTTTGTTTGGTTTAGTTTTTTTTGGTACCAGGAATTGAACCCAGGGGCACTTAACTACTGAGCCACATCTCCAGCCCTTTTTATTTTTCTATTTTGAGAAAGGGTCTTGCTGAGTTGATCAGGGCCTCATTCAGTTGCTCAGGCTGGCTTTGAACCTGTGATCCTCCTGCCTCAGCCTCCTGAGCTGCTGGCATATTCCCTGGTTAATAAGCCCTAGAGGAACACTAGAGTCCGTTTCCCTTGTGTTTTCTGTTCTATTTATTTAGTTTTGTGTTTATTTTGCAGGGCTGAGAATGGAATCAAGACCTCGAGCCCAGTAGGCAAGCACTCTCCCACCCAGTCACACTCCCAGCATTTTCTATTCTTTGGAACACTTGGTGGGCATTGGTCTTTGGCTTTTATTCACAGGAGTCCTTTGTGGGGTGGTGGGGAGCCCCATGGAGTCCATTTATGCACCTCTACTTCAGGAAGTCAGTTGAGGGGAAGTGGGAAGCAGGTTCTCAGGACCACAGGAACACCTGGCCCCGCCCGCAGGAGCTCCAGGTTAAAGACATTAACAGGTGAAGATGGCAGTGGGACCATATGAAAGCAGAAGGTCCTGGACTCACAGTGATTTACCTGAGGATTTCTTCAACTTTGCAAAAGTGCAAAAGCCAGAAGCCCTTGGTAGAAACTGTACTTCGGAATTGGGATCTCTTCCCAGGTCAGCAGCATGCAGAGCATTTCCATCTCACAATGCTACACAGCCTGGGTGAGCTAGGGTTCCCAGTCAGCCCCAGGGTCACCAGGAATAAGTGAGAGACACCACAGGGCCCCGTGCGGCTAAGCTAGGGTGTTCTGGGAGGTTACAAGGACTCCACACACTTTTAACTTACAGTGGCTTCAACTTGCCACAGGTTTATTAGGACAGAGCCCCATTGTGAGTGGAGGGGTGTCCCCACAGGACACTGCACAAGGTCCACATGGATTAAGCAGGAGGAGTCGGCCCTGCTGACAGGGCCAGGGGAGGCTCTTGCCAAGGTCAGGGCAGCTGGATCTGGCTGGTGCTCAGAGGATGGAGTCGAGTTTTTCTTTCCCTCCCTAGGGCACCTGACCACACTGGCCCTATTCTGTGAGAGGAGGGCTGCCTCCCTCTCACACCTCAGCCCCAGCGTGGAGGCTGCGGCCTTCCCATCTTACCCACAGTACTGGTCATAAGGCTGGATCGTGAGAGGAAGTCTCTACCGTAGGCTGCCAGAGGAGAGCAGCAAAACTACCTTAACAATAATAACACAACATTCACCGAGTGCTTAATACGTTCCAGGTGCCTCTACATGTTTTATAAATACTAATTTACTTAATTTGCTCTAATAACACTGTGGGATAGACGCTGTTATTACACCCATTTTACAGATGAGAAAAGAGGTTCAGAAAGGGTAAAGAACTTGTCCGTGGTCTCACGACCAGTGTGCAGAACCAGGATATCAACCCAGTCAGTTCAGGGCCAAGTCTTTACCTTTCTTTTAGTGGAAAGATCCAAACATATACAAAAATAAAACTATATAACTCGACGTCCTGTACCTCTCCGCCCAGCCTCAACAATTATCAATGCACAGCCTAACTACTCTCATATATACTGCCACCCATCTTACTCTGTTAATTTGAAGAAAATCTCAAGACATTATTTCATTCCATTAATGTTTCCGGAATATTTCTTGAAATGCCAAAAGGACTTTCCCCCTCCTTCTCTGAAGGCTCAAGTCATCTGAAATAAACCAACAATAGACTAATAGGGGGGAAAAAAGGACTCCCAAGCTTATTACATGCACGTGGGAGTCACAGGAGAGTGAGGGCTATGCCCCAGTGAGGTTCAGAAGTGTCTGTACCCTTGGGCTGGGGCAGGGGGAGCTCAGTGGTACAGTACTTGCCCAGCATGCATGAGGCCCTGGGTTCCAGCCCTAGCACTGCAAAATAAAAATTTGAAAAGTTTATACACTGTCTTCTTAGGGCAGAGGGATATGGAGAGGATAAAGGAAATTTGCAGGAGTCATAAATGATTTTTTTTAAATTTTTTATTATTGGTTGTTCAAAACATTACATAGTTCTTGATATATCATATTTCACACTTTGATTCAAGTGGGTTATGAACTCCCATTTTTACCCCATATACAGATTGCAGAATCACATCAGTTACACATCCATTGATTTACATATTGCCATACTAGTGTCTGTTGTGTTCTGCTGCCTTTCCTATCCTCTGCTATCCCCCCTCCCCTTCCCTCCCCTACCCTCTTCTCTCTCTACCCCCTCTACTGTCATTCACTTCTCCCCCTTGTATTATTTTCCCCTTTCCCCTCACTTCCTCTTGTATGAAATTTTGTATAACCCTGAGGGTCTCCTTCCATTTCCATGCAATTTCCCTTCTCTCTCCCTTTCCCTCCCACCTCTCATCCCTGTTTAATGTTAATCTTCTTCTCATGCTCTTCGTCCCTACTCTGTTCTTAGTTACTCTCCTTATATCAAAGAAGACATTTGGCATTTGTTTTTTAGGGATTGGCTAGCTTCACTTAGCATAATCTGCTCTAATGCCATCCATTTCCCTGCAAATTCTATGATTTTGTCATTTTTTAATGCAGAGTAATACTCCATTGTGTATAAATGCCACATTTTTTTATCCATTCATCTATTGAAGGGCATCTAGGTTGGTTCCACAGTCTTGCTATTGTGAATTGTGCTGCTATGAACATCAATGTAGCAGTGTCCCTGTAGCATGCTCTTTTTAGGTCTCATAAATGATTTTTAAGAGAGTTGAATGGACCTACATAACAGGTGACAGCTTGTGGCTGAGACTGTGTAGGTATGGTGACTGACATTCCTTAGTCTTCCTTCCTTCCTGAGATAGGCTTTTAATCTTCCCCCTGAGGGAGGGAACCAAGGCAGTCAAGTTCCTTCTAGGGACCTTCGGAACTTTAGAGAGTGTTCCACCCTGAGCATGGGGGATAGGAGATGGGTAAATAGTCCTCGGTCCTGAGGCTACCTCTAAAACCTTTTAAATTACTTTACTTCAAGGTTCTCCCAGTGCCAAAATGCCATAGTTTGGGGCATCATTTTCTGGGCCCCAACTTCCTAAAAGATAAGAACTCTCTCTAAAACTAACATAGGCAGAATGCTTTTATCTTGCCTAAGAAGATTAACAGTAATTGCTCAATGTCATCAAATTTGGTCACTGTTCAAATTTCTAATTGTCTCATAAATGTCATATTATTATCACAGTCAAGTGAGTCAGAAACAAAATAAGGGCTTCCAGGCACATGCCTACAATCCCAGTGACTCAGAAGGCTGAGGCAGTAAGTTCAAGGTTAGCATGGGCAATTTGGCTAGACCTGCAGCAACAGCAAGACCCTATCTCAAAATTTAAATTTTTTTTTTTCTGTAAAAAGGGCTGGGATAAAGTGCTCCTGAGTTCAATCCCTGGTATCAAAAGAAAATAGAAAAAAAAAGAAGAAGAAGAAGAAGAAAGAAAGAAAGCCGGGGGGAAAAAGCAATGAAATAAAGTTCATGCAATGCTGCCGAATAGGTTTTGTTTGTTTGTTTAGTACTGGGGATTGAACCCCGGGGCACTTAACCACTGAGCCACATTGCCAGCTATTTTTTGTACTTTACTTAGACACAGGGTGTCAGTGAGTTGTTTGGGGCCTTGCTAAATTTCTGAGGCTCGCTTTGAGTTTGTAATCCTCCCGTCTCAGCCTCACCAGCTGCTGAGATTACAGGTGGGCACCACTGAGCCCAGCTGAATTGGTATTTCTTATGCTTCTTTCAATCTATACATTCCCCTCAATTCCCCTTTTCCCCTCTATCCTCTTCTTTCTCTTCCTCCTCCTCCTTCTTTTTCTTTCTGTCTCAGCTCTGCAATTTAATTGCTGAATAACTGGAGTGATTTTCCTCTGAAACTCATCACAGTCTGGATTGTGTTGATTGCAACACCACGGTGGAGATTACTCATCCCTCTGTTTCTGTAAATTAGGACTTGGAACTGGATCAGATTAGGGTTAGAATCTTTGAAAAGACTGTTTCAAGGGTGGTGAGGTATTTTTCCCCAGAAAGATGCATTTTGTCTACTTGTTCCTGTTTTGTGATGATAGACTGGTGCTCGATGCTCAGATCTGTAATTCTCTGGCTGTTGCTAAATGGTGATATTCCAATTCTATCCTTTCTTCTTCATCTGCTTTTCTAAAGAGAGCTAGTTCCCCTCCACTACTATTTGGTTATTCAGTGGTACCATTTAAACAGGAAAGGATGTTACTCTTTCCCTTTATTTATTGTTATTATTAGTTCATTTATTTTCCGCAGTGCTGGGGATTGAATCCAAGTCCTCTTGCACGCTAGGCGAGTGTTCTACTAGCAAGAAACACCCCAGCCCTTATCCTTGCCTTTATTTACCAGTTTTAATGTAAAACACTAGTTTATTAGCATCCTCTAAAGTGATCAAGTAGGTTGGGTCTCTCAGGAGATTTGCTGGTATCATTTCAGTTTTGCAAGATGGGAAGTTTCTAGAGGCCTGCTGCATGGTAATGTGGATTTACCCAATGCCACTGAACCATGGACCGAAAGCTGGGCCAGTGGAGTTAATGTTGTGTGTTTAGTTGCACAATTTTTAAAAATTTCACCTCCGTGATCCCCTCTGGACTCTGCAGATCCCTGTCCTTTCCCTGAGGTTCTGTGTTTGGTGGCACCTCACTCTTCACATCGCCACTGTGTCCCTCCTCCTGGGAATCCGACCCACTCATGCACGCGATTGGCCCGTGAGCCTGGAGCTGGCTCTCCCACCAGGGCTGTGCCACGGTGTCTGTGAGGCCCTGGATCTTCCCTGACATGATCCAGGCTGGCACTGAGACTCCCCACTGGCCAGCACAGTGGGTTCTGTGGTCCCCAAGAGGCCAGGCCAGCTGCTTGGAGGACAAGGACAACTTCCCAACAGAGGGTTGAAAATGGATGGGAAGAGAGAAAGTGGAGACAGGGAGTGCTGAAGAAACTTGGCTGGGTACAGCAGGAGAGGGATCAAGTGCAGCAACGGGGAGATGCTTGTTTTATTTTGTTTCGGAGGTAGGGAAGAACCCAGGGCCTCACATGTACTAGGCAAGTGCTCCACCATTGAGCCAGACCCCAGCCTGATTTTATTTTTAATTTAATTTTTTTTAAGAGAGAGAATTTTTTTAATATTTATTTTTCAGTTTTCGGTGGACACACGTCTTTATTTTATTTTTATGGGGTGCTGAGGATCGAACCCAGCGCCCCGCGCATACCAGGCGAGTGCGTTACCACTTGAGCCACATCCCCAGCCCCCTGATTTTATTTTTAAATGAGTCAGTGGCGGAGGACTTAGAGATCCACATGGAGAGGCTTAGAGATCTACATGGAGCGGAAACTCTGAGGGGTGAAGCAACTCCAGTTCCAGAATGCTCCCTACCACCTCAGCACCCGCCCCCTCAGCAGAGCACACACTGGGGGAGACGATCCAGGCATTCACTGCTCAACACCTCCCCAGGCTCCCAACACCAGAGGTGCCCACCTCTCCCTCAGCCAAGACTACATTCCTAAAAGACTCCAATTTTTATTTCTATAAAAGACATTCCACAGTCAAATACTGAAAGTAAGATTACAACCTAAGAAATAGACAAAGGGAAAAATGGGTTGAAAACAATAATTAACACAAAAAGTTTCCCACCTGCCACGTGCAATAATGCAGATCTGTAAGACCAGTGGCTCAGGAGGCTGAGATAGGAGGATCACAAGTTCAAGACCAGTCTCAGCAACTTAGAGAAAGAAACCTTCAGCAATTTAGCAAGACTCTGTCTTAAAGTAAAAATTTCAAAAGGGTTGAGAATGGAGCTCAGTGGTAGAGCACTCCTGGGTTCAATCTCTAGTACTAAAAACAAAAAGTTTACCCCCTTACCATACTGAAAATTAGTCTTCTCTAATTAGCCTCCAAATAAACCATCAAAGATTCTTGTCTTCCTAAGTCTATAATAACTTGACAAGAAAAAAGAAAAGGCCAGGCACAGTGGTGCATGCCTGTCATCTCATAAATTTGGGAGGCTGAGGCAGAAGGGTCACAAGTTCCAGGCTAATCTCAGCAATTTAAGAAGGCCCTAAGAAGTTTTAGCAAGACCCTATCTTAAAATAAAAAGTAAATAAATAAATAAAAGGTCTGGGATGTAGCTCAGTAGTAAAACAATCCTGGGTTCAATCTCTGATTCCAAATAAATAAATAAAATAAAGAACCCTTGATACCTGATGTTACACATGCACATCTATGATCCCAGAGACTCAGGAAGCTGAGCAGAAGGATTGAAAGTTTGAGAGCAACCTGGGCAATTTAATAAGACCTCATCTAAAAGTTAAACATAAAAACAACTGGGAATGTGGCTCAGTGCCAGAATACCCCTGGATTCAATCCCCAGCACTGGCAGGGAGCAGACAATGAGTTGTGGCTGGACACTTGGAATCCCACAACTAAGGAAGCTGGTAAATTTGAGGTTAGTCAGATGCTGTCTTAGTCAGATGCTGTCTCAAATTTTAAAAATTGAGAAAGCCTGGGTGTGGGTTCCAGTTGTAGAGCACCTGCCTAGCATGCACAAGGCCCTGAGTTCTATCCCCAGCACCACAAAAACAAATAAATAAACATGAAGTGTGTGTTTGCATGTATATTCATGCATATACATAATCTGTATTGAAAGTCACTGACTTACTTTGGTTCAGATTTTGAGTTTTTGAGTTTGCTGTGGTATGAAAGGTATATGCACTCACTCAGTAGGAATCTTAGCTGGAATTTTGAATCTTGGTCTGTTCCTAGGCTAGAAATATGCAATATGCAAAATACAGATGCTGAACAGCAGCAGCAAGCCACAGTTCCCAGGCAGCCCTGAAATCAGGAGGGAAAAGAACAGTCTACAGTGCACTATTTTGCCTAAATTCCTTCAATATAGTATTCAATAAATTCTGTGAACTATTCAACACTTACAATAAAATAGGCTTTGTGTCAAATGATTTGCACAGTTGGAGGCTCGTGCACATGTCCTCAGCAAGTTTAAGGTAGGCCAGGCTGAGCTATGCTATCTAGTAGGTTCACGTATGAAATGCATTTTCCACTTCAGGATATTTTCAGTTTAAGATGGGTTTATCAGATGCAACCCCAGCAAGGGAGAACAACCTCTGTATCTGTACGGGTGTGCGCGCGCTGGGTATTTCTAGAAAAATGCACAAGGAACCAGTGGCATTTGTTGCCTCTGGGAAACAGATCGACAACTGGTTGAAGGAGACCTGGCTTTTCATTATAAACATTTTGGAGTGTGTTAATTTTCTTTCATGTGCATTATTACTTTTTTCCTTTGGAAGGGATTTGGGTTTTGTTGGTTTTGCTTTGTCTGGGGAAGCAAGTTCTAACAATAACAAAATCAAATGACACTGACATTCATTCCTAGTCCCATCTCTCTGAATGACTCATATTGGCTGATTTACAAGTAGATTAAATAAAAATGAGGGGTGGCCCCAAGGTGGGTTGTTTAGCAGCTCAACAATATGACCAGTGACTTGGTCCTTTCTCCTTCAGCTCTGCCACCTCAGTTTGTGGACTTTGTCCTTGGGCTTCCTAATCTCCAGGTTATGGTCAAATCAGGACAACACCAGAGGTAGAGAAGAGGCTCTCTCTTCCCCCTTTTTAGTGCCAGAGATTGAACCCAGGGGTGCTTAACCACTAAGCCACATCCCCAGCCCTTTTCATTTTTTATTTTGAGACAGGGTCTCACTAAATTGCTTAGGACTCAGAAGTCACTGAGGCTGGCCTTGAACTTGCGATCCTCCTAACTCAGCCTTCTGAGTCACTGGGATTGCAGGCATGTGCCACTGCACCCGACCTTTTTCTGTCTATTTTTAAGGGTAAACGTCCCAAAAGTCCTCCTCCAGACTCACTGCATGCATCTCACTGGCCAAACCAATCACTAGCAAGAGAAAGAGGCCACATGGACCTCGAATTTCTCAGAACAAACAGGCTCCTCAATCCTATCAGAACAGCTAGCTTTCTTGCAAACCAGTAACCTTTTTCTTTTCTTTTTTCCTTCTTAAAAAAAAAAAAAAAAAACTCTTATAATTACCCTCCTTCCAGGTGCCGTGGTGGTACATGTCTGTCATCCCAGTGGCTCAGGAGCCTGAGACAGGAGGATGGTAAGTTCAAGACCAGCCTCAGCAACTTAAGAAAACCCTGTCTCAAAATAAAACATAAAAAGGGCTGGGGATGTGGCTCAGTGATGGAGCACCCCTGGGTTCAATCCCCACTACATCATCATCATCATCATCATCATCATCATCATCATCATACCCTCCTTCATTCCAGAAATTCAGAAATAACATAATTAACCTACAAGTACACATTTCAAGAAAAAAAATCAAAAAGACTCTCTGGAAGTGGGAACACAGGATGCACACCTATAATCCCAGTTACTCCAGAGGCTGAGGCAGGTGGATCACAAGTTGGAGGCCAGTCTGGGCAACTTAGTGACACACTGTCTAAAAATAAATAAAAAGGGCTGAGTATATAGCTCAGTGGTACAGTGCCCTGTGTTCAATCCCTAGTACTGAAAAAAAAATGCTCTAGATGTAATGAAAAGGAGAATTAAAAGCAATTTATGATGACTGGGAACATGGCTCAGTGGTAAAATCCTGGCCTATCATGCTCAAGGTACTGAGATCATCCCCAGTACCACAAAAATTAATAAATGAAAGAAATTTGTGAGTTAGAGATGTAGCTCAGTTTGTACAGAGTCCAACATATAGGTGAAGCCCTGGGTTCAATCCCCAACACACACATATATATATGGGTCTTCTTCCTCCTCTGGGGAGAAGTCTGTTCTATTATCCTTTAAATAAAGCCTCTTACTTTCTTTTAATTTTTTTAAGAAAGTAAGAGACTTTATTATATATATATAATATACACATATATATAAAATACACATTACATACATATATATGTTATATATGGCCTTGGACTTCCCATAATATATATATATGTGTGTATGTATATATATATGTGTGTGTGTGTGTGTGTGTGTGTGTGTGTATTAAAAGAATATGTCAAGGGGAAGGGAAGGGAAGGTACTAGAGAATGAGATTGATCAAATTATGTGATGTGCAGGTACAGATGTGGCATAATGAGACCCACTATTGTGTATAATATAATGCACCAATAATGTTTTCTTAAAAACAGAGGGAAAATGAAAAAACAAAACAAACCAGAAAAAAGAATCTGTCTCTTAATAAGCAAAGGTTCAAGCCACGTGCTCTGTAGGACACAATGAAGTAGACCTGTGCAACGGCACAGGGAAATGCCCAGGCTGCTCTAGCCCCTAATGCAGATGGATAAGGGGATGAGATGACTCACTCATAAGGGGATGACTCACAAGGCCATTGCCACTGACAACACCATTCTCTCAAATGGTGAACCCATGACAAAGTTTCGAAGAGAACACAATGCAATCTTCCCCCGACTGACACAGTGCTTCCGTTCCTAGGAAACTCAGGGTATATTATAAGCATGCAAAAATGTAGCTGGAGCTTGTATGTTGAATGGAATGAAGCTTCCAGCTTAGAAAGGTTTTCCACTCACATGAAGGTCTCATGGGATGTCGACGAGCCAGGTGGGATAAGGGGTCATTTTCTCAAAGACGCCCCACACTTTGTAGGGCATTTAGCATTCCTAGATCCCACTCATCAGCAGAGGCCTTTCCCCCCAAATGTCACAGCCTCCATTGATTTCAGAACACCTTCTTTTTTTTATTTTATTTTATTTTATTTTTTATTGATGGTTGTTCAAAACATTACATAGTTCTTGATATATCATATTTCACACTTTGATTCAAGTGGGTTATGAACTCCCATTTTTAGCCCATATACAGATTGCAGAATCACATCAATTACACATCCATTGATTTACATATTGCCATACTAGTGTCTGTTGTGTTCTGCTACCTTTCCTATCCTCTACTATCCCCCCTCCCCTCCCCTCCCCTCCCTTCTTCTCTCTCTACCTTCTTGCACTTACGAAATGGTACTGTCTCCTTGAAAACAACTGGCTTAGACCACGCAGCTTCTCCCTGCCCAAGTGACTTCACAGAGTTGGCTGGATGCCTGCACAAAATTGCGATTCTTGTAGAATCTGTGCAAGGCGATTTGAGGTTGAATTATCAACAATCTCTTCACCACAAGAAACATTTGGAAGCTGGGCATAATGGCATACACCAGCAACTTGGGAGGCTGAGACTGGAGGATCGCAAGTTCAAGACCAGCCTCTGCAAAATAGCAAGGCCCTAAGCAATCTAATGAGACTCTGTCTCAAAATAAAGAGGGCTGAGAATGTGGCTCAGTGGCAAACAGCCCCTTGGTTAAACCTCCCCAGTACCAAAAGAAAAGGGGGGATATATTTGCATCTGGCTTCTTAATATATACTTTTATTTCATTGTTCATTGATTTTTAAAATTTATTTGAGACAGGATCTCACGATGTTGCCCAGGCTGGCTCCAAACTCCTGGACTCAAAAAAAATCCTCCTGTCTCATTCTCCCTAGTAGCTGGGACTCCAGGCACATGCCATCACCGCCAGCTATCTATATAAATATCTGTTAAATACAAACCAGGATAACTGGGTTGCTGGATGGCAGAACTCCCTGGGCACATTCAAGAAAAGGCTTTATCTTTTTCCCATCACTGTTCTTCAACTCTGTGCAGCCAGCCCTCCTCCCCAGGCCCTGAATGACAGCTGGGGCAGTCGCTTTACATTTCAGTCCCTCTGTGCTGTCACAACCGTGGTAGTATTTCAAGCATGGGAGCACAGTCTTGTTGAAATCAAAATTCAGACTCACGTGAGTGTCTTCCCTCGCCGGCTCAGACCTACCCTGTGGACAGAGGGAGGATGGGTCCACCTGTCCCACTCCCTCCCCACACTCCTCCAAGTTCAGGGTAAGGGAAGAGATTGGTGGAAGGAGACACAACTCAGAGGACAGGCCAAGGGTAATCTTTGCATATATCAGTTCTGTCTTGGCCTCTAGCGTACGTTTTGAAGAGGCCTCCTCCCCACGAGTGTTTCTGCACCCCACAAGCAGTTCCTGGCTGAGAAGGAGGTGCTCATCAGCTAAGTCATCTTTTGTGACACCCTTTCAGGCCTCCTGTGATTTGTTCTCCCCATAGACTTTCCCTAGGGCCCCCCTTCCCAGGGCAGGCAGGTCTCTTGGGTGGGCTTCTTTCAAATAGCTTAAGCCTGACTTCTGTGGGGTTCATTTGGCTCCTAAGAAACTCTTTGCATTGACCAAGAATGGCAGGGTGGCTTCCAGAACACTGACCCCTGGAGAGAGAGGAAAAGTCAAGGTGTATTTCCTACTCGCATGCCACTCAACAGAACTTCCAACACGAGATGGGCAGGGGTGTTTCCCTGCATACAGAACAGTTGGTTCCCCAGCTGACCCCAGCTGCTTGTCCTCCAGTGCCATCCTGACCCTTTCCATCTGGAGATGGATCAGATCTCACAAGTTGTGGGTTCCATTCTCAAGACTGCCCCCTTCAGGTGGCAACATAAATCTGTGCTTTTGACCAACTGCCTACATGTTGGGGCTCCCCCAACACTCCTTTCGGATTCAATTAATTTCCAAGAACAGCTCACAGAATGCTGTACTTCAATTCACTTGGTTTACTAATTAAGGACACAGATGAACAGCCAGGTGGAGAGGTGCTTAGGGTGAGGTCTGGAAGGGTCTCACTTGAAGGAGTTTTTGTCCCTTTAATGTTGGGGCATGCCCCCCTACCCAGCACGCAGATGTGCTTACCTACTGAGAACATTTCTGGATCCTATAGTTCAGGGATTTTTATGGAGGCTTAATGGATTACTAACTCTCTTCCTGCCTCTCTCCCCTTTCAAGAGAATGGAAGAAGGACTCAAAGGTCCAAGCTTAGCTGGGCTGGTGGCACATGACTGTAATCCCAGTGACTTGGGAGGCTGAGGCAGGAGGATTGCGAGTTGAAAGCCAGCTCAGCAAAAACGAGGCGCTAAGCAATTCAGTGAGATCCCGTCTCTAAATAAAATACAAAATAGGCCTGCAGATGTGACTCAGTGGTTGAGTGTCCCTAAGTTCAATCCCCAGTACCCTCCTAAAAAATGTATGGCTTTGTCTTTCTGATGACCATCTGGGATCCACCCAGGGGTCCACCAAGAATCTCCTCATGAGAATAAAAGGTGTTTCTAGAACCCCATCAGTTTAAATGACAAGAGTTGTAGGAGCTCTGTGCCAGGGACTTGGGGTAGAGATCAATATGTGTATTTTTTTATGATTTCACACCCTCCTGCCTCCCCTAATATCATAATCTTCTCCAAGTCAGTGTCCCACCTTGAGAGTTCTCCACCGAGGAAGAGTTTTAGTCTTTTCATAGCTTTGGCCAAAAGACTTAACAAGAACAATTAGAGGAGGAAGTTTATTTTGGCTCAAGGGTTCAGAGGTCTCAGTCCATAGATGGCAGACTCCATAGCTCTGAGCCTGAGGTGAGGTGGAACATCATGGCGGAAGGGTGTGGTGGAGGAAAGCAACTCAGGACATGCCACCAGGAAGCAGAGAGAATTCTGCTCACTGGGGACTAAAATATGCACCTGAAGGCACACTGCCAGTGACCTACTCCCTCCAGCCAACAGTTCACTTCACCTGCTAACAGTTACTACCCAGGGAATCCATATCAGTGGATTAATCCACTAATTAGTTCAAGACTCTTATGACCCAATCGCTTCACCTCTGAGCATTCTTGCACTCTCACACATGAGCTTTTGGGGGGACACCTCGCATCCAAACCACAACAGGAAGCAAAGCTCATCTCTACTCATCTTTAATCCCAAACTCAGGACCCTTGCCACATCATCCCCCATATTTTCTTATTGACCAGTCCCTCTGGTGCCCTGTGGGCAAGTATTCAGCTAGGAGAGAGATGCCAGTGTCTCCCTCTTACAGTGCTTTGATTAGGCTGTGAGGGCTCTGCTTTCATGACTGGTTCAGTGTCTTATAAAACGGGGAAAATTTACTCCTTTGTCCCTTCTGCCATGTGAGTACTTTTTTTTTTTTTTTTTGAGACAGAATCTCACACTAAGTTGTCCAGACTGGCCTTGCTCCCCATGTCACCTTACATGGCCAGGTATCTGCCATGTCAGGAGAATGCTAGAAGGCACAGCAATAAGACACCATCTTGAAAGCAGAACGTAACCCTCTCCAGGCACCAGACCTATTGTTGCCTTGATCTTGCACTTCCCAGGCTCCATACACTGGTGTATGTGTGTGTTTTGTGGGGGATGTCTATTGTTTATAAATAAACCAGTATTGAGTATTTTGTTACAGCAGCATGAGTGGACTAAGACGACATAGGTACCCCAAACTCTACAAGCCGTTCCCTTGAAGCCCCTTTGATGGGCATGATGTGAGTCCCTGTCTTGTTCCCCAGGAAGAAAGGGATGAGCAGACAAATGCTATGAATTAACTTCAGTGAACTCTTTAAATTTCCAATCTTCAGTTTGCACAGCTTGAGGGAGAAAGAAAGTAGAAAATTACAGAAAAAAAGTTAGCATTCTCTTACATGACCCACACCTCCAAGCCAAATCTCTTCCCTGGAAATGTGTTATGTATTAATCCAGTACTTTTCAAATTATGTACACATGTATATGTATTTAACATATTTGCATATGTAAATACATGTACATGCACACATGTAAATGATACAGTGTATATAATTGTAAACAGGCAGGTGTATACAGTCATGCATGGCTTAATGACAGTGATATATTCTGACAAATACCTTGTTGGTGACTTTGTTATTGTGTGACTATCACAAAGTATGCTTGTACAAACTAAGATGGCTACAGTGGCACTAGGCCATATAACCTTATGGGACCACTCTTATATGTACTGTCCTCCATGAATCCTACATTGTTAGGCAGTGCATGAAAATACATATTATTTTAGTGGTTTTGATATTTACATAAAGGATGTTTTCTATGTACATTATTCTGGATCTTGGCTTTCCCACTCAATGTGTTGGGCATCTTTTAGGTCCAGGTATGTCTTCCTTCCTGCCCCTGGAATCTGGAGCAGGGACAAATCTACAAGCCTCAGAGATAAATCCTTTTTGGACCAATTCTTGCTGTCTAGGAGATGGGAGCCAGTATATAAGTATTGCACACCTTCAGGTCTCAGGAACACAGTTCTAGGCAACTTCTACATGATCTCTCTGAAGGTCTCCAATTAAATGATTGCCCTCTGCTATAACTGGCTTTCTCTGCTTCCCTGACTCCTAACTTCTGATCCCTGGAATTACTTCCCAAAATAAACAAACTAAATGCAATGCCTTATCCTGGGTTTTTGGTGGAATCTAAGCTAAAGCACTAAGCTAAAGAAATCATTAACAATAGTCTACATTGTTCAATACCAATATACTTGAGTGGTCCTCCAAGTGATCTGGAACTCAGTCCTTAAGACTGTTTCTGGGGGTCCACAAGGTCAAAACTATTTCCATAAACACACAAAGGGGTTATCTGCCTTTTTTATTCTCATTCACTCACAAGTGTACAATGCAATTTTTAAACCCATTATTTATTTATTTATATGTGGTGCTGAGGATCAAACCCAGCTGATCTACCACTGAGACACAACCTCAGCCCTACAATGCAGGATTTTTTTTTTTTCTGTTGGTTTGCAATGTTGGGGATTGATCACCTAGGGTCTTACACATGATAGGTGATCACTAAGCTACATCCCCAGCTGTTTACTTTATTTTATTTGATCTTATTTAGACAGGGTTTTGTCAGGATGGTCTTGAACTTGGTGATCTTTCTCCAGATTCAGTGGGATTACTGGTTTGGGCCACCATACTCAGCCTATCTCTTAATCTGAATAGAAGCCTTAGAGTTCACCTGTTAATTGTTAGCACACAGCTTAATAGATGCAGAACTTCTTTCTCTATCTAAGATACTTCTATATTCCTCAATGCCTAATTCAAGGCCCCATGCTTGAAGGCATGCAGTAAATTTGAAGCAAGAAAACACTGCATAGAATCTGGACATGGTAGCACATGCCTATAATCCCACCAACTCAGGAGGCTGAGGCAGGAGGATTGCACGTTTGAGGCTTCAGCAACTTAGTGAGGCCCTAAGCAACTTAGGAAGAGCCTGTCTCAAAATAAAAAAATTTAAAAAGGGCTGGGAATTATTCTCAGTGGTAAAGCACCCACGGTATCTGATACCAGTATCAAAAAAAAAAAAAAAATGTGCCTAGACACTGGGTGAGCAATTGCTCCACACTGCCAAGGACTGTAAAGGTACCAGACATTGGCAATGTTGGCAACAACCCTAGTGGAGAACTGAGTGCCTTCCGCTTGGCCAGGGGAGTCCCTGGTGCCAACAGGTCTCCTCCATCAAGAAGTGGCTTCAGGGCTGGGGTTGTGGCTCAGTGGTAGAGTGTTTGCCTCGCATGCATGAGGCACTGGATTCGATCCCCAGCACCACATAAATGTAAAAATAAAAATATTTTTTTAAAAAAAGAAGTGGCTTCAGGCCTGGCACACACCTGTAATCCCAGCAGCTCAGGAGGCTGAGGTAAGAGGATAGCAAGTTCAAAGCCAATCTCAAAAAAAGTGAGGCACTAAGCAGCTCAGTGAGACCCTGTCTCTAAATAAAATACAAAATAGGGCTGGGATATGGCTCAGCGGTGGAATGCCCCTGTGTTCAGTCCCCAGTAACACCCTCCACCCCCCCAAAATTAAGTGGCTTCAGAGATGCACTCTGAACAGTAGCCACATCAGGGCCCTTATCCCAGCATCCTGGAGCTTAAAAAATAAAAATAAGAAGAAGGAAGAACACACCAAGCACATGAGGAAACCATCACCTGTAGGGTCCACCTCTTGGAGACTGCTGTGGTTTAAATGTGGTTTGTCCCCAGGGGTTCCTGGGTGGGAGGTTTGGGCCTCAGTATAGTGATGGTGAGAGGCAATGGGCCCAGTCAAGCTGACACCTAAAATCAACCATCACAGCACGTGTGTCTGTCTGTGTGGGGAAAATGGGAGGCAGCAGCTTCCCCTTTCTGTTCTTTCCTCTTCTAGGAGAGATGGCTGTGGAATTCCCTGGACTGAGAAGAACAGAAGTTACCGGAAAGGAGGGTGAAGGTGATATGGAGCAGCAGAAGATGAGACTGGCCCAAGCAGGTTCTTGACTCAGGAGGCCAGACTTCCAGGAAGTAAAGGTATCCTGCTCGAGCTGCGCCTGGGCATCCCTGGTGTAGAACCGGACCCTCTTTTTTGGATGGCAGCTAAAGAAAAGCCAGCACACAGGAAGCTCTGAGGACAAACCACAACACACTAATGTGTGTGCAAAAGCTTTGATTTTCCCTCCTTTCCTTCCTTAAAAAAAAAAAAAATTATTATTTATTTTTTTATTTTGGTACTGGGCATTGAACTCAGGGGCACTCAGCTCCTGAACCACATCCCCAGCCCTATTTTGTATTTTATTTAGAGACAGGGTCTCACTGAGTTGCTTAGCGCCTTGCTTTTGCTGAGGCTGTCTTTGAACTCGCGATCCTCCTGCCTCAGCCTCCCCAGCCACTGGGATTGCAGGAATGCACAACCATGCCTGGCTACAATTATTCTTTTTTAAATAACTTTTTTTTTTTTTTTTTTTGTCTGTGGTGCTGAGGATTGAACACAGTGCCTCACATGGGTGAGGCGAGTGCTCTACCACTGAGCCACACCCCAGCCCCTCCCTTCCTTTCTTCTTTCCTTTTTTTCTCTCTCTTGCCTGACTAATGTTATGTTTTGATGGACATCGAATAAAAATGTAAGGAAGAAATGATTTTATGGAAAGTTCCCCTTCCTCCATTCAACTTTCATCTCTACTAATAAGCTGTTTGGCTCTCAATGTTGAACAAAACAAAACAAAAAATCCTCGCATTTCTTGTTCAGAGAATTGCAATGTTTTTATTCTTTGTAAAACCAAGGACAATTTGTAACAATTTCTGCATAAAACTCTTTCATGCAGGGTAACCTATGTTTGGGTAGAGGTAGAGCACTTTACTTTATTGTATTTTTTTTTTTTTTTTTTTTTTTTGCAGTGCTTGGGATTGAACCCAGGGCCCACACTGAGCTATATCCCCAGCAGGGAATATGGCACATTAAATAGAGTTTTCCCTTCAAGTCAAGCATCTAGTTATTTCATTAAAGTCCTTGATTGTATGGATTTTATTTCCGTGACCCTGGATGAAGGCCAAGAAACTTGTATTTACACAAGAAAGTGAAGTAAGTCTGATGCTACCGCCCTCCCCCACCACCGAGGTTCCCAGTATGCTCTTCCAGCTTAGAACGGAGAAATGGAGCACAGTCCCACTCACATGTTTGACTGAACTTGGGAAGCTCCATTTGGGACTGACCCTGACCTTTTAGAAGAAGAGAAAACTTTTTAAACATTAGCAGGTGCCTAATACAGTGCTTGCTGCCATGAAGTCACAAGGGGAGGAGAAAGCACCATTTCTATTGGTGCATTTCACAATCAGGTGTAGGGAGGGCTGGGGGTGGGCATTAAGGTTGTTCCCCTTGAGTGCCCCTGGGGGTGAGGGGATAGACCTGTAACATCTGAATTTCCTTTCTCCACCCCCAATACTGGAGATGAAATCGTGGGGTATTCCACCACTGAGCTATGACACCAGCCCTTTTTGAATTTTTTATTTATTTTGAGATAGAGTCTTGCTAAATTGCCTAGGCTGCCCTTGAACTTGCCATCCTCCTGCCTCAGCCTCCCGAGAGCCACTGGGATTACTGGTGTGCCCCATCAGATTAGCATCTTTATACAACACCATGAATTCTTCATAAAGCATCTGGGGGGACAGGAAAGAGGTGGTACCCACCCATCCTACCCATACTCTCTTCCTCAGAAAATTCATTCTCCCTATCCCAGGTCTGCGTCCTAGGTAACCATCCCACCTTTCTGCCCACTGTGGTCCAAGGAGCTCCATCTGGTTGGGTGGGTGTGCTGAAGGCTGAACATGGGATGTCGACTGCAGAGGCCGTGGCTGGGTAAAAGGACTTGCAGGCAGAAGCACCTGCAGCCCACACAGCCCTCTCCAGCCTGGGGCACACCTGTCACCCCCGCCCCCTGACAGGGTCTGGATCCCCACCCCCACTCCTTCCCGCATTGCTGGCCAGTGGGGACTCACTGTAACCATCTTCCTCCCACTCCCAGGGAACACTCCGGCACTTTTTCCTCCTGTTCAGGAAACAAAAGCTCTTGTCACTGCGGCAGGTAATTTCCGGTTCTTTTCAAGGCACAGTTTCTCTTTGCTCTTGATCCTGACGTCCTTTTTTTGCCTGGCTCAGGCAGATTACTCAGAGAGCAGGGCACGGACAATAGCCCAGGGAACAATTCCACTCCTTCCGGACAGGGATCCATTTTCCAATTATTTCTTTATCCCATTTACTTAATGACCAAATCTACCATCATCCCGTATTTTCCAGTCATGAGCAGACCTGTGATGAGAGAAAATGGTTCATGCCGCTGGGCCCACTCCTGCCAGTCCGGAGGAGCCCAAGGAAGCTTCCAGATCTCCCTCTCCCTGCACCTGTGCACCAGCCATTGCCTCCAGGGCCAGCTTCCCACTTCCCCTCAGCCCACTCCTGGGCCCTCCCTTCAGAAGCAAACCCCAGTGGAATGGGGCCCAGCCTCACAAAGCTCTTCCTGCCCTCCCCTCCCCACAGTGACAGTAACTGCAGGCTACTGGCACTCCCAGTGGCCAGGCAAAAAGCACGGTGCCATGCAATTTTTCAAGTGTTGCATCCTTGTGTCACAGGCACAGAGGAGTCCATTACTCCACGGTTACACAGAGGCCACAAGTAAATGAGCTGCAGCCTGAACCCAGCACAACTCTAATCCTTACACCACCGGGGGTTTGTGCTCTTACACCAGGGACCCGGAGGCAGCCTTGCTAAAAGTGCTGACTCTTCCCTCGGGTCTGCAGAGGCCTGATAGGTAACCAAAAGCAGGATAAAGCCGGACATCTCTGCCTTCATTCTGCATCTGTCCCCTTTGCCTTCGACTTTGGTTCAGTTCTCTTTCAACTCTGCACATAGGCATGTTAATCATTTAAGGAGTGTTCATCTAGAGCAGGCCATCCACCTGCCTCCAGGCTGAGCATGCAAGAGCAGCTGAGATATTTTCAGCTTTGCAGGAACCTTCAATTGCCAGCTTTTACAATGTCCTCTTCCAGACTCCTGGAGTGGCACCTGGAAGTCTCCAGATGAAGCAGGATAGAGAAGTTTAAAACAAGGGCTGGGGTTGTGGCTCAGTGGTAGAGCACTTAACTTGCCTAGCATGTGTGAGGCACTGGGTTCGATTCTCAGCACCACATATAAATAAATAAAATAAAAAGGTCCGTCAACAACTAATAAAAATTTTATTATTATTATTATTATTTTAATATTTATTTTTTAGTTTTCAGCGGACACAACATCTTTGTTTGTATGTGGTGCTGAGGATCGAACCCGGGCCGCACGCATGCCAAGCGAGCGCGCTACCGCTTGAGCCACATCCCCAGCCCCTAATAAAAATTTAAAAAAAATTTAAAAAAAGGTAGAAAGAAGACATAAAGGGAAGGCAAGGAAATATGCACACACACACGTATGTGTCTCTCTATATATACACATATATTATATATATGTGTGTGTGTGTGTGTGTACATATGTGTGTGTGTATGTAAAATATATATATAGTACTGGGAATTGAACCCAAGGGCACTTTAACTCTAAGCTACATTCTCAGCACTTTTTAAAATATTTTCACTTTTTATTTGGCCACAAGGTCTCACTATGTTGCAGAGGCTGACCTCAAACTTGCTATCCTCCTGCTTCAGCCTCTGGAGTCTCTGAGATTATAGACATGCACTACCATACCTGGTGGAAATATAATTTTAGTCCAAAATTCCACAAAAATATCCCAGGTTCATCTCTCCCTAAGCCGGTCTGTCTACCAGGCCTGTCACTCCCAAATCTCTGGGAAATCTGTAAACCATAAAGTCACTCACTGATGAATGTTAATTAGCTCACCAATAAATAGATCAAGCAAAGAGAAATAGGCTATTTTGAAAAACCAATAATTTAGAGGAACTTTCCACCATTATCTACCAATCAGATATCTACCATCAGCCTCTAGGCTGAGCCTGCAAGAGCCGCTGAGATATTTTCAGCTTTGCAGGACAATTGCCAGCTTTTACAATGTCCTGTTCCAGACTCCTGAGTGGAACTTAGGCTGATGACCAGACTACAATAAACCATCTTATAATCACCAAACTGATGTCGTCCCTACGTACCTTCCCATACCCAACCCTCACCAATTTTCCTTTCAAAGAAGAGCCAGGAACCCCAAAGACATTGAGACGACCCACCTTCTCCCTTGAATGTGTACCCCTGGCTTTCCTAAATAAATCTCTGGGCCTCTACCGACATGTGCTGAAATTACTTTCTGCCACATACGTCAAGGACCCCACTTATCTTGAGTCAAGAGTCTTCTCTCTCTGGGAACTCCTCAGGACCTTCTTCGGGGGTGAATCTTCTCCAGTGACACAGCCATGGCCCTTCACCTTCCAAGAACAGCACAGCCTTCCAGGCCGATCCCCCCACCATGACACTGTCCCCCTAAGCAGGAGCAATCATCTCATGGGAACTGAGTTGTCCCCTTCCGTAAGCCCAGGCCTGATGATAAGCATGCTGTGAAGCACAAGGAGACTGTCCCCTCCAGTGAAAAAAAAAAAAAAAAAACTTCCCTGGAGCCACCTGCAGGACCGGAACCGAGGTAACAATCAGCCAGACCACAGTCTGACCGAGACTGTTTGACCAGGTGTTCCCCTCACCCTCTACCCCAGTCCTTCCTCTGCATCACCCTAAAGCTCTGTCAGTCTCTGAAGACAGGGCTGACAGGTTACTCCCACTCCTCTTCTCAAAGTAGCATATTGATTCAACTTCCTTTCCTGTTCTTTGCCATTACTTTTTCCAGTTGGCTTTGGGGGTGAGTGGCTGGACCTGATTTTTTGGAACCCTCAGAGTCAGGCCTGTACCCTGGGATTCCAGTAACATTCCCAACTGGTGCCCTAGCTAGCCTCTCAAAGCCACCAGGGGCCTCCCCACCAGGCTCCTTGTGGCCCAGGCTTCCTTGACCTCCAAGCAACATCGACTCCCCTAATGGAGACCACATCAGCCAAAGGAACTTGGGCAGGTCATCCCTAATGAGCCCTCCCCCCCTGTCTCACAACCGCTGACTCCTGGCTCTCCTGCTCTGTCTCTGTTCCCCTCTTCCCTACCTCTGAGTTGAATTTAGGCTGTCCTCTCCCTCCACATTCTCCAGTTGACACCTGTGGTTTCTTGTTTTTCCCCCTATACCTGCCAAGTCTGTGTGTCCATCCAGCCCTCCCCAAACTTCTCCTCAGCTTCAGAGATGGGTTTGCAAGATGTGTTTCACCCATTCTCCATACGCTCCATCCACCAGAAGCAGCATCATGGACCACTGTTCCCCATCCTCCTGCCCACTCAGGCTGCAGGCTCCAAGGTCAACCCCGGCTTCTCCTACCCTGCCAGATTTCCCACTGAGGGACTCAACTACCCACACTTTTCTCTGTGGATTCTCATCCTCACTGAAGCTTAGGAATTTCCTTGCAGGGCATTGGGAATTCATGATGGCCACCCTCCTTGAGAGCCTGATGGACACCAGTCTTGGAGTCCTTCACCTGAGCCCCTGTGCATGGCTATCCAGGCAAGTGGGTACATGCAGGGTGAGCTCTGGTCTCAGCTCTGAAGCCACCTCCACCAGGAAACCACTCTTCCTAGCTGGCACATTCTTCTCTGGACTACCTTAATACTCTGTTGTTCTGGGCCAGCTGATGAGCACCTAGTAAAAACTCATAGTCCCTGCCCTCAAGAAGTTTCTAGAACTATTGGAGGATGCAAATAAATAGTCAGATGTGGAGAAAATGCCCAAAGTGTATCTTGAGTGGGATGTTCATGCAGGGGACAGACATTTGCAAGGAAAAACACCAAAGCAAGATGGGGAAGAGGATAAAGCTAGACAGAAATGTAGCCACAACTAAGACCTCAGCCGACCCCATGAGGTGCTCTGACACTGGATGGCCCTTTAGTGTTGTCCCAAATTGAGGCAAGTGGAATGGCCCCAACCCACTGCCAGAGGTGGGCTGCTCTCAGAGGTGGTATAAACTGCCACAAGTCATCTGCCTTCAGAGAGGGATGCAGCCATCTCTTTATCCGTAGCTAATACCAGAGGCAGCTGGGAAATGTCCAGAAGGAGGTCTGGGTGGCACGCCACAGCATCCACTACAGGGCACATGCAAGGACGCCCAAAGGAGGGACTTGTCAAGTTTCTTGCCTGAATGCTTCCCCAGGGTAAGGCCTGCCCCGAACCTGACAGATGCAGGTTTCTCATCTAGCTTGACAAATGGGGGCTTGCAGCCAGTTTAATTTGTTTTTAAGTAAATAAAATAATGTGACATTCTTTCATTCCCCCAGCAAGAGCTAACCCACTTTCTCCAGTGCTTCTAGAAAGAAGAAGGCATTTTCCTGATATGGGCCCTTTGTATGAATCTCCTTCCTCCCTTGAGACTTTAATCTCAGGGGAAACATACTGGGATTTTCAGCACATCTGCAGCCCAGGTAAGGCCTAACAAGGGCCCAGAACCCAGTGAGTCTGCCACAAATGATATCTGTTGCAATCAACCTCCCTTTACGTCAGCGCATAAGACACGGGAGTGTTGTTCATTTTTTAAATTTCTGCATCCCCTGCCTCTCCCTCACTTCACATGTCTCCAGGCACACATGAGCAGGTGTTCATTAATGATGCATGAAAGATGGATGGACGGATGGACAGGTGGATGGATGGACACACGGGACAGTAAGCCAGTGAAGGGATGCTTGCCTCAGAGTGATCTATTTGGGCCACTGCCATTTCCTGCTGGCTGAGCAATGAGCATGCCACAGGGCCAATCAGCTCCAAATGCAAGGAGTACATGGTCAGGGGAAATCTCCTGCCACCCCTCAACAGCCACCACCCCGGGGGCTAACGGAGGCCCCTGAGACTAGCTCTGCCATCAGGAAGGAAAAGGCCTGGCACAATATTTTGCATTCAGAAAATTAACATTTATAACACAGGCAGAGAACTATGAAAAGATCTCTGCAGCCGAGCACAGGGCAATGTCATGCCGATGGGCTTCAATAAGCACCGGCGCACTTCCTCCTGCTCCCACCACCCCTATACCATAGGTGGCCAAGAGGCCTAGGAGGTGCAGGATAAATACACAGGAGGGGCCCAATTTCAGGAATAGGCCTTGGGTGAGTGTGGGGGAGGGGTGGGCCCTGTCTCCTTGAGGGGGGGATAGGGAGGCCCTCCCTGCCTTGTTCTTCTTGGCCTGGGCAGCTGGGCAGCTGGGCAGCTGGGCAGCAGGCCCACATTCAGAGAGTCAGATATTCCAGCCAGGGTTTGGGGTCTACAGTGACACCTAACAGAAGGGCAGGTCAGAAGTCCTGCTGGCTGAAGTAGTGTCACAGACCCTAGCTGCAGAGGCAGCAGGGCACATTGGTGGCACCTGATGTCCAGGTCGATGGCCACAGTGCCCTTGCCAGACAGTCCCTGCCCTGTAACCTCATCTGTCTTTCTGACTACCTCGAGCACCTGCATGTTCCCCTAGGTCTCCCTAGATTTTGGGAGGGGTCTGTGAGAGTCCAGGCAGGTCCCCTGTAGGCAGAGCCCTGATGATCATTGAAGGGGCACAGGGAGGGGCACATGATGCTGACAGAGGCCACCCCCTGTGGCATCTGGGAATTTAAGGCTGCTTTCCGCCCAGTTCCCATCATCTGAAGCTTCCTGGACAGACTTTGCCACACAGCTCTCGGGAACACCTGGGTTCCTGAAATGCACCTCTGCTTTGGCATTTGTCCTCTGGTAGTGGTTACGCGTCTGCCCTCTTGATTTGCTGGTGGGTGTTTGGAGGGCATGCCATATTTCCTCTCTGCGTGCCTCTTTCTCCCCATCTTTACAGAGGAGGTGGGGTTTGGTTATCTGGAAGGCTGCTTGCACTGTGGCTCTAGGGGCTGGCCCACGCTTTCAGCCTGTCAGTCATGGAGCAGGTAGGGCGAGGCTGTAACAGGGGTTATATAGGTGGAGAAACTGAGGCCCCAGAGAAAAAAAATCAATCACCCAAGGTCAAAGAGAGAGAACAAGAGGTTAAGGGCAGGAGTGTTCATGTTACTGTAGCTCCAGATTCTACCACAAAAATTGATGTCTATTGTCTAAATGGAACCCATACTTTTTGCATTTCAGCATTTATTTGCAGATCAATATCCATTAATAATTGGAGGAGATGGTCAAAGACTTTAACAAAGGTCCCCAGAGGTCTTCTGAGATGTGTCCAAAATAATGAGGACTCACTCACCAGTGGTGCCCTAAGTCAGCAGAGGTGTTTTGGAAGCCCGCCTCGCCCACTCCCACCCCATCACATCCAGCCACACTCACCGGCCCTCCTAGGACCTAAGCGTTCATCACACAGGGGCCAACTTTGGAAGCTGCTTACCTTCTCTCCCTTTTCCCTGTCATAAAATGTTGAACAAATTAATACATGTATTACAAGAGGGAATCCATTTACCTCTCATTGCTCCACTAAAAGCCCTGGAGGCAGTTTGGCATGAACCTAGGTTTATTCATAGCTGACTCTGAGCCACGTGCAGCCCACGCCTATAATCCCAGCAACTCAGGAAGTTGAGGCAGGAGGATCACAAGTTCAAAGCCAGTCTCAGCCACTTAGTGAGAACCTGTCTCAAAAGATTAAAAGGGCTGGGGATGTGGCTCAGAGGTGAAGCACCTCTTTGTTTAATTCCTGGTACCAAAAAAAAAAAAAAAGAAAGAAAGAAAATACTGACTTTGAGGAAGGTAGTAGAAATTTTTCTGTCACAAAGCTTATCTTTGAGTCTTTTTTTTTTAATATTTATTTTTTTAGTTTTCGGCGGACACATCATCTTTGTTTGTATGTGGTGCTGAGGATCAAACCCGAGCCGCACGCATGCCAGGCGAGCCTGCTACCGCTTCAGCCACATCCCCAGCCTATCTTTGAGTCTTTAAGGGACTCAAGGGCACAGAAAGTTTTTATAAGAAAAGAGAAAGCAAGCCCGGTGCAGTGGTGCATGCCTGCAATTCCAGCTACTTCGGAGGCTGAGTCAGGAGAATCCAAGCTTGAGGCCAGCCTGGGAAACCTTAGTAAGACCCTGTCAGGCCAGGAGTGCAGCTCTTCAGCCTCTACCTTCAGGATGAGGAAACAGATGCAGAAAAACAGTTTTCAGGATGTTACCTTTAATTTCAAAGAGACTGTTTCAAATGGATCTCAATTTTCCCAGGGGCACTTTGCCACTGACCCACATCCTTTTAATTGTTTATTTTGAGTCAGGTTTTCACTAAGTTGCTGAGGATCTTGCTAAATTGCTGAGGCTGGCCTCCAACTTGTGATCCTTCTGCTTTAGCCTCCCAAGGTCTCTGGTTGAGCCACCACACCTGGCTCAATTTTCATATCTTGAAGTGAGAAGACTGGACTAGAATTAACTAGAGGATTCTTGGAATTCCTTTCAAGTCAGGCAAGTAGCATTCACCTCTAGTCCCACCTGCTAGGGAGGCTGAGGCAAGAGGGTAAGAGTCTGGATTTGGTAAGAGTCTCTGGCCTCACCAATTGTTTGGCACCTTCAGGCTTTTTCCTCAGCCTGATGGTGAAAGATGTGCCCAAGGGCAGGGGTTGTGGTATCTGAGAGTCAATCTGGATGATGTGGTCCTTATGGGACTGTCCCTGGCTGTATTAGATGCCTTGCCCCATCTCACACCCCCTCAACCACGCTCTGAACATAGCCAAGCTGCCTGCAGGCTTTATTTTATTATTTTTATTTTTGGTACTAGAAATTGAGCCCAGGGGTGCTCTATCACTGAGACACATGGCCAACTCTTTTTATTTTTTATTTTAAGTCAAGGCCTCTCTAAGTTGCCCAGGCTGGCCTTGAACTTGTGATCCTCCTACCTCAGCTTCCCAAGTCTCTGGGATCAGAGGCCTGGGCTGTGCTCAGCTCCTACGGACTTTTCACAGAGCCCGTGCTTTCTGCATGCTTTCACTCCCTATGAGGCCCCAGAATTTTTCTGGTTTTGTGAGGCGTCCCTGGCAGCACGCAGCACAGTCAA
Organism: Marmota flaviventris; assembly: GCF_047511675.1. Lineage (NCBI taxonomy): Eukaryota > Metazoa > Chordata > Mammalia > Rodentia > Sciuridae > Marmota > Marmota flaviventris. Next base: position 104,537,733 of record NC_092508.1, on the reverse strand, counting down.
GGGTCCCTGTAGCAGCCCTTAATCCAGGTGTGTGGCTGCAGGGTGAGGGGCAAATGCCTATACCCTCCCCAGAAGCTTCTAACGGAGCAGAGATCAGCTCAACAATGCACCTTTGACTTGACTCCTCCTTCATCCCCGCTTCCCAACCTTCTTCTGCACGTATGCGCATGCGCACACCTGCCTCTAACTCAATGCACTGGGGCTGGGGCTGGGGCTGGGGCTGTGGGCTTAGTGGGACTCCCGTGAAGGCATCACTGAGAATTTGGGCTTAGACCAGAGAAGAAAGCTGGGTGTACGGCACCAGCTGTGGGCCCCAGCCAAAGGGGCTTGGGGGGACTGAGTGGGATCCCAGGCTGAAATATGCAAACAAGAGATTCCTCTCAGACAACTTGAGAGGACACCACTGCGGCTCCCAGAACTCACACTCCGCGTCCTGCACTCCTAGCGTGGACACAGCCTTTCCCCGTTCCTCCCCCTCAGAGGACAGGGAAGGAACTCAGGACCACAGCTCTAGGAAAGGCTGGCACCATTGTGCAGAAATGGCATGTGGGGCTGGAAATAACTCCTAGCAGAACGTCTCACATCATGAGTTCTAGAAAGAAGGGATGGGGTGCCCCGAGTTTAAGGGACCCCTGTGTCGTCACATCCTTCTACCTGGCTTTGAGCACCAGCCTCTCATTCTTTACCAGGTAGCCTGAAATTCAAAATCCCTGTCATTTTGAGATGCAGGACAATTCATGTTCCATGTGTCTGGCTCTCTGCCCCAGGTATGGGCTGAGGGCCTGGAGGGGAGTCTGCCTTTTTCAACTAAATGACTCCTTAGAGGCCTTGTCCCAAAGGAGCAGTTCTACAGTCTCTCTCTAAAGGATCCTGCCATCTGCCTTCCTCCCAGACCCAGGAGCTCAACTTGCCTTTTAGAAAGAAGACTACGTCTGTGCTCATTTCAGAAACATCTACCTGGACCAGTGTAGAGGAGACCGACTGGCCGTTCAGTGGTGAAGAGCACTCTGGGAAGAGCAGGACAGTTGGGACAAAAGCTAGGGCCGCTGACCATCACGTAAGTGGCAGCTTGGGCAGGTCTTTGCCCAGATCAGGTGCTGGATTGTGTTAGTTCTGGTGCTGACATCTGAGGGGCTGGAGAAGGCCCAGCAAGGAGGGGCATGGCAGGTGGTATGGTACCCCCTCCTCTGCATCAGGGCTCCACACCTGTGCAGCTCCCACTGAGTCCCCAGAGTACCCAAGGCAAGCCTGCCCGTCCCTCTTCTTCACCCAGACCCTGGCCAGCTCCAGGCAGCCCTGCCGCACACACAGCTCTCCAGCCTCTAGTGGCTCATCCCTCTAACTGGGCAGGGTATTTTATTTTAAATTATGAATTCTTTCTTCTTTTTTTCACGTATTTCTAAGTTACTCTGGGCAGGATATTTTAAAGATTGGAAAGGAAAATGGAAAATGTTAAGGGAGAAGGAAGTCAAGTTCAGGTTGGGACAATCCCAGCGTGACCTGGCTAGAAGGTTCATGATGTTATTGGCTCCACATTCTCAGCATTTAGATAAGGAGTTTGGAGTAGTGTGGCTAAGTCAAAGTGTGAGGATGGCCTTAGGCCCGAGCCTAAGCAACTCCATTTTTAAAACTCCAGTTTGAAACCTGCAGTCTCACCAGGCACACCCACAGAGCCCATAGAGCCCGTGTGGCCTCAAACAAGTCACTTCCCCTCACCCTGATAAACAGAGTGAAGCCCCTGGCAGGCTGTCCTCGCCTGATAAGAGGGAAAAGCTTGAAGATCAGGGTGGAGACCCCAGAACAGGTGTTTCGGACCCCGGGGTAAACGATGTCACTGAGAAATCCAGTGGTAGCTGATAAGGATTGAAAGGGGGGGGTCAAAAGCCCCCAAATTTAGTATAAATAATAGAGCAAACGAACAGGGATTCAGCCAGCCGAAACGATGCACTCTAGCTGGAGAGCTTGATGAGGACCTGACACCCCATCACTTGTCATCGTTTCCTGAGCCTCTGCATGATCCCCACCACTCTCCAACTCTACTGCCTCGTCTGGACCTTGGTGAGAGCCATGACTTCTCCCTACGACCCTCTCCTCAACCGGTCCTCCACTCCACACCAGGAAAAGCCTGCCTTGGTTCCGGACCTGATCACAGAGGTCTGAGTGAGTGTGCATCTGCTGGACATATAGCCTAAGGCTTGAGACCTTTGATCTGACCTTTGAACTTAGCAAGCAGAAGAAATGTCTGTCATTAGCCTGTCATAATTAAGTGTGTTTGCAGTGCTTGGAATTAATCTAGAATTATTTGCTGTGAATTGATTTTGTCAATTGCAGTGCCTCGCATTAAGGATTGTCATTTTCTTGATTAAGAACCTATAGAGTGAAATTGTATTGAGTAATTTGAGTGAATAAAGCATTGAAAGGGGCAGAAGCACGTGGACATTCTTTATTTCTCCCCTCGACTGCATACGTCACAATTTTGCCCCCTCACAACACAAAGAAACCAAGCCCTTTAGGGAATCCTGGATCCCTTCAGGATACAAAGTGGATACCTCTGACCCTAAGCGATCATTGTGTTAGCTTTTCATGCCAGAAGACCTGGCACATAGAAGAGGAAGTTTATTTTGGCCCACGATTCCTAGGTTTCAGTCCATGGTCCATGGTCAGCTGACTGTTGTTCTGGGCCCTAGGTGAGGCAGCATATCAGGGTGGAAGGGTTTGGGGGAAGAAAGCTGTTCAGCTCCTGGCCTCCAGGAAGCAGAGAAAGAGAGAGCAAGAGGCATCGGGACAAAATATAAACCCCAAAGGCACAACCCCAGTGACTTACTTCCTCCAGCCATGCCTACCCACCTACAGTTACCACCCAGTAAGTCAATTCAAATTATTAATCCATCAGATGGATTAATCCACTGATTAGGTTACAGCTCCCATAATGTAATCATTTCAGCTCTGAACATTTTTGCAATAACATGAGCTCTGAGGGATTGTTGCATATCCAAACCATAATACACGCCCTAGGGATGCATGTTCAAAGAGAGTGTACAATTGGGGCTGGGGCTGTAGCTCAGTGGCAGAGCACATGCCTAGCATGTGCAAGGCACCAGGTTCGATCCTTAGCAACATGTATAAATAAACAAACAAAATAAAGGTGTTCTGTCCATCTACAACAAGAAAGAAAGAAAGAAAGAAGAGAAAGTGTGTAATTAGCCCAGTGGCTAAGGAGGTTGAAGTGGGAGGATCATGAGTTCAAAGCTAGGCTCAGCAAAATCAACTCACAAAGCAACTCAGTGAAACCCTGTCTCTAAATAAAATACAAAATAGGCTGGGGACGTGGCTCAGTGGTTGAGTGCCCCTGAGTTCAATCCTGGGTACAGAAAGAAAGAAAATGTGCAATTGGGAAAATTCTCCATCTCTGCTTCTCATCCACCCAGGCTCCAGTGTACACAACCAAAAAGCTAGAACCAACCCAGCACCATAATAACCATGATGCATGTCAAGGTGGCCACAAGCTGGATTTGCAAACTTTGGTAACTATTAGAAAGTGTGACTGATCAAAGCTGGGTGAGGTGGTGCACACCTGTAATCCCAGCTATGCCAGAGGCTGAGGCAAGAGGATCACAAGTTTGAGACCAGCCTCAGCAATTCAGTGAGACCCTCAGCAACCTAGTGAGACCCTGTATCAAAATAAAAAATTTAAGAAAGGGCTAAGGTTCTAGCTCAGTGGTAAAGTACCCCTGGGTTCCATCCCTAGTATAAAGACAGAAAGAGAAAGATATGGACTGACAAGATTTCCTTTTATTGAAAAGACTAAAGTTTTATAGCTGGGCTAATGGTATATGGTACTCGCATAATCCTAGCTATGCAGGAGGCTGAGGCAAGTTTGAAGCCAGTCTCAAAATTAAAAAATTGAAAAAGGCTGGGGATGTGGCTCAGTGGTAAAGCATCACTGAGTTTGATTCGCAGTACAAGGTAGGGGAAAGTCAGATCATACCACACATCATACGAGTAAATGTGTCTCACAGTGCTTTTTATTTTGCTTATAGGTACAAAACATTTGATTCTGTACATATAGGATCAGGTTGTGCAATCACATGACACAAGCTTGAAAACCATAGTTTTATACCCATTTAATAAACCAATCATCCAACAAAGGTTGTGTGTGTGTGTGTGTGTGTGTGTGAGAGAGAGAGAGAGAGAGAGAGAGAGAGAGACCCAGGCCTTCATGTATGCTAGGCAAGCACTGAGCTAAATCCCCATCCTTTTTATTTTATTTTGAGAGAGGGCCTTGCTAAGTTACCCAGGTTGCTTTGAACTTGCAGTCTTCTTGCTTGAGCCTCCCTAGTAGCTGGAATTACAGTCATGTGCCACCACGTCCAGCTCTAACTTCCATTTCTTTACTGGTGGCAGTTCATGTTCTGCTACACCATCATTTTTAATTCATTAGACTTTCCTGGCTGTATAGTTTAAACAACTGAAAATCTCCTTAAAACTGTAGCAGCAGGGCTGGGGATGTGGCTCAAGTGGTAGTGTGCCCGCCTGGCATGCGCGGGGCACTGGGTTCGATCCTCAGCACCACATAAAAATAAAATAAAGATATTGTGTCCACCGAAAACTAAAAAATATTTTTTAAAAATTCAAAATTAAAAAAAAAAACTGTAGCAGCAGGTCATAGTTCTAGCAAAGAGGAAAGCGGTGGGATCAAACTTTGGATTTTTCTTTCTTGTAGCTTATGACAGGGTATTTTTATATGGTCCTTTAAAAAATATACTGTGTACAACATTCAAAGCATCACTGTTGGGATCAAAACAAAACCCAGCACATTTCCTGTTTCTGTAAATTAAGGAAACATTCTTAAACCAAAAACCATGGCACTGATTTGATGGTTCATAAGGTGCCACCCATCACATGGGTTCCTTCCAGTCTCACTGCAGGAGATCAGTATTCAAAGCTGCAAAATGGGCATACGGAAGGGAAGGTCCTCCCTTACAAGAGCACAGAGATGTTAGAGACGATGAATGTGCAGCCTCAGCTCACAGGAGTGGCGAAACCCACTGCACACCCACGAGGAGCCCAGGGTCAATCAGAGGGAGAACAAGAGCCTTCAGCCCCTCACCCAGCATATTTCCTGCCTCACTCCTGTAGGGCCTCTGTAGTGCTGCAAGAAAGAGCATTTTTGAGGCTGAATGGGGACTGTGGGCCCTGTCAGGTGGGAAGCCCTTCTGGTGAGAGGTCAAAAAATGGCTCCCAGGCCTGAGACTCAAGTGGTTCTATGCCAGAGACCCCCAGTCCTCAGGCTCACTGCCCAAACACACTCTTGAGGAAGTCTGTGTAGGGCAGGCTTCTTGTTTTCCTCCCCACTCTCCTTTCCCAAAAGGCAGAGAAGCCCTGGCTGCCTTATGCCGGCTCTGGGGCCACTGGCACCGTGTGAGCCCCCGAGGGGAGGCCCTTGTCCAAGGAAGGTTCGAGGCCTGTGGTTCATCTGCCAGCACTTGCTGCCTCCTCAGCACTAATGGACCTGGGGAAGGACTGAGCCTTCCCCCTGCTAAGTGCTCAGGCCTCCCCCACCTCTGCCCCGCAGCCCAGAGGGCCACACCGCCAGCAGCTCTGGTTTGCCCTCTGCCAAGGACTGGAGCATCTGCTGTGGGGTTTGGCGTCTTATTTTACTGGTAATTGTACCTGCTCCTTGTCTGATAGCTCCGGGAAGTGAGAGTTACACCTGTTTCACTAGGGCCCAGTCGAATCCTGAAGTACAGGGGACTGGGAAAGATCCGCAGGGCTCAGAGGTCGGCGGTGGAGGAGTCTGGCTGCGGGGTCTGGAGACCCAACCCACCCTGGGGATCCTAGGTCCCTGGCCACCTTTGGCCATTTCTGCCCACCACACTGTCCTTAGCTGTGTTGTCCCACCACGCTCTGCCTGGCTGGTCCTCGAGACAGAGGGAAGTTGAGGTGTGTGGGTCCCTGAGCCTGTCACCTTGTGATGCCCTAATGAGATCACTCTTGCTTTCGAGGCTGAAATCTCTATAACACAAGCCCTTACCATCACCTACCCAAAAATCCATCCCCTCCCAAGGGACACATGCCTACCCGCCCCACCACTGTGATTTCTGAATATTTCTCAGAAAACGGTCTCCCAGGGCCGAGAGCAGGGAGCCCTCCCCCTGCCTTGCATCTGGCCACTGCAATGATGTCTCGTTGATGTTGATCACATGAGATGAGTTCTATCCACTGGGGACCACTGATGTCCCCACTGGCTTTGGAGAGGAAGGAGATGAATCCCTGATTGCAAACCAAGCCCAGCTATGACTTTAAGCAAAACACACTCGAAGCTGTACTTAGCCCAGTCCAGTCCTCTGGGCTCACTCAGACCTCAGCCTGCTTCCCTCAATCTGTGCCTGTGCCCAAGTGGTGACTCCTGGGCCTGAGGACTAAATGATGTGAGCAGGGAAGGAGGAAGGTGGCAGCTCCATCCCATCAGAGTGTTCAAGCCAAAGCTCTCCAGGCCCCAAGGGACCTCACTCAACAAGTCCCAGGCTCCCCTACCACCACTCCCACACCATTAACTTCTTTGGTAAATGACCAGAATACCCCTTCCCTGTAGCAAGAAAACCCTACCCTAAATACCAGGGTGCATTCTGGCCTGGACCTGGCCAACTTAAGAAAATAGCAACAAAACCAACCCCCCGCCCCACCCCCACACCTTTGATAGGCTTTGTGTACCTTAAAGTCCAGCTTTTGTGCATTAACATTTACAGAGCCAGGCACTAGGGGACCCTGTGCCCAGCTGTATACACACACTCGAATTATTTATTTCCAACGTTTATTTATTTGTTTGTTTATGCAGGACTGATGATGGAACCCAGGGCCTCAGGTGTGCTAGGCAAGTGCTCTATCTACCATGGAATGACAAGCCCAGCCCACGTTACTTATGGACCTGGTAGCACAGCAGCGCATGGCTAAGGCTGCTGGACTTGCCACCACAGGAGTTTCTGGAGAGAACCTCGACTCAGGACAAGTGGGGTTCTTGGCATATGTGACAGAAAAGAATCTCAGCATGAGCCAGGTAGAGACACTGATAGATTTACTTAGGAAAGCAGATACACATTTGAGAGAAAAGGTGGGCTATCTCAAGGGACAGACGGATGTCTTGGGGAGTAACATTCAAGGGAGAATCTTCACTGCAAAGGAGAATGCCAGCCATCTTGAGAGTGAGAATCATTGGGTGTAAATCAAGAAAGAAGGGGGCACCTCCAGAGGGAGAGGCAGCAACCCATGGGTGTGGGTGTGTTAATATTTATAGAGGAACAGTTGCAGGGGCTGGACGAGAGGTGGAGTCGGGGCAGACAAATGCAGTTTTCATGCCTGTTTTCCCTGTGCTTGCAAGTTGCCCTCCTCTCACTTTTTGCAGGCAAGGGCATGGGTCAAGGGCATGGGCCAAGGTCACAGGCTAAAGACCTGGGCTAGGGTGCTCAGGAATGCTTATTTGGCATTTCAAAGTTCATGAGCATTTCCCACATTCCAATGGTTCCTGAGCACTTCTCTCAGTTTATGGGGTTTTTTTTGTTTTGTGTTATTTATTTATTTATGGTACTAGGGATTGAACATAGGGGGCACTTACCACTAAACTACATCTCTAAGCCCATTGCTTAGGGCCTTCCTAAATTGTGGAGGCTGGCCTCAAGTTTGTGATCCTCCTGCCTCCACCTCCTAAGTAGCTGAGATTACAGGTGTGAACCATCATGCCCAGCACTTTATGCTTTTTGTCCCCCTCTATCACCAAATTGTTATCTCAGAATCAAAGCCAGGCAGCTGTGGATAGGAGTCCATTTCCTCTGCCTCTGGCTGTGGGTCAGAGAAGTCCCCTACACCTCTCCTAGCCTCACGGGCATCCCTCAAGTCCATGGTGCTTTCTTGCTCTGTGGCACCTGTTCCTAGTTGGTGCTCCATAGCTCCTTGTTGTCCTGCTGAGAAAAGGGACCTTGTGGAAGGAAAGCAGGTGGGCGGGTCCCTGCTGAGTCCTCTGAGGCTTAAGGCAAAGTTGGAAGTGAAAAACAGGAGGGGAGCACCCCACCCGCAACCAGCTGCCATCCCAGGGCACCCAGCCTAAGGCCAGATTCATTTGCATGTGTTTGCATAAATCTGCATACATTCTATATTCCAAGTGCGTCCTGTAGCCAATTATTGTCTTCAGGCAGCTTTTAGTCCCAGGAAACGGGGCATCAGCAGAGAGATGGACCCCTGGGCTTCATGACAGTGGACCCCCAAAGCCCTCCCGCTACTCTGAGCAAAGTGTCTGTCCTAACCCTGTCCCGTGCTGTCCCAGTGATTATGCGCACTGCCTTTGCTGGCTTCCATTTGGATTGGTGGGTTTTGGCATCTCTAATACTTCAAAAAAATCTTAATTTACCCAGATTAGACTGGGTGTGGAGGGGACTTCAGGGATGTTAAACTCAGGGTGGACTTTTACGGCAAAATCCCTGGTTCTGGATAAGACTGGATAAGGTTCAAGTCCCACCCTTGTCCAATATACTTTCCTCCAAGGGCATCTGCAAAGGCCTCAGGCACCTCAGAATATTTGAGACCCCCCTCATTTATACCTGGGAACATGGAGGAAATTGAGGGTCCAAAGAATCAGAAAATGACCCCAAAGATTACTGTGCTACAATATGCTGAGAGGCAGCGGACATTGCCTCAGCATCAAGGTCCTTCTGACCTTGACTGGAGAAACTCTCTCGAATTTTCTCCTCTAAGGAAAGCTTCTTTCAAAAGAAAAGCAGTGGCTGGGGTGAGGCTTAGCATTTGCCTAGCATGTTCAGGAGGCCCTGGGTTTCATCCTGAGCTCTGCAGATAATAATAATAATAATAATAATAATAATCATAATAATAATCATAATAATAATAAAGCAAGCTTGAAAGCCTGTTCTTTCTAGGTGTCAAAGTAGGCCTGGGGTCTTGAAATTCTAATGCTTAATGCTTAGAACAGGGCCTGGTATGTGGCAAGTGATCCAACAAACGCTTGCCATTATTATCAAAGGCACTCTTAAAATATCCCTGCCAGCATGATGAAGCCTGGCTTCTCACCAAAGGAACCAAGGCCTCCCCTGGCTTGCCCCTCCCTCCCCAGCCCTGGCTCCTGCTGTGCCTCCCAGGCCCCCAACCTGAGCCCAGGCCAGAGCCTGTTCCCAGCAGCTCTCACAGCAGTGAGGGAGGTTGCAACACCAAGACCTCAGCTACCTCAAGCTGGCAGGAGTGAGAGGCCCAGCAAGAAGAGAGCCTGGGAGTAGCCAGCCACCATGCCTGATTCCCACACCAGGGTCCTCGGGTGCTCACCAAGGCTGGTGGCCATTTCCTACCAGAGTTCCTTGCCCTGGGCAGGTATCAATGGAGGACAGCAAGTTCCCTAGGCTTCTCCCAGGAAGTCCTCTTCCTGGGGAGGAACTTCCTAGGGGGGCCTTCTGGAAGACATGTTTTCAGGGAACTGACTTTTTCAGCAGTCTTTCCACTGCAAAGGTCTTGATACCAGTCTTAGAAATCAGGATGGGGTCCTGGTTCCCCAGGTGTTGAACACTAAGCACTCAGAAACACCAAGGCAAGCTTACAAGGCAAGTTCTATTTGAGAGACACCCAGATAACTTCTCTAGAGACAAAGGAACCCAGAGCTGGGTATCCCCAGGAGTGGGTGTGTCTCGCCTTTTTTATAGATCCCAGGTGTCCTCTCCCTACCCACCTGCCTATGTCTGGAAGGGCAGGAAAAGAGCAGCCCAGGGATGATCATTAGCATCCCCCTGGGTTGGGAGGAGCAACTCCCAGGAGGTGTGAGCAACCCGTTTCCTTCTCCTTAATAATTAGCCAATTAGCCCTCATCTTTTCAGCTTGATCATTTACTATCTAGGCTGACCACCTGTTCTGTGCCCCTGTCTCAGTCTGACTGCTTTTTTTTTTTGTTATTGTTGTTGTTCTGAGATGAGGTCTAGCTACATTGTGCAGGCTGGTATTCAAGTCCTTTGGCCCAAGCCATCCTCCTGCCTCAGCCTCCCGAATAGCTGGGACTACAGGCACATACCACCATGCTTGCTTGGTCTAACAGAGTTTTAATAAACACCTACCAAATGTCAGGCACTTTCCTAGTGGTGTTTCACTTAATGTTCACAACCAGCTCCATATGTATATACGTCCCCAATTTGCAGGGGAGGAAACCATGAGGCTAGTGCAAAGGGTGAATTTGAACCCTGGTTTGTTTGGCTCCAAAGTCCGCACATGTTTTTTTCTTTTCTTTTTTCTTCTCCCCCACTCCCCTCCCCTCTCCTCTTGTTTTCTTTTCCTTTCTTTGCAGTGCTGGGCATTGCACCCAAGGTCCCTGTATGCTAAGTAAACTCTCTACCACTGAGCTCCATCCCACCTACTGTGAATGCCTCCAGAGGCCAAAGTCTTGCCCCTCCGCTTCCCTGGAGACCCTAAGCCTGGTTTGCTGTGACCCAGGACCCTGGGCACAGAAGCAGATCCTGGGTCATCATTTCCTCTCCATCCCCCCACTCACCTCAGAGGGACCAGGCTTCTCCCATGCTGCATTGATACTGGCCTTGGAAATCAGGATTGAGTCCTCATTCTGCCCCACCCCCACCCCCACCCCCACCCAAGAAACACCCAGGCAAGCACAGAAAGCAAGTTTTATTTAAAAGAAGGATCAGATAGTGAATTTCTCCAGAGAGAAGCTAGGACCCAGAGCTGGTACTCATGGGAACGGGCGTGTCTTGCTTTTTTATAGACCCCTCCACCTCCTTTCTTTTCCTAGGGGGGGCCCTCCGGGAGTCATGTCTCTCAAATAGAACTTGCCTTGTTCAAAGGCAGGAAAGAGTAGTTGGAAAGTCTAAGTCCCATGGTTCCCCCTAATGAGGTATTAGCATCCCATCTCCTTTTCTTTGATAATTAGCTCCCATCTTTCCGACCTGACCATTTATTATCTACACTGACTTCCTGTCCTTTGCCCTAGTCTCACAGTCATCAGTAGTGACTAAAGATGGCTCTGAATGATGACCCTCTTGCATGGTATCAAGAAGGCAGCCAGAACACCAGACAGAACCAGACAGACCACAGGTAGATGCGATACGGAGCAGTCACCTTTTAACAGTGGTCCACATCATGCTTTGAATACAGCCCTTGCTGCTCTGCCACTGCAACTTATGTTTTTAAAAGAGCATGTTTCTCTCCCTGCTCCTCCCTAATCTTTTCCCCTCCCTAATCTCAGGGGAAACAGGATTACCTTTCTTCCCATCCTAGGCAGAGTCCTTGAGCACACACCCACCACAGGGAGGAAGTAATCCAGACTTTGGGGATGGCTCCAGAAGATCTCAGAAGTGACTATCTCCCAAATTAACGAGTGAATTACAACTCCAACAGAGAACGCCATGGAATGTAGCCTTTTTGAATCACTTCTTTAAAAACCTCCTGTTGGGGAGAAGAATAAAAGTTTATTGGATTAGACAAAGGGGAATAAACAGAAGGGAGGAGACATGGGAAAAGGAAAGACAGTGGAATGAATTGGACAGAACTTTCCAATGTTCATAAATGAATTCATGACCAGTGTAACTCCACATCATGTACAACCCCAAGAATGGAAAGTTATACTCCATGTGCGTAAAATATGTCAAAATACACTCTACTGTCATATGTACTGAAACAGAACAAATTAAAAAATAAACAAATAAAAGCCTCCTATTCCCCCGGAAGGAAGGGCAGAATCAGCCTCTGGGACAGGAGTCCCCTGTGTTTCTCCTTTAAAGCAATAAACCTTCTTTTTCATTTTTCTCAAAACCACATCCTTGTTATTGGATTGGCCTCAGGGACAAGGACTGAGATTTTGGTAACAGCCTTGCTAAGAGACTGGGGACAAATGGAGAGATCTCCCTAAGCAGGGGGAGGTGCACTGCAGGGAGTGTTTGGAAGAGAACTATCTCCCTCTGGTCATTTTGCATGCATTACCCTTGCTGGGCCCAAGCCACACTGCCCCCAGTCCTCAAGCTGTCACCAAATGTGTGCAGGCCACTCCCTGCAGAAGCCACTAGTTGGCTCGTGATTAGACCAAGGTGACCAGTCCAAGTGTAGGGAAGCTGGCCCAGCACCTCCAGGAAGCTGAGCCCAGGAACAGCTGCTTCCTGTCTAAAGTCGACATGGTACTGCCTTTCCAGTTGGGGGAGATTAGGGAAGAGAGTTAGGGAAAGATCTGGGAAGATCAGGGGAACCTGGTCCGAATTCCAGATCTGCCATTTCCTCACTGTGTGACACTAAGAAGGTAACATCCTCATCTGAAAAATGGAGAGTCTCTGCCAGATGAGCAAATGTCATTCCCTTCCCTCACGTCCCCTTGGGGGCCAAGACCAGGGGAGCAGAGAACTGGGCAGGTTAATCACAACCCCAACCCTGGAGGGAGGTTTTATCTCTGTCCTTGATCTCAGTGTTTGCAGATGATCCTGAGGCCACTGACCTGCACGCCCCGCCTGCAGAGTCCAGCTGTAATCTGCCTGCCCTTAAGCCTCAGTCCATCCTGGTCTCTACCACCCGAGCTGTGTTGACTGAGCTGCAGCCACCCAGCCTGGGGTCCTCACACCAGAAGGAGCAGCACTCAGAGACATGGCAGCTGAGATTCCTGGTGACCAGGGCTCCCGCCCTACCATCACTCCTCAGGACTGTGGAAAGTCACCTGATGAGGACAGCACCTCCCACTGCAGACCTGGTGAGCTGGGCTCTGATGGGCCGGGAGGAAGCAGGGAGTGGCATGTAGTCCAGCGGGAGCATCCTGTGCCAATTCCCCCACCAGCTGTTGGGGTTTCTTAACAACTTCTGGCAGATGTCCAGGGAGGCATGCTTCCTCCAACCCCTTCATCCTTTTTCCAGAATTCAGTAGAAGTCATGCCATGACCCTGAAAGGATGACAGTAGTCAAAAGGAAACAGGGAGGGCTGGGGGTTTAGCTCAGTGGGAGAGCATTTGCCGAGCATGCAGGACACCCTGGGCAATCTCCAGCACTGGGAAAAAGAAAAAAAAAAAAAGAAAGGGAAGATTTGCCATTGTATTCCACACAACTTTCCTATTTATTTTGTTCCTAATGTTGGCTTGGGATAATTTACAATGGAAAGCTTAACAATAAGGCGATAGTAAACTAAACATAGAATCATGGATTAGGAAAAAAGAATGTGGAAATTAAATGTGTTTAATATGGATAATCGAGTCAGAAACATGGTTCTGAGTGTCCTAGCCACCATGGTGGAAAGGGAAATAAGATCAGTTATTGGAAAGGAGCCCCACCAATGGAATGGCTGAGCTGTCTAAGGAACTACGTTCAGGAAAGAGTAAGTGTATTTGTCTTTGTTTTTTTTTTCCTTTGAAGTTTTGTGTAACAGGCACGGAGTGCTATGAAGGGTAGATTCATTTGCCTCATATTTATAGAAATTGAGAATCAGATTAAAGGAGGGTCTTTGGCTCCCGAGGACCTTCGGGAAAGCAGAGTATAATGTTGAAGTGCAACCTGGTGAGGGCGAGGGTCGTTCAATTACAGGCTTCTATTGACCCGCCTTGACCCAGGTGTGCAATGAGCTGCCAGTTTCCTCAGGTGTACTGTGAACCAGTGCTTTCGATCTTGAATGTGCGTAATGTTCTAGGGGGTCTTGTTAACATGCAAGTCTAATCCAGGAGCTCTGGAGCTGGCCTGACGCTGCAGTTCTAAAACCCTTCCTGGTGTCACGGAATAGAAAGAGCTGAAGCCCAGACTTCTCTGAGCTTTCTAGGGGTGCCATTCTAATCTCCCCCGACTGGAATGGCAGTACTATGACTGCTGTAGATAACGACGCAGTTGCGCCTGGCCTTAGCAAATGCTTCCTAGAGGTACTGGGCCACCTACACTTGGTTGGTCACCTCGATCTAATCACAAGCCAAGTTTCTTGAGTACTACTAAGTACCAGGGAGATCCCATAGAAAAATTGGATCCTCCCTACGCCACCCAGTCCTTTACCCCCCCTCCCGACAGCACCTGCCTGTAGAACCTTCCTCATGCTCTTGCGTCAGCCACTGTTAAATCTCCCTGTGGACTCACAGTCTTATTACCCTGAGCTCAGAAAACTTAATCTTCTCTGGAGAGCCTCAGGTTTCAACAGAGGACTGCAAGGAGGGCCACCTTGCACCACAGCAGACTACTGACCTTGGGGTAGATTTGGGATGTGGATGGGGGGTTTCCAATGTCCTGTAAGCCACACCATACAATGCAGTGCAATATACAACACTGGTTCACAATCATGTGCTGTGGAAGACATCTGTGTATTCATATATATATATATATTAGTTGTAGTTGGACTCAATATCTTTATTTATGTATTTTTATGTGGAGCTGAGGATCGAACCCATGTGCTAGGCGAGCATTCTACTGCTGAGCCACAACCCCAGCCCATATTCATATATGTTTAAAAGATTTGTTATTGTTGTTCCTTCCTTCCTTCCTTCCTTCCTTCCTTCCTTCCTTCCTTCCTTCCTTCCTTCCTTCCTTCCTTCCTTCCTTCCTTCCTTCCTTCCTTCCTTCCTTCCTTCCTTCCTTCCTTCCTTCCTTCCTTCCTTCCTTCCTTCCTTCCTTCCTTCCTTCCTTCCTTCCTTCCTTCCTTCCTTCCTTCCTATTTTAGTACCATGGATTGAACCCAGGGGCGTGTAACCACTAAGCAACATTCCCAGGCCCAGGCCCAGCCCCACCCCCACTTTTTTTTGCTGAGGCTGGACTTAAATTTGCAATCCTCCTACCTCAGCCTTCGAAGCCACTGGGATTACAGGCATATGCCACTGCGCCTGGCCTTGCTTTATTTCGTGGTGCTGGGGATGGAACCCAGGGCTGTGTGCATGCTGGGCAAGCACTCTACCACTGAGCTATATGTTTGGCACTACCACTCATATATGTAAATCCCAGGGCCCAGCACATTTCTGCCAGCTTGCCTCAAGGTCCAGTTGCCCGGCCCTCTCTCGGCTCTGGGTATGGCCAACATGGGTGACACTGGGTCTTCATGAAGACAAAGACAATTCTCTCATTTGCCTGTCACCCTCAAGACCCTTCTGCCTGAGTACAGCCTCATTCCCTCCCTCACAGAAGGGAATCTCTGGGTGCTCGGTCTACTGGGAGAAGCACACAATTCTGCAAGGAACACTAGCTTCCTTGGGACACAGCCCACCCCATCCAGCCAGGCAGGAACAGATCCAGGTGGCCTGGCTCCTGGCCAGGGCTGTCAGAGTACATTGAGGCTCATGGCTTCCTGTGGACATCTCATTTTAATAGTCAATTAGATGATTTATTTGGTGAAATGGATGTATGCTATCCCAGCCTACAAATGCTGGATCAATCCAAGAAGCTGAGAGTAATCAACCTCCCAGTTTCCTCTGGTCCAAGTAGAAGATAAATCTAGATTATCGCCCTAGAGACTCTTGTTTATTTAGTGGTGCTGGGGATTAAATTCAGAGGTTGCTCTACCACTGCGCTACATCCCCAGCCCTTTTAAAATTTACCTTGAGACAGGGTTCCACTAAGTTACCTCGGCTGGCCTTGAACTCCTGCCTCAGCCTCCTGAGTCACTGAGATTACAGGCATGTGCCTGGCTTCATTCTGGATACTCTTGTCCTTATAGCTAAAGGGCTAGTCTCCTCTTCAAGGAAAAGATGATCCTAGGGCCTCTATACATAGAACATTCAGCAACCCCAGGCACAGAGACCCATAAATGCAGGTACAGCATCACATGGTTGTTGAGCACACAGGACAGCAGCGTGGGCAGGAACCTTGGTGGAAACTTCCCGGAGCTGCTGAAGGAGTTGAAAGAGGGCGACAGGAAGTGTGTTCATTTGACAAATATTTACTGAGCACCTACTACATGCCACGTGCTACTTTAGCAATGAGTAAAACAGACAAGAATCCCTGCCCTGGAGGGATTCCATTTCCATGGGAGAAAGTTACTACACAATAGACATAAAAAAGTATATGCTACAGTGTATTAGAAAATGATAATGCTTATAGAAAGGAAGGGAGAAAGGAAGAAAGGAAGTCATCCCAGGATCCAGGGTGGGGGAGATGAGGGTAGGCTCCTGAAGGCCACATTTCAGCAAATGAAGGAGGAAGGGAGGGGTGGTGGGGATTTCTGGGTCAGCAGAAGGAACTGCAAGGGTCATGGCCCTGTCTGATCTATTTGAGGAAAAAGAAGGGGGCCAGCTCAGCAGGGTGGAGCTTGAGTAGAGAGGAGGATAGAAGATGGGGTCCAGAGCCATTCATGCAGGACCTTGGAGGCTATTTCAAAAATTTGGCTTTTACTCTGAGTCACCCTTGGGAGCCAAGGGATGGTTCTGAGCAGAGGAGGGACATGACCTGTTAAAGGTCTTGCAAGGGTGAATCTGATTGCTCTGCCCTTGGGCTGGTTCAGGACACCAGAGTCTGACCCATAGAAGGTGTTCAACACACCTCGGTACATCCTGTCAGTGCATCCTTGAAGAAGACAGGTGACAGTCCAGGCCAGCTGGGGAGAGGGAGACATTGCAGGCAGGAGGAAGCCCATGGTGGTGAGAAGGCACAAGGTGCTCACTGTGGGTCTCATGAGCTAATGGGAGGACAGGGCCGGGCGGGGGCTCACATCAGCCTTTAGGGCAGAACTCTGCCTCCTCGATTCTGCTCTACCTTTTGGGGTCCTAGGGCAGGGCCATTCTGGAGGCCTAGCACCCCCACCTCTGGCTCCCCAGAGCTTATCGCTCATGCATTTTGGCTTCCTGGAAAACAGGAGTCTTACACTTCCTAAGAGTAACTAGAAGCTGCTTATCAGGGGCTGGTGGAATATGCGCCCCCTCCTCCCAGGAGTATTCTAGAAAAAGTCCCAGGGGTTAGGAAACCTCCATTCAGCCTTCCAGGTGCCGAGTGAAGTTGGTGTCTCCCCTTTACCATCAGCCCCCATTTCCTCACCTGTAAGGAAGAGGAGGCACTGTCAAACAGCTCATGTGGCCTCGCTGAGAAAGGGCTTAAGACAACGCACAAAGGTACCTCCACCTGCGAGCCACCTCCCTGTTGTGCCTGTGGAATGAGGGGTCCGGGCAGCAGTGGGCAGTGTCTGGGGCAAGGGGCTAGGCAAAGGTCCAGCATATCCTGGGGAACTGAGGCTGAGCCCCAGCCCCCAGGCAAGGGAACCGCAGACTGTAAGGAAAAGTCAAAGGTCCACCCTAAAGGCTGACAAGAGACAGAGATTATGAGAGGACCGTAAACGCTTGGATGCGACCTTGTTAGAGGGAGGGGGCGGGGCCTCCTGTCCTCACTTCCATTGGAGGGGAAGAAAGGGGTGTCCACCCAGCCGGCTGGGGGGACCTCTGCCCACCTGTGCATGTTTAACCTCCCACTTGGCCTGCCAGTATGACCTCGGCCATGAAATGGACTTGGATTTGAGCTGGCCCTCAGGTCGGGGCTGGGGACGAGGTCACCTTGTACTCCCTGCCCGGAGTTCTGCTCGCTTTAACTGTGCGCCGACAGATAAGCTGCAGGGCTGTTTCCAAACCTCCCGCCGAGGGCACGAGGAGGAGGCTGGTTGGTCGCTTCCTCCGCTGCTGCCGGGGTTGTAGGGCCGGGCAGGGACCGAGTTCTCTGCCACTCCTGATTGCGGCCGGGAGAGAGGTGGCCGAGCCGGATAAGCAGCGGCGGGCTGGCCGGAGGCCACCTCCCGCGCAGCTCCTGCCCCCGCGGGTGGGCGGGGCGCGGGCAGAGGAGGAGCCTGGGAGCGAGCCACCGCCTCCGCCTCGGACCTGCAGCCACTGCCGCTGCACGGAGCGGCGGGCCGCGGAGGTGAGTGACCTTCCCTGTCGCCGTGCGCTGCGCCGCGTTACCGGGACCCCAGCCCATCTCCCACCCAGTTGCACCCCGAGCCATCGCCACTCGCCTGGCGACCTCCATGCTTTAGGACCGAGCCACGTGCGACCGGTAGTAGAAGAACCCGGTCCTGGTTCCCCACCCGGTGCGCTTCCTCTTCTAGGGACAGAAGCCGCGCGCACCGGGCGGGGTGGGCAGGGCCAGGGACCGAACTGGGGAGAAGCAGGCGATCAGAGTTCGGGGTGCACCTCTAAGCGCCCTTCCTGGCGGCCCCCAGCCGAGAGCCTTCCGCATGCCCTCAGGCTCTGTGCAGCCGGTCCCCGGGGAGGGCGGGCAGCCATGGGCGGGACCTTCCTGGATCTTCCTCTCCTGGCCCTTGGCTCCAGCACAGTCCCAGCAGGGGCGCGGGACCTTGGTCCAGAGGAGGCTGGACTGCCCAGTGCCCGCCCCTGCCCAAAGAGCCCTTGCCTGGGAAGTTCCCCCTCCTATCCAGTTCCCTGAAATTTGGGGGCAGGCTGCCCGGAGAGGTGTGATTGGAACTTTGGTCACTCTGGCTAGATGAAGGAGGGTGCGACTGGCAGTTTTTTCGTGTGGGAGTCAGGAGGCGCAATCTGCGGGGAAAAGGAAAATTCCCACAGGTTCTTTTGAAGCCCTGGCAGAGGGCAGGAGGGTGTTCGGAGCCACTTCTGCGACAGGCTCCAGAAGTGGGGTTCTGGAAATGCCCCAGGGAAGTATTTCTGTCCATCAGAGTGCAGTCATGATATAATTAATAGCAAACATTTATTGCACATTTATGTGTTCCAGGCCTCTTGCTAAGGGCTCTGCACACAGTATCCCAGCTAATCATCACAGCAGGAAGGCATCTTTATTATCTCTTGTTACAGATGGAGATGCTGAGCCTCAGCGAGCCTGGGTATTTTGCAAAGACACTCAGTTAGCAAGTTGCACAAGATTTGAACCCTGATTTATCTGACTTGGGAGCCAGGAGGAGCCTACTAGTGGAGAGGGACAGGCTGGGTCCTCAGAGGATCCTGGCAGTCCAAAGAATGCAGTGCTAGAGGCCAGCATGTCCACAAGACCAAAGGGTCTCAATGGGTGTGCCCCCTCAGTCACCTGGAGGCTCTGTTAAAAAATGCCAATCCGGACTGGGGCTGTAGCTCAGTGGAAGTGCACTTACCTAGGATGTGTGAGGCACTGGGTTTCATTCTCAGCACCACATATGAATAAATAAAGGTCCATCGACAACTAAAAAATATTGTTTAAAAAAAATGCAAATCCCCAGGTCCCACATTCAGTGGATGGAATCAGTCAGGTGCACCTGGAGGGCCTGGGCCCACCTCTACAGCAGGTTGCAGAGGAGCTGTTGGGAGCAGGTGCTTCAATGTCTGATGGATAAGTGGATATAGTGGGGTAGAAGGTGTCTCTGGGAGAGGAGGAGGAGGAGAAGGCTCTCTGAGAGGCCTTCAGTGGTGCACAGGTGGCCTCAACCAGGCAACCTGGGAGGAAGGTATGGAGTTGACATCAGGTAATGCTGGCCTTAGAGCCCACAGGGAGTTTTTAGGCCAGATCCCTGGTCAGTCACTTGAGAGTTGAACAGCCTTAGCCCAAGCCTTTTGAGATCTTGGGGGATCCTGTTAAGGTCTTGGTCAAGCTGTGACCACAGATGTGCCCTGTCCAGCCTAGAGACGTCAAATAGGTGGATTCCTCTCCCATTTATGTTTCCTGTCCTTTGTCCCATAGCCCTTTCCTCCCTGAACTTATCAGAGAGCAGAGTGATAGGCAAATTAAAAAGTGAAAGTTTCTGACAAAGTCCAAAGTGGAACACCTGAGCACCAGGTTGGGGAAGTGGTAGCTGACTGCCTATAGGGCAGAGAGCCTGAATCTCAGCTGTCAGTGAAGTCTTGAACTTGTTTCTTCATCCCATCAAGCAGGGATGATGATGGCTGCCTGTGGGTTCACTGTGTGGAGTGTTGGGTTGTGGAAATGTTATGAGATATCAGGCCCTCTCTCTTCCCCTAGGATATGTGCATTAATCCAATGGGACTTTACAGGCTCATTGCTTTTTTAGTCTGAACCCTGGGTTCCCTGGAAAAGGTAACTGAAGCCCAGAGAGTGACCTCCAAGATTCTCTTTGTGGCAGAGCTGGCTCCAGCTCCAGGGTCCAGAGTTGCCAGCTCGAAATCTTGGCCAGTGCCTCTCAGCCTGGAGGAGAAGTCTGCTTCATTCCTTGTCCACGCTGCAGAGGAGAAGCTCAGTGGGCTAGGGTGGTCTTCAGACAGCTGGGGTGCAGTAGGAAGCAGGCCATTCAGGAACTTGGGTTCCTCTGCCTTTCAGCTACGACTGGATGCACCTCTTCTTGCCCTCTCTACCATGCCTACTTGCCAGGAAGTCCTGGGCTGGGCAGGTGGGAGCTAAGCTAAGCCTGTATGTAACTGGTTTCTAGTTTGGGAATCAGAAATGTCCCCCTTGATTTAAAAGGAGGAAGTCTGCCAATTTCAGTAGTTATTAAAAATCTAAGGCCAAATTGGCTGTATTCTTCCTCCTGGAAGTTAAAGGAGCATGTGCCTCTTCCACACCCCGGCCCCCCAAGCCCCCATCCCATTTCAGGAGACTATGGTGATAATAGAACTTGGAGACAGGAAGGCAGAGGATGGGGCAGGTGCTCTGGGTGGAATGCAAACATTTGACTATAGAAGTTTCACTTCCTCCTGGCTGCCCCCTGCTACCTAGGCCCACCCACCTATCCAACTCTACCTCTCAAGGTTCCCAAACCTCTTTGCATTTCCTCTGTCAGCCCTTCACACACCCCCGACATCACACGTGAAATGCAGTCCTCACCCTTGCCATTCAGCCTCCCATGTGCCAGGCCCCGGACCAAGCAGAGAACAGGCATGAGCTCATTTGTTCCTCCAAACTCTTAAGAGATGGATAATGCTGTTCTCCCAACCACATAACGCTCTCAAGGACAGATGAGATTCCAGTCTCTTCTTTCAACCCCAGTCCTGAGACTCCTAACCACTTAACTATATGCCTATCCAAATTCTGCTTCATCTTTTATTCATTCAACAAACACTTACTGAGCACTCACTTTGTGCCAGGTACTCTGAGCCCCACTTCTGGCAGGGTGAATGTCACAGCCATCATTTGTCACTCCCAGAGGCTCTTACCATCTACATATTTTTTAATACAAGTAAGGAAACAACCTCAGAGAGGCCCAGGACCCACAGCTATTGTGAGCCAGGATCCAAAATCAGAGACAGCACCTCCCCACCCCCAAGTTGGAGATATTGACTGCTGTGTTGCTTCCAGGGTCGATGGATGCTAGTGAATCATAAACTGCATGGTTTCTCAACCCAGGACAGAGTGTCTCCCTCCTATTCAAGTGTGGCCAGCTCTCCAGAAACATTGCTCTGAGTTGTCGATGGTTCAGTTGTTTCAGTACCACAGAAACCCTGTCTGTGGAATTCCTCCATACTAAACTCTTCCCAGTCGGTCTGCCCTCGTACATCACATCGTCACCTGCAACAGGTGAGCACAACTTGTTCTGTAATCAGGTGGTAAATTTTTCCTACCTCCATCTTCCACTTCATGACAGGTAGTTAGATTCTAACCAAGCAGAGCAATTTTGTCTTGGGTATTAGGAATTGAACTCAGGGGTGCTTTGCCATTGAGCTACATCCCCAGCCCCTTTAATGTTTTATTTTGAGGCAGGTTTTTACTAAGTTGCCTGAGACCGGCCTTGAACTTGCAATCCTTCCTCTGCCTCCCAAATTGCTGGGATTACAGACATTCACCACCATGCCTAGCTGCATATTTTAAATAATTTCTTACTGTGCTGGGGATGGAACTCCGGACATTGAGTATCCTAGGCAAATGCTCTGCCATTCAGTTCACCCCCAATGTCAAACAGCTGGTTTTTAAGCCTTTTTGAGCGGTAAGATTAGGAGATTAAACTGGAAAAAAAAAGTTACAATACCAAGATTATAACACCAATTAGTGGTATAAATGTAATGGAATGTGGAGGGGCCTGCTAATCTTTTTTTTTTTTTGGTACCAGCGATTGAACCCAGGGGCACTTAACCACTGAGCCACATCCACAGTCCTTTTTTTGTATATTATTTAGAGACAGGGTCTTACTGAGTTCTTTAGGGACCTGCTAAGTTGCTGAGGCTGACTTTGAACTCACAATCCTCCTGTCTCAGCCTCCCAAGCCTCTGGGATTTTAGGCATGTGCCACCAGGCCTGGCACCGCTAATCTTATCATGGGGGAGTAGGCTGCCTAGTTCACTTGCAGACAGTAGGGCTCCTAAGGCTGGTGGGCTGGGGTCTGGGATGGAGGGACCCCTCCTGTTACTATAGGCATTGTGGGATGGCTGTCAGGCTGTGGGGAGGTGGTGGTACCCACAAACGGAAAGGAAAGAAGCAACATGGTCTAGACCTGGCCATCAAGGATTGTGATGCAAGGGTCAGAGGTGGCTGCCATCCAGAAAAGCCCGGCCCTCCCGTTGTCCTAGTTCAGAGAGCTGCAGGGTGGAGACCACATGCTCTGCTGTTGAGAGTTCCAGTGTGGCTGCTTTTTGTTCTTCTTGCTACAACTCCTGTTGAACATCTGGCAGGGATATCTGGAATACCAACGGGAGAGGGCTTTCAAGACCCGGGAGCTCAGGGTGCAGCAGGGTCTCAGAACTCCAGGAGAGTTCTGACCTGGAGCGCTGAGGGACTTTGGGGTGCTTGCAAGCCCCTTTCCACTCGAGTCTGGGGGCTGTGTTTTCTAGGGAAGTATGGCTTCTGCACAGGGTGGCTTCTCCAAGGGAATACAGAGAGCACCCAGCAACTTTGATAGGAACGCAGAGCCCTGAACCTCTCCCCAGTCTACTGAATCAGGGACTCTGGGCTTGGAACTGCCTGCACACCTGCCCCCGAAGCTCTCTGGGCAATCTCAGTGGATTCCAGGGTTCTCGAATGTCTGAAAGCTCTGCTTGAGCTTCATTGACTTAACAGGCATCTGCCATCCTCACAGGGAGCAGAACATGAAGGCTGTGGGGCGGTGTAGACGTGCAGGGGTGAGGGACGTGCAGGTCCCTGCCCTCAGCTGACACAGTGGGGTGATGGTAGTGCACCCACAGCCACAGAGGGGGAGGAGTTCAGAGCCACACGTGGTAGGTGGTAAGTGGTCCCCAAAGAGCAAGGACATGAGCAGTATCATCAGAAGAGAGAGGGAAAGCAACCTGTCCAACATCACAGTAACAGGTGGCTGAATCAGGCCTATCTACTAGATAGTAACCACCAACTAACACAGCTGCCTCTCTGAATTCAGAGTGGGAGAGATTGTTGGGAGGCTCTTAGGGGACTGGCAGGCACCATATGTGCCCAAGAGCTTGGAATAGATCTTCAAGGAAGGGGGATTGGTATGGGCCAGGAAGTGGAAGTAATTGGCTAAACTGGAGAGGAAGCAGGGGACTGGAAGGAGGGTAGTGCTGGACTCTAGGGAGATTCCAGAATTTACCCCTGTCCTCAGAAGTTTTCCCTACAGTAGGAGAGACAAGACACAGGAGGTCATAGCAGTCAGAATGATGCAGCCTGGCTCTGGTTGGTTGTCATATAGAGTAACCCTGCCTGAACCCCAGGGGGAGGTATTCTGGTTATCAGATGCTCGGGGTTACTCAGATTCCATATTCCAAGATGGCTAGTTTTCAAACAAATTGAAAACAATCAAATATACTTGTCCACAAAACAGGACTGTCCATCCGTCTGCCTTTTTCCTCACCGTCTGTCTGGCAAGTGAAGATTAACAATAAGCTTTTGTAAGTGCAAAATGTTGAGAGAATTATCACTAAGCCCATGACAGCCAGGGTGATTGCAGTAAATTACCCCTGCAGAAACTGATAAATCACCACATTCGGCAGCCATTATGTTTGGCTTCGGATCTTGGAGAATCTCAACGCCTTCTCTCTTTCTCCCTCTGTCTTTCTGCGAGGTAGTCTGCCTTGTGCTGGATGACATTTATTCATTTTATGCATCTTGGGTTCTGCTGGCTGTCCCGCCTCAGTTCCTATAGCAAAGGCACCAGAGTCTGAGCCACTAATTATCCCCAGCGAGGTTTCCTGCCCAAACAGGAAGTCTCGGGCCAGAACTGCTGTCTCTCAGTGCACTCTCCAACCGAGCAGCAGTCACCACCCCGGGCCCTTCCCTGTGGCCAGCTGGAGTGCAGGCTGAAGGGGAGGCAGCCCTCAGCCCTGGCCACAGGTTGGAGATCCATAGGGGAAAGGGGTGGCCCAGCTTGCCGTGGGGCTGCCAGGAGCTCCAGAGCTCCAGACCCTCTCATCCAGATGTCCCACCTGCCTGTTGTTGGTAAGTCCTGTTAGGGTACCCATCCTGGGGGGAGGTGGCGTGTGGAGGGGTGGGCTCCCTCCTCGCCGGCCAGTCCCCTGGCCTGCTGCACTGTGCCCTTCGCATCTCTAGGGAGTCCAGATAATTGGATTCCTCTTGAAGGACTGGAACTGGCAGCAAAGAGCACCGTCTAATAGGATCCCAAAATAAAGTGGGAGATCATCTTGTGTGCACCTCTTTTGAGGGATGGGCGTCTAGATGATTGTCAGGAGCGCTTTCAAAGTAAAGGGTTCAAGTATTTATCGCACAGGGAGCCTGCAGGTAGCGAGAGCAACAGCTCTGTGAGTTCGGGTGTGTTGCTTAAAAAAAAAAAAAAAAAAAAGTTGATGTTTAGGACGCATTTCTGTAGAATACAGGCCCATTGGGAATTATAAATTTTACTTCTTGGTATCCATTTGTGTGTTGGTTTATCACGGAATTGCTGCTGCAAGTAATCGAACCGGATTTTTCTAGCATGATTTGCAAATCTCGATGTTTGTAAAAAGCCCTATCAATTATTCATTCACTTTTATTTTGCAAAGTGGTGTGGGGATAAAAAAAAAAAATCTGTTTTCTCTCAGACTGAAGGTGCACGTATGTGGACATGTGGACTGGCCTGCGTGCCCGCCTGAGCTTTCTGTCTTCTCTCTGGTTGGAACATATCCGCCTTCCTTTTAAAAATATGATGATTTTTTTATGATGTCTAAATAACGATTCCAGGCAGTATTACAAGAAATATAACAGTAAAATGTTTGTAAGAGTCCCTCAGAAAGGGAAAAATGCCCACAGAGAAAATAGAAATGCACTGATTAACTGAATGTTGCTATTGCTGGCTTTTAAACCCCGGTTTGAGACTGGCATTTCCTGTCGCCTCTCCCCTCCTGTCAACTGTGGGAGGTTGGGGGTCCTGTGAGGAGAGGGACCTGGAGCACTGGACTCCTAATCCTGAGAAGGTCCAGGAAGGACAGCCTGGGGCCGTGCTGCCGTGGTCCAGGGTCTGGGATAGAGGCCAGCTCCAGGTTTGCAAGTTCGGTCTTGAACGTGAGGCTGAGCATTTTAAGCAGCTCAGTGAGGGGAAGGGAGAAGGACAGGAAGAGAGCAGACCTGAGCCTCATGCTGACCAGGTGACCCAATGTGACGCCCACTTAAGGACCTGCCACCCTTACCAACACAGAAGCAGCCTGAAGCATCATGGGATGAGGGCGCAGCACGTCCAGGCCAGGCAGGAGCCAACTGGGACCTGGAGGAAGTCCCTTAACCTGTTTGAGCCTCTGTTTTGAGATCTGCAAAGTGGAAGTAATGATAGGTTTCCGCAGGTCACACCCGCAAGCCCACAGCCACCGTCCTGATCTTCCCATGGGTGAGTCTGGCCTCGCCCTGTAGCCACTTCTGGCTTTTGACTCCTGGCACTATGATTGATGTTCCTGTGCCAGGCACTTGCGGGGTGCTGCGATGTGCCTGCCCACTGCCTCTGTGTCCCAGGGGAAATCCTGGGTTACCACACAAGGGCAATCATGTGTCAGAAGCATGCAACTAGGAGACTTCCCTAAGACTTGCTTCTATTTGCATAGCAAGTGCCCTAATTTTTACTTACATTGTATAGACGGTCCCCAACCTACAATGGATGGTTTGATTTAGGATTTCTTGGCTTTACAGTGGGCTGAAAGCAATGCATATTCAGTAGAAATTGCACACTTCATATTTTAGATTCGGATCTTTTCCCAGGCTAGCAGTAAGCAAGTTACAATGTTTTCAATTTTTGATATTTTCAACTTATAATGGGCTTATTGGATGTCACCCCATCATTAAGTCAAGGAACTTGGGTATGTTTCAGTCAATAAAATGAGAGAAACTTTCTAGAAGCTATGATTCATCTTACCTGACTGGGGAAATGTGAATTATTCATATCAAAGGGCATTAGGTCTAATATTCACATTGGCATATGGGAGGGTTGACAGAGATTATGGGGGTAGGGGTAGGGCCCCCCCATCACCTTCTTGGACCGTTAAAGGAAGGTATCTGGCTTTATCCTGTCACCTGTGTGCAGAAAGCCAAGAGGGGGCAGAGGGGAGATCGATTCTGTCTTAAAGAAGAGTCAGGCCTTCCTATTGGAACTTGAGCTTCATTAATTGGAGAGAAGGGACTTCGCAGGGAAAAAGAATAAGTCAGAGAAAAAGCAAAGGGTCTAGGTGGACATAAGGCTGTACACCAGACTGGCCCTTGTTGGGAAGGGCCAAGGAGACCGCATATCTGCCATGGCCCCCAAAGCCCTTGGGCCCTAGAACCATTGACCCAGCATCTCTAAAGCCTCCTTCCATGGGTACCCCCAGACCAGGCTGCATCTCAGTGCACCTCAGATCTGTTGTTGATTTTTCACTTGGACCAAAGCTGCAGGAGTCTACTCAGGTTCTCATACTTATTGGCAGTATTTAAAATCACCTGCACATAGATAGGCCTCTGTGTTCCTAAGTTTATCAAATAGTGAAACGTTTGGCCATACCTCCAGGCAGCAGTAGAGTTAGAAGCTCCTGATGTCACTTTATTGGGTGCTAGGAGGCCCCAGCTAGGTTCTGAGAGAAGACCCACAAGTACACCCCGTCCTCAGGCACAGAATCTGGAAGTTTAATCTCTCAAACTGCAAACATTAATTGAGCACCTACTGGGTCACAGATGAGGGGCAAGAGGCACAGAAATGAGAAAGAAGTGGCGTCCATCTGGCGTGGTGACCGACAAGAGAACCGGGGCGCATTGTCAATGGTAATGGCACAGACGAGCAGAAGGAGTCTCAGATTTTGAGGTCCCCTCTGTTCTGGCCTAAGGGGAAGCCAGGGGCTGTTTCTGGGTCTATCCTTTTGAGCTCCCTGGGACTCTTGGAAAAGTCCGAGGTGGCCCTGACAGGGATAGGGAAGTGGCTGCCTGATGCTCCCCACGCAGAGCACCTGAAGAGAGGAGGCCAAGTTCAGTGTCCCTATGAGCCAAGAAGAAGAGGCTGCCAAGGGTCAGGGGAGGGTCCCCCGAGGCTTACTGGAAAAGGTAGCTCATGACTAGGCAGCCCAGGGGGAGGCGTACACCTCGGAGCCCAAGACTCAGGCGAAGGGAGGCAGGCTGAGCCTGCTGGCAGATGCCCTGGAGCTGCCCGTGTGTGTCTTGGCCGCCTCTGCCCTCTCTTTGATCCCACATCTGTCCTTCTCAACAGCAGGGCCAGAGCTCATTCCTGATTCTGCAAATCCTGCACCATGGGAAGGGGAGGGATGGGGAGGGACAGCCACAGCCCTGGAAAGCAAGAAACAACCCAACCCCAGACGCTGAGACTGCAGATTCAGCCACCACTGCTGATGGTCTCTGGCGTGGCTGGATTAACCAGCCCACTGGGAGCTGGCTGCCCCCACATGCCCGTCCCTGGATGGAACGAAGTCCTTCCTCCCTGGATCCCCCAGTGCCTGCAGGACCTTTGTTGGAGCATTTTACTTCCTGCTGCACCTTATAGCAGATCTTAAGAAGGCAGGCTGTCAGCTGGGTGCAGTGGTACACACCTGTAATCCCAGCCATTTGGGAGGCTGAGGCAGGAGGATCCTGAGTTCAAAGCCAGACTCAGCAAAAGCAAGCTGCTAAGCAACTCAGTGAGACCCTGTCTCCAAATAAAATACAAAGTAGGGCTGGGGATGTGGCCCAGTGTTCCAGTGCCCCTGAGTTCAATCCTTGGTACCCAAAAGAAAAAGAAGGCAGGCTGTCATCTGGCCACCTGCAGGGCCCCAGTGCCTTGCTCCCTGCTGGGAATATAGGAGGTCCTCAGGCAATCGGGAATCAGGGCATTTCATGGAGAAGCCTTGGAAGGTCTGACCATTTCTTCATAGGCACCACCCACATGGATTCCAAAGTGAAAGACACCCTTGGGGGTGTCAAGGGGACCCAAGGGCTTGAGCATTCTGTGCTGCCTGGAGCTCCTGGTCTTGGTGCTGAGCACTGGGCCAGCCTCTTCCCCTTCCCGCCCGACACTAGCTGCCCTCCTGCCCCTATAGGTAGTAATGGAGGGTTCCAACAGGAGAGTCTTCCATGCTGGTCTGTCGCATTCTAGTTGGGAGGATGTGAGATGCTCCCAAGCCCCCAGGATCTTTATGATCCCCAGTACCACTCTTCTCCCCCAGCTTACTCTGGGCCTGGTGACCATATGTGGCAGGGGAGGGGGCATAGAATTGGCCGCATTGGCTCACCAGAAAGACCCCTGTCTAAGCAGCCAAGAGGGTGCAGGAATAGGGCCCGTGCACCTGACCCTCAAGACCAAGAGGAACATAGGGAAATATAGGAGTCCGCATGGTCAGGGAGGGTTGATGGAGGTGGTGGGCTGGGAGCTGGGTTTGACTGTAAAGACCCAGGAGCACATCTAGATCTAGAGGGGCTCTTGCATGCAAGTGGTTTCAATAAGTCATCCCCTTCCATGGTCCTTTACTGAGCACTAACTTTAGTAGTTTCCAAGTGTGGTCCCTGGACCAGCAACATCGAGAGCTCCAGGGAAGGAGCCCAGCAGCAGGTTTTAAGCCTCAGTGATGCTCATGCACCTCAATTTGACCTAACATGTGCCAACCACCACTTTGAGTGCTGGGGTCACAGAGGTGAGTTTGCTATTTCCTGTCTTTGAGGAGCTTGGAGTCCTAGGAGGAGATGGACAGGAAAGTAGGAACAGAGGTTGCTCTTGAGGGCAGTGGAGGCAGAGGGGCAGCTGGTACAGGCTTGATCAAGAGCTGGAGACTCTGTTGAGGAGAGATGGCCTGGGGACCCCATGGCATGAGGACTGTCCCTGGCAGGGAGCCTATTGCTTCAATGCCAAACCACCCTGGTATCTATCTGCCCATTACGCTGCCTTTCCTCTACTCTACCTCTCTCCCCCTTGTACCCCTCTCCCCTGGGTCTATTGTCCCCCTCTTCTTCCCCAAGTCCCAAATATCTGTGTCTCCTCTCCTCCAGCTGTCATGGGGGGAAATGAGTTTATACCTCCAGGGCATTATCTCAGAGCACATGTTAGAAAGTTTGCAAGTAAATTTTTCCATTTTGCAGAGAACGCTATATTGATTTGGGTGCATCTATTTCTGCTTTATACAGACAAAAGCTTTTTTTTAAAAAAAAATCCTAGAGAGAGAGGAATAAAAATGAAAATTGAGTGAATTTAACAGTCCCAGAGTGTAGCATTTATCTCCTAGAACCCCCAGTACAACTGAATGAAGTAAGTGCTGTCGCCCCATTGTGTAGATGAGGAGATGCAACGCAGAGTAAAGTGATTTGTCCAGGCCACCTGGCTAGTAAGTGGTCAGGATGGGATATGAATCCAACTGCCTCCGTGCTGTGCCCTTGCTTGCAATTTACCAAAGCGATGGATCCTGAATAATCCAGAATGTTCAAGTGCTTTCCTGAGCTCATGTTCTGATGGCTACATTGCGGGCAGCAATGCGGCCTGGTTGGGCAAGCTCCCAAAGACTGATTGGGACTTGGGGGTGTGATTTGGAGAGTCCCAGGGGCTGGTCTGATCCTCTGCCTAATTAGGGAAGATATGAATTTGGGGAGAAAAGGAGATGTCTTAGTTCATTTTCTGTTGCTATAATAAAATACCTAAGGCGGGGTACTTAATAAGAAAAAGACGTTTATTCTAGCTCACAATTCTGATCTAAGGTTTAGGAGCTGCATCTTATGATGAGTTTCTTGCTGGCAGTGTCCTGAGGGGTTGCAGGGTATCACATGGTGAGTGACTTTTATAGCAAACCCTCTGGAGGTGACCCATTAACCCATACATCTGCTAATCATATGAGTGGATTAGTCCATTCATGAGGACAGAGCCCCAGTTATCTCTCGAAGTTCCCACCTGATCCCACCTTTTAGTGTCTCCTAATGGGGATTACATTTCAACATGAGTTTCAGAGGGGACAAACCATATTTAAACCATAGCAGGGGAAGGAATCAGACCTATAGCCCAGCAAGCAGATTTGCATCTGTGAGCCGGCCTCCAGTCGCATGCCCTTACATAACCGCCCAGACATCTAGGTGAATAGAGGATGATGCCTCCCACCTCCCACCTAATGGGACACATCCGTCCAGTTCACTGACCATCCTGGGAATGGGTGGGTGGACCTCAGCCCTTAGCACATGTCTCAATCCACACGGCCCTGGAAGAGCTGTCTGCTTGTGTGGGTGGGAGCACAGAGAGGGAGCCGTGAGCCAAAGCCGCGGCGCCCACCAAGGCCAAGAGGTACCCAAGGTACCATCCCTGTCCCTGCAACAACAGCCTGCAGGACCCATGAGCCTCAATTCTAGAGGCACAGGGCTTAGAGACCTCAGCGGTGTGGAAAACAGCTAGAGAACAGCTTTAGAAGCTGCAGAGTCACCAGCACTGATGCTGCAAAATCCATGCATGGAGCTCATGGAGCGTCCCTAGGGGCTCACCCAGTCCTGCTTCCTCTTAGTGTATTACTAAGAACAGTCGGTGACGGCTCAATTTCTTCCATATATATATATATATATATATATATATATTTTTTTTTTTTTTTTTCCCTTTGCAGCACTGGGAACTGAACCCAGGGCCTCTCACATGCTGGCAAAGCATATAAAGCTTTTTTCAGGGTTTGCTATAAAAGTCACTCACCATGTGATACCCTGCAACCCCTGAGGATACTGCCAGCAAGAAACTCATCATGAGATGCAGCTCCTAAACCTTTTTTTTTATGATGACTTTATGGAGTTTTACTGCACATACTATACAATGTATCCATTTATAAAGTCTGCAAGTCAGTGGTTTTTAGTCTGTTCAGAACTATGCAGCCATCGCCACCATCAATTTTATAATATTTTCATCACTGCAAAAATAAACCCTAGATGGTGGGCATTTGCTGCCATTTTCTGTGAGCCTCACATTCCCTAGCGACCACCGATCTCCTTTCCGTCTCTGGATTTGCCTACCTTAGACTTTTCATATAAGTATGATCATATAATGTGTGGCCCTTCACTGAGCATAATACTTTCAAGGTTCATGCATGTTGGAGCAGGTATTAACACTTAGTTCCCTTTTATGGTTAAATGTTATTCCGTTATATGGATAGGCCATTTTGTTTCACCATTCATTCATTTGTTGATGAACATTTGGGTGATTTATACTTTCTGGGTATTACAAATAATGCTACTATGAACATTGGTGAACATTTTTTCTTTTTTCTTTTTTAGTGGTACTAGAAATTAAACCCAGGAGGATATTCTATGACGGAACTACTCCCCTAGCTCTCTTTAAAAATTACTTCCTATTTTGAGACAGTATCTTGGCCCTGCCTAGGCTGACCTCAAATTTGAGATCCTCCTGCCTCAGCCTCCCAAGTAGCTGGGATTAGAGGTACATACCCCCCAGTGCCCAACTCACTCCTTTTTTTTTCTTTTTTGGTACTGGGGAATGAACCCATGAGCCCTTTACCACTGAGGTACATACCCAGCCCATTTTATTTGAGACAGGGTATGGCTAGATTGCTAAGGGTCTTGCTAAGTTGCTGAGCTCGAGGCTGGCCTCCAATTTGTGATCCTCCTGTCTCTGCCTCCTGAGTGGCTGGGATTGCAGGTGTACATCCCTGCACCTGGCTCATCTTCACTTTTTTCATGGTCTGCTCTGGGTATTTCTTGTCTGTAGCAAGTTGGAGGTCCTGGGGGTGGGGGTGAGGGGAAGGTTTGCAGAGGCAGACAGGCAGCTTTGGCAAAGTTCTGACAGTGAGAAAGGAGGTGGAGAACCTACAAAAATGTTTTCTGAAACCATTAGGGATGAGGGGTGTTTCTCAGTGGTAGAGCGTGAGCTTAGTACGCACAAAGCCCTGGATCCATCCCCGGCACCAAGAAAGGAAAAACAAAAAGATTAGTCAGGTACAATGGCGCACTGTAACCCCAGTGGCTCAAGAGGCTGAGGCAGAAGGATCACAAGTTCAAAGCCAGCCTCAGCAACTTAGTGAGGCCCTGAGCAACTTAGTGAGACTGTGTCTCAAAATAAACTATAAAAAGGGCTGGGGATGTGGCTCAGTGGTTAAGGGCCCCTGGGTTAAATCCTTGGTTTAAAAAAAAAAAAAGGATAAAAAAAGATCAAGGGGAAGCCCAGCAGCTTGGGATGATTGCTGGGTTCTGGGTGAGGGCTTGGCTGCCTGCTCTTAAAGTGCATAATGCATTTTGGAAGGAGTTCTGCTCTGGCGCGGGTCTGAAGGGCCCCGTGTGCTATCATTACGACAGTCAGTAGCCTGCCCAAGAGCACGGGGAGCTGACAGGCAGCCTCTGGGCCAGGTGAGTCTCCCAGCCACAGTCACAGCCCAGGTTTTGGCCCTGCTAGGAAGTGAGAGGGGACAGGCAAGTCTAGGCAGAGACCAAGGTATCAGGACATCCAACCTCTATGCCCTTTCCACAGATCAGGGCTGTGTGGGCCTCAGGCCTCCACCCAGCAGCTGCAACTTGATCCCCTCTCTGCTCTCTCACTGGACCTATAAATAGAACCTGAGAGCCTGGGCCCAG
Organism: Marmota flaviventris; assembly: GCF_047511675.1. NCBI lineage: Eukaryota > Metazoa > Chordata > Mammalia > Rodentia > Sciuridae > Marmota > Marmota flaviventris. The sequence continues at coordinate 104,505,003 of NC_092508.1, read as the reverse complement.
ACCAGTTGATCCACCCTCACGCTCAGGCCACAGGCACAAGCAAGAGCCGGTAGACACCACTGCTGGGCCTTTGGAGCCTCCAGGACTTGTATCACCTAGCCTGTCCCCACCCCCACTGGTCTTCAGACCTGCAGCAGGCTTCACGCTGGGCACCAGGAGGGCAGAATTTGATGTAACCACTGCCCATGAGGAACTTGGAGGACAACACAAGTCCGTGTGTGTGTGCGCACGCGCGTGCGCACACACACACACAGAACTCTGAGCTCCTCCACACATTAGCCCCTTTGTCCTTGCACAACCCTTAAGGAAGTAAACCAGTGTCCCTGCCTTGAAACAGAGGGAACTAAGGCACAGGGAGGCTGCATAACTTGCCCAAAGGTGTCCAGCTAGCTAGTGACCTTGTGACCATGACTTGACCCCTGCAGCCTGGCCCAGACCCTCAGCCACCCACCTAATAACTCCCTTGACTCCAGTGGCTTTGTCTTTGCCTTGGGAATGCAGAGGAAGGAGCTGCCCCAGGGCAGGGAGGTCTCACAGAGTGACCTGTCCACCCAGCATTTTCCTGTCCCAAGGACTGATGTCCTGGCAAGAAGTGCTTTAGAGGTGTGTCATGTTTGTGTAGGCGGGAGGGGAGTGGTAATAGGGATGGAACCCTGGGGTGCTTTTACCTCTACACCCCAACCGTTTTTATTTTTTATTTTGAGACAGGGTCTCTGTAAATTGCTGAGGCTTTCGCTAAGTTGTTGAGGCTGGCCTCGAGCCTGCAATCCTCCTACCTCAGCCTCTGGAGTAGCAGAGATTCCAGGTCCATGCCCAGCTGTCAGGGACTTTTAAGTGGATTGCTAGACTGCCAGGACTGGGAGGGACTTGGAGAGGATCTAGTTCAGTGGCTCGTGTCAGAGAAGCCTCTCAGATAAATTTGGTGATACTCCAGTGTCCCAGTACCAGTTGGGCACAGAGATGGGCCCAGCCCCAGGTTCCTGGCCTCCACCCCTGACATCCCTCTGCTGTGGCTGCCCTTCAACTCCCTAAAAGGAAGCAGATACCAAATTTGCTCCAAAATTGTTTGGAGCAATGACCTTGAGGGCCATCCATACCATCCCTTCCCACCTGTGATGCTGGGTCTGGGGTACAGCATAGGTAAGACTCAAGGTCTGAGTCTGAGAGCCTTCCCTAACTTTGGGTTGGCTCCATTTGTTTTTGGGCAGTAAGCCAATCCGGGCTTCTTCAAGCACCATCAGGTGGCACATTCTTGTGTGTGTAGCCTTCCTTGGCTTCCCCTTGGGAGGTGGTGTCGGTCCCCTGGACAAGAGCCCCAGCCAGGCCTGCACCCCTCTGAGCTACCCAGCACCCGTGTCCAGTGCTTGATGAACGGTCTTATCCGAGCCCCCCTCCCCCACATGCACAGATGAGATGGGCACCAGCCAAGAGTGGCCCCTGTGTCTTGCCCATCTTTATACTTCTCTGAGCATTCCGCACACTAGGAGACAGGAGGAAGTGAGCAAAGACAAGTACAGGCTACTGTCCAGGAGGGGATCTGCTTGGGATCCACATGCTAGCAAGTGTGGGAACACCGTCTGGAAGCCTCTGTGTGCTCCCCTCCCTCCCTCTCAGGGCAGAACTGCCCCCTGGCTCTGCGCAGCTGGGATGCCCGTTCCAGCCTTGCCTGACCACAGGGGAAGCCTCGACCCTCCCAACCACAGGGACCCTGGAATCTCTGGGAGGGTCCCTGATGCTGGTCTGTGGAGCCGCTGCCCCGGCTCCCCTCCCACCAGCTCTCATCCTCTTCCTGGGGCCAGCAGGGTTCTGGAGGGGTCTTCACCTCCTCCTCCTCCACCTCCTCCTCCACCTCCTGCCTGCTGCTGGTGCAGAGCTCGGCTTCTGCTGGCGACCAGTATGTGCTTAGTAATCACTTGCCCTTTACCAAGTGCTTAACACGTGCCCAGTGCTGTTCTGAGCTCTCTGTCTCCCTTTTACAGCTGGGGAAATTGAGTCACAGACAGGCGCTAGGTCACTCCGTAGGTACTAGAGTCAATCAGAACACAGCAGTCTGGCTTTTTTTTTTTGTACCAGGGATTGAACTCAGGGGCACTCGGCCACTAAGCTACATCCCCAGCCCTATTTTGTATTTTATTTAGGGACAGGGTCTCACTGAGTTGCTCAGCTCCTCGTCATTGCTAAGGCTGGCTTTGAACTCGTGATCCTCCTGCCTCAGCCTCCCATGCCCAGCTATCTGGCTCCTTCCAGAGCACAGCCCTTCCTGTCATGGTGTGTGACTCCAAGTCTGCAAGGTGGGGTGGGTCCGGAAGCCCATGGGCACTTAACAAAGGGTAGCTCATCTCCCTCACTGGGGAACGTCCGAGAACCAGGCAGAAAGTCTCCTTTCCCGTTTTGCAGGAGGTCGAGTCTGGTGAGATGGGGTGCGGGGAGTGCCTGGTACCGTGTGTCCTGTGTGGGCGTGGCCCCTCCATCTGGAGTCAGGAAGCAGGCATGGTTGCCACAAAACCACCCACAGGGGCTTAGCTTGGCCAGTCCCTGCTGTCCTATAAGAGACAAGGGTGATGTTTTAAAACCACTTGAAAGAGTGAGAGGTTAAGGGGGCAGAGGCAGGATGGGAACTGTGTCCTGTAACTCTCAAGGGACAGTCACTGCCTGGAACCAGGTTCTCAATCCTCCTGAGCCTCAGTTTCTCCAGTTTAAACTGGGACACGTCTGTAATCCCAGTAACTTCAGAGGCAGAAGGCAGGAGGATTGCAAGTTCAAGGCCAACCTGAGCAACTTTGTGAGACCCTGACTCAAAATAAAAAGTGCCAGGGATATAGCTCAGTGGTAAAGCATGTGTGGATTCAGTCCCCAGTACCACGAAAGAGATGCATTTTAGTAATATGCATGCCTATTTATGTGCATGCATGTAGTATGCATTCACATAAGGAACAAGAGCCAGTAGCAGACTTAACATCTACCTTAATGTGTGTGTGTTGTGGGGGGTTCTGCCGATTGAATCCCCACTCTACTGTAATTTGAAATTAAAGGTAAGTTTAACTAGTACTCAGAGAACTCTTTGACAATTGAATTTGTGATTTGACATCGATCAGTCCTGGTGACACACAGGTCCTGCCAATACTCTGTGGTTCGTTGCTTCATATGTGAAGGAAAGAGCCAATTTCAATTAGAAGTTGGTAGCAATTAAAATGTCATTTTCCCACCTGCTTTAGTCGTCAGCTTTTTCACTGCTGTGACTAAATGACCCGGCCAGCACCACTGTAGGGGAGGAAGATTTTATTTGAGGGCTCAGGATTTTAGAGGTCACGGTCCCTAGACAGCTGGCTCCATTTCCTTGGGGCTGGAGGTGAGGCCCGACATCATGGTGGAGGAGTAGCAGAGAGCATCAGCTCACATCATGATCAGAAAGCAGAGAGTGTCTCCACTTGACAGATACAAAATATATACCCCAGAGCCACGTCCCCAGTGAACCACTTCCTCCGGCCACAGCCCACCTGCCTCCGGTTACCACTCAGTGAATCTCATCAGGGGGGTCAATTCATGTGATTAGGTTAAGGCTATAACCCAATCACTTCTCCAAACCTTCTTGCCTCATCTCATGAGCTTTTGGGGGACACCACTCTAAACCATAATACCATCAAAGGGCACCCACCGTATCTCAGGGTCCAATTCATTCCCATGTCTCCCCAGACCCTCAGAGGAGGGTTTTGGTGTTCATCCATTCATTCAGCAAACATTGAGCACCAGGTCTGTGCCAGACCCAGTGACAAACAGTGACGCCCAGAGTCATAAGAGGAGGCCCTGCCCAGGAACATGTTAACCCTGCCAGTGACCATAGACAACAACACACACCCATGATGAGGCTGGGTTGAGTGGCCACTCCTGGCTGGTGACACTGTCCAGAGCATAATCCTTTGGAAAAGAAGTATGTGACTGCGCAGCATTGGCTGTGTAAGAGCCATGTCCTCCTTCCCAGGATTCCCACCCTGCCAATTTGTCCCCAGGAGGTAATTCTGCAGGAGAGGCAAAGGGTGGGGGACAGGAGTCCATCACCTTCCTCTTCCTGAGCCTGTGCCCTCCTCAGGGCAGGAGCTGGTCTTGCTTAGCATGTCCCCTGATGCTAGCACATGGTAGCACTCAGAGAACACCTGCTAAGTGAGTGTGTGACCCTCCACAGTGGACAAAAGGGGGCATCAGGGGCAGGAGGGAACAATCAGTGATGGAGCTCCTGCTTTCTCTTACAGCCACCAAAATGTCAGGAGAGATGGACAAGCCACTGATCAGCCGCTGCCTGGTGGACAGTGACGGCAGCCTCGCGGAGGCCCCCAGCAAGGCCCCCAAAGTGGGCATTCTGGGCAGTGGGGACTTTGCCCGCTCCCTGGCCACACGGCTTATAGGCTCTGGCTTCAGCGTGGTGGTGGGAAGCCGTAATCCCAAGCGCACAGCCGGGCTGTTCCCCTCCTCAGCCCAGGTGACTCTGAGGGAGGAGGCGGTGAGCTCCCCAGAAGTCATCTTCGTGGCTGTGTTCCGGGAGCACTACTCCTCGCTGTGTGATCTCAGTGACCAGCTAGCCGGCAAGATCCTGGTGGACGTGAGCAATCCCACGGAGCAGGAGCACCTCCAGCATCGTGAGTCCAATGCCGAATACCTGGCCTCTCTCTTCCCCACCTGCACGGTGGTCAAGGCCTTCAACGTCATCTCCGCCTGGACCCTGCAGGCTGGCCCGAGGGATGGGAACAGGCAGGTATGTTCAGGGAGAATAACAACCATCATCACAATAAATATAAATGGCTCATTTTCTTTGAGGGCTATCAGCATGCCAAGCTTTATATGCACCTTGTCTTAGCCAACCTTGCACATCACTGCCAAATTCCATTGTCCAGCCAGGAAACTGAGGCTTAGAGATGCTGATGATCTTATTTCAAAGCATATAGCTGATGAAGGATTTGAATCCTAGTCATATGGGTCTGAAACCCATTGTGTTGCTCAGCCTTTTGTCACTGTGACAAAATACCTGAGATAAATCAGCTTAAAGGAGGAAAGATGTATTTTGGCTGATGGTGTCAGAAGTTTCAGTTCACAGTCAACTGGCTCCATTGCTCTGGGCCAATGGTAAGTCAGGATATGTTGGCCAGGAAGGCATGGTAGAGAAAAGCTGCTCACTTCATGGTGACTAGTCAAAAAGAGACAGAAAGGCTGGAACAAAATATACCCTTCAGGGATACACTGTCAGCTATTTACTCCCTCCTAGAGTTTCTGCCACCTCCCAACAGTGCCACCAGCTGGGGACCAAGCCTTCAACAGGCCTTTGGAGGAGTTTTTTGTTTTTTAAAGAGAGAGAGAGAGAGAGAGAGAATTTTAATATTTATTTTTTAATTTTTTCAGCGGACACAACATCTTTGTTGTGGTGCTGAGGATCGAACCCGGGCCACATGCATGCCAGGCGAGTGCGCTACCGCTTGAGCCACATCCCCAGCCCTGAAGGAGTTCTAGATCCAAATCAGAGCACCCATGTTCTTTCTCTTATGGTGACTGGTTTCCTAGGGGATGAGGAGAAAAGGGTGGTGACTTTTTAGTATTTGGAGCCAAACAGGAGAGACTTTGCCTGCAGAACTGGAGTCAGGAAGAAAAAAAAAGAACACATTTCCATACCAGGCCCTGAGAAGACAGGCGGGTCCCACACTTTATCAGGTTTATGCCAAGGACTTCTAAGAACTGAGAAAGTTTCTTAGGACAATCAGCAGCAGGTTTGGTGAGGGGAAATAGATCTCTGGAGAATAGTCAGAGCTGTGTGCATCTCTTGGCAGGAGGAGCTCCTACCCAGACAAGGTGGGTTTTAATGCCAAAAAGGTCACCTGCACCTTCACGGGGGAGAGGGCCAGACTCCACACCTGTGGGAGAATGCCCACCACTGAGTCCAGCCGGGTGCCAGGCTCTGTGAGACGGTCCAGAGAAACTGGCCAGCCTGACTGTAGGTCTGAGTACACTCTGCATGGCAGAACTCCTGCAGTGCGTGAGAGTGGGGTGCAGGGTCTGGAGGGACCGGAGCAAGCGAGCTAGCTGGAGAAGACTGAAGTGGGCTTTGACCTGGACCTGCCTCATATTAGCAGAGAGGGCTTTTGAGGCTGAGGGGCCAACCTGAAAAGTCAAAAAGGCAAGGAAAAAAAAATGCTCTCGGGCCTCAGTATCTTCGTCTGAAAAATGGAGACAGTTGTACCTACCTGCAGGCTTGTGGCAAGGCCGAGGATCATGTGAATAAAGGCAGCACAGACTAAGTGCTCAGTTAGTGAACCACAATGACCCCAGGAGTGCCTGGAGATCCAAGGACACTAGGGTGCATTCAGTGGACGCTCATAAAATAAGAAACAGCTGGGCCAGGGGCAGAGAAGGGAGGCAGGGCTGGCATGGGAAAGGCCTCATGGGTGGGCTGAGGTCCCTGTGGAACCAAGGGACATCATCAAAGGGCACACTTCCATACTGAGGGATGGAGCTTGCAGCCAGGGGTACACATTCAGGCCCGTGTCTGGACCTTGTCACTGAGTAACTCCAAGGCAGGCTGCAGTCATGAAAGCCATTCTTCCTGGGGACCAGGGAAGCTACCTAGGTGGGCATTTGGCCTGTGGCTATTGATATCCCTGAGCTGGGCAGGACGCTCACTTGCAGTTTCCCTCCTTGAGTGGTGGACCTTGCTGTGCATGCTGGGCTTGAGCCCGGGAGGCCACAGGGGGCCCTGAGAAGACCCCTGGCCTGGGAGTCAGCCACCTTATGCTGACTGTTGATTGACCACTCATTTGGACGAGCCCCCTGTACCTTATTTTTCTCAGCTGACAGGAGTTTGGCCCAGGTGGTCACGAGATCCTGCCCACTCCTATAGCCTGTGACCACATATATAATTGTCTTCTTTCCTCCTCACAGGTGCCCATCTGTAGTGACCAGCCAGAAGCCAAACGTACCATCTCAGAGATGGTGCATGCCATGGGCTTCATGCCTGTGGACATGGGATCCCTGGCATCAGCCCGGGAGGTAGAGGCCATGCCCTTGCGCCTCCTCCCAAGCTGGAAGGTGCCCACCCTCCTGGCCCTGGGGCTCTTTGTCTGCTTCTATGCCTACAACTTCGTCCGCGACGTGCTGCACCCCTATGTGCAAAAGGGCAAGAACAAGTTCTACAAGCTGCCCGTGTCTGTGGTCAACACCACGCTGCCCTGTGTGGCCTACGTGCTCTTGTCCCTGGTCTACCTGCCTGGCGTGCTGGCAGCCGCTCTGCAGCTGCGACGAGGCACCAAATACCGCCGCTTCCCCGACTGGTTGGACCACTGGCTGCAGCACCGCAAGCAGATTGGGCTGCTCAGCTTCTACTGCGCAGCTCTGCACGCCGTCTACAGCTTCTGCCTGCCTCTGCTGCGCTCCTCCCGCTACGAGCTGGTCAACCTGGCTGTCGAGCAGGTATCAGCCCCACACCCTCCCTTTCCCGCCCCTTGGCCTACACTGTCTGTCCAGCACTGTCTGTGTACCTGGTGCTGCTGGGCCAGTGGCTGCCTGCAGATCCTGCTCCTTGGGTGGTACCCACGTCCAGCTGCCCATGACTTTGAGTGTCAGGGTGCATTCAGTGGACGCTCACAAGAAACATGTCCCTCAGGCATGCTTGAGGGACAGCTGAGAGGCCTGGGAGGCTGGAGCCAGGGGCCAGGTGGTGCGCAGGCCTGAGAGATGGAAGCCAGATCCCAGGGCCTTGAAGGTCAAGGAAGGGCTTGGCCCTTGGAGCTTGAGAGGAGCAGGGAGCCAGTGCAGGGTCCAGTGACTCAGTCTTGCTGGTGATCTGCCTGATGCTTCACTGCTAGAAGTGGAGGTGGTGGCAGCAGGATGGAGTGGCACAGGGCCAGGAAGGGACCGGAGGCGGATTGGGAAGCAGGAGCGCACAGAATCACAGATGGAATGGGCTTGGGGTCGCCAGCTACGGGGCAAGGGTGTCTCGGGGGATTTTGGTCTGAGCACCTGGAAGGATTCAGCTGCCATCAGCTAAGTTGCGGTGGCCTTCCGGAGTAAGTGTTTCTGGTTTGTGGCTTTTTTTTAATTTTGGGGGGCTGGGATTTTTATTCATTTGGAAAAGCCATATGGTGTTCCTTTGCCAGCAGCGGCCCTGGGAAAGGGGGGGCCTTTGGGCCGAGCCAGGTGGAACAGAGGCGGTGTCAGCTGGCAGCCGGACTCCCAGAAACAGGCCTGTGGCGCTCAAGCCCCGCTCTGCCGACTCCAGCTCCTGAACCCCACCTCCAGGCCCCCCACCCCTGGGCCGGCTGGTTCGAGGGTCCCTCCCACTCCAGGATGGGTCTCGCGGCAGGGCTGGCCCAGGTGCTGTGAGACGCTTCTCCTCCACCCCTGGTCCAGCCTGGGTGGGCCTGCAGCTCCTGACCCCGCTCTGGATGCCGTGACCCTCCCCAGGCATGCCCAGCACATGGCCTCAAAGGATGGGGACCCAGAGGACAGGCAAGCGAGGCTGGCACCTGCCAAGGAACCACAGACCTCAGCCCCTGCTCCTCTGGGGGCTCCTGCTGTCTTGCTGGCAGCTTCTCAGGGGCCCTTGTCTTCCCCACCCACAGACACCTGGCACCATCGCCTCTGTGGGCTCAGTCTCTCCTAAGGGAGAGGAAGAACCCCAGACTTCAGGCAGAGAAGCGCGAGGCCTGCTAGAAATGAGAGGCAAGGAAAAAAAAATAATAGTCACGAACCCTTAAAAAAGAGCTTGTTGTGTTCCGGGTACCATTCTAAGAGTGTTACAGACATACCCACTGTGAATTCATTTAATCCCTGTCTTATCTCTGTAAGGCAAGTACTGTACTAACCTTAGTTTATAGATGAGGAAAACTCAAGCACAGAGAGGTTAAGTAACTGGACTAAAGTCACAAAGCCAATAAGGAGCAAAGCTAAGATTCAGACTTAGCCATTCTACTCCAGATCAACGCTGTACCCATGGTGCTTTTTCCTGGGAAAACAGCCAAATTAGCAGTAGAGTATATGATCTCAGAACTGGGTCATTCATTCCTCCACTCATTCACTGAGCACCTACTCTGCTAGGCCCTGGGGAGGAGGGGGCTACAGAAAAAAGTAAGATTGACCTTAGCAGGTGTCGCGTGCAGGCCTGAAGGCCAAGCCCTGGATTCTTACCCTCCAGTGTCTTGACTTTGAGCAAATCCCAGGCCCTCTTTTGCCCTGTGGGGTGGTGTGTAGATCAAGGTCTCTCCTACTCTAACGTTGATGCTCTTAGATTTTTTTTTCCCCTTGATACTGGGGATTGAACCCCAGGGGTGTTCTACCACTCAGCTACAGCCCCAGTCCTTTTTATTTTGTATGTTGAGACAGGGTCTCTAAGTGGCCCAGTCTGGCCTTGAACTTGCTGCTTCAGCCATCCGCGTAGCTGGGATTACATGTGGGAGCCATGGCACCAGCGGGCAGATACTTTCTTACTTCTAAAGAGCTGTTCCTCTCCACAGGAGGGTCTGTGGGGCTCTTGGGAGGACTGTGCTGCCCAGGACGGGGCAGACCCTGAGAGTGGAAGAACCTGAGCCCTATGTTTGGGGAATGGGAAGCCCTCTCCTCTGAGTAGCAGGTGTTTCAGGCCTTTCTCTAAATTCCTCTTTTTTTTTTCTCCCCAGTACCACCACCACCCCTTTTTAAAAATTTTGATACAGGGCCTTGACAAGGCTGGCCTTGAACTTGCAATCCCCCTGCCTCCACCTCCTAAATTGGGATTACTGTTGTGACCACAGTGCCCTATGCCTTTCTCTAAATGCTCTACCTGGCCAAGGCTCTCCTTGATGTCATGTTAACCAATTTTGTTTTGATGCCAATACCAGGGCACAGAGGGGCAAAGACAAGGTAATTTTCCCGATATTCCAAAGCCATCTAGGGCTGCAGGCTCTGTGGAGGTTGCCAGGCAACCATCACTCTGCAGGATGGGATGGCATCAAAGGCTAGCCATGCAAAGGGGCTTCAACTTGTTCCACAAAGTTCTCAAGGTAGAACCGGACTAAGGGGTTATGTCTGGGGGCGTGGTCAGAGGGCAGCTATGTCTGGGGGCGTGGTCAGAGGGCAGCTGTGTCTGGGGGCGTGGTCAGAGGGCAGCTGTGTCTGGGGGCGTGGTCAGAAGGCTGCTGGGGTTGACATGAAGCAGCGCAGAGCAGGGAGTCGCTTAACCTGGAGGTGCTTAATTAAACCTGTTGAATGCTCCGGGTCCTGCACGTGGGCACCTGAGCCTGTTATGCATCCAGTCCCCCAGAGCAGGCCTCCCTGGTGGCACGTGCCTCAAGTGTAGCTTCCCCTGCCTGCCATCGGCCGCCTCCCCATAGCACCTGACTAGTGCTGCTCTGCACCCCAGGGCCCACTGTGCTCTTTAGGTGAAGGAACACATTAGCCTGGGCGCGAGAAACTCCTTCTGGGTTTCCTGGAAGCCCCTGAGTCTGCAGATTTGGAAGCACAGATCCCAGGTGTCGAGCAGACCTTTGAGACCATGTGTGTTGACCATATTATGAGCAGCATCGGCTAATATTTGAAGAGTGCTTTCTGATTTGCTTGTGCTGTTCTCTAGAGATACATTTCAAAATCAAAATAAAAAATCAAGATCAGTGTTCAACCTGCCCACTGTTTCCCTAGGCCCCTTGCTCCAAATCTGATCTGCATATGAGTATCAGAGAACAGTCTAAACCTCTCCTCTGGCCACATCACTGCTGCAAGGTGACTCCCCATGTCTTTGGGATAAGGGTAGACTGTTCACAGTGGAGCCACACCCCCCCTCCAGCCTCCTCTACCCCACTTCTGTGACACATCACACTTGGGCCCTGTATTGTCCTCTAAATGGGCAGAACTCATCTCCCTTGACCTAGAATACCTGCCCTGGGACACCTTCACAGTCTGGCAAACTCCTATTCCTCCTTCAAAACCCTACCTCTTTTAAGCTCTCCCAGCTTTTCCCCCTGTTTCCCCAAACCCACCTGCTGTGTTTGGTACATTCTTCTGTTATTTTGTTATTTTTCTAAAACAATTCATCATACAATTCATCACCTTCCACACCTGGAGGGCCAAGATTCCTAACAGAGTCCCCATGCACATTCACTGAGTGACCCTGAAAATGAAAATGGCCACAAAGCCAATGCCAGCCATCTCCTAAGAGGAGCACGTAGAGCTCAGACAGAATTCTTTTTTTTTGGTACTGGGGATTGAACCCAGGGTGCTAACCACTGAGCAACATCCCCAGCCTTTTTTCTTTTTTCTTTTTTTTTTTTTTGTATTTTATTTAGAGACAGAATCTTGCTAAGTTGCTGAGTCTGGCTTTGAACTTTTGATCCTCCCTCCCTCCTGAGCCTCCAGATCTGCTGGGATTACAGGTGTGTGTCACCGCGCCTGGCTAAGTGCTCATTTAATTGCTCAACTGCCACTAAAGAACCAGAGCCCCAGCCATTTGTTATATCCAGCATCTCCTACGTACCAGTCACATGCTACTCATTTCACACACACCATCCACTTAGTCCTTGGGTGACAGCCAGAGACACAGTGGTGCTCCTAGCAAGGAAGGCACTGCCCACGGTCTCATGACTGTCCCCAAGACAGAGTTGGCTTCTGAGTCCAGATCTATGGAGCTGTGATGCTTCGACTCCACTGCCCTGGCTGCCCCTTTCCCTCCCTACTCCTCCTCTGATGTGGAGCCTCCTCCGGCCGTGGGCATCACCCTCTCCCCACCACCGCCCACCACGGGGCCTTGGAGAAGGGACACCGCTGCAGCCTCACTGGGCCTCCTGCCCCTGCATCCTACAGCATCCAATCCACACCCAGAAGAGAAAGAAAATCCCACGACTGAGTCCCTCTCTGGCTGGTGACCGCTCTCCTTGGTACCCTCATAGTAACCATAGCAGTAAAAATACCCCTCTGTAGTCGCCTCTTCTGACTACCAAGAGCCCACACGGAGGTCCCAGTTGCAGGTCTATAGTCCTTTGTAGGAGGATTCCTAGGGGAGCAGAGAGCCATCAGGCCTGGGCAGCACTGGGACCTTGGAGGTCACATATATATTTCACAGGCTGTCAGGGTGACCAAGACGCAGGTCCTTGGCCATCCACTGCTCCCTTGCCCCACCTCTCCCTTGCCAGCATCGCCACAGAATGGAAACATCCAAAGGAAAATAACAAGACATTTTGCAAGCCGGCGTGGTATATGTGTGCAATCCTCCAAACCCTGACTTATGACATTAACTGCTTGGTCTTACCAAGACACAGGAAGGAGTGACTAATGAAGTGGAGTTGACGAACAAACAGCTTGCCACGTGGAGATGACTTATTTGGGAGCATGGTTAACACTGCCAGGAGTGACTCAGTCCCCTTGGTCACTGCTGTGGAGGGGACCTGTGCCCCTCGTGTGGTCCTAGCTACAACCTACTAGCTAATGCTGCCCTAGCAGTTTCTGACACATGAGGAAATCCATAGTTTCAGACATGACCTCATCCGTGTCTCTCAGGTAGAGAAATTGAGGCCCAAGACACTTTTTCAGAGTCACGACTAGTGGTCAGGACAAGAAGCAGGGTCTCCAGGTCCTTTCATGGCTTAAAGACATGGGGGTGCAGCTCAGTGGTGGAGTGCTTGCCTAGCATGTGCGAAGCCCTGGGTTCCATCCCAACAGCACGGGGGCGGGGGGGGGGGGGAGAAGAAGCAGAAAGCAAGAAAAAGCAATACCTCCAACATGAGCCGTCTCCCCCTAATATCCTTAAATAACATAGAGCCCATAATTTTTTTTCTCAGTTTCTTTAAACTTCCCCTCAATAAGCCTTTCAGCTGTTTTAACTGAGCCCCTGGATTCATTTTTAATATTTTATCTGGTAACTAGGCTTACATTATTTTTTCTTTCTTTTTTTTTTTTCGTAGGTGAAGTAGTTTCTCAAAAAATAAACCTATGTGAGTCATTCTGTTTTAAGAGGCAGGGACCAGCCTACTGAAGAAGAGTCACATTTTCTGTCACACTTACTGCTGCTTGTTCTGCTGGGAGATAAAAGTAACGAGCATCTCTTGGGGCTTCTCAGAAAACACACTGACTTCCAGGAACTCAGCTACCTGGGCGGGTTGGGAGATGATGATCCCTAATGGAAGGACCTTGACACAAGGTCTTCCTCTTGAGTATGCTCTGCCTCTGGTTGTCACCAGGCTAGGAGTGGGCTCATCTGCAGGGATGGTCCACGTGGGCAGAGGAGGGGGAATCTTCAGGTTTGCAGAGAGTCTCCCGTGTATGAATCCCTGGAGCTTAGTAAGGATCATAGAGCTCTGTGAAAGCAGGTGTCCCTGCTCTCTGCAGCCCAGGGCTCAGCACATAGTAGGTACTTCCTAAGTGGTTGCTAAATGGTTTGGCAAATGGATTTCAGTCTCTGTTGCCTGGCAACAGTTGGACCAAAGTTATGTGCCTCAGACAGAAATGAACGAGTAGGTGGGAAGATGGGGACTTGGGGACTTGAGTCAGGAAATGTTGGGGGGTCAATAACTCTGTGTGTCTGTGTGTCCTGAGGGGTGATCCAGGGGCAGACCGGGGGGACCAGGGAGAACAAGCATCCAGCGGGAGATGGGCCGGGAGAGGAGGCAGCCTGCAGAGGTGCCAGCCCACCTGGCTGAGGGGATGCTGGAAGAGCCCCTCTTGCTGTCCTGTGATGTAGGGATTGAAAATCCGTGTGATACAGTTTTGCTCAAAGTGTCTTTCTTGTTGATCTCTCTGGCTCCTTGCTCTTGGCTGGTTGGCTGCTCCCAGACAGATATGTGTAAGACTCTGGCAACCGGTGACCTGGGGAAAGTGACTTGACCTCTGTGCCTCCATCTGTAGAATGGGTTAATAGTGATCTCCATCTCAGGGCATGATTGTGGGAATGCCTGAGAAGCACTTAGAACACAATCGGGCACTTGGTGGGTGTCAGGTGGGGGTAGGGGCGGTAGCAGCTCCTGTTCTTTAGCACACGCTCCCACACTTCCCAGGGCACCAGCAGCCTTTGCCTCTGTGTTCATGGTTTTCCTTCCGTCCATGTCAGGTAGCCAACAAGAGCCACCTCTGGGTGGAGGAGGAAGTCTGGCGAATGGAGATATACGTCTCCCTGGGAGTGCTGGCCCTCGGCACGCTGTCCCTGCTGGCCGTCACCTCTCTGCCGTCCATCGCGAACTCGCTCAACTGGAGGGAGTTCAGCTTTGTACAGGTAAAGTAGTGATTTCTCTACCAGGGGGACTCAGCGGCCCCGCCCACCTGTCCCCAGCAAGAACCTTCCTTCCACCCAGTCAGATGCCAGGGCCTTCCTACCCTGGGGACCCTCCTGGCCTCCTGACAATAGGACTGCCAAAGACAAGCTCACCTTTAGACATCAGGGGAAGCCAAGTGGAGGAATGCAAAACAATTTAGAGAACAGCACACAGACTCCCAGATCGAGCATTCTCAGCTTCTGCAGTTCTTGAACTGTCCAAACAAAAATTCTGTGCCCTGTAGTCATGGGACATTTTGCAGGTCTAGATGTGAATCACTGAAGCCAGCCTACCACACCGCCCCCATGCCCCAACCTGGCACTCTGGTTCCTTTTAAGCCTTGGATGCATGCAGGGCAGGTGGGGAGGTGAGCTTTGGGGTCACTGTACGTAAGGGATGAGTCACAGCATCTCCAAAGGACACCATTCCTGGGAAAATCCAGAGAAAAGGAGGTCTTAGGAGTGGGGTATTGCTCAGTGATAGCGTGCTTGCCTCACACACATACCCCCAGCACCACCAGAAAAAGAAAAAAAGAAGAAGAAGATCTGTCATCCAATAAATTTGAGAAATGCTTCCCCCTAAGAGACTCATAGCACTCTTTGGCACATCAAAGATTCCAACAATGTGTACCATACACAACCTGTTAACTAGACTGATGTGACGTTTAGCGCCACCCCTGCCCTGTTTTTCAGGTGACAGCTCTCAAAGCTATCAGCCCCCTTCAGAACATGCTCTGGGAAATGCTGCCAGAGGCAGAAGGGTTTTTGTACATGGATTGAGCACTTGCTGTATGCGGGACATCACGCTAGGATGAGGTAGGGAGCAGGCAGGCAGAGCCTTGTTCCAATGATAATGGAGACAACTGAGATGGGGACCCTTCTGACATTCCTTGGGCATCTCCCACCATTCCCCACACAGAGCACATGGTCAGTGTTGGTGGATTAGCCTATCCCCTCCATGGATGGGCGCTGACTAATGCTGGATCCTGCCTTTGTATGGTATCAGGGCAGAGAACAGCAATGTTATCCACCCCCACTGTCAGCAAAAAAAATCTGTTGAGTATCTTCCCTGAGCAGTGAGGACTCAGGGACAGTGACAGTGTGTTGCTTTTATGTAATTGCGATTAATTATTTGTGACTGGGGATCCTTAGAGTACCTTAGAACAAAACGGTTGTGGTTGTTTTGTAAAGCGTTGTCTGTGAATCTCCAGGGCTCTGCTCGTCTCACAAGTCCTGGAGGAGTGCTCAGGCTGACACATGCTAGCCAAGAGGGCGGAGGGAAGGGAATTTGACTGATCTGCCACTAATCCCCGTGTGTCTCACACTCAAATCTAGGATTTGCCTGTTCCCGCCTAGAGTATCCTGGGTACATGGCTTGTCCACAATTAAAACAGACCACAGGTTGCTTCTCTCACCAGAAAGTGGCTCCCTTAAGCAGCCACAGATTACATGCCCTGGCTCTGGCTGCTAGAGAAAGCCTATGGATTTGATTTTGTTAGCAAAAGCTGACTGAGACCCCAGTAGCTGCACCCTGCTTTACATATTGAAGAGTCAAAATAAAAATATGAAAGTCCTTCTGCCACTGCAGGAGCTGGGGATGGGGGTCATATGGGTAGGAAGGCAGGATTTTGTTTGTGGAAACAAAATATCCTCACTCTGTCCACAAAACCCAGGCGCTCTGTCTCCCAAGAAAGCTGACATGCAAGATGCCCTGGACCCAGGAAGCCTGGCTTCCAGCTCCACCGCCTGTATCCCCACTCTGAGCAGAGCATGTCCCACCACCTGAGCCCCTGAGCTAGGACTACAGTCGTGCACCACCATGGTCCTCCTGACCATTCACTCCCGATTGGAGGTAGCAAGAGAGAGGCCAAGAGGCTTCAACCCTGGGTATCCAAGCAGTTCAAGTCGGAGTCTGCCAACCATGGTAGACATTTTGAGTGGGTCATGCAATCCATTCAGTGGGTTGCCCCCTGCATTTTCTAAATGAAATAGAATAAAATGACAAAGGAAACATTGAGGGCTTGCATGGTGTAAGGATAGATGTTTTCAGCTATATTGACTCAGGAACTACATACATGTTGTCTCCTGTGCAGTGATGTAAAATGCCTTTCTTACTGGCAAGCCACCATTAGAAAGGTTTGAAGACACAGAGCACTCCTGGAGAATAGGGATGCCCAAACTTGCCCCTGACCTGTGGACTCATATTGAGGGATGACTTGGAAGTCTGGGTGACCCCTAGGTGCATGTGCTGCAGTGTGTGGCGCCCCCTGGTGGTTGGAATACAGGAGGTGGAAACACTGATCTGGGGTCAGTGCCAAGACCCTCCCCTGCCCTGCACCATCAGACAAGTTTCTCAGACTCTTGGAGATTCTGCTCCCTGGTGTGGTGCCTGAGTTCACTCATGTGGTCATTGGGAATATGTGAGCCCAGTACATGTCAACTAAGGATCCATGCACTCCATAATAACTGGATGATTTTTTTGGAGGGTTACTGGAATTTGAACCCAGAGACACTCTACCACTGGGCTACACCCCCAGCTCTTTTTATTTTATATTTTGAGGCAGAGTTGCTAAGTTGCCTAGACTGACCTTCAATTTGTGATCTTCCTGCCTCAGCTTCCTGAGTCACTAGGATTATAGGCATGCACCGCCATGCGTGGCTGGCTAAATGAATGATTTTTTTTTTTTTTTTTTAGCAAAGTTGCAAACCAAATCTTGTCAAGTTAGTGTGGCCAGTGAGGCGCTACTCAGATTCTATTTCCCCCACTCCCATGCACCTTCACACAGCTGCCAGGGCTTCGAAACCACCTGTGGTCTCAATGGGCTGACCCCTGGGTCTATAATATTGTGTTTATCTAAAAGCCATCGGGATAGTGCAACTCATATTTTCATTTGTCCTTTTGTTTCCAAGGCTGTTTTCAAAGTTTTAATTTGGGGCTGTGTTTCTTTGGGCGGTTTCGTTATTTTGGTGTGGGTTTCGGCTGCATTAAAGGATTCCAATTCAGTCAGCTAAACATCATTAGATTGCAAAATTCCCAGGTTGGAGCAGCTCACCTGCATAGAAAAACTAGGGTTCAGCTCTTAGCACCTCAGTTCTGCCCCAGAGTTTGAGGAGCTTCCTGTGACCTTGTTCATTCCAGCCACTTGCCTGAAATAATGACAGAGAACAGCCTGACCCCCGCTTGATGAGCGATTGTCCAGAGCCCCTTCATGCTGCAGTAATTGAGCACCAGCAGGAGCCACCGAGGACCTGGCTGTTTCTTTTTTACTAACAAGCTTCCACAAAATAAAAATGGCCCTGGCTTGGGGGGTTATTAATTGCCCTGTGACAATCCCTCCCCTTTGTTGGGTTTCCTTTGGCCATTCTGGGATTATTAAATTGCTCCCAAGGAGAGAAAGTTTTAGGGACAGAAACTCGCTGGAATCATCTGGGCTTTCCACCAGGATTGGGAAGTCAAGAGGCCCTTCGTTATTGGCTGACCTTTGGCTCTTGTCCCTTGCTATGAACTCTTTGCCCGAGGCTAGTGCTTCCTGGTACCTGCATCCTGGGACTTGGGATGACACACCATGAGAATGTATGAACAGGAGGAGCTGGCTGCCTCTGTTGGGCTTGGGGGCTGCTGTCCCAGTGCAAGACCTCATCCCTCCCTCTCCAGATTAGAGATTGGGGATGGTGGCCCATATGTGTCAGGCTCTGGAGTATAGGGTATGTCACCCAAGGGAGATGCTAATGCTAGGCCTGGGCAGCTTCTTGTTGCTGCCCCATCTAGAGGAAAGCACAACACAGCACACAGGCACTGAAAGGCCCTCAGGGGGGTCTTTGTCTAAGGAACAGATAGGTCCAAGTCCTCCCCTGTCAGACTTTCTGGGCACAGGGACCCATGTGGACTTTTCAACCTCAAGTTAGAAAGATGTGGGTGATATGAGTTTCCAGAATTAGTGCTTTAGTCCTGGCTGCACATTAGCATCATCTGCTGAACTCTGAAAAACAACAGATGCCTGAGCCTTGCCCCAAACCAATTTAATCTAAATTCCCGGCGGGGGGGCGCGGAGCTCGGGCACTAATATCCCCCCCACCTCACCCCCAAATCTCCAGGTGATTTTAATGTGCAGCGGAAGTTTGAAACCAGTTTCAGACTGGTCAGCTCAGGGATAAAAGACACTTTCCAGCCATCTCTGCAACTCTGGTGCCTCCACAGAAAGCAGGGGCAGGCAGGACCTCCCATTGGAACTGGGTCAGTGTCTGTGGGAACTAGCACCTGGGAAGAATCTGCACCTTCCCTGTGTGGTCCAGGGAATGCTGGCATGCAAAAGAGGCCGAAGTTATAGGAATCAGCCCTTCCTGGGCATGTGTTGCACCTGGCAGTGACCCACAAAAGCCCACCTGTGGCTCAAGGGGTGGAGCCCTGATATAAGAAGGCCATTTCCAATTGGAGCTGGAATGGTCTTACCTCCCTGTGGTAAGACCATTTTGGTGTGGGTTTCGGCTGCATTAAAGGATTCCAACTCAGTCAGCTAAGCATCATTACACTGCAAAATTCCCAAATTGGAGCAGCTCACCTGCATAGAAAAACTAGGGTTCAGCTCTTAGCAGGCCAAGGGAAAGGTTAGGGGTTTCCACCTGGGGTGCTGATAACTCAGCATGGCAGGAGGTGAAAGACCAGCCTGCACTGAGTGCATCTGTCTGGTGTTTGAGGCTTTCTGTATAGTGCCAGGTCACCTTCAGACCACAGGTCCCTAGGAACCCCCTTAACTGTTGGTGCCACATCCACATACCATCTATAAATTATTTACTTTGTGTTTCTCTTTAAGCCAACTCAAAATCAATTTCATTTTTTTATCCAGCCTTAACTTAAGCCAACTAGTTATGAAATTATGATTTCAGTATGCTGGCGGACACTTATTACTCTTCATTAAAATATACACAAAACTACTAAAATGTTTTTCAGTTCCTTTGAACATAATTCCATCTAAAATTGTCTGGCAGCTGTCAGAAGCACAGGTAACAGTTGGGGGGGGGGATCATTGTTATCTTATTGAATCTGCATTAATCAACCCTTATATCCCTTCAACACAGAAGTCTTATTTTTCTGCTAGTGACATGTCAGAGAGTTTAGATGTGCTGAGTGGTTGGGCTGGGACTGGAAACCACAGCCTTGAGTTCTACAGCCCCTCCCCGGGGACCAGGCTGGCAGGAGCACAGGGTCCTCCGCAGGCCCTCATTCCTGCCTTTTGCTCCCGCAGTCCACGCTGGGCTTCGTGGCCCTGGTGCTGACCACGCTGCACACACTCACCTACGGCTGGACCCGCGCCTTCGAGGAGAACCGCTACAAGTTCTACCTGCCGCCCACCTTCACACTCACGCTGCTGGTCCCCTGCGTCATCATCCTGGCCAAAGGCCTCTTCCTCCTCCCCTGTTTCAGCCGAAGACTTGCCAAGATCCGCAGGGGCTGGGAGAAGGATGGCGCCATCAAGTTTGTGCTACCCACAGACCACATCCTGGTGGAGAAGACGAGCCACGTGTGAGGTGCCTGCTTCAGCTCCAGAGGTGCGGGCGGGTCGGCAGCCTGAGCCCTGTTCGGGTTTTCTTTTCTGGATGGAGCAATGTGGAGTGTCCACGCACAAAGCGGTGGTTTGAGGTTGGAATTCCTGGGATGCAACTGTGTGCAGTAATATTCCGAATGACGCACGTGTGCGCGTCATAGATGTACGTGTATTTTACATATATAACAGGACTTCCCATTATATTTACTTAGCTTAAAAAAAAAAAAAATGGGTCCCTGAGATTTCAACTTGTAGCTAAAAGCAAGTGCCAGATGTTAAATAGCAAGATCATGCTATTGTGACCTTTGCGGAGATATACCCACTTTTTGTACAGAAGAGGCTTTGGCCTTGGTGAGTACCGGCCTTTATCCTCCACCCTAGTCCCCCTTCAGCTCTCCCAAGGCTCATGCGGAGCTGAGACTCATAAGTGGCAGGGAGACAACGGCTCTACCTGCAACCTAAGGGCGCCTGGAGATGAGGAGATGTCAGTGGGCAGGGGTTGTGGTCCCTTCTCTTCTCCCCTGGTCAGTGGTGGGAAGGGTGGGAGCCAAATTAAGGTCCACCCATTTGGCGGTAGGGTGGGGGTTGCTTTGGGGCTGAAGCTGCTGCACCTGGTTCTCACTGAGCCAGGGAGATTTTTTTTCCCCTTGAAAGTTGGGAGTCACCAGGAGCCTGCAAATGGATCCTCCTGTGAGGGTGTGAAGGCACTTCTTTGTGGAGCCATTAGTGAACTGTCTTCCGAGCAACTGTAATTGCTTTCTCTCCATTAAGTAGGTGGTGACCGTTCTTTAAACCACTGTGCCTTCTCACCTTTTCATTGTTACTCTGAATGTCTCCCTGGAAGGCTTAGAGTAGACCCTTTACAGATCAGTCGGTAGGAAGGGGACACACACCTGCTTACTGAGTATCATGGCTGAGCCTCTTCTTGGACCTGCCTTCAAGGCTGAAGGACTGTGTTCATTAAGTTGGCTCCGTGGAAAAAAAACGGGGCACCTTCACACGTCCTCCGTTGAGAGGCAGAGAAACTGCCTTCCTTCCCAGCACCCTGAAAATCACAGTGGCTCCTGGTTCCCCCTCATGGGGTACAGTAGTCTCCTCTTATCCACGGTTTCATGGTCCTTATTTTCAGTTCTCCATGGTTAACTGCAGTCTGAAAATATGAATACTTGTCTTGACTTTTAATAGAGAGACCACACATTTTTTTACAGTATGTTGTTATAATTATTCTGTTTTTATTTCTGTCCATCTCTTCCTGTGCCTAATTTATTAATTAAACCTTATCACAGGAATGTATGCATATGAAAGAATGTTCATATAGAGTCCATACCATCCGAGGTTTCAGGCATCCACTGGGGGTTGGGATGTCCTATAAGTATCCCTGAGGATAAGAGGGGACTACTGTATCATGTTTCAGAACAGCTAAGAGGGACTTTTCCATTAAAGTTACCACTCTAAAACACTGCTGCCCCAAAGCACAAGAGGCCAGACCACAGCCAGGGTCACAGAACATCTGTCCCCTAGTCCCATGCCACCCATCACTGATTCAGTCTAAAACTGGTTTGCTCTCTATTGATAAACAGCTGTTTTCTGTTGAGTCTCCCCTACGGCCCTGCCTCCCCCAGTTAGAATGATCAGCCACCAAAAAGTCATCTCTGAACCCAAAGATCACAGAGGGCTCCCGGACCAGGAGGCATGTTTTGACGAAGCCAAGAGAGTAGGGCCTTCAGAGGCCAACAGAGTGCGTGAGATGCCCCTGCCAGCCCCCAGAGGCTTCACGTACTAATGTCTACAGACTGCATTAGGGTCCTTAAGTGATAAGGAATAAAAACTCAGTGTAGGAGCCTCTCATTAGGCCTGTGGCTGCTGGAGGAGGGCTGTGTGGGGGGGGGGGGGGCGGGGCGTGTCTGTTTTCTAAGGTGCTTCCCCAGGCTGGAGGCAGAAGCGTGTCACATAAATTGGTCCTGATAGAGTGCCAGCAACGGCCTATGAGAGGTTCACCTGACGGCGGATGAGCAGAGATTGGCATTTGCTTGGCACAGGGAGGGCCTGTGGTCTCCCTGCTAATAAGAAACAGGGAAAACACTGGCACATGAACCTCCCACGATCCCAGCCCCACTGGGTGTCAGCCGTTCCTTCTCCATCACTCCCTGGCTGGGGTGCTTCCTTACACCAAAGAGGATGACACCAAACAAAGTCCTTCAGAGCAGAAATGGTCCCAAGGTGGGTGACAGGAGGAAACAGGCGTCCTTGTCATCTGCCAACCAGACAATCAGCTCGTGAAGGGGCCCTGGGCTTGGCCCTGACCCGTATCTACTGCTGTTCCTCCCTACCTCACTAGGCAAGAGAGCAGGTCACTCCCTGCGGCCTGGGAAAGTCTATGTGCCTCGGTACAAAAGTGCCTCCACCCACGTGCTCTGGAAATCCTAAATGCTGTGGTCCGAGGTGGATGTTTAATGATTATGCCATTCAGCCTCTGTGTTTTGTTTTTACTGTATAGAGCTTGTCTTAAGCAACATAAATAAATACCTAACCTTCCAAGAATTTCAGGCTTTACTTTCTGGTGTGTGGACCATGTGTGAGCTGGTCCAGGCATGGACTTAACGAGCCTTCTGAATGGAGCTGGCTATCAGTCAGACAGTGCCCAAGGGCTGGGGGCTAGCTATCGGGGTGAACACAGAATGTTAGAGCCAGCCACTGAGGAAGGGCAGACAGAGAGACCACAGGGATGGACCCGTGGGAAATGGATTAAGATCTAGGTGACAAAGTCTGAGTTAGGCCAGCTGGACAGCAAAGGGAGGGCTCTGGGAGTGGTCTGAAGGCCCAGGCCCTGAGTGCGGGTTAGAAGAGTGGTGCTTCTTGCATGATAACATGCCTGTAAGTCACATGAGAATTTGGTTCAAATGCAACTTCTCATGCCTGGTGTGAGGTGAGTCCTGAGATTGCGCATAGCTGATAAGCTCCCTGGTGACACAGGTGGTATCAATCCTTGGACACTCTGAGGAAGAAGAGCTTGGTTGGCTTCCTTTGCTTCTGCTGTCTACAGCACATACACATCTCTCTGCACCGTTAACCTGCCCCATGATCCTGTGGGCCCTGGCCACATGTGCCTGTGCACACCGCTATCCTGTTCCCACAAAGGCAGAGGGAGAAAACACCCCATCCCTGGAGCCACCATCTTGCACTTTTGAACGACATGCACTACATCCCCTGGGTGCCCTGGGCCCATCAGAACAGAGGTCCTCTCTTCGGAGACCACCCACTTGTCACTCAGGCCTTTCTGTGGAAGTGACTAGATAGTCTTATTGTAGACAGAGGAAAAGAAGAAACCCACAGGCAGAAGACTGTCTTATAGCTAAAACACATTTCCAACCACAACCAAAAAATGGTTTCTCCATCTTGAGTCCATGGTATGTGCTATCTACAGAAAGAGCCATGTCCGGAGAATAACTTCACTTAAAAAATGTTTAAGGTGAAAGCAATCTCATGCTTGGGGCTTTGCTCTTCTACTCTCTGTCCCCCCACCCTTAATGTTGGGAGAGTGATGTTGGCTAAGAAGTAGTAAAATCTGTGGGAAGTACCCATGACTCAGAGAGCTCACACAAGAACTAAGGAATGGCCACAATGCTCCCGTCAGTTGGAAAGGGAGGTACCGATGGGCTATTGGGCAAGTGGAAACTTTTCCTAGAACAATGGAGTTGGCCCTTGGGAGTGCAGCTTTCTGGTCTTGGGTTGCTTCCCTGGTCTCTGTATTAAGAGTAAGTTGTTACCACCAAAGCAGAAATTCTCAGTCCCAACAGACCAGCCCTGGCCTTTTCTAACAAACATTGAAAATCCCTGCTTACTCAGCTGGAGTGAGTAATATAACTTACAGAAATAATATAACTTAGCTGTACATACAATTTTTAATCCAAAGGTCTAAAATATAAGCTAGGAATAAAGTTGATTTAAAATATGCCTTTAAAATAGTAATAGCAACTATCATATGGAGCAATAATCTTACAGTAAGTTGATTTTAAGATAAATACAGTGATATTCAACTAAACATCCTTGATCAACCTAGAGGAAGAAAGTTAGGTTTTGGGGGGCATGCCCTTAAAGAATACTATTAAGATCTTGGCCCCTTGCAGTCACCCCCATCCCTCCCCGCCGTTTCCTGGCTGCCATGAGGTGAACAGCCCTCTCTGCCACTATGATGTACTATGTTAGCATAGGCCCAAAAGCAATAGAGTCAACTGACCATGGACTGAAACCATGAGCCAAAATAAAATTTCCTCCTTATAAATGAATTACCTCAGGTATTTTGTCACAGTGACAGAAAGCTAACAACCCTTTTGCTCTACAACTGAAATTTTAAGATAAAGGCTAAAGAAATGTGTGTATGTGTGTGTGTGTGTGTGTGTGTGTTGAAAGTTATGAAGAAGTCAAATAGAGCAAAACCCAATCAATGTCATCTGGGTTTGGAAATACGAAAACTTAATGGTACAGATTTCAGTAGATCATTGGGGATAAACTTCCAGATTGGAAATAACTAATAAGAAGCAAAGACATGAAGACAGGAATTCTGGACACCTCTCTTGAAACTTGGCTGGAAAGAAGGGGAAAGAGAAAGGATGGTAATAGGAAAGAGGGGAGTTGAAGGAGGGTTGGTTATGCTTTCCATGGTTCTAACCTGAACACGTTTTAAATATGTCTGGAACATTCGATGAACAGGAGTGGTTGAAGACATGATAGACAGAGACAAAGAATGAGAGAACATCAAAGTCCTAGAGGCCACCGGAAAGGCTGAGAGCCAGAGCACAGGTGACGTGTATGTTATGTGGCAGGTGGGGGCGTCGACAGCTTGTCCTTTAAAACTAGGAAAGAAGGAGGAAAGGGGAGGTGTCAATGGGGGAAGGGACTGACTTTGACTATGGCAGTTCCCTTCCAATGGCATCTCTATCCTTTATGGAAAAATAAACAATGCATCTGCTGAGACTGACAGGGAAAGAAGGCTGGGCTTCAAGGGTTAAAGATAATTGTTGGAGAAAGTGAAAAGGGAGTTGGTAAGAGACACATAGTAGGGTTTTTAAAAAACTTGATTATAGGTTTTGTTCATTTTTCTTTGTTGTTGTTGTGTTGGTTTGGTTTTTTGGTTTTATGTTTTTGGGTTTTTGTTTTTTGGTCTAAAGAGAAATGCATCTAATTGTGTTTCCTGGGAAGTGTGCAAAATGGATTTTGTTCAGTTAAATTGTTTTCTCCCACAAATTACCATAAATCCAGAGAGTTTATTTTTTCTGGGTTTAGTCTCTAATAGTTACTCAAAAACACTTTGGCTGTGTTTTTGTTTTCCTAGATCAGAAGTGAACAATCACAAATGGACCCTTTGATGCACTAAGCAACCCAATCCTCCACTGCTAGCCCTCCCGTGAAGTCAGCCATCAACCCAGTGTTCACTGAGTGTTCATATTATTTATGGGACCAGAAATCTACTTTATTTCTATAATTCCCATCCTGTGCAGAACCTACTCTTGAAAATTTAATTTTAGTCACTGGTGAAAACTTTTCCCTGCCCAAAGAACTCATTAGGGCTTCCACTTTCTGAAGGGTCCCCCTGCTGCAAAACAGCTATAGTTTCTGAACAAAAGACATATTTAGAAAGCGCTGCTGAACTCTCAGGAGGTAAGAGAAATCACCAGGGCAGAAAGCGAACGGGAACACACAGATAAACAAACAAGACAAAGCTCTCTTTGGCTCATGGCAGGAGCAAATTCAAGTCCTTTCTGGTGAAAAACAACCTGGGTTCATGCCAACTAAAGGGGAACTTGGCATCTATGATCAACAAACCGATGGTGAGAATCCACAGAAACCACCACCGGGGACTTCAAAGGAGAATTGTCAAATTGAAAATGATGATATATTAAATATCTAAAGAACTAGAGTCTTGAAAAATAAGTATCTATAAGACACTATGAAGAACCAGGCATGATGAAAAATAAAACCTTCAGAAATGAAGAATTGTTGGAAACAACCCAAATTTGTTGACTGGAAGAAATTAGTGCATTCAAAAATGGAGCTGAATCCGGGCACAGTAGTGCTCACCCATAATCCTAGTGGCTTGGGAGGCTGAGGCAGGACGAGTTCAAAGCCAGCCTCAGCAACAGCAAGGTGCTAAGCAACGCAGTGAGACCCTGTCTCTAAATAAAATACAAAATGGGTCTGGGGATGTGGCTCAGTCGCCGAGTGCCCCTGAGTTCAATCCCCGGTATCACCCTTCCCCACCCCCACAAAATGGAGCTGAATAAACGACTCAGAATACAAAAAAGGACAAATATATTGAAAATATAAAAAGAAAGTTAAAAGAAAGAGCTATTAAAATGAAACAGTCTAACATAATCATAACTGGAGTTCCAAAAGAAAGAATAGGGATACAGGCAAACTTTAAAGAGACAGAAACTTAGGATTTTTTAAAGCCAACAAAAGACTGGATTCAAAAACGTAGAAAGCACAACATATACCTCAAGGTGGAAAAGTGAATTTAAAAGTAAAGCCACACTTAGAAATACTGAAAAGCTCTTAGAGGCAGCCAGCGAATTAATGAGATTGCCTGGTGCAGTGGTGCACGCCTGTAATCCCAGCTGCTCTGGAGGCTGAGGCAGGAGGATTATAAATTTGAGGCCATCCTGTGCAATTTAGTGAGATCCTGTCTCAAAATAAAAAATAAAAAGGGCTGGGGATGTGGCTCAGAAGAGCACCCCTGGGTTCAATCTCCGTACTGCAAAGAAAATAAAATCACTATTTCAAATAGTTGAGGATGCAGCCAGAATTCTACTTAGAAGGAAATCAGTAGGCTTGCTAGGAATCAAGGCACAAAGAATCCAACCCACAGAATGTAAATAGAAAGATATACTAAATATAAGAGCAGAAATTAGTGACATAGGAAACAAAGATAGAGAAGATGGCAAAGTCACAGGTTGGATTTTAGGTAACTGATGGATGACTCTTTGACAAGACTGATCAAGAAAATAAAAGAGAGAAGAGGCTCAAATAAATAATTTTAGGTATAAGACAAAGGTAAAATGATAGAATAAGCAGAAATTTAAAAGATAATGAGAATATTACACATGAGGTTATTAAAATAAGTTTGAAGATTCAGATGGAATAGACAAATATATAACTTACCAAAACTGTCTCAGGAAAACAGAAAGCTTTAATATTCCCTGAAATCACTAAAAAACTTAAATCAAGAATTTAAAACCCCCACTAAGGCCCAGATGATTGTGCAGCAGAATTCTGCTAAACATTCAGGAAATGAGTACTTCTATCTTTATAATTTCTTCCAAAAAAATATTTTCTTATTCTAATTTCTAATATTTCTTATTCTAAGAGGCTATGAGAGATAATAAAACTAGACAAGAAAAATATGACAAAGGAAAAATCACAGGCCAAAGTCACTCCTTACATAAATCCAAAAATCCTAAACAAAGATATTAGCAAATTTAATCTTGTGATAAATATAAAAGATCACAAGTTATGACTCAGTTTGAGTTTTATTACAGGAATGCAAGTGTGGTTTCCCGTAAACTCTATGAATATCACATTAAAATTTTTGATTGTTTCAATAGCTAGAAGAGAATAAAATTCAACAACCCTTTTGCTAAAGGTTTTCATGATATGAAGTTGTCTTCCAAGGGTTCAGGTGTTGGAATTGGTTCCAAATATGGCACTATTAAGGAGAGGTGCAGAAGGGCATGGTGGCACATGCCTGTCATTCCAGCAACTCTGGAGGTTGAGGGGGAAGATTACAACTTTGAAGCCAGCCTGGGCGACTTATCAAGGTCCTAAGCAATTTAGTGAGACTCTGTCTCAAAAATACAAAGTAAGCCGGGCACGTTGGCGCACGCCTGTAATCCCAGCGGCTCGGGAGTCTGAGGCAGGAGGATCCTGAGTTCAAAGTCAGCCTCAGCAAAAGTGAGGCACTAAGCAACTCAGTGAGACCCTGTCTCTAAATAAAATACAAAATAGGGCTGGGGGTGTGGCTCAGTGGTCAAGTGCTCCTGAGTTCAATCCCCAGTACCACACCCCCCCCTCAAAAAAACAAACAAAAAAAGAAAGAAAGAAAAAGTAAAAAGGAGTGGGGATATGACTCAATGGTAAAGTGCCCCTGGGTTAAATTGCTGGTACCAAGAAAAAAATGGTGCGGCTTGTTAGAGGAGAGGCCTGGTGGTAGGTGGTTGTATCATCACTGGGAGAATTGCTCTTGGAAGGAACTAATGTAGTTCTTGCCCCGTTAGTTTCTGCAAGAACAGGTTATAAAAAGAGCCCCCTGACCCCTTCCAGGTCTCTGGTTTCCAGTCTGACCATGGGATTCTTCTCTCTACACATGTTCCTGTCACTGTGATGCCATCCACCATGAGCCAAAATTGATGGAGCTGCCCAATCATGGACTCTCAGCCTCTGAAACTGTGAGCTAAACAGACCTTTCTTATTTGTAAATTACTGAGCCATGAGTATTTTATTATAGCAACAGAAAATAGACTAAGACACAATCGTGATTTTTTTTTAAAGCCTCTTAACAAATGGGAAATAGAAGGTAACTTCCTTGACCTGACAGAGGTCATCTATTAAAACCTTAAATAGCAAATACTATTCAATTGGTGAAATATTAGTAGCAGCTCACCTAAAATAAGGATTGAGGACTGAGGATATAGCTGATAGAGATAAAGAGCTTGCTTAGGCAGTGAGAGGCCCTTGGTTTGATCCTCAGCAGCGCCACAATAAAAACTACAACAAAAATCAAGAACAAGACGAGGATGCCACTATCACCATTTCTACTTAATTATACCAGAGGTCCTAGCCAGTGCAAAAGAAGAAACTAATAAAAAAAAAAAAAGATAGATAGAATAGGAGAGGAAGTTATAAAACTGTCATTATTTACAGATAACCCGATTACCTGCGCTGAAAACCCAAAAGAATATAAACCTTATTGGAAGTAAAAGGAGAGTTAAGACAGGTGGCTGCTTTAAATACATATGAAAATATATTGAATTCTCATACACCAGCAACAATTGGTAAGGAAACATTAAAAAATAAATGCCCACTGGGTATAATGACACACACCTGTAATCCCAGCAGCTTGGGAGGTTGTGGCAGGAGGATCACAAGTTCAAAGCCAGCCTCAGTAACTTAGCAAAACCCTAAGCAACTAATAAGATCCTTTTTCAAACTGATTTTTTTTTTTAAAAAGGGAGGATATGGTTAAGTGCCCCTGGATTCAATTCTCTAAAAAAATAAATAATTAAAGTAATCAACTAACTAAACACCTTTTATAATAGTGATAAAAATATAATTCCTAGAATAAATCTCATATATCTGTGGGAGGACCATAATGAGAAAATCATAAAATTATACAAGTTATATAGTTTTATTATAAACAGTAAAGAAGAGCAAGATATATACCATGTTTCTGGAAAGGAAAACTTGATACTTTAAAGTTCTCAGTTTTCACTAAAATGATCTATAGATTTAATACAATAAAAACCCAATAAGCTGTGTGGATGTGTGTGTGTGTGGATATGTGTGTATGTTTTGCTGGGGATTGAACCCAGGACCTTGTGTTTGTAAGGCAAGCACTCTACCAACTGAGCTATATTCCCAGCCCCCCAGTAAGCTTTTTTTAAAAAAGCTGGTAAGCTATTTTAATAAGCTTATTCATTATTTAGGTACAGCACAGCCAATAGAACAAGAGAACTGCTGTTGTTATCCTCACAGAATCCCTGGGGGCCCTCAGAGAGGTGGGTCAGGAGATCATGGGATGAGAGGGATGTGAACAAGCGCCCTCACTCTGGTTTCTGTGGGATGGAACAGGCAAGGCAAGGCAAGCAGGTTCAGGATTGCAGAAGGGTCTGGGCATAGGGGCTGTCTCTGGTTGTCTGGTACCTGGCCTAAGGTGAGTAGAGTAGTTGTTCAGAGCCCTGAACTGTGAGAGCCCAAAGAAGGAGTATCTGGGGGTACACACTTTTAAATGTGTTTTAAAAGTGTACCCCCAGGAAGAGAAGTCCTCCCAAGGGACAGGTGACAGAAAGGCAGGGGGCCAGGGCAAGGTGACTCAGTCATAATATTAGGTTGTCCAGAATTAGGTGCATCGGTCATGAGTGTGTAGGACAGATATGACAGTTTTTGGTTTATACAAGCTAGAAACATGGCTAAGGCATAAACTTATCCCAAAATTTCTGTGGAAAAGTGAAATTCCAAGACAAGCTAAGGTAACTCATGATGAATAAGATGTGGAAACTTGCCCTACCAAATATCAAGATGCATTTTAAAGTTATACTAATTAACACAATGTGGTAGAAGCCCAGGAATAGATAGAACAGAGAACCTAAAAACAGACCTGCATGACATGGAAACTCGAGACACCATATTTTATTGATTTTTAAGACACATATTTTGCATATTTTAATTTATCTGAAATTGGAATGCCACTTACATGTATCATCACTACTGGCCAGGGAGCAGATGCTTCATTGTTATGACCCCACAAATACTCAAACTAGACTTTGATTCCCATTGACTTACTTGATCTTTCAGCCAACAAATGATTTAAAGAATATTAGAAAAAGAAGTATGAGTCCTGGTGGTTTTTATAGCTACCTTCTGGTAAAACTGAGAAAGTATTTTTACTGCAGTCTTCAGAATAGGTATCGGCAACATGGAAGAAAATTCCAGAAAAAGACATTGCAAGCACTCTTCTAAAAAGTCCTGCATTGTAAAAAAAAAATGGACTATTAATACACAACAGCAGCTTTTGTGGTTCATCCACAAAAAAACTTCACGCTGATACAAAAAAAGCCAGATATAAAAAAAAAAAGTACATATTGTGAATCCATTCATATAAAATTCTTGAACAGGTAAGTTTAACCTATATATAGTAAAATGTTAAGGGAATAGAAGTCAATGGGGAGAGAAATCAGAAGGGAGGACAGCTCTGGGAATAGAGATTGACTGGGAATGTGCTCAAGGGATCTTTCTGGGGTGAAGGAAATGTTCTGAATACTGATTCGACTGTGTGCTATGTGGGAGTGTACAATGGTGGAGCATCAACAACTCATAGATTTCATATCTGTACATTTCAGCTGTATGCTTATTATGCTTCAAAAAATAAGTTTGAAAATTATGTGTCAACAATGTTCTTGATGGTTCAAAGTTTCATATTCTGTGGAAAAACATGGAATCAGTTACTCCAAGGAGTGTCAGGGAAATGGTGGATAAGGACCTCTGAAATTCTGTCTCCATAAAAGCCAGGGGATATGAGCAAATGTGGTCAGAATCAACATTTTCTGGACTCTAGAAATTAACCAAAGGCTTACAACAATCTAGGGAATATTTATTCTTGGAAATTGCTGAATCTCAGTGAGAACAGAGAGCTGCGTGGTATTTGGACTTGTCTTCCTCCCATCCCTGTCACTCCAACACTGCACTTGAAAGTCAGCAGCCCACAACCACACTGAAACCAGCACCCAGCAGCCACTGGAGAGCCTAGAAGAGGAGTAGAGCTCCTTCAAAGCCACATTTCTGGAGAGCAGTCAGGAACGTGATGAAGACTTCTAGACAGCAAGACTGCCTTTATTTGACCTGACTCCAAGTGCACTCCGTGAAAAAAAGCTCTTCCCGGGCATTTGTTGAAATGACTACAGGCAATTATTTAACTTTGTGGCTGCCTGAGAAGTTGGATAATAGTTGAATCAAAAAAGACACAAATCAAAAAGCTTAGATGGGGCCAGGCATGGTGTCTCAGCCCTGTAATCCCAGCAACTTGGGAGGCTAAGGCAGAAAGATTCATGAGTTCAAAGTTAGCCTCAGCAAAAACGAGGCGTTAAGCAACTCAGTGAGAAGCCATCTCTAAATAAAATTCAAAACAGGGCTGGGGCTATACAAATATTTAGGAAAGAACTGACGGACCTTGAGGCACTGTGTAAGAGAGAAGTAAGGGTTAAGACTGGGCTATGTGACTGGGAGACTCATTGGTTCCAGACATTTAAGCTATTCCCTGTCAAATCATTAGCTGATAGCTAAGCTAACCAAGCAGAGACTTCACATGCAGCAAAGGATACAGTCTTCACTGAGTTAAATCAGATGGATCACCAAGCAAACAACAAGAAGAAATAGCAACCATAATGAACTATAGGTGAGGAGAAGAATCCTGTCTGTCTATTTGTGCTACTATAACAAATAACAGAGACTGGCTGACACACACCTGTAATCCCTGGGGCTCAGGAGGCTGAGGCAGGAGGATTGCAAGTTCCAAGGCCAGCCTCAGCAAAAGTGAGGTGCTAAGCCACTCAGTGAGACCCTGTCTCTAAATAAAATACCAAATAGGGTTGGGGATGTGGCTCAGTGGTCAAGTGCCCCTGGGTTCATCCCATTACTTGCCCCCACCACCACCAAAAAAAAAAAAAAAAAAAAAAAAGAGAAAGAGAGAAAAGAAATGTATTTCTCACAGTTCTGGAGGCTAGGAATCCAAGATCAAGATGCCTGCAGTGTCTGGAGAGGGCTGCTCTCTGCTTCCAAGATGGTGCCTTATTGCTGCATCCTCCAGAGGGGAAGAACACCACATCTTCACACGGCAGAAGGCAGAAGGGAATTTGGGCTGAATGCTATGTTAAGTCTCTTTCTTAAGGGTCTCAATCCCACTCACGAGGGAAGAGCCCTCCTGTCTAGTCACCTCTTAAAGGCTCCACCCCTTAGTACCATCACATTGCCCATGAAGTGTTAACACTGGATTTAGAAGTGGACACATTCAAACCAGAGCAAAGTTGACTTACAGAGTTGACACATTATATTATTTAAAATATGGAATCTTTGAGAAAAAAATTATGACACACATTAAGAAATGAGAAAGTATAACCCACATCGTGGGGGCAGGGAGGCAATGAATGGAAACAGTGTTTGAGGAAGCCCAGGCATTGGACTTAATGGACAAGATGCTCCCCATCCCTCCTCCCAGTACTGGAGGAGGAATCCGAATCCTACTGGGAAAGCATTCTACCATTAAGCTACATCCCCAGTGCATAGATAAAGACTTTAAATCAACTATTTCTAATAACAAAGAACTAAAAGAAAAAGTTTTGGTTATTAAAATAACTTTGCACACAAATGTGTGCACATAGTGTAAAA
Source organism: Marmota flaviventris (assembly GCF_047511675.1). Taxonomy (NCBI): domain Eukaryota; kingdom Metazoa; phylum Chordata; class Mammalia; order Rodentia; family Sciuridae; genus Marmota; species Marmota flaviventris. Next base: position 104,472,063 of record NC_092508.1, on the reverse strand, counting down.
CAAAATGAAAGGTTAATGAAATTAAAAGATGAATGCCTTTAAATGCTCTCGTGGAAAGGAAACCGCCCCTGACCCCATAAGCCTGCCACCTCCCCTTCCCAAACACAAGCTCTCTTCTCCACCAGGAGTCACCTCTAGCCTGGCCTTAGTGTCAGATGCCTCGTTTCCATGCAGTTGTGCCCCCCTTTTCTAAACACTACCGTTTCATCCTTCCTGTCCTCGCTTTTCTGTCCTCCCCTATCCATCTCCTATCCATCTCCCCTCCCCACCCCTTGCCATTCCACAGTGTTCTGAGCAGTATTGTTCATAATTGCTCCAGACTGGAAACAACCCAGATTCCATCAGAAGGGGCTGTGTGAATAAATGGTACTGTTCAGACGATGCCCCGTTTTGCAACAAGGAGAATAAATGACCTGTGGCTTGAAACCTATGAGCTGAAGCAAAACTTAGAAACATGGCGTGGCACGGGGAAAAAGCAACATGAAATCATTGTTATAAACCCTCAGACACCAAGAAAAAGCTGAGCAATATCTTGTATAGGGATAATAATTTTTCATTTTTGTTTGTTTGTTTTTTGGTTGGTTGGTTGGTACCAGGGATTGAACTCAGGGCACTTAAACACTGAGCCACATTCCCAGCCTTTTTGTTTGTTTGTTTGTTTTCTTCTTTCTCTTCCCCCTCCTCCTCCTCCTTCTACTTCTTCTTCTATATTTTTTTTAGACAGGATCTTGTTGTTTAGGTCCTCACTAAGCTGCTGAGGCTGGCTTTGAACTCATGATCCTCCTGCCCCAGCCTGCCAAGTCACTGGGAGGAGTACACCACAGAGCCCAGCTTTTAAAATTATTTTTAGAACTATATTTTAAGGAAGCAAAACTGGTAAGCACAAAATTTAGGATAGATAATATACTGATGATTCTCTTTTTTATAATGATCTTAAAAACAAGAAAAGACTAATATTGTTTAGGAATATGCATATGTGGTTTTTTAAACTATATACATGTAAGGGAATGTCAGACTCAAAACTGAAGACAGTTTTTATTTCTAGAGAAGCAAGGAGGATATAATAGGAGACCTACACACAAGGTTGTTTTTCTTAAGTCATAGGCTGGGTTCACAGCACATTTTTTATTATCGTGTTTCAGAATTTACAAATGTGTTTTATATGAAGAGCTTATTGGATCTGCACATAAATCATAAAAATTAAATTCTCCTTTTCACCAGCCATTCAGTTACTCACAAACAGCTCTTGTGAGCCAGGCACTGTGCTGGGTTCTAGGAGCAGGTAATGAAACAGATACCACTGTTGCCCTCCCACAGGGCACAGCCCCCTGGACTTACTGCTGGAGAGGGTGCTGAGCATGAGGGAGCTTTTTAAAAGTAAGAGCCAGGACAATTGATAATCAGAACCATCAGTTTCAGGAGACTTAGGAGATACCTTCTTGGTATCACTTGAAGGAGGTAATTTTAAAATTAAGATAATTAAGGCAGCCAACAGGAGATAGCAGAAACAGTAGACAAGCACTCTAAGACAGGAGTTCCCAGACACTGCCGATTCACTTCCATGAAGATGTCTTAATTTGTCTAAAGTATTTATTTACCAAGATGGGATCTTGCTGTGTTGCTCAGAACAGCCTACAAGCTTATGGGCTCAAAGGATCCTCAGAACTCAGCCTCCCTTGGAGCTGGAACTGCAGGTGTGTGCCACTAGGCTTGGCTTTCTTTGTCTTAAGCAACATGAGATCCATGCACATATACACACATATACACACCCATACACACACACACACAAACTTCCATGTTTACAGTCTCTCTCTGTGTCTCTTCATTGATGCATTAATAGTAGTAATAGGTGGTTGCTTTAGGAAAGCAGACTTTGTTTTTACTGTCCTTACCTCCTGGAGTACATGTGATGGAATTCCTCAACAAAGCAGGGGTTAGGATGTGGGCCTGGTGGGAGGCGTTTGAGTCAGGGGGCGTAGCATTCTCCAGGAATGGTGAGTGTGGCAGGAGTTCCGACCCCTTCTCTAGCCCAAGCCCACTTGCCCTTTTGCCTTTTGTCGAAGGGGCCCTCAGTAAAAGCTATGCATGTGTATCCACCTGATCTTGAACTCTTCGGCTACCAGAAACCTGAGCTCGATAAATGTCTTTTCTTCATGATTCCCTAGTGTCAGGATTTCTGTTACAGTAAAAGCAAATGGAGTAAGACACTTAGTAAATCAAAGAGGGAAACCCAAAGTTCTGATTTAAATTCTTGAGTATTTAAACCCCAAAGTCTGAGAATCATGGCCCAAAGTCATGCTAAGACCCAACACTTTCTATTTTGAGAGAGAATACTGGAAACCAGAGTTCTCTTTCTAAGAGTGACTGAACAATGGGTGAGATCTCCCTTGTCTCCCAGCCCAGCACCACCCCTGTCAGCTGCCTGTCCCAGACAAGTCCTGCAGCTAAGTTCTGCCCAGCTTCCTGACCTGCAGGGGGTATGAGAACCAGCCCATCCGCTTTCATGAAGACTGACAGACTGCTGTCTGGCTCAGTTCCTGGTACCTAGTAAAAGAAGCGGTGTATGTGTGTGAGTGTGTCTGTGGCTGGCGTGTGTGTGTGTAGGCACGTACAGATTATTACCAATATGGTGACTCCTACCAGACGTCTCTACAGCAGACTCCACTGCAGGAAGGTTTATCTGAAGCTCCAAGGACCCTTTTGGGAGTGTGCTGTGGCTGAGGTCGGTTGCTCAGTCTGATCCACGTTCCTGTTAGTCTGTCTCCACAATACCTGCCATTGCCACCTGGTGATTTCCCTTGTTTTCTTAATATCAGTGATCCCTCAATCAACTCACTTTCCCCCTTTCCTGCAGAGAGGCAGGCAGCAGGGTCAGAGGTAGAGAACACACAGCCTGGAGCTGCACTGCCTCTGCCAGAGATTCAGTGCTGCTTCCGCCCCTTCCCAGCCCGATCTCACCCCCAGCTACCTCAGTTTCCCCATCTAGAAAATGAGGGTGACTACAGTTCTCACTGCAGAGACTTGTTATTAGCATTTGAGAATCACAATTCCTTTTTTAGAAAACATTTAAAACAGACCATTCCCAGAGTAAGTGCTGTAATGTAAATGGAAACCATATACTTTGCCACAAGACTTGGAAAGAAATACAATCTTAAAATAAATTTTTAAAAATTATTTGAATCTGCCAGGCATGGTGGCGCACACCTGTAATCCTACCACCTTGGGAGGATGAAGCAGGAGGATCACAAGTTTAAGTCCAGTCTCAGCAATTTAGCCAGACCTTTAGGAACTTACCAAGACCCTGTGTCAAAATAAAATTTAAAAATAAAATAAAAATTTTTATAAAGGACTGGGGAATGTAGCTCAGTGGTAAAGTACCCCTGGGTTCAATTCCCAGGACCCACTCACCCCAAAAAAGTTATTTTAATTTATTGAAAATTAAATTCTAGCTAAGTATTTACCTGCTTGGGGATGAGGTCCCCCTTGAAGACCTTTTGTCTCTTTTAAAAAATAAAACAGAAAGTAGAAGTCTAGCAAGTCTAAAGATTTGCGTTGCCAGCACCAAACTGTGAGATGGCCTTTTCCCTCAACAGGAAAACCTGCAAGAGAATTAGCAAGAGTAACTTTTGCATTATACCACCACCCAAATCCACCCCCAGGCCCACTAGGAGTGGGTAGTACATGTTCTGGAAAATTCTAGAAAAGCCATTAAGATGTAAAAAGTTGCTGAAGTGAGAGGTGTCCTAGAGTAGCCCATATAAATGAAAAATGAAAGCAGCCACCCTGTGTCGATCTATTTATCACAAACATCCCCGAGTTGAGAGTGAAGTATCTTGCACTGGGAGGTTGAATCTGTTTTCACTTTGAATTTGAAGCTGTGTTGTCCTAGGCATCCCCAGGGTGGGACTGTCACTCACCAAGCCTCCTTTCTGTCCTTGATCTGGGGTGACTCAGCGCTTCCGGGAGGTGATTCCAGGTGACAGCCTACAGCCAACTTGCCTTCTCTTCTCTTTCACAGACAGAAGAGAAGGCTCTTCATTTCCATGCATTTATTCTTTAGCCACCTGAGACAATGGCTAGAGGGGTGGGAGGCAGATTTGGGATCTTGGCCCCTCCAAGCCTGCTGTCTGGCATGTTCCAGGTTACAAGCACCTGTAACGCGTCAGTCTTGGTGCGCCCTGATGGACAGGGTGAGCACCCCGGTGCATCTTCCCTCCTTAAGAGGATTAAGGGGGATGTTTCGAAAGCAGAGCTCCATCCCTGGAGGGCAGGTGCCACAGAGCCATCAACACACAGTTCTGCATAATCAGTTCAACACCAGAACAACAAAAATGGGATGGGAAGATTAAAAAATAATCCAGATTTCATAGCACTGAGGGGTATGATGAAATGGGGAATCGGTGGGAGCATTAAACCCAGAATCACAAAGCACCCTCATTTCACTCTCTTAAAACCTCAAAGCTGAGATTGGAAACAGCACGCTTGCCCTTGAGAGACTCCTTCTCAGTCCCTCCTGAAACAAAGAAGGTCCACTCCTGAGGTTCTCTCTGAGGATGAACACAGGAGAAGCCCCGAAAATCCAGTTACCTTGAAAGGGTGTCACAAAAAATCAGCTTAACCGTTTTCAGTTAGGCAGGGTCCTACTTAGTCCCCTTCCCCAGGAAGTTTCTCCACTTCCCTTTGTGAGATACTCAGGTACCTGAAAGGCACCACCTCCTTTGAAGTTTTGTCTAGGGGCCAGAGGGGACTCCAGGGAGCTGCTTGAGAGCCAGGGCACACAGAGTGCCCAGCCTGCTGGCCTCCTCTTGCCCTCCTGCTCTGTGATTTATGTAATGTGCTTGGCCCCGGGAAGCATGGAGCCCGCCCCCCAGCGCTGCAACCTCCCCACGCTCCTGGGCATTCAGCCCAGGGTCTGCCTTGGTTCCAACTTTCTCCTCCCTCCATCGTCCTTCTTGAACTCTTTTCTCCTGCTCCCATGGCTCCCTCTTCCTCTTCCCCATGTCCGTTTCTATTTTATGAAGTCTACATACCCAGACTTCTACATTCTTCCACAAACAAATCCAAAAACCAGAAATGGGGCTCTGACAACAGGTCTGAAGTCTGGCCACTGGGTGTGCCCAGAAAGTCCACGTCTGAGCTGGCCCCCGGTGAGTACGTGATGAAGTGAGCATTGCCGGGATCTTCCGTGTTGGCTTCCTGGCAGAATCTGGATTTCATTCTGCTCATTTGTGAGAGGAAAGCAGTTTCAGACACCAGGTCTCGAAGCCACATCCTTTTTTTCCCCTCCAAACACTGAGGTTCCAGAAGCTTCCATGATTATTAGCCCACACCAACAGCTGCACGTCCTCAGTCTTCACAGCCAGGAGAGTGTACCTCGTTAACCACGAAGCGTGCGACCCTGCCATGACAAGAGCTCCTGTCCCTGGCTGGGACACGCGATGGACAGGAACAGTGCCAAGTGCTTGACAGACATCCCAGCATTCAATCCCGACGCCCCAGGAAGTAGGAACTAGTAGCTTAATTTCACCAATGATGAAAACGGGGCTCCAACTCAATTACCCACAGTCATACAGCTCGTTAAGGGCAGAAAACATTTCCACAGCAGGTCTCTGGCGACCCAGGGCCTCTGCCCTTAATTACGGCACCATCGTGTCATTGTGCACATAGGATCCCCAAGAGGCCCTGGGCTGGGGTAATTTTGATTTAGGTATATATAGCCAAATTACCTCCACCCCTAAAATATTGTCCCAGGTTTCCTCACACTATTGCTGAATAGAAATACTGATATAAATCAGTCTGTGTTTATTTTGTATTCTCTCTCCCTCTCTCTCTGTCTCTCTCTCTCCCCCTGTCTCTTTTCCTCTCTTTTGCCACCTATCAGCCACAATATTTTTCACGTTTAAAACAGAAATATACATGCATGGGTAAAAACACTTTTAAAACAAATATACCACAGATATTTGCCAACTGGCTGACAATTTTCTAAAGAATTGAACCCATAATTTCATGTGAATGGATTTAGATTTGAATATCTATAGGTGGCATATTGCGGAAAACCTAAAATTTGAACTCATACTCTGTGGCATGGAGCTGTGGAAGGGACCTTCGGCAGATTAACCTGAGTTTTGGTTTTCTTACCTGCTAGGAGGGGACATTGTATCTATGGAGATCAGACAAGGACATAGACAAAAAGCCCATCAGGGTTCCTCACCGAGCATCAATACTCTTCTCAGGTCCTTTTCGGGTTTCCTTAAGTAGGTAATACAGACTTATTTATATGCTCTTACTAAATTCTTAAAAATTGAAAATGTGGTCCAATCCAAATTATACAAATATATATAAGATAAAATTATCTACCATGCATAAAATCCTTTGAAAAGAATGACACAATAACTATCAACTGACATTTTATTTAACATGATATAGTGCTGTGGCCTCAGTATAAAGTGACCTTAACTGCTTCCAATTCCTTCCTTATTTTTACTGCAACAAATCATATGGTGAAGGAAGACCTTCATCAGGGTCACACAACTCAGAAGAGCTTCTTGGAGATGTGTTCGGGCATCTCTGGGGATGGTGGAGGAAAACCTCGTTAATTGACTTTAATGAGGCTCCTCCCCCTACAGGATCTGTCCTGTCTCCCTTCTGACATGTCAGATCCTCCATAGCTGCGACATTTCCTCTGTCTTTTTATCCTTCCCCCAACACCCAGCCAATCCCAATCAAATAAACTATAAACAGGTAGCTCATACCCGATACTATATCATGGCACACAAAGAATAAAAGAGCAGCAATTGCAGTTCTACCTGGAGGGACAGATAATCCTGTCAAGCACTCTGGGCAGAGGCTGAGCCTGGATATGATTGCTGGTATCTGAATTTTTCAATATAAGTTCTGCAAAGCCCAGAAACTTTTAGAAGACTACATAATGCAAAAGGAGAAGACAATCCACTCATTCGTCCACAAATAAATAGAGCTGTACATTTATTAATTTCCTGTATGTATCAGGGAGTGGAGAGACAGCAGCAAGCAAGGCTTGATCCCCTGACTCAGGGAAAGCCCCATGGGAAGAGAGGAAAGCAAGGTCACAACCTGTTACAAGTGCGATGACAGATGGCCCAGAGCATGAGGAGGACCCAAAAGGGAGCAGAATCCAGGCTACAGGCCATGAGCTAGAGGGAAGGATGGGGCAGGAAAGGCCTTAGGGGCAAGATGATTCTTGGTAGTGTCTCCCAAGATAAACTTGAATCTGAAGGGACATGGACAGAAGGATAAGTCCAAGGGATGTGATGGCCCTGTGTGTCCAGAGGGGATAGTAGAGAACTATGAGAGGCAGGAGAGGAGTGCTAAATCACACAGCAGGAGAAAAAGTCAGGTGTGGTGCTTGACTGTAGTCCCAGCTATAGGGGAGGATGAGGCAGGAGGAATGTGAGACCCTGTCTCTCTCTCTCTCTCTCTCTCTCTCTCTCTCTCACACACACACACACACACACACACACACACACACACACACAGAGGCAGAGGAAAGTGGGGGGGGGGGGGAGATCTGACTACAGATTAAGTCAAACAAGTCCCCAAACCCTGTGTGCACTTGATCCAGAAGGAAGCAGGGATGGTCAGACAGTTTTCAACAGAGCTGGACAGTTGGAGTCGCATTTTTAAAAGATGGCTGGCGCTGGCAGCAAGCATGAAGGATGGACTGGCCAGAGTCTGCAGGGAAGGAAACCAGACAGGAGCCTGTCTCCGTGGTCAAGATGAGGAATGAGAGGCCCCAACCAGGACAGGGGAGAAGGAAAGAGAAGGGGAGGGCGCTCTCGGGAGACGGATGTTAATCCAGGCAGGCAGGTAGCAGCGGGTAGTGAAAGGCGAAGGACAGGGCAGTGGTCTGGTACCCTTGAAGTCCCTCCCGATAGCTGGTCATGAACAAGGCTCAGTTGCTGGGTAACCTTGCGCAGGTCCACACCTTGCAGTGCCGGCTCTGAATCTGTGGGATGGAGACAGGGTCCAACAAAGCCCGCTTCACAGGGTGGCATGAGCACCAGTGAGCATGCGCTGTCAGCCCTCCCTGTCCGCAGGCTGCGCATCGCTGGATTCCACCAACCACAGATAGAAAACAATTTCTTTTTAAAATTGTGTCTTTATCAAATATATACAGACTTTTACCCTTGCCATTAGTCCATAAAATGATACAGTATAACAATTATTTGCATAGTATTTGCATTGTATCAGCTAGAGATGAATTAGAGTATGGGGGAGGGTGTGCATAGGTTATGTGCAGATACTATACCATCTTGTAAAGGGACTTGAGCAGCCACACATTTTGGCATTTGTGTGGGGGGCAGGCGGGGGTGATCCTGTAACCAATTCCCCTGGACACCAAGGGACAACTGTATGCACAAGGGCTTTAGCAAGACTGGGCCTAGGAAGCACTCCATAAATGCTGCATGTTTTACCTCAGTCTCTCTTCCAATGGCTTAGCCTGTTAGGGCTTGCTGAACTTCATTGTGGGACAAATATTAGGAATTTTAAAATACATCTTTTGTCAGTTTTGGAAGGCATGTCCAAGGAAGCCCCCCAGAAGGGAAGAGAACCCCAATTCAGCCCGGTAGGTTCTTGACTTATGCCACAGAAAGGAATTTCAGGACCCATCGGAAAAGGCACTAAAGTTTATTTAGGAAGGCAAAGCCATTTATTCAGAAAAGCAAGCAACAGGGCAGGATATGCACTCAAAGGGAGGAGTTCAGGCCCTGCAGAGTGACAGGCACTCTTGGGGTCACAGGCTCTTCTTTGTAAAGGCAGCTTTGTAGACAGTGAACCTGGGAAGCACATGGGGTGACCTCAGACTGCTGAGCTCAACTCTCCTGCCTGCGGAGCACAGGGCAGCCATAGAGGTCTGTTCTTTCAGGATCTCTAGGTTGATGTCATCCAGGCAATAGACAATGTTTGGAATACACCTATATCATGAGTCTCTAATGATACTTTCCCTGGGCCTTATTAAGAAAATATGTTGCATGAACTAGCAATGTGTGTAGGCATCAATCATCTGGACTCACAGTAAGATTCAAGGGCTTTTTATAACTTGGGGAATAAAGGTGGGGTGTTACTGGAGCTTTTTAGATTTAAAGGTTCAGCTTCTTTTCTCTTCCCTTTAGTCTCCTTTCTAGATATCTTTATTTCTCTGTCCTACCTCAGGTCTACAGGAACCTGGTAAGTGGGACATCTAGGTCCTCAACAGGTTGACAGTTCTGGTTCTGTCTCATGACCAAAGATCCACTCACCTCAGGGGGGACCTGTACTCACATTGCCCAGACCCACCACACAGTGCAGATGGTGATTTGAAGGGAAGGCTAATAATGTGGGGGTATATATATATATATGGTCAGACATACATTTGAGTTCAATTTTCCCCCACCCCACCCCCCAGAAATTGAACCCAGAGGTGCTCCACCACTGAGCTATGCCCCAGACTTTGATACAATTTGTGAAGAATGAAAGTGATAGGAGGAGTCTGAATTGATGGAGCGGAGAGAGCTTCCACTACAGGGCTGACAGAAAGCCACTCCTGCCTGAAGCCAGCCTTGTGCCCTCAGAATCCCAGGAGCTTCAGGCCTTGCCTGGGTTGGAGCCTGAGTAGTCTCTGGAATCCAGGATTGAAGCATATTAGAGAAAAGGGGTAAATCCTATGCCAATTCCCTGACCCTGCTCTCAGAGGGTAAATAGATAAATAGGATTGTTCTCAGGAGAAACTGATTAATTGCTGAAAAAAAATCTCCAGAAATGAACATTAAAAGTCTATAAATTGATCATATATTAGTCAGAGTAGTCTTGGCTATGCTGTGATCACAGATTAATTTTCAAATCTCAATGGCTTAATCATCAGATGCATTCCGTGAAAGCAGAGGTCTCCTCTCTGCAGCAGCTGTCCTTGTCCATGTGGGGCCTCAGGAATTCAGGCTGCTCCATCTCCTGGCTCTGTCATCTTGTATGCCACTTCCACAATGGACAGAAGACAGAACTGCCCTCATTGGTTTGTAATTGTTGCACTGGGTAGAGCCCAGTCATGTCCCGCCCAGCCATGGTCTGCCCACCAGCAGGGAGGTGGGGAAAGGGGGGAAGCCAGGGGAGCATGTGGACATGCTGATGGTTACCATCCCTGGTGAAAGTGTCCTGGCCCCAAGTGCCCTGCAGCACACCTGCCCTGCACCAGCCCACCCCTCACTCCCTAGTGCATACGCAGACCAAGTTCAAGCAACATTTGAGAAAAACCCTCCAGTACAACAAAAGACGTGACCAAAAAAGAAGGAAATGAGAACCAGAAGAATAAAGGTAATGCAGGAGGCAGATGAAAATAAAAACAAATAATATAATCTGCAGGTCCTAAGGAGCATTTAGTAATTTAAGCTTAAATATAAAGAGACAGACATTTGAGAATTACCTCTACCACATAACAAAAAAGCCAAAGTAAGCAACTGGGAAAAGGAATCCAGAGGAAACAGAGAAAACACAAGGAGCAGAATAAGATGTTTTAATAAAACAACATCCTTAGTAAAGAGATTATAGCTGGGTGCAGTGGTGCGTGCTTATAATCCCAGCCACTGGGGAGGCTGAGGCAGGAGGATTTGGAGTTCAAAGCCAGTCCCAACAACTTAGAAAGGCCCTTAACAACTCATTGAGATCCTGTAAGTAAAACAAAATAAAAATTTAGAAAAAGAAGAAAGAAAGAAATTACACCTATAAAATAAGCAAATTATTATTATTATTATTTGGTAGTGGTACTAGGGATTGAACTCAGGGACATTCTACTACTGAACTACATCCCCAGTCCTTTTTAGTTTTTATTTGGAGATAGGCTCTCATTAAGTTGCCCAGGCTGGCCTTGGAACTTGCAATCCTCCTGCCTTAGCCTCCTGAGTCACTGGGATTACAAGTGTATGCCACCGTGCCCAGCAAAACAAATGATACTTTAAAAATTTGAGAACTAGAAATAAATTGAAAACATAAAAGCAGAAATATTTACCAATCAATGGAAAAATAGGAAAATAAAATTCAGTAAATTTCCTAGACAAAAAGGAAAACCAGAAGACAAAATTAAAAGTTCTACAGGAACAATCCAGGAAGTCCAACCTCTGCTAACAGGAATGCCAGAAACAAAGTAAACAGAGGAGAAAAAAAATCATCAAAGAACCTCTACAAGAAAATTTCCTCAAACTGAAAGCCCTGTTTCCAGAGTGAAAGGGATCACTAAATACTAAGTTCAAACCCTGAAAACACCCCCTCACTGAAGTATACTTCAGCACCAGGAAAAAGAGAATATCCTAAAAGTTCTTAGGGAGAAAAAAATTGTTTATATACAAAGAAATGAAACTAGAATAGCTGTGGCCACCTCAGATGCTTCCTGTAAGCAATGGGCCAGGCCTTCCACCTCAAATTCAACACTCACCAAAAGTGTCCAAGAGGAACACACATTTCAAATAGGAGTTTCCATGTGTTCATTCTTAGGAAACAACTAGAAACTAGATCACAGTGAGTCAGTGAAACAAGACAGCCAAAAATGCAGGACTCTGGAAACCAGAAGCCAAACAAGTAAGAGAAGCCCCAGGATAAGGACAACACAAAGTCCCAGGGCAGCCTGGTCCTCCAGCAGACCAAAGGACCAACCCATCCAAATGGGAACACACAGATATTTCAGAAAAGGGGGTAGGTGGTGTCTGACAGGCTTCAACATCTGGGGATAGGGATGGGGGAAGTAACAAAAGTCTTATGACCAGTCTCCTGGGACAACCTTGTGTAAGTATAGAGACAACTATATGCAAGTGAGGGGGAAAGCTTATTTTTTAAATGTCCAAGAAAAGGCACAACCATAACCTGTAAACACTGACTGTTAACTGAAAACCTTCACAATGTAGGGTGAGAGCAGGGAACAGGCCTATGAAAAGAGGGTGGGCTAAATCTTCACCCATCGTAACAGGAAGTCAACAGGTTCCTCATGGAATGGACAAGTCAAGCAATGGGAAAGTATCAGGTAAAATATGGAGAAAGCAGAAGAAACTGCTAAGAGAAGTATAAAATAGTTGCTTTGGAGCCCTGAGACCAGGGAAAGGAGTTAAGTTAGTATTATTATTTGTGTAGTGCTAGGGAAGGAACCCAGGGCCTGGCACATGCTAGACAAGCACTCTACAGCTGAGCTATATACCCAGCCCCAGGAAAACCATTATATGAGACTTTCAGTCCTATTAAATTTTTAACTGGGTAAAAATGAAAAAGGTATATATTTTTTAATTCTTAAAAATGGGAGATTGATCCTCTTGATAATTTGGAAGTAGAAGTTTGTACTACTCACCATTTTTATTAAATTATTCTTTTTGTTCAAAAGTGAATCCATGTGTATGTGTTACATTGCCCTCCCTTAACTACTAGGTTAGGCCAACTGGTACCTTGTATGTGAATTTGCAATTATAAACATACGTATGAAAGAAAATTCGCATTTAAAAAAAAATCTGATTCCAAATTCCCATCTAATTTGTAATTCAATATGGGACATAATTGGCCTTCCCTATCCACCTGCACCTCCCCATTATACAAAGATCCTGGGGCAAAGTACTCCAGGGGACTCAAGTGTTCAGTTCAGTTTCCCAGAGATGCCTGTCATCTCAATCCATAGGCTGCTCCCATGCTGAGCAGAGGCCTGGAGTCTTGGTCTGAGTGTGAGCAGCATAGGGGCAAATATTAAACCCCTCTGATGTTGGGCCACTTCCCCAGAATGCAGACACCCACCAACGGTGGACCCCACAGGCCTCCATCCCCTCCCAGCCTAGGGGAACTACTACAGCTCCCATCCCTCCTGTCTATCCCCTCTACCTCAAGTCACTCAATAAAATCTCCCTGACTGGCTAAGACTTTCAGGCAAGACTCAATTTGCCTTTAAGCTGCTTTAGCTTTCAACCCTACAAGTATCCCTGGGCTAGGACACTAAAGAGCCTAACTTCTTGCAAAGACAGGAAGAGAGAAGGCAGAAAACCACATGCAAATTGTTGTCTCATAAGCTACTCTGCCCCCATGAACTGGGAACCCAGAAGAAGATCAGTACCAGGAACTTGCCCAGCAGGTCCCAATACATTCCTGCCAAATACTGGGAACTTGAGACTGTAGAATGTGCACTAGGTCGGGGGAGTCCTCTTCAACCCAGGACGGTAAGAATTTGGAAGACAGGGACCTGGGAGGAGTTTGCATGCTGTGTTATGCACCTACCACAAATAAGCCTTCTGTGTGATTCTCCTTTTTAGCTTCCATGTTTTATTTTACACTTAACCTCGTTTTCTCCCCAGCATCTCAAGCTAGAAGCATCTGTAGCTGTGGAGCATGCATTAAAGATCTTCGTGGCATTGCCCGGACTGGGACTGAAGCTAGATACCAAAGGACCCTCCAAAACTGTAATGAGACCCTGCCACCTCAGACTTATTCTCAGGTTCTGCTCCTAGACTCAACTCAATCCTCTGCCTATAATAGTTCTATATCATGCCCAGAGTCAAGCAGAACCAGGCAGAAAACCTAGGGAGGCACTATTTTGCACTCTGACAAATTAGTTTTTACTGTGTTCATGACCTAAAATGAAATTGCTTGATTTTTACATCAAGAAACAGACACAAAGTCTTATGTACTTATGTACTATGCAAAGAATTAATGGCATTGCCTGATCTCACATGAAAATGTCCAGTCTTCAGGAGAAAGAGGAACATCTCCTCCTGCAGAGTAAGTTCTATGTCCCTGCAGTGGGAGTCACTCTGCTCCCAAAGCTCTGGCCACTGCTTGAAGGCTTACTTTGCTTGTACAAAAAGACAGCTCCCAAGCCCCTCTGCCACTGCGCAGAATACATTCTGCAATTGGTTTGGGATAGAATTTATTTAAGCATCTCACCCTGGCCAAACAAAGCAAGCTGCATATAATGCAGTGTATTTGGAAGCATTTAGCAAAAGATCTATTAAAATTTGCTCACTGCCTTTCAATCCTCAGCTTTAAAAAATAATCCTCAACAAATAAGCAGGGGTATTGTCTGAAGTGTTAACACGTTATTGGTATTCTACAAATAAGTAAGACGATAGAGGTACAATGACTACAGTAAGGTATTGGATTTGAAGTAATTAGGCACTGACTTAAATAAGATTTTAGGCAGTAGCAATCTGCGATGGCTTTAGAGCTCTAGTACAACATGTCACACCATTTATAAGCTGAAGGCTTTGACTTTTAGCTTAAGGACTGACTTGCAGGCGGACAAACCTACCCTACCATGCACTGTCATGAACAAATGACTCACCATCTCTGCCGCCCTGTCCTCCAGGCCTCGGCAGACTCTGCTGCCACCTGGTGGTTGAAGTTGGAACAAGAGGGTGAGTCCAGAGCGGATTTCACTCCACCTGACCTCATTGCCTGGACTCTATTCTACAAAGAATATTGGCTAAAACTCTAGGAAAGTTGTCATATTGGAGTAACAGCCAATTTACACTATCTGTAGGTTAAAGGCTAAGCATTTGTTGGCTGGTGCTTGGGCAGGTATCTGGAAAATTCAGGCTGCAAAACCAGTCTTTGCAAGACTTTTTTTTTCCCAAAGAGTCTATCTGGACTCCTCTGCACCCATTCATTCCTCCACTACATTCCATAGTGGTTGAAGCAATATATGCCCCAAAATAAAGGGGTAGCGGGGCACGGTGGTGCATGCATGCAATCTCAATGGGGTTTTTTTTGTTTCAATTTTGTTGATTTCTGCTCTGATTTTAATTATTTCTTGTCTTCTACTACATTTGCTGTTGTTTTGCTCTTCCTTTTCTAGGGTTTTGAGGTGTAGTGTGAGTTCATTTATTTGTTGGTTTTTTCTTTTTTTGAGGAATGAACTCCAGGAAATGAATTTCCCTCTTAAAACTGCTTTCATTGTGTCCCATAGATTCCGGTATGTTGTGTCTGTATTGTCATTTATCTCTAAGAATTTTTTATTTCCTCCTTAATGTCTTCTATAACCCATTGATCATTCAGTAACATATTGTTCATTTTCCAGGTGATGCAGGATTTTTCCTTCCTTCTTTTATCATTGATTTCCAGTTTCATTCCATTATGATCAGATATGGTGCATGGTATTATCTCCACAACTTTATATTTACTAAGAGTTGTCCTATGGCATAACATATGGTCTATCTTTGAGTAGGATCCATGTGCTGCTGAGAAGAACGTGTATCCACTTGATGATGGTTGATATATTCTATATATGTCAGTTAAGTCTAGGTTATTGATTGTGTTATTGAGTTCTATAGTTTCTTTATTCAGCTTTTGTCTAGAGGATCTGTCTAATGGCGAGAGCGGTGTGTTGAACTCACCCATAATTATTGTGTTGTGGTCTATTTGACTCTTGAACTTGAGGAGAGTTTGTTTTATGAACGTTGCAGCACCATTGTTTGGTGCATACAAATTGATGATTGTTATGTCTTGTTGGTGGATGGTTCTTTTTAACAGTATATAGTGTCCTTCTTTATCCCTTTTGATTAACTTAGGTTTGAAGTTGATTTTATTCGATATGAGTATGGCCACTCCTGCTTGCTTCCGAGGGCCATGTGAGTGGTATGATTTTTCCCAACCTTTCACCTTCCGCCTGTGTATGTCTTTTCCTATCATATGAGTCTCCTGAAGGCAGCATATTGTTGGATTTGTTTTTTTAATCCAGGTTACTAGTCTATGTCTCTTGATTGGTGAATTTAGGCCATTAACATTTAAGGTTACAATTGAAATATGGTTTGTACTTCCAGTCATGTTTATTTATTTATTTATTTTAGTTTGGCTAGTTTTTCCTCTTTGGTTATTTTTCTCCCCCTTTACTGAGATACCTCCCACTGTTAGTTTTGGGCTCTATTTTTCAATTCCTCTTCTTGTAGTATTTTGCTCAAAATGCTTTGCAGTGCTGGTTTTCTGGCTGCGAATTCTTTTAGCTTTTGTTTATCGTGAAATATTTTAATTTCATTGTCAAATCTGAAGCTTAATTTTGCTGGATACAGTATTCTTGGTTGGAATCCATTATTTTTCAGCGTTTGAAATACGTTGTTCCAGGATCTTCTCGCTTTCAAAGTCTGTGATGAAAAATCAGTCGTTAACCTAATTGGTTTACCCCTGAATGTAATCTGCCTCCTTTCTCTCGTAGCTTTTAATATTCTCTCCTTGTTCTGTATGTTGGCTATCTTCATAATTATGTGTCTTGGAGTTGGTCTATTACAGTTTTGGATGTTTGGGGTCCTGTAGGCTTCCAGGATTTGGCAATCCATTCCATCTTTCATCTCTGGGAATTTCTAGGATTATTTCATTTAATAGGTTGTCCATTCCTTTGGTTTGAACCTCTATACCTTCTTCTATCCCAATGACTCTCAAGTTTGGTTTTTTTATGACATCCCATATCTCTTGGATAGATTGCTCATGAGATTTAAGCATCCTTTCTGTGTTGACTATATTCTTTTCAAGTTGATAAACTTTGTCTTCATTATCTGATGTTCTGACTTCTACTTGATCTAGTCTATTTGTAATATTCTCGTTTGAGTTTTTAATTTGGTTTATGGTTTCCTGCATTTCTAGGATTACTGTTTGATTTTTTAAAAAAATCTCTATCTCCTGGTAAAGCTCGTTCTTTGTCATTTGAATTTGTTTGTTTAATTCGTTTTCAAAATATACTTTCATTGCTTGGACTTGCTGTCTCATGTCTTCTCTAATATTCCGTTCCGTCTGAGTTAGGTATGCCTTGAGTTCTTTCCCTGTCCATCTTTCTGATGCTTCTAGGTCCTCCTGTAGATTTAAGTTGTCCTGCATTGCTTGTAATCCTTTTTTCCCTTGTTTTTTCATGTTGTTCACGTTACTTCCCAGCTCTGTTTGACTGCTGTGTTTCTGCTCTCTCCTATAAGTTTGTTTTGGTTTTGTATATCTCTGTTGTCTCTCCTTTGTGGTGGTAGACTATGCCTAGAAATGTTGGGCTTTATTGTACTTTAAAGCTGATTCATTCAATTCATAAAAGGCTTTCAGATTCTGTATGCATATAGTGATTTGTTGTTTGGTCTTAGGACTTTATGTTTAGGTTAAGTGCTATGATGGTATGAGGGTTAGTATGTCTTTGCTACTTTGGAAGATTGCTCTACTGAAGGGGGATATTAACAGGCGATTGGATCAGGGTGTTTGGTAATAGCTAGGTATTTAGGAGCCCTATAGACACCTCAAAACATTCACCTATTTGCATTTAGACAATTACACGTAATGGAAGACATAATGCTTGGGATGAAAGTTGGGGGGTAGGGGAAGGAAGGTGCTCTTAAAAAGAAAGAAGGAGAGAGAGATAGATAGATTAGAGGAGAATGGAAAGAACAATAAAACTTGAAACAGGAAAGAAAGAAAGAAGGAAAAGGGGAGAAAAGAACAAAGAGAGAAAAAAAAAATTGAAGTCTTGGAGATCCATTTTCTTCTCTTCCAGTAGGCGGAGCTGTGCCCTCCGAGCCGAGCTTCTGCCCTCTACGTGCCGATAGCAATTCCTGTAAGGCGGCTCCTGAGAGTCTCTCAGTCCTGTTAGTCCAGAGCTGTTTCACTTCTCCGGCCCCTCCCCCCCTTCCTCCTGCCAGCCAGCCAGGTCCTGTTCACCGGAGGCGGTTCCCCAAGGATCCGGTTACACTTGCAGCCCCACCGCGTGTCCTAATTCCCGAACGACTGAGCGCTCTCTCCGTCATTCATCTAAGCCCCAGTGCTGTGGTGCGGTGATCTGGGGACCAATAGTTTTAATTTTTCTGGACCCCTTTGGTGGGCCTGCCCCCGGAAACTGGCGGCTAAGACCTTGGGTGTCGCCGCTGGTGGTAAGGGGAGCTGGGGATCGGGAATCCCCTCTGCTTCCCTACAGACACGCCCCCAGGGAGATCCCCGAGGTTTCCTGGCTGCTTGTATCTGGAGGGGGTTGGAGTCACACACCTGCTAAAGTGGATTCTGCTGGGAAGGAATTCCATCGGCCGAACTCCGGTGACGTCACCTCTCTGCTATTGCGGGCCCCAGGCTCCTTGCCAGAGTGTCCGAAAGGAGGGGTGGGACTGCTCTGTCTCTGGTTGGTTTCAGCTCCCGGTTCACTACTTCATGAAGGCCTGGCTAGAGACCTCTTCCTAGAGTCCCTGCGCCGCACCTGCTGGGCCGCGCCTCAGGGTCTAGCCACGCAGTCGCAGTCGCCAGTGGGTGGGCAGTCTCCAGCCACCCAGTGGCGGGGGCCGCGGGCGGGCGGTCGCCGGCGGGCGGGAAGTCTCTCCATGCATGCAATCTCAATGACTAGGGAGGCGGAGGCAGGAGTTCAAAGTCAGCCTCAGAAATTTTGTGAGGTCCTAAAGCAATTCAGTGAGAACCTGTCTCCAAATAAAATATTTAAAGGGTCTGGAAATATGGCTCTGTGGTTAAGCACCACTGGGTTCAAACCCTGGCACCAAAATAAATAAATAAAGAGGTGACTTTATTCTTACAAAAAGGACATTTAATTTTTCTGCTGTTGTTAATGAACCCATTAGTCCTAACTGGGAAACATTCCTAGCAGAAGAAGGGACATGTAAGAGAATCACTTGACAGGTAGCATGCTCCTGGTTATCCTCATCCAATAACAAGCCACCTCGGCAAAAGAAGGGGGAAGGGAAGGATTCTTGGAAAACAAAATAAGTCCTTCCCTGGGTCCCAAGAACATTGCTGGGCTATGTGGCAAAGCTGACAGGTAGATGAGAAAGAACTGTCAGGCAGCAGAATGCACCTGCCTGGTAGCAGGAGGCCTGTCTCCACTACAAATGTTCAATGTAAGCTATAGCATCTCACTCAGCATCTAAATTTTCTGTGTGATGGGATTAATATTCTTTCTAAGCAACCTATCATTGTAGGAGGATCACAAGTTCAAAGCCAGCCTCAGCAACTTAGCAAGACCATGCCTCAAAATAAAAAATAAGGAGGACTTGAGGATGTAGCTCAGTGGTAGAGCATGCCTGGGTTCAATCCCAAGTACCAAAATAAAAATTTTAAAGGCCTCTCATTTTGATAGAAACTGTCCCCAAAATAGAGTACACACATGTTAGGCACCATGCTAAGTCATTTTGCTGTAGCCTCAGAGCAACTCTGTGAGGTCACTGTTATCCCCATTTAATGGAGCAAGAAACCGAGTCCTAGAGAGGCTGGGCTGCCTGCCCAAGGTCAGACCTCTAAGCTAGCGACAGTGTGTGCAGGCTTCCAACCAGGGCTGTCTGATTCAGAGCCAGGGTTCTTTCCTCCTCATCACGCCTGCCTAAAGCAAACACACTAAGATAAATAATTCCAACCCATGCAAAAGCACACCATTTGCCTTTTCCAATTTGTATAATTTTAAATGTCACCGCAAGTTCACTTCTAGGTCATTTTTAAAACAAGCAACTTTGCTTTAAGGCAAGTGGGGAAAAAAATTCTGCTGTAATTTGTACGGTTGTAGAATCCACTGTTCAGTTTTCTACTCAGCTTTCCAGGGACAGTTCAAATAGAAACAAATGACAATGTAGGACACTTATCTTGCCTATTGTGAATAACCGCCATGGCGCGGATTTTTAGATTTTTTTTTTTTTTTTTTACTAGCTGGTTAAAAAAAAAAGTCTTCACAAAGCCAGGATTGCCTCTGGGCATACACAGGAACTCAGCAGCAGAGAAGCAGTCAGACACGTGAAAGTGCAGGTGCCAGAGTACAACTGGATTCAGAACAATACAAACTAGCTTTTAACATGATTTTAAAATCTTACTTCCTTAACTCTGAAACACAGGGCTGCTAACCCATTTATTCCAGAACCCAGTCTACATCAGTTTGCAAATCCAATGATTATAAATTTATCCAATGTACACAGATCTACTGCATGTACTGGGCTATTCAATGAGCTTCAAGAATCTGTAAAGTTTTTTGCTTTAAAATTCAAATACAGCTGGTTACTGTGGTGCATGCCTGTAATCCCAGTGACTCAGGAGGCTGAGGCAGGAGGGTTATAAGTTCCAGACCAGCCTGGGGGAATTTAGTGAGACCCTGTTTCAAAATAAAAATTAAAAGGGCTGGAGATGTAGCTTAGTGGTAGAGTCCCCCTAGGTTCAACCCCCAGACTCCCTGCCCCCCGACACACACAAATTAAATTCAATTTCAAAATACAATAGGCCAGCATTCATCTAAGAGATATGCTGGTCTATTAAAGACCAGCCACTGTTCTATACACTGGGAATGCTGTAATAGCAGAAGTCACAGCAGAAAAAGATCTTTTTTTTTTTTTTTAATACTGGGAATTGAACCCAGGGGTACTTAACCACTGAATCATATCTCCAGCTCTTTTTAAAAATATTTTATTTAGAGTCAGGGTCTTGCTAAGTTGCTTATGGCCTCAATAAATTGCTGAGGTTGGCTTTGAACTCACAATCCTTCTGTCTCAGTCCCCCGATCCACTGGGATTATAGGCGTGTACCACTGCACCCAGCCAGAAAGACATTTTTAAAGCGTAACACAGAGTTAAAAGACCAGGAAATCCTGCAGGATGTGGGTGTTAGCTATTTTATATAAGGTGAGCAGGGAAGGCCTTTTTGATGGCATTTGAGCAGAGAGACACCTGACAGAAATGAGATGACAACTCATGTACATAGTTGTAGAAAAGGCCTCACAAGCAGAAAGAAGAGCAAGTGCAAAGACCCCAAGGCGTGAGTGTTTGGTGTGTACTGGGAGAAGACGAAGGCCAAGGTGCCCGCTGTAGGGCAAGGGGAGATGCTAGGAGATGAGGTCAGAGAGAGGTGGTAAGGGCTGTAAGAGAGGTGTAGGACCTTGTAAGCCTCAGCAAGAAACTGGCCTTGACTCGGTGAGAGTTTTGAGTGGAGGCAGGATGGGATCTGACTCATGTTCTGGAAGAAACACTCTGAGGGATGGGGGAGAATTGTAGTGGGCGGGGGTGGAATGAAGAAGCCCAGCTAGAAAGCAAGCTATGACCATATCCCATAGAGTGGGATGGTGGAGTCTCAGGCCAGGTGGTAACAGTGTCGAGGCTGGACACTGCGTAGACTTTGACAGTGGAGCCAATAGGTCTGGCTCATGGACTGGATGCGGCTCTAAGGTTTGGGGTCTGAACAGATGGAGGACTGCAGGTCATTTCCCTTCATAGGGAAGACTGAGGAAGGACCAGAGGCGGGCGTGGATGTTCAGCAGCTCAGTATTAGTGGATACTTAACAGCCACCTTCACAGAGACTTAGCGTAGCCAGATGGACACAGGGGAGAGATCTGGGCTCTGGTATGAAACAGGAGTCCACAGCATCTGGTTGTTATTCAAGGATGGAAGACTACGTGAGGCCATCTAAGGGGTAGATTCAATTATAGGAGTTGGAGGATTTGGGGGTGGTCCAGTGTTTAAAAGTTAAACAGACGAGGAAGAACCAGCAGGGGAAGTGAGGACTGGCCGGTGAAGCCAAATGAAGAAAGTCTTTGCAAGAGGAAGGGTATCTTGGTTTTCTGCTGCTGTTACAGAATACCCAAGACTGGGTAATTTATAAAGAATAGAGGCTTATTTGGCTCATAGTTCCAAGAATAGTCAGTCCGAGAACATGGCCCCAGAATCTGCTTGGCATCTGGTGAGGGGCATTTTGCTGCATCATAACATGGAAGAAGGTAGCACACAGCAAGACAGAGCAAGCATGCTAGCCTAGGTCTCTCTTCCTCTTAGAAAGCCACTAATGCCATCATGGGGACACACCCTCATGATCCCACTTATCCCTAGTTCCTCCTGAAGACCCCACCTCCAAAAAATATCAGCATGATGGCTTTGGAGATTAAGTTTCTAACACATAAACTTTTGTAAGACACATTCAAGCCATAGCAAAGAGTATCCACTGATTCTGTCAAAAGCTGCTCAGGGGTGAAATACCTGAAGCATGTTCCTGTGACAACATGGGTGACTTTGGCAAGAGCTGTTTCATTAGAGGGCTGGGGATAGAAGCCCAAATGAGGAGTTCAAGAGATCACGGAGGAGAAAATGGAACTAGGAATGTGAGGATAACTCTGCTAGGGTCCTTTGATGGGGAGAGGGGCACCTGCCATTGGGGGTTAGGACAGAAGATGCTGCCTTGCATGTGCATGCTGGGGGGAGGGTGGGGGAGGGGAAGCCCTCGACGCAGGAGAGCTGGAGTGGTGCTCATGCGTATCCAAAAGGTGGTGGCCTCTATGCACACATCAAGGCTAGATTTATAAACAGGCACAACCGATTCACCCAGTGGCTCAGGAAGGCAGACAGGGCACACAGGTGCCACCGCAGGAGGGGACACAGTCGTGGAGTAGGAACGTGACATCTCCTGATGGCCTCTACATACTCAGTGAAATAGGATGCAAGGATAATAGCTCAGAGTGAGAAGCAGATGGCTGGTAGACGAAGGCCCAGGAGAACCCAGGACAGGGAGACAGAACCAAGGAAAGACAGCGCCATTGGGTGGCATCAGGAACCCCCTGGGGCTTAGTGGTTGCAACTGGAAGCACCACTTCAGCATCTTGGCCAGCTGATGTGTCCTTCTCCAGTCACATGCAACTCCTCCAGGGTGGGCGTAAGGAAGATGGAGAGCAGCAGAGGTGATCCTGGGGCAAGGGGAGGTCAGGAAGTGAGGGTCTACACAAAGGAATGACAAAGGACCAGAGACTCAGTTAGGTTAGGGGGAAGGAGAGTGAGAGGACAACCGGATGTGAGGAACCACTGGAGGAGGGCCCAGAGGTGGAGGAAGGGGGAGAGGGAGGCAGCGGGAGGAGAAGAGGCCTGATGCTGAGGCCACGCTGTGGATGAGGGTGTGGTCAAGGGAGGTGACCTAGGAAGCAGATGGCCAAGACGGAGGAGACAAGATGTCACAGTGGTCAGTGACCCAAGAGGTCCCAAGACACAATCAGGCCTGTCTATGTCCACCCTGAATTATAGCAGGAGTCTTGTCGAAGAGAGTGACAGAACCATCAAGTCCTAGGGACGTGCCAGAAGAGTCTACAACAGTGTGGCGGGTGGGTGGAACGGGGTGTGTGGCATGATGATGGCCTAAGACTCAAAGCCAAGGCCTAGAGCAGGAGGAAGGGACAAGATCAGGATATCAAGTGAGGGGGTGATTTCTGCCAAACAGAATTCAAACTGGCAGAATTGAGGATGACTGTCCCCGTCTTCCCAGCTCCACCACGTCAGAAACGAGGGGAAGAAGCCCACCTCCTCCACACCCACGCCACTGGAGATGCTGGAAGCGCACAGTCCTCATCCCTGCCATGCCTCAGCTCCACGAAAGAATCAGAGCCTTCGCCAGGCGTGGTGGCTCACACCTGTAATCCCAGTGACTTGGGAGGAGGATTGCAAGTTTGAGGCCAGTCTGAGCAAAATTGAGACCCTGTTTCAAAATTCAAAAAATAAGTCAATAAAAGAGCAGAGGATGTAGCTCAGTGGTTGAACACTCCTGGGTTCAATCTCCACTACTAAAAATTAAAATAAAATAAATCAGAGCCCTTAGAGTACTCTGGTCACTGCTGTGATTGACGGGATTTGACTGATCACAGAATATCATCACCAGCGGTGGCGTTTTCCCAGTGTATTGAACTGAGTAGGAAGAAGGCCAAAATCAAAAGTGTGAGTCTCTCAGGTGGCATTCCCCAAACAGTCTGCCTCTACTTATTTCAAAGGAGTCACACGACATCCTTGGGGACACGAGATGGATTTCTCTTAACTTAAATCTTGCAGCCTATGAATGACTGATCATTTACTGAATCCTCACAGGGAGTGCCACCAGAGCGGGACAGAGAAGGGTGGCTGCCCTTTAAAAAAATACCTTGTAACAGCAGCATGACACACCTCCTGGATGTTTCTTTTAAGTCATTACACGTTATATGATCCTCTCACTGAGTAATGATCAAAAAATGAGTCTCCAAAGGCCATTATCTAAACTCTCATGTCCATATTCTAACCCAAAATGCACATTTGGGGATGGGAGGGATGGATCTCAGGTCTGCTTCATTGAATAAATGTGTCTCCTTTGATGGAAAGAAATGACAAGGCTGTGCCTTCCTCCTCCACACCCACGCCACTGGAAACACTAGAAGCGCACAGTGGGTTTAATGCTGTGGGGTCACCTTGAGACATGGGAACTTTCCAGAGTGCTTTCCAGAGCCCCCCCTTCCCCCGCCAGGATGGTGGAGTTCAAGACATTAACCTCAAACCCATTCATCACCTTCACCAGTCTGATCTATCAGGAAAGTTTCTGAGTAAAATAAGGCAAAGCCTGAGCAACCAATCATCAGCACTCAGCTCTCAACACGCATGTGCACACACAGTGATAAAAAGATGAGTCCAGTCCTTGGACACTGCTGTACCAGGACCCCTCTGCCTACTAAAGAAATGGTCCAGCGATTTCAGACCCCCAAATCACACACACACCTTAGCAGAAACGAGGAAGCTCCACTCGACTCTCTCTTTCTTGTCCTTAACAATCAGCAGCCATTTCCCAAAGGGGTCCAGGCCAAGCCACTTCCTGGGGTGTCTCATACAGGGGGCATCATCATTCCCCTGCCTGTGTCTGGAGCAGGAAGAAAAAGAAGGGAAGCAAGCACACTTGCCGTGGCCGGAAACTTCCTCCGCCTGGTTAGTCAGGGCCTGCGCCTACCTTCCTGTGGCCCAGGAAGCCAGCACAGGTTTTCTGCAAATGAGAAGCACAAAAATGCATGCAAAGGTGCCAGGCCACACAAACAGGAGCTGTCTCTTGGTGCCTGGAGACAACCTTCCTACCGTGCCTCTCCAATGCCCCAGACCCCAAGTTTTCAAAGAGTGGCAGAAAGTGGAGTTTGAAGCCAGAATAAAGAAACCTTTCTTTGACTTAACATGTTAGGGGCTGACCATCAGGGAGAGTCAGAGTTCTCTGCTCAGAAGCAAAGTGGATGCTGAGCACTGCCCTGCTCTCTGTGAGCACACAAGTCAGGTAAGGAGTGCTCACTCTGTGCCAGGCCTGTCTATCAAGTGCCTCGCAGGCAATGTCTCATTTGATCCCCAAACCCAGTGAGTGGTCTTGTCTTCTCCATGGGGAATCCAGGCTTCCCCAGGGCTTGACCATAGGTCTATGTGAGAACTGAATGAACAGCACCCTGGCACACAGTGACAACTGGAAAACGAGAAGACTTCTCATATTTAAGATTATGACAATTGTGGGGCATGATGGCGCACGCCTGTAATCCCAGGGGCTCAGGAGGCTGAGGCAGGAGGATCTTAAGTTCAAAGCCAGCCTACGCAATTTAGCAAGGTACTAAGCAACTCAGTGAGACCCTGTCTCTAAATAAAATACAAAGAGGGGCTGGGAATGTGGCTCAGTGGTTAAGTGCTCCTGGGTTCAATTCCTAGTACAAAAAAAAAAAAAAAAAACAGATTATGCCAATCCTTTATATCCACACACAGAGAGGTTTTGAAAGGAGATCTCTTTATGTTGCCCAGGCTGGTCTCGATCTTGGGTTCAAGTGGTCATCCTGCCTCAGCTTCCCAAGTACTGGTATTACAGGTGTGCAGCACTGTACCTAGTTCATACCTACATATCTAAATAATAATATATGTGGAGAAGAACATCTGAAAATATATAATCAAGCTATGGAATGGAGAAACTTTTGAGAAAGAGGATTTTCACCTCTAAGTTGGTTATTTTTTTTTTTTGAGAGAGAGAGTTTTTTAATATTTATTTTTCAGTTTTCAGTGGACACAACATCTGTATTTTGTTTTTATGCGGTGCTGAGGATGGAACCCAGCGCCCCATGCATGCCAGGCAAGTGCATTACCACTTGAGCCACATCCCCAGCCCAAAGTTGGTTATTTTTAACAGGCAAATATAACTTAAAATATCAAAAAGATCAGAAACACTAAAAATGCAAACAATCTAGATACAAATATGCCAAAAAATATTCATGGCAATTGCCTACTGGGGTTTTTTCCTGATTCTTTTGATTTCTATATACACATCAAGCTTGTTTTTGTTAAATTTGGCACAAATACATTCTCCTGATAAAGTTAAACATCATAGCAAGGCTTCCTACCACCCCACCTCCCAATCCTATTCTCCCCACCAAAGGAGTCACTGTCATAAGTTCGGTGTGTACCCTTGTGTGGACATGTATCTCATTGTGTATATTCATGCTCACATGTATTCTGGCTGCAAGCAAAATTCCATAGACTGGATGGTCTATAAACAACAGAAACTTATTTCTCACAGTTCTGGAGGATAGGAAGTCTAAGAAGGTGGCACTGGCAAATTCAGGATCCAAAATGGGCTAGTCCTCATGGAGAACCAACTTCCCACCCTAACCTCACATTTGGACCATAACAACATACATTTCTATATGCATGTATTTACCATTCTGTGCTTTCTCTTAAACAGTGACATCACATTTTATGAGTCCCTCTGTCATTTTATCTATCAATATCTCAAGGTCCATGACAGTGAATGACCTGAATGTCCTTCATTGTTTTAGATTAGAAACCCAGAAACAGGCATGGCATAGTTTGTTTAACCTCTCTTAGTAATATCATCTAGGTTGTCTCAGTGTTTTTGTAATACATAGTGAATTCCCTTATAAATGCCTCCTTCTGCAGGCATAAGAGGGTTTCTTTGGAATAAATCCTAAGAACTGGATCTGCTGGGTCAATATAACACACATACCTGTTATTTCAATGGATAGCATACCAAATTGCTTGCATAAGTGACGGTGTGCAATTCATGCCCCCCGGCAGTGCAGACACAACAACGCTGCCAACACTTACTGCCAAACCCTTCACTTTTTGCCAATTTGATAATTGAAAATGGTACCCTGTACTTCAATGTGAATTTCCTGAAAAAATGGGATGTGCGTCTTTCTATATATCTGTAAGCCACAACTGTTTCCTTTTATATGAATTTCTTTGTACGATACATTTGTTCTTCTGTTGTATGCTTGTCCATTCTCATTGATTTGTCAGAGTTCTTCATAGATTCCAGAAATCAATCCTTTGTCTGTTTGTATGTGTGCAAGTAGTTTCTCCAAATCTTTACTTGTCTTTCAGCCTTTGTGATTTTTTCAATCTAGTTTTTCAAATATGGCAAATTACAGCAGTCACATCTTGTGTTTTGAGAAGGTCTTCTCTATCCCAAGGTTCTGACATACTCCATATTGTAATGAGCTCATCGTTTTTTTTCCTGTTTCTTTAATCTGTCTGAAATGTTAGGGAATGACATGAAGTAGGGCCCTTTACCTGTCTATGCCTAGCTGTGTGCCAAGTGGTTTTCTTTTCTCCAGTGATTCAAATGCTATTCTTATTATAAATTGTTGCCATACACATTGGTCAGTTTCTATCCTCTATTCCAGTGATCTTTTTTTATTAATTTTTAAATTTTGTTTGAATTAATTAGTTACACATGATAGTAGAATGCATTTATGCATTTTGATATATCAAACATAGATGGGGTATAATTTCTGATTTCTGATTATACATGTTATACAATCACATTGCTCTGTTTCTCTATCATTACCAAGCTCTTTGGATTACTATAAATTTAAACGTATATTGTGACCTCTAAGCAACACCCCACCCCACCCTGCTTTGTGTTTTTCCAAATTGATCTTGGATATTCTTGCACATTTCGTTTTCCAAATGAACTCTCTAGTTCATTTGTCAAATTCCATGATAAAGTTCCTTTGGGATTTTGATTAAGATCACACTAAATTGCAGGTTAGGTACAATTCTATATCTTTATATCTTCCATTTATGAACATGTACTCTTACTCTCTCTCTCTCTCTCTCTCTCTCTCTCTCTCTATTTAGGTCATTTATAGCCCTCTAATAACACTTGATAGCTTTTGCGAACAATTCATTTTAGGTTCATTATCTAGTGCTCCTGAAGTCTCCAAGTTCTAATAACTTGTCCCTTGATCCTCTCGCAATCATGTTGTCTGCAAATGATTGCTTTGTCTCCACCTTTCCCACCTGCAGTTCTTATTATTTTTCTTACTGGCTATAACGAGACCCAGAGAACAACACTGAGTGGCATCAGCAGTATTGGCCACCCTTGTCCTATTGTATTTAATAGATTTAATAACCACTTCTCCATTAAGTAAGTCTTCTATGCATAGACTTGATCAAGCTAAAGGCATTTCTATCCATTGCTGCCGCAGTCTGGCTGCAGCAAATAACCGGGGGGTGACGAACGACTTGTGTAGATTGATACAGCAGGAGTGGGAGCCATTTATTGTAGGACAGGAGTGGTATTTATACATTCCACACAGCTTATCTTAATTAGCATAAACTAGATACATCAGTCAACCAATAAGAAATCTCCACACTTAATGGCTTGCTGGTGTTACTTCACAAACCACTCCCTCTGGCATTTTGCCAGGCGCCATCCAGACTTGTTTACAGACTCTAACATTTCTCTCGCAAAATGCCAGGCGCCATCCTGACTTGTTTACAGACTCTAACACATTGCTAATATGTATTCATGCATGGAGACAAATATCATTAAATGCTTTTTTATGAAGACAAGCATAAATTTTTTCTCCTTTAATCTACAGATTTTATAAATTACATAGATAGGTTTTCTATTCTGGTAAAAGTCTTCCATTCCTGGTAAAAGTCCTTTTTGTCATAACATATTTTAAGTCTCTATTCACAAGTAAAAACAGTCCATATATATCTTTCATAATAAGGAAAATACACACCAAAAAGGCTTTATATATATACACACACAAATTTTTGTATTATTTCTTAGAAATAAAATATACAGGTAAAGAATGCTTAATGCCACATAAAAAGAAAAGATCATATGTAAACTGAGTATCTGCAAAATGAAAAAATAATATATTTGAACTTGATATACTTACTGAGTTCCTGCTTGGGTTAATGCTGTCACCATCAATCCAGCCACTCATTCCAGCAAGTCACTTAATCTCCACTCCTCCCTCCCCACTGTCCACAGGTAGGAACTCACCAAGTCCCAAACTTCCCAGGTCACTCTACCTTGCATCCTGGCCATAGGCTGGAACAAGCAAGGTCAGAATTTTAAGGCAGACTTGGTTCCAGTCCTCCCCATCTCCAATTTCCCATCTATAAATAGACACAACGCTATCACTTTTGGAGAGCTGTGGTTAAAGTTAAATGAGTAGTTAACGTGTTAAGTACTGGCCACCATGTTTGCTCTCATGCATGATCCAATGTGAGCACTCTCAAGATCATCTCCTCTCCTCAACTCGCCCTCTGTCCTGACCCTAGGCCAGGCCCTCCAGTCTTCACCTTGTCTATGACAACTGTCTTCTAGTCTTTCCACCATCTGATGCTGCCACCAAAGCTCACTTTGCTTTTTTTTGTTGTTGTTATTGTTGTTTTTCTCTTCCCAGTATTGGGATTGAACCCAGTGGTGCTTTACCTCTGAGCTACATCCCTTTTCATTTTTTATTTTGAAGCAGGGTCTCACTCATGTGCCCAAGTTGATCTTGAACTTGTAATCCTCCTGACTCGGCTTCCCTGGTAACTGAGACAACAGGCAGGTACTGCCATGACCAGCCCCAGACTCACTTTATAGAATTAAAAACTGAATCATGTAATTTAGTTGTTTAAATCTTGCCTTGTCTCCCAACTACCTACCAGATAAAGTTCTAAGTTCTCTGCATCACTTGAAAGGCAACTTAGACAGAAAATGGGGGTAATTTTAGAGCTAAATCTTTCTAGGAGATCCCATGAGACACTTGCTAGCTGAGAGGCCCCCACAGAATTACTTCTGCTCAGACACTGTCCCTGTCATCAGCCACTCAGGAACCAAAAATATTACATTATTTTGAAAGAATGTATCTTCCAGGATGTAGACTTGTTTCTAAATACTTTGAGAAGTACAAATATCTGGCTACTTCCTCTCTGCAAATAAATTGCCTTTGGATGTATTAGAGTTTGCTGTAATGAAAGTCAGAAAACACAGCTCAGAAAAATAAAAAAATTCCAGCACTGTTATTTGTACAAACCTAGATAACTGTTATGGTTTGGATATGAAGTATCCCCCCCAAAATTCACGTTAGGCAATGCAGGAAGGTCCATAATATTTGGAGATGAAATGATTAGATTGTAAGAGCTGTAACTGAATCAGTGGTTTAATCCACTTAATGGATTAATAATTTGAAAGGACGTCTGTACAAGGGGGTAACTATACGCAGGTGGAGTGTAACTGGAGGAAGCAGGTCACTGCAGGCTGCCCTCAAAATTACATTTTAACCCTGGCACCTTATTTCCTCTGCTTCCAGGTGGCTGTGAGCTGAGCAGCTTTCCTCCACCACGCTCTTCTGCCACGACGTTCTGCCTCACCTCAAGTCCCCCCGTGGAGCTGGCCAACCAGGAACCACACCTCTGAAACTGTGAGCCCAAAGTAAACTTTTTTATCCCCTCCAAGTTGTTCTCATCAGGTATTTTAGTCACATCAACAAAAGCTGACTAACACAATGTCTAAAAAAGGAAAGTGACCCTCTTACATCATAAGACCTCCGTCATGTAAACACCATTCAATGTCACTTGTAGCGGGAACATCATACACTCCCTGAGCTAAAAGATGGCACCACAGTCCTAAGAGCCTCTTCCCATCTCCGGCAGCCAAAGACAGTCACAGCTGTGCTAGCCAGAAACTACGGAAAAAATATAAAATAAACAATATGACCTTGATCTTCTCTTTTTAAAGGACCCAACATGCAAACCACTAAAAGAATCACTAATTCAATAACAATTTTTTTCCGCTTAAAAAAAAATCACGTTTTTCTCATATTATCAAAAGAAGGAAGGAAGTCCAGTCTGGCTAAAGAGAGAGAAATCACCAAATTTCAGTTCAAATAGCAGAGCCTGGGATTAATTTTTAAAGATTTATTTGTCAATTTCAAAAACTCACTAGTGGAATAAAGAGCTTAATACAGGTATGCAAAGAGGAAGCCCCGAGGTGAGCCGTTGTTCACCAGGATGAAACGGGATTAGCTTTGTAGTTCTTATAATCTTCTTCACAGAAGAATGCAATTTCTGTTTCGCTGGCTGAAAAAAAGAGAAACAGAAAATGGAAAAGAGATTTTAATGTAAAACTAAATTTTAAACAAGTATGGAAATCCGCATTACTTTGGTTTGGCATTTTGGAATGGTTTCAGACGCCTGCAATGAAAAATATCAGTTAGTTGTTGGGTGATACAATACATTTCATCAAATCAGCAAGAAGTTTTAGGTGTAGCTGTAAGAATCTAAAAATCAAATAATTTAAAAAAATCAAATAATTTAAAAGTCGAAAGAAAAATAACCTACAAAATTAAAATCCAGAGTTAACACAAGAATTAAGATTTTTCAGAAAATCATGAAATCGCTTATTTATAGTCTTCTTTGCAGTCCTGGAAACTAACAAACCTTGATATTTTTTCCAATATGCTACTCAGTTCCTGAGGGGGGAGGGACTCTCCCCTCCCTGAAATTAGCCCGTAGGTATAATAATTTAATAGTTAGAGGATCAGTAGAATATTTTACAGATCACTTTACATTCTCCCTCATGACCCATCAAAATATGTGTCTGAAGAAGTTAATTTTTTGCCCTGCTTATGATTAATTCATGAGGCTTCAACAATATGCAAAGTGAAAGACACAAATTGGCTTCTACCGCAATACCTTCAAATACCTCTAATTATTCACTGGGGAGATGGCACAGCTAAAGGACCCACAAAGGTTCAGAGCAGTCACAATTCTTTCAACCTAGCAGGTCAAGGACTCCATCTTCTAAAACAATAAGTCAGCAACATTATTAATTCAGACTGGAGACAAATCTGATGGAAAGCCTTCCAATTTATTAAACATGCGATTCTTTAAGGTGTTGCGCCAACAAGTTCCACATTGGTTTTTTAAATTAAACCAGAAGTTAATACAGTCTGCTTGGCTTTTACAGAAAGAGCAAAAGGGCCTTTGGAATCCTGAGGAGAAAACAGAAGAGATTATTTGTAATGAATACTGAGTATGCAATTAACATATACTCTAAAAACAGGCAAGTAAAACTCTTCAAGAAGCCAAATAAATACGATGATAAGAAGGGTGCCATGGATTACCACTGGTGTGTGGTTTACAGCTCTAATCTCATCATTAGAACTTATCACAAAAGAATGAAGTTAACGAGATTAGCATGTCATCTCATTAAAAATGTTTTTACCATTTGCAAGAATATCAAATGTAGTCTTTCTCCATCATAAGCTACTGTGCTCACTATAGAAAACAAACACATGTTCAGAGAAAAAAACAAAATGATGTTTTCAGTGCCTACTATGTCTTCAAGATTAAATTTAATCTGAGTGGATGAAAATCAGATCACAAACTCTTATCCCAGTGAGACTGTGGGGGAGACATCAGAGAGAATGGGAACCAATGAGGAGGGGCTGTAAACAGAGGCACCCTGAGCAAACAGGTAAGTGTGCAGGACAGTTTTACAAGAAAGAGCATTTAAAAGAATGGGGAAGAGGCTCCACACTTGAAATCAGCAACATATTGAAAAGGGGGCATATTCAAAGAAGATATTTAGAGAGCGATCTTTTTAACAAAGAGCTCAATGGGTTTCCTTTTTGAAAGGAGGTGTGCTCAGAGGTAGATGTAGGTAATTTGCAATAATGGAGAACGAACAAGAGGGACCCTCTTCCTGAAAAATCACAGATCGAGGCTTTATCTGTGATGTGTTATTTACACATGGAACTTTACATAGTTTTTGCCCGGCCAGCACTTGGCTCAAGCCACGCTCCCTGTAATTACAATTTTCACTTACTGCAGTTGACATTTATCTGTACTCCTTTTGAGAAGCTAATATGTCACGCAGATCTGCAGTACAGGAAGAGCAGGTTCAGAATAAGCTGACAGAAAGCAAAGACTGACAATGCAGTTTTGTTGCGATGAGTCTAATTAACTTAGAGAGCGACTTGTTATTTATATAAAGTATTGAGGCCATCTCTCATAGGCGCCAAATGAAATCATCCAGGGTAATGATTTTATTTTCATATGAGTCTGTTCTTTTTTCAACAAAGCTAGGTTGACAAATGGGTTAAACTCAAACATTCAAGGTGATTAAAAAAAAATGCTCACCCTTATATTGGAAAACATACACATTCCAAGTTTCTCTGAAATTCAAAAAATATAAAACAAAATGGATTTTAAAACTTCAATGACAGAAGTAGTAATGTTTTTAAATCCATTGAAAATATTAGAGAATGATTTCCTGGATGTAATACTGCAAATTGATTTGCTGATTTAAGTGAAAACAAGTTACAAATGATTTTCAAGACCTTTACACAATGGCTCTTTTCACCATTATCCCTTACACTCGTGCTGCCCAAATTCTATTTAAAATGGCTTCTTTAAAAATGGTGGGGGAAGAACCCTCAGGAAGTCTAGCATGTGGCGGTCCCCTCGGGCACCTGGTTTTAAATTAAATGTGCTGCAGGCGGCAGTGCGGTCAGGTGCAGAGCGCCTTGGCATGGGAATCTGAAATGAATGTGCAATCTAAAATCCAATAAATACATCACCACTTCATCCCTTCGTCTTACTATCAAATGAAATCAAGTCAGAGCCCTCCAAATGCATTTGTGGATCAGTTTAATACTGATGTTCTAGTTTAATGAAATGAACACAAGTCAGGACATCTGAACTTTGGCTATGAAATTAACAATTATATAATGCTTCCTAACGGGTCAGACAGACAGGCAGGTGCACGCGCGCGTACACACACACACACACACTATTTAACAGGAAAATAGTTAACAATGACTTGAAAACAAGAAAAAATAATTTTAAGTGGGTAATCCCAAAATAAGTTAAATGCAATGTTTTTTAACTCCTTCACTATCTCAGTGAACTTATCTACTGACAAGGATTCGCTGCTTGCTTTTTAAGCCTCAAGCTGGTTGGCCCCAAAGTAGTATAAGGGTCAGCCCCTGTGGGCTAGGGAAAGGAAACCGAGAAGTGTGCACTGGCTTTGTGGTGTGATCAGGACAAGCTGTCATGTGGTAATCACTGCAGATTTTTAAAAATTATACCACGGGTGTGTGTGTGTGTGTGTGTGTGTGTACTTAAAGGAGATTCATGGGGCAATCTGAGACCAAATCTGAAACAAAGTTTCACCCTCTGCCCTGCTCCAGGAATCCACCATATCTTTCCAAACTCCACAAAACCCCAATCTACAAATCAAAGAGATGCTCTGAGTTCTATTTCAAAGTTTTCACCAAAGCAGCTCACAATCCAGTAAAGAGAGCAACTCCTGTGCTCTTCTTGTCATACCTGCTTTAAAAGTGTTTTGGATCAACTGGTAAGAGATACCAAACTACAGACCTAAGAAAACAAATGGTAAAAACTGACTGGACTGACTGAGCATGTGCCTGCAATTTCCATAGTGGCAAGAGGAAAGTAAAATGGGAAGGACAGTCATACACACAGTGGAATATTATTCAGGCATAAAAGGGTGAAATCCTGTCATTTGTGGCAACATGGATGGAATTGGAGGACATTATGTTAAGGGAAATAAGCCAGGGACAGAAAGAATAGGCAGACAAATACTATATATTCTTACATGTGGAAGCTAAAGAATGTCTTTATAGAATTAGAGAGTAAAACTGGGTGGGAAATAGGTTAGGGAGAGATTGAGCAATGGGTATAAAGTTAGTTAGGTAGACGGAATAAGTTCTAATGTGCTAAACCCAGTATGGTGACTGCAGTTAACAATAATTTATTGTATATTCCAAAATGGCCTGAAGAAAAGATTTTGAATGTTTCTACCCAAAGAAGACATAAATGTCGGAGGTAATAGATGTGCTAATTACCCTGATTTGATCATTACGTGTTATACATATGTATCAAAATATTCATTTTTACCATCAATATGTACAATTATTGTCAAAGATAATTTTTTAAAATGCAAAAAATAAATAGAAGCCAGGGAAGAACAATCTGTGCAGTGCATTCTGACTCCTTGTTCTGAAATCACTGATTTCTAAGCAAGTCAACTGTTACAATGAACATTGCTGTTACAATGTCAGCATGAAGAGGAGCCACTTGGGGCTCTGTCAAAGAAGAAAATGAGGACGCCTCAAGATAGGGAAAAGGCCCAGACCTTAAGGAAACACAAGTCAAACATGATCCTGATAAAGAAGCAGGAAGAAAAGAAACCTGTCTTAGCCACATGGAGGAGAAAACCAGAGATGTGATGCACAGGACCAGGTTCTAGTCGGGGATAGATGACAGGAGCAAAATGAAAACAGACCACGAGGGAGTTTTGGAATTATTACAGGGACAACTGGCTTGACAACAACTCTTTCCTCAAATAAGTGCATACAGTCTGGCCTACTGTAACTTGCTTTAAAACATTTCCAAGAAAACACAACTGGCTTGAGAAGAATTTCTCTGCCACAATTTCTTTCTTATACCAGAGTGGATTCAAAAGATAAATAGTAGCAGGATGCAGCAAAATGAAAGAGATAAAATATCTCCCACCCCACAACTTACCTGCAATTTATTACTTAGAAAAATTAATCCATAAACTATTGTTAAAAACAAGATAAAAATTTTTCTATCTTAAACAACATTTCTAGGTAAAATTCTCCTCTCTCTTCCTTCCACAAAGGAAATTGTTTTTATTTATGTATTTCTGCACCAGGGTAAGACATGGACTACACAGTGGGGATCTGTGGTGCAGATGAAAGACTCTGAAAGCAAGTTTCCCCCCTGATTTCCCCCTCCCAGTCTTTCTTTCCCTTTCATGACTCCTGGAGAAGAGTCATAATGATAAATTTGTTACACTGGCATTATTCCCATGGCAACTGGCTGTGATAGCAGAGTGACAGCTCTCCAGCAAGATCAAGTGGTGAAAAGGGAGAGAGGGATGACTTCGAATTTTTCTCTTAAACCTCTTAGAAACCTAATCAGACACAGCACGGAGGGAGGGAGGGAAAATTCCCTAGAAAAATCACATACTTCAAGTATCACGGTCTTTGTTTCTTTGTGGTTTTGGTGTGGTACTTGGGATTAAAGTCGGGCCTACACATGCTAGGAGAGTGCTCTCCCACTGAGCTACATCCCCAGGCCTTTTTATTTCATTTTTAGAGAGGGTCTCAGTAAACTTCCCAGGCTGGCCTTGAACTTGAGATCTTCCCACCTCAGCTGTGATCACAGGTGTGCACCTCCATGCCTGACTCTCAATTATCATTTTTTGCAACTCAGTTCCTACTTAGAATTTTCTGTTGCTCTCTGGGGATCCTCATTTCTTTGCCTGGGTACCACCTTGGCTTGTTGCCAGGAGGACAGCAACAAGCTGCTAGGAAATAACAGAGGAAACAGCTCCTGGCAGGGACTGAAGTCGCGCCATGGACAAGGCCACTGCTCTGCCTAGGTCTCAGGGGCGGTCTGCTCCCCATACCACCCTGACCCAAGTGGAGAAACCATGAAAAGGATCTGAATCTGATCAAAGTTCTGTGGCCTGAAAACAAGAATGACGAAAAGAGGGATTTGATTCTTGCTTTTAAAGATGGTTCGTTACATAAGTCAGTCTGAAATAAATGAGAACAAGGCAAACTCTGTCCTAGCAAATTCGGAATATTTGCCAAATGCCATCTCCAAAATGGGTTCCAAATAAAATAGTTATTTTGTAGGGCCTTTTCCATGCATTGTCCTGGACACCTTCATTCTTTTCAATCCGTATGAAACCTTCTGAAAGAGGTTTCATTATTCACATTTATACAGAAAACAAAACTTAAGTTCAGAGAGGCCTAGTGGCTTAATCACAAAGCAAGTGATTAGGGATTTATTATTCTTTTGAAAAACTGGTTCCTTAATTATAAGGAATACTTATAAACTATGAAAAATTTTGCAAATCCCAATAATCACATTAAGATAATACAGAGAAGAAAGGAAAAACTCAGTTTACTGGCGATACCACCACCCTGAGAAAGCATTTCTATAATTGTGGTATATGATCTTTTCTCTGTGTACAAATACAAACATGTCTATGGATACATTTCCAAAGGATAATGGTACTGCACATTATTCTTTGCTATATAAAAATTCCTGTGTCAGTGATTCACAAACAGGGAAGGTAAAAGAGAACCCCACCATCGCTCTGAAGACAGACCACAACCTCAGAGTTTGAAGAAGCACATATCTGATTTAGTAACAAACACAAGAGAATGTTCAACTTGATCTATGGAACATGAGAGGCAACATACATTCCCAACAGTGGTACTGAGAACACCATTTCCTTACACCAGGGGCTCCCCTGGGTACTGCATTTTTTTTCACAACCGCTAATCTTGTACTAACTGCTACTTGACCAAGGTCACCCATAGAGTGAGAAGCAGAATCAAGGTCTGACCCCCACACGCTGGCTCTGGGCTGTTATTCTTAACCACTAGACCATGATAAAAAGCAGTGTCTATTTTAATGTGCATCCCTCATTACCAATAAGGTACAACTGTTTTTCCTATGTTAGCTATACCTTCTATCAGATTTCGTATCCTTTCATACTAATACAAGAGTTCTTTACAAAAGTCTGGCTAATAACTTTATCTTTCATTTATGTTTCACATAATTTTCATAGTTCATTGTTTCTCCTTTAATGGTTTATAATTTGGGGGGGGTTATTTGGTCAAATCCCTTGCTTTCCCCTTTGATGGCGTTGGCCTTTGGAGTCATGTTCAGAAAGCTCTTCTCTCTCCAATATTAGGTTATCACTGAGCTGCATATTTTGTTTTGTTAATTTTTACAGTATAACATTTACTTCATCTAGAATTCATTTTGGAATAAAGACTGAGATAAAATCTGAAATTTATTTTCCTGAATATTTTGGCAATGGACCTGATGTGATTTTCTGGTTAATTCAATCTTTTCCCATTTATATGAGATGTCAACTGCATCATCTTGTTAAAAATCTTACCTTTCTTTCTTTTTTTGGTTTGTTTTTTGCATTTTCTAACCTTTTCCAAGGAGCTATCTGCCAATTCCCACAACAAGGCCAGTCTATTATATTCATTATAACTTTATGCTTTAAAGACAAACAGGGCTACCCCTAGGTGCCACATGTCTCAATAACACAGGAGCCACCTGATACAATAATGTAATAACATTTGAAGAAATAAGTGCCAATTAAATAATGCTTTTCAAATAACAATCCATCTCACATATTTATTATAGGGAACGACACTGATCCTAGCAAATAGCACAGACTTATACACTGAAACAAGTCTGATTTTACAACCTGCCATGTAAAATTCTATTTAAATAGAAATTCCCATGTCAGAAATTCACATTATTCACGTGAATCATTTCAAAAGTGAATTCCTGCTGGGTGAGGTGGTGTACACCTATACTCCCAGCAACTTGGGAGGCTGAGGCAAGAGGATCTTAAGTTTGAGGCCAGCCTTAGCAACTTAGCAAGAACCTGTCTCGAAATATGGATATTTTATAAAAGGACTGGGGTTGTAGCTCAATGGTAAAAACACTCCTGCATTTAATCCCCAATTAAAAAAAAAAAACTCAACAGAATAAAACAAACAAACAAAAAATGTACAGGTACCCAGTGTGGACCTCACCTTGCATGTTTTGAAGGAAGTGTGATTTGTGAAGTTGCATCATGGTCACAGACCACAGAGGTGTGTCAGTGACACAATGCCTTCACCTGCTCAGACCTCTGTGCTAATCTGTACTCCTCTATTGCCAGATCAGCTTAAGGTGACCGTGTAAGTAGAATAACAGTGACATCTAATGGCCACAAGATATGTCACATAACATTTTTTAAAAATTGGAACTATACACACATTCTAGGTTTAATAGTTAAATCAGGCAATTCTTCAACTGCACACACTAGGTCCCTATTTAAAATTCTGTGCCTTAGTCAGCCCTGAGTGACTTGGATGACTATCAGAAGCCACGATGCACGTTATACAAACAACATCTCATTTCATTATTCCACATTAGTTCTACTACGTCCATTTCTCTCAAACCATCGGCTCGAATGACACTGATGAGAGTAAGTAGACATGGTACTAATAGCCTGTCAATCATTTAAAATGACCCTCAACAGGATTCTGAGCAAACCTTCTGAACAAACTATTTTCATTTTGCACATTTGGTGAGAAGGTAACAACTGCCCTTGGTCAAATGATCAGAATGCGTTTTCCTCTTCCTTTGAATAGGGATGGGAGAGTATGAAGAGCAACAAGCGGCATTCAGATCACAGGGAGTCATCAAATATAACCAGCCAGGCCTGGCCACATAGGCCAGAAATGTGAGTGCCCCTTCAGCAAGATCATTCCCCTTCCTCACCAATTCCGGCTGCTTTCAGGGTGCTGTCTTCTTTTAGCAGGAGTCTGTCATCATTTTCCAAACTCAACACCAGTTCATTTGTCTAAAAAGAAAGAAAACATGCATTTCATCAATACTGATATGCTTCTGCATTCAGCAAGACTTCCCAAAGAGGTGGAGCTGAAGTTGGAGTCACAGTAATAATCCGAGTCACATCAAGTCACATTCTACTCCCTTAATGGCATTAAGGGATACACAGTGCAGACCTACTAAGTGCACACACTGTGCACTGTGACAGCCCTGGACTTCCAGTTAGAGGTGGGTTCAAATCCAGACTCCCCCAGCACTCAGCTGTGTGCAAACAAACTACATAAACTAAGACTCAGTTTCCTCATCTCTAGAAAGGGGGAAGAGAAATGTACCTTCTTCTTTACCTCCTGCTAACTTATTTTTATTGAATAAGTTAATGAATGAAATAAAATGTCAGTCTTTTATGATTGCTCAGTTTCTATCATATTTCGAAAGACTTCTCCACTGCAAGATTATGTTTTAAATTCCATGTTTTCTTCACATATTTTTATGAATTTCATTTTTAAAACTTTTAATTGTGGAGAAATTCAAACATATAATATATATAGAATAGTGTAATGAATTCCGCCCCATACCCATTACCCAACTTGAACAAATTATCAACTCAGGTTCAACCTGTTTCTTCTCTAACCTCATCTATGAATTTAAATTTTACATGAGTCATTAAAACAATGGGGATTTATTTGGGCATAAAGAAAAAGATAGGAATTCAACTAGTCTTCTAGATGTCAACCCAGCTATTTCAATACCATTTACTGAATCCTCCATCTTTTGTCCATAGATTTGAAATGCCATATTTACTATACACTAAATTTACATGTACATTTGAGTCCATATTTGGATTTTTAATTCTGTGCCACTGAACTACCAGTTCATGTGACAGTACCACACAATGTTAATTATTAGAATTTTATAATAATGTCTTAATATATATTAGGGCTAATCACTCATTTTTTTTCAGAATTCTTCTCTTCTTACTTTTAATGTATTAACTTTTTAATAAGCTTCTAGAATTTACATATATGCAACTATTAGTACTTTATCGAGGTACTATTAAAATTGTAAATTAACCAAGAATTGACATCTTCATACTATTGCACGTTCCTATCCAAAATATCATAAATATTTCTGTGTAAGTCTTATTTTGGATTCCTCATAGTATATTTCACTTTTTTGTTGTTGTTGTTAAACTAAAGTAGAATTTAACATAATAAAATGCATAGATCTTAAGAGGAGCTTACTTTATGAGACTGAATAATTATTCCCAGAGTTTGGATTCATTTTTCAAGTATGTTTGTGGTGAAGATGGGAAAGAACAGTAGCATTTAATTTTCTTCTGGTTTTGGGGTGTAGCTCAGTGGTACAGTACTTGCTTAGCATGTGTGAGGCCCTGGGTTCAATCTCTAGCACAATAAATTAATAATAAAAATTTCCTTCTTGAAGATTTTGCACATTTCTTACACAGTTTATTCGAGGATATGATTTCTTCCTTTAATAAGGATAGCTATTTGATTTCCAAACCCACAAAATGTAAGATGGAGATCAAAGTTTTTATTTCAAATCTTTCTAGCAAAAATTATTCTCACTATAATATAAACAGCCTACTGATTACAATCCATAATACTCATACACACATTTTTATGAATTTCTTGATAATCATAGCACAGTAATATTATGATAATCATTTGCATTCTACTTTTATTCATTCACTAAAAGACACTTAGCTCATAGTCCAAACAGGAGGCTTAGTTAGGTGGGCAGGGATCCAGACAGCCTTTTTATTGTGGTGATGAGAAGAAATTTTTGAGGACACCTGGTAATTGCAATTAGGAAAGTCTCTAGACCCTTATGTGAACGAGTTTATTAAGGGTTAGCTGGAAGTCTCTCGCTTTGGCTGAGGAAAGAAATTAAAATTCCAACTGGCCTAGAAAACTGACAAGCTTGGCCAGAGATGCTATAGGCCTTGCAGACGGAAATAGAAGATAAAAAGACAGCAATCACTTGGAAATGAGAAAAATGTCCTGTAGTCATATAAGGCACCAATAAGAACATGTAGGTGAAGTTTTTCTGAAGTTTTAAAACTGTATCTGTAAAAACAGATGTTATCTTTTAGAAGCTTCAAGAAGCCTCTCCAGGGTACAGAGTCTGGACTTGGATTGTTACGGTTAAATGAAGTTTTATAAAGCCAGAGTCCAGAAACATTCTAAGTGACTTCATTTGTTTTGGGGATCTACCAAATAATTAAACAAATTATTTGTTCAACTGAAAAAAAAATAGTCCTAATTTTGAAACTACAGCTGGTCTTCTGTATGGAAGGTTGGTCATCTGCAAAGTCAATCAGCTGCAGGCTGAACACATGGTTTGGACTATGCTGGTTGCATCTGTACTGAACGTGTGAAGACTTTTTTCTTGACATTATTCCCTAAACAATATAGTATAACAATCATTTACAGTGCATTTACATTGTATTAAGTATTATAAGTAAACTAGAAATGAGTCAAAGTGTATGGGAGAACACACATAGGTTATACACGAATACTATACCATTTTATATAAGGAATATGGAGAATCTGTGGCTTTTGGTATCCACAAGTGTCCTGGAACCAATCCTGAGGGATGACTCTATATATAACACACCAGGGAGAGACATGCATTTTAAGTGTAAATAACACTGCTAAGATTTTTTTTTCTTCAAAGTTTTTATTTCAAATTTTTTTTTCCTGAAGGAAAATTTTTTAAAAATATTTTTTACATATACTACTGATTATTTGAACATGATGAACATGGTCTTCATTACAAAGAATGAAGAATTTGCCAATTCCTCTTTCTAGGAAACATAAGCTTACAAGCAAGACCAACAATTTAAAATTAACACTGAATGGAGAATGACATGCACAATTTGCTTTGCAACTTTTTCCAAGAGCATATTGCTTCATTTCAACTTTATTTATATTTTTATAACAAATTTACATATGTTTATTCCATATAAAATAGAACCACAGTTGCTCTTCTCTACATTTTAGGGACCAAGTTGAAAACATTTCAGACCTGGAGAAGAGAAAATGGTTGAAGTCTGTGGCCAGATATAGTGGCAGAACTTTCTAGTACTCAAAGGAGGGGAAGATGCCACACTTGATCCCTGACACCTGTGAGAATGAGGTACTTGACAATGGATATGATAAAATTTGCACATACAAAAGAAAAATCCCACAAAGTTACTAATCCAGAGGCAACAGACATACCCTCTTTGTGATCTGTGGCATACATCTTTTTGAAAGCTGATTGAGTTCATGGAGTATATCTATGACTACACACAGAATGAAACAAAATGAACTTTATAAATACTTCATTCAAAACTTGTTTTGGAAAAACTCCTGTGAACCAGGCATTGCCCAAGGTACTGGAGATACAAGAGGCATACAGAATAAGACATGGTCCCTTGTCCCTGTGTGAACATCATAGGGAAGGCCACTGAGAAAAAAGACTGCTCTGTAATGAGAAGTAAACCTTTGATTGTGGCTTAATAAAACATGACTAAAGTAAGAAAAGAGCAATGTAAACATATGGTACACACACAAACAGCTAAAGGACAGAATTCAGATTGCAGATGGCGCCCTCTGTAGAGTGAGCTGTGGTCCTGAACCTTCTCTTACAGCAAGCACCACGGCAAGCAGATCCTCTGGGT
Source organism: Marmota flaviventris (assembly GCF_047511675.1). Lineage (NCBI taxonomy): Eukaryota > Metazoa > Chordata > Mammalia > Rodentia > Sciuridae > Marmota > Marmota flaviventris. The sequence goes on along the minus strand of NC_092508.1, from coordinate 104,428,949 downwards.
CAGCTTCTAGCCCAGTTCTTCTGTGGACTTAAGAAAGTCAAAGAGACTAGACTGACAGATAATAAGTGGCTTCCTTATATTTCTTTATTGTTTTATGTTTATGTTATATAAATATACGGGATGCTTTGTGTGTGTGTGTGTGTGTGTGTGTGTGTGTGTGTGTGTGTGTGGTGCTGGGGATTAGAACCCAGGGCCATGCAAAGCAAGCACTCTATTGAGCTATAGCCCCAGCCCTGGTATGTTTTATTTTATTAACACTTTTTAAAAGAATCTATGAGCAGGTATATACAGCTTAGTTTTTTTTGTTTGTTTGTTTGTTTGTTTAATTCTCTAATCAGAAAGTAAGGCTATAGAAAGAGTACCTATAAGATAAAAAATGCTATTATAATGGAAAAGACTTACATGCACATTCACTTACTCACCAGTTCAACTAATATTGATTACTGCTAAGTGCCAGATACTGCACAAGTGGAACGTACCTTTGATTTATGTGCTTGGTGAATAATCTTCAGTTTATCTGAAAGAAAAAAGCAAATTGTCTCTTTACACAGAATATTCTAAGACTTCTTTTGACATTATTAGAGAGACAAATGAGTACCTATGAAATTGAGAAATTCTAAGTTCTTTATAATTTTATGAACACATTTACTTAAAAATCTGTTATAGAGTAAAAGGAAATTTACTTTTGAAAATCATTAAAATTAAAGATAAAATTAAATTTTAAATTAAATTTTAAAATTTAATTTAAATTAAGGGAGCTGAGGGTGTGCAGCTCATTGGTAGAGCACTTGCCCTACATGTAGGAGACCCTGGGTCCCATCCCCAGCACCAGAAAATCACACACACACACACACACACACACACACACACACACACAAAGATAAAAGTACACAGAGAAGCCAGGTGTGGTGCTGTATGCCTCTAATCTCAGTGACTTGGGAGGCTGTGGCAAGAGGATCACGAGTTTGAGGCCAGCCTCAGCAACTTAACAAGATCCCATCTCAAAAAATAAAAAAGCACGGGATGTAGCTCAATGGTAAAGCACCCCTGGGCTTAATCCTTGGTAACAACAAAAAAAAAAAAAGTACACAGATATTTTAAAGCCTTGGGCTTTGACACACAACTCTGTGTGTGTGTGTGTGTGTGTGTGTGTTTGTGTGTGTGAGAGATAACCTGAAGTCACCTCGACACATTTTTTCCTTTGAACAGAAGACAAGCAAATCACATTACTCCATTTTGTTTTTTAGAGTCACTAAATTTTAAGATTAGCAGATAATATCAAAAATTACATCTATATAATCTTATCTACAGGTTTAATTTTATGCATTTGTATTTATATATTATCTATAATCATTTATGTATTACATATAATCACATTTATATAGTATATATAATTATATTTATATATTATATATAAAATAATGACAGACAGTAACAAAAGCAGTTTAAAAAACTATTAAGCTCTCAGGAGGTTCAATGATCATGCTGAAAAAGTGTGACTGTTCTTAGATTTCTAACATTACCTGGGATCACCGGTAATCTAAGCAGGGCTGTTAATGACTAAAAAATACCAAGATCTGCTTCTTGGTTTTCAAATACTGCACAGGCTTCCATGGTCCAGTATGTTTTATTCAAACCCAATTTCATTCTTTAATCGGTTTATCCTGAAGTCAGGCCACAAGGTCCTTTTGCAACAGGCAATTTCTTCACACTTGGATAACATTCTAACTCTGAGATAATCAGCCCCTAATTACATAGCAGATGTAGCCATTCAACATGTTTAAATTCCAGAAGTTTCTGATTCTTTACTCAGTTTTATTCAGCCATTTATTGACTAAATTATAACTTTATCTGAATAAGCTCTAAAACTTACACTAAAATTCATTTCTATCAATAATGCTATAACAAGAAATTCCAATAGTGATATGAAATAAAAGGATATTATTTTTTTAAAGACCTCAATTCAACTATGTTGTCTTAGTGCTGAAGAAAGAATAGGGTACCAATCACCTAGTTAAGAACTGGCACTCGACATTACCGATTATTTTAAATAGTCAACTTTCAACTATCCAATGCAATTTTTTAATTGCGATTTTAAACAAGACCTACACCCTACAACTATATTTTTAAGAAAATAAATAAATTTAACCAAGTAAAATATGCACATCAGGAATGTAAACATGCCACAGATGCTAAAAATAAAATTACAATGGACATGAGAACATAAACAAATGTGACTTTTGGATTATCTATTATTCTGAGTTGCCTATTATATTCTCTTTCTCACTATGAATAGGTATTGGTTTATTACTTGAGACAAGTTAGAGAAGTCAACAGTAATTTTTTTAATAAAAGAGGCTTAAAGTCTGTTATAATCAAGCTGCAAAACTACAGTTTGACCTTATAAATATTAATCATGTTCTATATATTTTGCTAATAAGCCTTTGAATTTGAAATAACTTTGCTCTAATAGATCCAGCAAACCCACAATAGGAAGTCTACATTTAAAAGAAAGAAAGAGAGAGAGAAAGAAAGAGAGAAATGCTGTGATTGGAAAAGTTCACCTGATTTTTCTCCCCGACACAAATTGGCAGGACCCAAGAGGAGGACAAGGAAGGGAAAATGACAGGCTAACAAAAGATGTTGTATTAATGTCTCTTTCTTTGTTGAATAATCTCCTTTACTTGTTTTAACTTCTTAAAAAATAGACTCAATTTTTTTAGACTTGCTATTAACAAAAACAACATCTGTGGGCATTGTTTTCTTAATGCAAATTCCTTGAGGAAAGGAACCTTACATCATTTGTTTGGGGTACATTTAACAAGTTGGCCCGTGCATAATTTAATTTCACACAGCCTCATGAAACAGGCAGGGATTAGCAGCCACATGCTGTACATCAATCAACATTAATGTGTGCACAAATGTATTACGTCTAGGTAGTAAGGATTTAAAAATAAGTAGCATGAGTGGTTAAATCAATAATAGATGACGATGAAGACAATTAAATGGAAGAAGGGGTTCTGAGAAATCTCAGACAGTGGGTGGCCAAGACCACAGCCCTCTGCCCAAAGGCACAGAGACAGTAACTACTTTACACCCTTTCTACTCCCCACCACCCAAAACAGTGTTCTATTCCCAGGGGCCATGCAGCATACTGAGGACAATGACAGGTGAAAAGCAACACTCTAGCCTTCCTGCTCAACACAAAGCAGCAGATTGTTAAAGAGCCAAACTCAAAGAAAGAACCACCTGAAGTCTATCAAAACACTAGTGGTTCTATAATTTCTTCTCTGACAAATGTATTAGCTTTTTCTGCCAATTCACCTGAATATACAGAAACACCAGGATGAAAGAGCGTTAATGAGATGGGATAAGCTAAAAGGTACATTATCTACCCCAATGCTGCTTAGCGACTCAGATACTCTGATGCTTTCATTATTTAAAATTTATCTTTTGAAATAACTTGCATGGAACACAGGTTTGCATATAGATACACACACCATGCAAAAAGGGAAACCATATGTAACTATTCTAATTTGAAATGGCATCTGTAGGTTGATTCAAGTTTAAGGTTATATTTCAGGGCATTACACTTCAAAAGCCATGAAAGCTACAATTGAGAAGTTTCATATTTACCTTAATCATGCTTTTTATTCCTTTCTCTTATTCAATATTGAGTATGTAAATTCTTTAGGGCCAATAAATCAAAGTACTTTCCACTCAGTGCCTTCAACTTCTGCTTGACTACCCCTTATGACCTCACAATTAGTCTCTGGATATTAAAATGCAGACGCACGGAGAAGATTGTGATTTCAAAGGACTGTAGGTCACGAGCTGCCCTATCGAATGGGAACAGAATGAAAAGCCACTCCAAAAAAATGATCTAAAGTAATAAAAAATTTATGCTTTAAAATGTCTGCACCAATTAACAGAAATATGCATTAGGTGCACCATAACTTTCAAATACAGTCTCGAATTCAAGTCTGCTGAATACCATATTTATAGTGAATAATTACAACCAGCTTTTTACTATACTTTTAAATAACCAGTTGCATCATATAAAACTACTACATCATATTGAAAATATTAAACTCTTAGTCCTCATTTTTCCTTCTGATTCCCTGCAAAGAAACCCATCTTAGATATAGTTTTGCCAAACATGCTATTCTTCACCTATATAGCACTTCTCTATAAAATTACAATAGACCTTAACAATATTCTAGAATTCTTATATTCCTAAATAAACTTCCAAAATGGTTTTTATTTGCAGATAGTAAATTCATTTTTGAAAGCCAAATGTGAATTTGTGTCAACAAAAAACTAATGCCAAATTATATGAATATACATATTTAAAGAAAAAGAAAAATCAGTTACCATATTTATAATTTCTGAATGGTGGTGGAAGGCTGGTTCTCAAAGGGACATCTACAAGAGAAAGAATGTTTTTATTATAAAATATTCAAATAGCACACGTGGTCTTTTGGTTCTTTTCGCCTACATCCACAGACTAGGTTACTTTGAAACAACTGACAGAGACAAAAACGGCAGCAAAACATCCATGGGCCAAGGAAGACAAGGGCACCATCAAAAGCTGCTGAGCAGTTCCTAATGAAACGCAGGCACACGCAATTAGAAGAATCAGTACTCTAGCCAATGCAACAGTCTCGATATGCCCTTGAAACCTGTAAAATGAATCTATGAGACAAAGTTGATGTTTGTTTAACATGTGAATCCAAAAACCCCTTGAGGATCTTCGGCCATTACTGGGAACCAATGATCTAGAATAATCTTCATACTCTTATCAAAATTCAGGCAGCCTACAACATGAATCCTCTAACTCATCAAAGAAAACTAAACAAAACAGAATAAATATTATTTTAAAAACATCTCAAATATCACATATGTTACTAATGACACAACCCCTACAGAGGGCAATTTGGTAACACATATCAAAATTACATATGTGTATACGCCTTACTCTAGCCCATTCCACTTTTTTAGGAATTGATCATAGAGATAATGACATATATTCAAGAGATCCAACTGCAGCATTATTCTCAGTAGCAAATGTTTAGAAAATTCCAAATGCCCTTCAATGAGGTACTCTTTAAATAAATTATAATATGCACAAACAATAAAATATATTTTTTCAACTGTGGGGAAAAAAGGAAGGAAGCTCTCTATTAATGTAAGATCCTCAAAATATGTCAAGGGTAAAGAGTTGCAAGGAGAATGTTATTTTTAGTAAGCCACTTTTAGTAAGCAGTAAGAAGGTAAAATAAGAATAGTTGTTGGTGTTTGCTTGAACGAGCCTGAGGGGTGGGAGGCCCCTGCGCTGGTCAGAGAGGAACAGAAGGAGGCAAAATTTCCATCATGGTTCTTTCTACATTTTGATCTTAAAACCACATAAATGGTTACTTATTGAAGAAAACGAAACAACAAAACCCACCTGTCTGAATTCGGAAATGTGTTGTTTTATTTTCAAGATGTAACTCATTCTTTTATTCCACAAGTATTTTAAAATTAGTCCCATGATGGACCCAGGCCCCAGAGCAAACAAAACCAACAAGGAATTTGTGTCTTTTAAGTACCCGTGCCTCTTAGAGATGAAATATACACTCAAATTAAAATATGCTTTATTTATTTACGCTATAAGCATTTCAAGTGCCTACCACCAGGCAGTCCAGGTACAGGATAAATAAGCAGTTACCAAGAGAAGTTCCCAGTCATGAAAGTCCTCGTAGCAGGCTGACCCTGGGCACAGATGATACAATCCCTATGGAAACACCAAAGATGTCCTTCGTAGAAACACAAAAACCAATACTAAAATTCACTTGGAATCACAAAAGCCCCCAAATAACCAAAGTAATCTTGAGCAAAAAGAACAAAACTGGAGACATCACATTCCCTGACTACAAAATATACCATAAAGCTATAGTAATCCAAAGAGCATGGCACTAGCACAAAAACAGACACATAGACCAATGGAACAAAATAGCCTAGAAATAAATCCAGGCACTTAACACCAACTGATTTTTGAGAAAGGTGCCAAGAATACACATTGGGAAAAGGATAGTCCCTCATAAATGGTGCTGGGAAAACTGGCTATCCATATGCAGAAGATGTTTAAACACACACACACAAAAATCCTTCTGAAACATCTTTTAGTTGAATATATTCACAGGACCAGATAGGTAACCATGTCACTGGACCCAAATTAGTCTGCTTGCCACACACTGGCCAAACAAGTCTAGAGATATGGTATTGAGAAAGGAGGAGACTTTATTCTAAAAAAAAATTATTTTAAAATTTGCAGGTCACAGGCCTCTCTGGTTGAGGCCAGACTTCCCGAGGTTTCTGTAGCTGTTTCTTGTTAGTACAGATGGCCATCCTGAGTTATACATTAATAGACCATCTGCTTCCTGCCACCTATACGTAAGAACGTAGACTGTTTGAAGGCAGTGTTTATATCGGCTCTGTGTTCTGTGACGTAAGTGGTGAGCCATTAAGTTTTAGCAAGCCTCTATCTTCAAGGGCTAACACAACATTCCAATATGGAGGCAATGCTGCTAGGACAAAGTGAGGAAAGCAGGTCAGCAAGAGGGAGCTGCGAGATCTGAGTCGCGTATCCCAGCAGAAGGGGGCGCCGCCTTCCAGTTCTGACTGATCACAGTGCTATAGCCACAGGACCCTATCTGTATCAATGGAAACTCAGGGAGGGCGGGTAGGTGAAATTTCCCAATATTTAAAACACAACAGGCCAGGGCTGGGGATATAGCTCAGTGGTAGAGTGTTTGCCTGGCTTACATTAGGTTCAATCCCCAGTACCCAAAGGAAACTGCTCTGGGGACAGCATGTGCCTGGCAGACACCTACGAGGGGAAATCTCTGGTTTAGACTTGTCAGAGCACATAAATACTTCATTTAATCCCTCTTGTTCCTACTCGCTTAAGAATCATGGGCCAAGAAAAGAAGTATTCATTAAACATCAGAAAGGAACAGTAAATCTATTTAATGTTCTGCCATTCAGAGTCCCTGGATTTGATCATGAAAAGCCCTGAAGAAGGGGGAGAGGTGAAGAGCAAATGGCTGCATGAAGCTACTATCATTAGAACTTGAGAGAGGCAATGCTGGGACACACAAGAGCTCCTTTTCTCTTTCTTCCCTTAGACCTCAGCTTCAGTGTCGCCTCCAGAGAGAGGCTTTTCCCAATAACACTGCCTAGAGGAGCGGTATCCTCCCATGTTGTTGCCTTTGTGACATTTTTTTTACAGTTGTAATTTTGTCTACTTACCTATCGTTGTCTCTATTCTCTACCAATTCATAAATTCTCAAAACCTAGGACAGTGTCCAACACAGAACAGATTAACAAATACTGATCCCGTGAAGGCAAGGACTAGAGTTTGTTCTCTTCATCATGCTGTCATGACCTCAAATATTGCCCAGCACATCACATGCAATCAGAAATACTCATGAACAAATTAATATAATTTAATCACTTCAACTGGAAACTGAGAGCACAAGGTCCCAAGAAGGTAAGTGGTCAGCCACACTGTCTAAGACAGGGATAAAAAGCAAATAAGCCCGGACTGTTATCAGGAGTAATACAAACAATAATAAATGTTGAAGAGGATGTGGAGGAAAAAAGAATGCTTTTACACTGTTGGTGGGACTGTAAATTAGTACAACCACTATGGAAAGCAGTATGGAGGTTCTTCAAAAGACTAGGCATGGAACCACTACATGAGCCAGCTACACCACTTCTCAGTATTTATCCTGAAGAATTAAAGTCAGCAAGGCTACAGTGATTCATGCACATCTATGGTTATAGCAGCACAAATCACAATAGCCAAACTGTGGAACCGGCCTAGATGTCCACCAATGGAAATGGTATATATACACAATAGCGTTTTTCCCAGCCATAAAGAAAAATGAAATTATGTCATTTGCAGGAAAATGAATGGAACTTGAAACCATTATGTTAAGTGAAATAAGCCAAACTCAGAAGATCATGGGTTGTATGTTTTCTCTCAAATGTGAAATTTAGAGAGGAAAAAGAAAAAGAAAGGTGGGAGGGAGGTAGGAATCTCATGAAAATCAAAGGGAGCTCATTAGAATAGAGGAAAAGGGTTTGATAGGAAGGGGAGTGACATTGGCCAAATTATACTGTCACATTTTGTGCATGTATGGATATGTAATAACCAATCCCACCATTAAGCATAATTGTAATGAACCGGTAAAAAATGGGGGAAAACCCCCAGATAAACCTGGAGCATCCTGTCCTACCAGAAAGGAAGACTGTACACAGATGTGGTGCACACGCGCACGCGCGCGCACACACACACACAGAGCATATGTCAAACGGGTGGTATACGTCAGAACAGCACAGGAGCCAACTGAAAGAACTCCCAATGGCCAAAACTAGAGCAATTCAAGCATATTAAGAATTGAACAGCAAATAAAATCCCCCATGCAGAAGAATTATGTAGATGTTCCACCCTAAAGGAAGGGAGCAAAACCTTTCACTCTTTAACTGTGGACTATGCACATGATTTGCTTCTGAAGAGCATGGTATAAAGTAGGAGGGGGGAGGGGAAACTACTGTGGCAAAACCTAGCACTCCTTCAGCCAGGAGATCAAGGGCAACATCTCCAACCACGAGTCATGTGGAAGTACACACCCTAGTTCCTAGACAGTAGGCTCAAGAGCAATACATGAAATGTATGTGGTCTGATAAGTCTAAGTCACACTTATTTTTCTTACCTTACTCTCAAAAACAGACAACTCCATCATAATCAGGAGACAAACATAAAAAATATTCCAAATGAAGGAGCATCCTACAACATACCTGACCAGTATTCCTCAAAATTGTCAAAAAAATCATCAAAAACAAGGGAAGTCTGAGTAAATGTCACAGCCAAGAAGAGCCTAAAGAGTCATGAAAATCAAATGGAATATGGGATTCTGCAACGGAAAAAAGAACATTAGGTAAAAACTAAAGAAATCCAAATAAACTATGGACTTTAGCTAATGATAATGTGTCAATATTGGTTCATTAATTGGAACAAACACAGCATACTAACATACACTGTTAATAATAGAGGAAACTGGGAGGCATTAGACAGGAAGAAATATGAAAGGTAAAAAGGTAAAAAGAAAATCAAACCATTTAGCACTTCCCCAATAGAACAGACTGCTTTACAAAGCAACAAGCCACAGGAGGGAGAGGATGACAGAGAGCAATGGAAGCCAGAGGGCTGGACAGCTCCTCGGGCACTCTTCTTTTTTCATAGGTGAGATGACTTGACATTCAGAAGTAAGACCTGATGCGTGACAAAGCACTGAAATACTTCCAAATCAAAGAACAATGAAAATGTCTTCTAGCTAGATAAATGGTTTGTATACTATTCTGAATCTAGAAAATTAGTCATCTTTTCAAGGTAATATATTATGGTACCTCTGTAATCAAAATATCTGATTCATCTATTCCTTGTTTGTCAACAATAGGTTTATTACATTTACTTATTATACTTATCTAAATACAGCCTATATGTTTATATTTACTTATAAATACACATACTTATTGTATCTATACAACTCCATGTTTAATGGCATGATGCTTTTAAGTCCAGTGGTTCTCAATAGAGAGTCAATCAAATTTAACAGCACTCCTTGGCTGCAGACAGACTGAGGCAGTTAACTAGGTTAAGCCACAGATGACAGAAGGGACTAGGGTAAGCAAAGAACAGGGAGAAAAATGAATAAGGCATCTAAAATAACCCCAAAAGATCACTCATCACAGTGACCATTTCTGTCTGTGGGCAAAATATTCACTATGCCACAGTGTCAAACCAACCTTCCAGCTTTTAGTGTTCAAAATCCTAGATCAAGATTAACACAATTCAAAGACACTTTTGACACCAAGTGAATCTACTTATTTCAAAGATCCTACTTAAGCAAGTGACACAAAAGAGAATACAGAGGCAATTTGGGATAGTGTTTAAGAGCACATGTTTCATAATTAAACTGCCTGGGCTGATTTGCAGCTTTGCCTTTCACTAGCTACATAATCTCAGGCCAGTTTCTTGGTCTTTCTGTTCCTCAGTTTCTTCATAGATAAAATGGGGATAATGACAATTCTTACTCTAAAGGGACACTGTGAGGATGAATGAGAAAACCCTGGTAAAATTCTTGGCCCAGCACCTGACCCAGCAGTGTTAGCTATCATTTTACAGTTTCCAAAATGTCTCACTGTCAATCCATTTGTTTCTAGTTATGTGCACAATTCATCAAATGCAAATATGTGGCCTGCCAACTTTTCTGAATTCCACAGGACCTCAAATCAGATAATAGAGATAGGCTTGGGCACAGACCTCACAGCTTAAGAATCTGTACCCCAAAAAGTTGGCCTTTGACAGTCAGTGGAATACATTTCCCCAGGTGCACAACTGAAACAAGCAGTGGTAACACTCCTGCTCACTCATGTAAAAGACCTAAGCAGCAGGCCTGAGCATCCAGTGGGGCTGGGTACCAGGGCTCTGCTGGGGAGGCGTTCTGTAGCCCCTCCTAGCAGGTGCGGGCTCCACAACTTCCCCCAAAACCTTGCAGCAGCTTGGAAATTACATTTTCTTCTCAAGGATTTCAAGAGGAACCTATTCTGCCTGTACCAAGAACATCACAGCACTTGCTGTATCAATATCAAGAAGCATCGTAACTCTCAGTACTTAGAAAGATTATGAAACAAAAAGGTAGGGACTTGTTTTTAGTTCAAAACCTGAACATGTTGGGTGAAGAACTCTCAAAAGCAGCACGCTTTGTAATAGACTCGTGGGGGACCAGAACATGCCACCTCAAAATGTGCCTCTTTGGCATAAGGATCGTTTTGAGCTATAGGCTCAATTAAGAAGCAGATGCAAAAATGCTCTCTGCTTTTCCTCAATTTATCTAAAAGTGGGATTTACACAGATTTACAAAGGCAAAGGATATCCCTCTTTCCCTCTCTACTAGGGAGAACAAAGGGCAGCCACTGAAGACAACTTTAACCCTTACTAGTCTGCAGGTGGCACTAGAGGGGATCCACATTAGAAAACTAGCTTTAACCTGCTCCCTCCCCAAAGCTGCCACCCCCAAGGATTCAAAGTCCTTTTTATTTGTGTCACTTCTTTAAAAACTTACTCTTCTTTGATGAAAATGCTATATGAGCTAGAATTCAAAGCCTTCTCTTTCAGAATGACTCACTCCCTGTGCATCTGCAGTACATGTATGAAATCTACTTTTTAATAAACTTTTGCTTATTAATCTGTATTTTGTTAAAAGTGTCCTTTCCATCTAAGAACTTACGAGGGTTGAGAAAAAACTATTTTTTCTCCCCTACAACATTACCACTTAGTAACAACTGCTGATTCTCCCCTAAGAACACGGCAAAAACATTTACACTCTCTATGTAAGTCAGTAAAGTTGTCTTATAAGTAATTATGTCCTTTCTATAAAATCCTTTAAAAATCACTACAAAGTAGACCTGCTCTGCTACCCAGGTCTGTTTACTCACCACTCTAAAAGGACTCAACAAATCATGGACAGGCTTCTGAAGGGCAAGAAGAAAGATGTATTCAGAATGCCAGCAAAACAGGCAGCACCCTAGGGAAAGACCCATCTTAGCCTAAGTTTCAAGCTCCTTCCATCCTTGGGCCTGGAGGAAAGAAGGGGGCTCAGGTCAGGGAAGGGCTGATGACTGAAGACTTCAAGTTACCACTGCCATGGATGGATGGAACTGGACACTGTGACGCCTGGCAGTTGGAACATACCTAACCACAGGGTCATGATACCCTGCAAATCTTGAAAACATCTTGCTTTTATCTCGGTGTCTTCAGCTTGAAGTGGGAGGAGAAAGATTAGGTAAATTTAGGGTAAAAATCAATCTTGTACTACCAGTTCCATACAAATGTTCCCTAAATGACTAACCTGTCTGCAGGCAGGGTTGAACAGAAATCTGGGTTAAGGCAGCAAAGAGGACAGAGACAACATGAAGCAGAGATTCCAAGCTTTTCATTCTGCTTTTGTTCCCCACTGGACGCCCGCTCAAGCCCAAGGGAAGAGTCACTGCTTTCAGCAAAAAAAGCCGCCTTACTTGAACTGATTTTTTTTCCCTTCCTGCTTTAGCTGGAGCTTCGGGAACAGTCTGTCCTTACAGAGCCGCAATAAGAAATAACCAAAGAATAAAGTTGGTCAAATATTTTCATAACTCGTTTCTGTTGATTTTTTTTGTAAAACTCTCCCAAGACACTTTCAGATTTAAAAATAAAGTTGGTGTTGCAGGTGGAAAAAAAAAAAAAAGAAAGAAAGAAAAAAGAAAACACAGATCTTAATTTTTTTTTTTTTAAGTCAAGCATGATGGTAACAATCTGTGGTGAGGACACACACGCAGCTTATTAAAAAATCTTGGGGCAGATGATGCCAAGGCTCAGAACAGGAGCCAGCCTAGCACCTGGCTCAGAACCTAGATTAATATCTTCCAAGTACCTCTGTGTTTTAAAAAGATTACCATTAACATCACAGCCAGCTATATTTTCAAACCACCAGTAAAACAAAATGACTCTACTGTCTCATACCTTGCTTTAGAAATACTATAAAGTCCCTTACGGTTTGATCCAAATTAACTCCATGATACACTACGGGCTTGAAATTGCGGTGCTCAAATGAACGAATGAGGCGCACTGTAACGGTTACTTCCTCAGCAGCCATGTGAAGAAATTCCTGTGTCAAGAGGCAACAGAACAATCCAAATGAAATCAACTCACAATATCTATGACTGACCAGTCCGCATTGCTGTCATCAGCTCTCTGGCACACGGCCCACCTATCCCATGCTGTATTGTTATTGACTGGGTTCCCAAATAGAGCCAGATTGCGGGGCACACAGAAGGGGCCTGAGGTTGTGCCCACCCACCACTATGGGTGGTCCCATACAGCTCTATCACTGCCGTCTGACAGGGCACAGAAGATGAGCAGGGTACACAGGGAGAACTAAGACAGTCCTATGCAGACACTTGATAGTTCTGGATTTTCTGTGCCAATGGTCTCCTTGATTGAGATTAAAGTACATTTATATTAGAGTCAACTATCAACACACGCTTCCAAATATCAGGACTGATCCACATTTATACCATGGTATCACCCATCTTTCATAATATTGAAGCTGAGTATGTATATTTCATCCTAAAACTATATACTAATCCTATGTGCTAGGTGTTAATGACATCTAATTTTGTCATCAAACCATAAGATACCCATTTAAAAGATGAAGAGGTAGATACTCAGATTACATAAATAGTTAAAGGTCATATAGTGATAAATAATGGAGCTGTGTGTGATTCAAGCATCAATCCAAAGTACATGCTTTTTAAAAATATACAATCAAGAAACCACCCCCAAATTATGTCTTCCAAAAAATGTGCAAAACTGCCAATATTTCAAGGATAAAAGTATGGTATACTTCTATCTATCTATGCTACTTTCAAATTTGCACATCACTTTCAACCATTATATACAATAAGTCCAGTAAGTCCAGTCATCCCTTGGTGTCCTCAGGGGACTGATTCCAGGACTCTTCGCCCCCCATGGATCCCAAAATGTCAAGATACTGAAGTCCCTTATATAAAATGACATAGTATTTGCATATTATACTGTATACTTTAAGTCATCTCTAAGTTATTTATAGTGTCTAATACAACATAAATGCTATGTAAACAGTTGTTGTGTTGTATAGTTTGGGGAATAATGACATGGAAAATAAAGTCTACATAGTTGGGCACAGTGGGGATTACCCATAATCCCAGCTATTTGGGAGGCTGAGGCAGGAGGATTTCAAGTTTGGGGACAGCCTTAACAACTTAGTGAGACAAAAAATAAAAACAGAAAATAAAAAAATAAAAAGGAGTGGGGATGGAGCTCAGTGATAGAGAATTTACCTAGCATATGGAAAGCCCTGGGTTCTATCCCCAGTTCCAGGTGGAAAAAAAAAAAAAAGTCTGCATTCAGTAGATGCATTTTTTTCCCAAATGTTTTCTATCTGTGGTTGATTGAAGCCACCGATGTAGAACCCACAGATATGGAGGAAAAACATAATAGGATGAAGTATCTATATTATTAATAAACACAAGAAGAAAAGGTCAACCTCAACAATAATCAAGAAGATTCAAAACAATAAGATATCACTCAAAGGCAAATTAAACTTCAACAATACCTAGTGTTACTAAGGATATAGAACAATGAGAGACCTAATTGGCAAAGGTGGGGATCTTAATGGGTACTACCTTTGGTGACAACTTGACAATGTTTAGCAAAAGTGAAAATACACATACCTTTTGATTCAGCAATTTCATTCATAGAAAAGTGCTCTAGGGAATCTCTTGCAAAAAAGCACACGGAGACCTGTAAGACAGCATTGATAACAGCATGTTTTATTAAGTGCAAAAACTGGAAACAACTACATCAGGAGAAGAATGTATGAGTAAATGATGACATGCTTATAGATCATAATATTACCAGCAGTAAAAATAAACAGACTAGAACTACACATGTCAACATGGGTGGATCTCAAAAATATCATATTGAATGAAAAAAAGCAAATTGCAGAACAATTAGCTTATACTATCATTTACAAGGTCCAAAAATGGTTATTATGTTTTAAAATAGATAATAAGTTATTTCTGAGGCAGAGGAAGAATCAGGCACTTGAAGAGCAGTACAGAGGGACTTCAGTTATACTGGTAAAATTCTATGCCTTCAATAATATGTTAGATATAAGGATAGGATATTATCTTTATGCCTTTTAATGTTTCTCAAGTATTTTATAACATACACAAACAAGCCAATTGATATGCCTGGAAAGTTTCTCTAAATCACAGAATGCTACTTTACTAAGTAAGAGAATATATATATATATATATATATATATATATATATATATATATATATATGAGAAAAGCAAAGGGTTCTGCTGTTTGAATGAATTTTAAAAATCTGTAATTATAATTAGCATATTATTTATAATTGAGTAGTTTTAAAGGATCTGAAAATAGATTTCCCCCTAAAATAATGACTCACCTTATAATCTTGTCTTGTCGATAATAACCTTAACAAATCTTTTGAAAATTCCAATATTTATATTATTCTTATTAATCCTAGTTTATAATACTCCCCAGAAAACTGATCCTAGAATCTACCAAATAATAGCAGTTCATTAAACATCTACAAAATAGAAGTTTAAAACATAATGAGGTAGAGCATTTGTCTAGTACTTGCAGAACATAATCCTTAATGAAGAATAGTTCTTGAGAATGAGATAGTGTATTATAAAAGTCTTCTGTGTTTTAGAAGCAGTGCCTTCAAGTTTGCTGAAACTATGACCACTTCTCTCTCTGCTCACCCCTCCAAACAACAAAAGTCCTCCAAAATGCAGGTGCATGTGTACATCTGCACACACCCACAAAGGCAGGAGTCTGTAATGTAATCTGAGACCTCGATGAGTTGAAGCCTCACAGATTTAACTTCACTCAATTCACCTCCTATCTGCAACATAAGAAATCCTTAGAAAGCTGTTCAGTGAATTAAAGAAATTAACATACATTAAATATGTAAGATGGAGAGCCTAGCACATAGGACAATCTCAGTTAGTAGCAGCTGCTTTTATCTTTATTACTGTACTTTGGATAAAACAGGTTTGAGCATTAAGACAGCTCATACAAGCAGCAGAAAAAAATAACAATTCCCAGGTACAATGAAATAGATCCTATAAATAGTCCAACCAAGAAAACTGGCAGGCCAGAAGACACATGCCTTATGAAAATCTTTTATAACTGTAGGTTCATCTTGTCACTTAATAAAAAGTTGCCTGAATGGTGTAATGAAATAACTGAAGTTTTCAATTTAAAATTCCAAATTTGAATTAGCCTTTAATTTTGATCAACAATGTATTATGTCTTCCTCAGAAATTTGTTGTAATTTATACTTGGTAACTAAACAATAGTGACTATCAGAAGGAAACTATGTCTGAATTTGCCTTAAGGACAGTGGGAAATAGAGCTTGTCGGCTTAGGGAGCAGCTTAGAAAGCTAATATTACAGATAATAAAGTCTGACATTCTTCCCAGAAGGTATGACCTCATTAAAAAAAATTGAATCTGATCAAGTTTAAAAGGCATTCCTCAAACAAAGGGACAGAGAAACTAACAATAATAAACTTAGAAATAAGCTAATAAAAAGTACTCAAGGACACAAAAGATGACTTAAATGAATGAAAGACTACATTCTTAACCATGAGAGTTTAAATTTATAAAATCAGTCCTCCTAAAATGAAATATAGAAGGTATTTGGAGAACTTTACAAATATTTTCAAATCCACTTGGATCAATCTGTGAGCTCTGCCAGCAAAGTCATAAAATAAGAAAAGAGACAAGCAATCAAATATTAGAACATGTCACAGTGTCTAGGGACGTAGCTCAGTGGTAGAGCATTTGTCTAGTACTTGCAGGGCCTTGGGTTTGATCCCTAGCACTGCAAAACCAAACAAAAACAACAACAAAATTAAACATTATAAAGCAACTGACATACAAAAGTAAGTTCATATAATTTTCAAAATTTCATAAATTCCAGCAACAAAAATGTTAATGGAAAATCAAGCTGTGGTAATATAAATTGTGACAGGAGACCAGTCATAGACCTATCAGTGGAACACAATAGAAAACTCAGAATCAAAATTACAGAGAACTAAGCATAAAAGTGGCATTCCAAGTTGTAATCAAGGGTAAACCTTCCAGCTTCACCTGCTTGCAGCTGACTTTAAAAATCACGAATTTTGGAAGCTACACCATGGGGCAATGCATTATTAGTTTCCCACGAGCCTTGCTGTAGATAACACTTCTGAAGTGTGGGTTATGATGACACAGTGGCCTAGGGTACTTATCAGGGACTTGGAGAATGCCTTTGTAGAAAGCACTGACTCTTCACTTGGGCCTGCCCAGGTGTCCAAGGGGTGACTGAAACAGGCTAAGAAAGCCTGGCCCTTCTGCCTTAAGATCTGTTGCTTCGCTAACCTTTGGGTTAGACTGCTTCTGCTAAGCTTTGCATGGATGCATGGTAGTCATTTAAGGAATCTTGTCTAGAATTGGTAGTACAAGCCTGATTTACTCTAAACTTCCCTAATCTTTCTCTTCCTGCTTCAATGCTGAAGACGCCAAAATGAGAGTAACTAAGATATTTTCGAGATTTTTCAGAGGCATCATGATTGACAGATTGCCAACCACCAGGTCTCACAACACCCTGTTCCTTAGCACAGGAGTGGCACCTTAGGTCTCCAGTCATCAGTCCTTACCTAATGCAAGCCCTCCTTCCACCCTACCCCACCAAACCTAAGGATAGGAGGAGTTTGAAACTTACACTGAGTTAAGATGGATTTTTAGGGCACTGGCCCACTGTATTCTTGATTTCTCTGGCTTACTGATACACTGGGCTTCTTTTTGAGTGGCCCAAGTAAACGAACTTGGATTTGGTAACAAAGTTAGTGGGTAAAGATAACTTATTTAATACATTGACATGGGGATATTGGTCAGACATTTGGGAAAATGTAATGCTGCACCTTATTTCTTACATAAAAATAAGCTCTCCGTGGAACCAATATTTAAATTTAGCTATAATATTTAAATATTTAAAGGCACTAGAAAAAATAAGTACATATTTTTATAATCTTAAGGTAGGAAAGAGTCCAAGCAAATAGAAAGCAGAAACCACCAAGGAAAAATACTGATAGGCATAACAACAGAAAAATGTAATAAAAGACTAATATCCCAATAGAAACACAGGTAAAGTTAATTAACAGACAACTGGCTAGTTTTTTAAAAAATTCAATAATGTGAAAAGATCAATTCTAACTAAGTGCTGCAATAGAAACAGTAAAATATCAATTTATCATCAGATTGGTAAAATTAAAAAAATAAAAATAAAAACGGGCCAAATCAGTGTTGGCAAGGATATAGAAAAATAAATATTTTTATATATTGGTAAGAGCACAAAATGGTATGATCTTTCTGGAGGTGAGAGGGATAATCTATATCAAAATTTTAAATTTGTCTACCCTTTCACAGGACTTCTCTTCTAATAATTTACCTTGAGAAGATAACCACATCAAATTTTTTTTAATCCATGATTTCATGATGATACTTAAAAAAAAAAATTGCTAATTAGTCACTCTGGAGGCTGGCAAGGCACAGATCTGTTTTCTCTAAAAACTGGCTTAAGGGAGGGAGATAGAGAAACAACAACAACAAAAAAAAAAAAAACATGTTATTCTTCCTTTCTTCTACAGACTATTTCAGAGTCACCAAATAACTGAGGAACAAGAGTTCTTTATAGAAGAATTGCAACTGAAAGGTAGTAAAAGAATGAAACAATTAAAAAATCATCATTCACAAAGCTATCAGAATGACTAAAATAAATACAGTGATAACCCCAAAAGCTGGTGAAATTAGATGTCTCATTCACTGCTGGTGGAAATATGAAATGGTTCAGCCACTCTGGAAAAAGAATATGGCAGTTTCTTACAAAACTAAGCATGCTTATTATATAACCCAGCAATTGTGGGGGTTTTGTTTTGGTGGTGGTTGTTGTTGTCGTTGTCGTCGTCGTATTAGGGATTGAGCCCAGGGTCACTCTACCACTGAGCTACATCCAAGCCCTTTTTATTTGGAGACAGGCTCTCATTAGTTTGCCCAGGCTGGTCTCAAACTTGTGATCTTCCTGCCTCAGCCCTCTAAGTATCTGGGATCACAGGCCTACATCACTGCACCCCCCATTCTTGGGCATTATTTAATAGGCAACCTGTATATGAATGCTAGCAGCATATTGATATACAACACCAAAACACTGAAAACAACCCAAATTTGCTTCAATACTTGAATGATTAGAAATGCTAAATAATAAACAAAATAAACCATTGATACATGCAAACGTCTGGCTGGATCTCAAGGGAATTACGCTGAATGAAAAAAAAGCCAACCTTAAAAGGTTGCATACTGTATAATTCCCTTTCTTGTAAAAACAAAATTATAGAAATGGAGAACAGATTTGTGTTTCCTGGGGTAAGCGACAGGGGGGGAAGGAGATGGCTGTGGTTCCAAAAGGTAACCTAAGGGATCCTCGTGATAGATCTTGGTCCTTGCCTGTGGTGTTATCCATGTTTGCCTATACATGTGATGAAATTGCATAGAACACCTGAACACACCAGCATGCATGGACAGACACACACACACACACACACACACACATATACACACACAGGAGTATGTAAAAGTGAAATCTCAATGGCCACCATGGATCACAATTAAAAGTTTCTAAAAAGTATCATTCTGAAAACCCTAACAAAATAAGGAATATAGGCAATGCATCAAATGACAGGGTGCCAAAACTGTCAGGTAGAAGACTGATGGGGAACTTTGGAAGGGAGTCAGCAGGGGCTGACAACACCTGAACTTCCCAACCCAATCCTAATGAATGAAAGGAGGAGCCTCCACATCTCCCAGGCTATGTGGGGAGGGCTGTGGAAGACAGGTTAAGTGATACCACAAATAGGCCACCGGCCAAGTTCAACTGGTGAGAAAGCCTACTAGAGAAATGACTCAGCTTCTTCAACAAATAGATCACGTAAGAAATGAAGAAAGGGAGGTAGGTTTTAAACTAGAAGAGACTAGAGGAGCTGTTTCAAGCAATGCATCATTTAGGCCTTGTCTGGGTCCTGATTTGCATTGTATTAGATAATATTAAGAAATATGTTAATTCTGTTTAGGTGAAATTATGTCTTAAAAGACTAAGGGACATATAGGTGAAATGATATGATACTGGTATTTGCTTTCACACACTCTGGCAGAGGAAAGACAATTATGGAAGTATAGATTAAAAACTAGGACAGGACTGGGCATGTAGCTCAGTGGTAGTGTGCTGGTGTAGCGTACACATTCAATACCCAGCCCTGAAGACAACAACAATAAAACATCGTTAACTGTTGAAGAGTCAGGTATATATAAAACCTCATTATCTCATTATCCTATTCTATTTTTGTATATGCTTGAAATTTTTCACAACAAAAATATTTTAAGCTAAATACATAAAGATGTACATTCAAGGAAGATTTTCTCTCATTGAATATATTTCTAATAGTTAACAAAATTAGAATCCATCTAAATGTCCATCGGTGGAGAACTAGTTAAGTGAATGTGTCACTCCCCAAAATAAAATATCCTGTGCTCATTAATGGGCGAAAGGCACTGCAGTTTAGATATGGCTTAAGTATGCGTCCCAAGGGTTCATGTGTTGGAAGCTTGGTCCTCAGTGTGGTGATGAGAAAGATGGGGGCAACTTTTGAAGGCAGCGTCTAGCCTGGAGGTGTAGCTCAGAGTCAGAGCCCCTGCTTAGCATGTGTGAGGCCCTAGGTTCTATCCCCAGCACCACCTGGTTATACTTCTGATGTATTGAGAAATAACAAATAAACCCAAAAAGCATTCAGCAGTCAGAGGCATGAGAAGCAGGTCACATGGCCAGAAGGAGTTGGAACTTGTCTAAGATGGCACAAAAGGCTTTCCACGCTCAGCCCCTCCCTGACTCTCAGATGGTATCTGTGACCAACACAATCTACTATTCACATATCCTTCCAGCTGCTAGGACAGCAATGATGGCTCATAGCTCCCCACACCTACCACACTGCTGCCAAGCCTATGCCACACCTTCCACCCTAGCTTCTCTCAAGCCCCTTCCACCCTCACCCACCTTACCTTCCGATACAAGCATCCTTCAAGTCTTGACCCAAGGACTATCTTCTGCAGGACACCTTCAAGGTCAGCTGCTCCTCCCCACCAAGGCTGAGTTATAGGCCCCTCTGTCTGCTACCATACTGAAGTCACCTATCTAAGGGGTCTAGCCTATGGGCTCCTTGAAGAAAAGAATGCTGCATGGTTTATTTTTCTGTGCCCAGCAACTTGTGTAGCATGGGGTACATTACAGGCACCATGTTTGCAGAACTGATGAGCAACCAAAGGGCTAAGGAAAAATCTGAATTCTTCCTTTTCTGAAGGGCACATTGATGCAGCAATCCTGCCCTAAAGACACAGAACACAGGAAAACGTGCGAAAGCTGCAGTGTGGCTCGGTGGTGGAGTGCTTGCCTAGAATGTGCAGAGGCCGTGTTCCACCCCAGCATGAAAGAAACAAGGAGAGGGAAAGAAGGAGAAAAAGAAGGGGGTCAAGGAGGGATGGAGGGAGGAAGGCAGGCAGGAACAAAAGAGAAAGTGAAAGAGAGTGAGTGAGAAACAGAAAACAAGTAAGACTGAACTTTGTGGAAAAAATTTTATTCCTTCAGAATATGAAAATGTTTTTTAAAATCAAAATTATGATTTAATTGAATATCTACAAAATATAACATTTCAACATCAACTCAATCCTTTTCAAAATTAACATACGTTCAATGTAATGTGGGTATGGGCATGTTTTAATGCATTTCACTCGACACAGGGTGAGGCTTTGAGAAGTAAGAGGGATGGGAGCTAAGGAGGGTCTTTAAACCTCCCTGCCTACTGCTACTTTACCCAGTGGTCTGAGACAATGAAGAAAACTCCATATTAAAAGCAAAACAAAACTCTTTCAAATAAATAAATTAATTAAATTAAATAAAATCCATGTAGGAACTCCCTCCATGGAGCTCCAGTTCCCCAGCCAGTATCACTGCATCAAAGAAGCCTGGAGACCCACCTCCTGGTCCTCCCTGGGAATTAAGAGCTGCTTTTAATTCAGCATGGTGAAGAGGGACACATGGCTTGGGACACATGTTTTGGGTCCCTACAGCTGAGATGGGCTTTCAGCCTCCAGTTCTCAGCGCCTGTGGTAGAAACTCAGCAACCAGAGAAAGCCAGGCAAGCTGACGCCAGGCTCCCTAACTTTCCCAACTACTGCCCTTCCCAAGCTGGATCCCCTCCTGGTGGCAGAATTCCCAACTGAAAAGCCATAAACCAGAGAGAGGAAAACTAGCCCAGTACAGAAAACCTCTGAACCCAGCATACAATAAACACAAAACATGCCTGCTCCCCAAATACTTGATTCCTGACTCTGGACTGATCTGTATCAGTTTAAAAAACAAAATGTAACTACAGTCAACTCTGGTTATTTGTAGTAGTTACATTCACTATATCACAGTGAACAGTGAATTAGAATATTCTGACCCACTGCTTCTAGGGGAAATATAGGGTACAGTTCCTAGAAGATTCTGGTCGCAATAGTTCAGTCAATCAATACATAACCTCATTTCACTCATGTTTCTGTTTAGACTTTAGTTATGATACACAGGTAGATCTATCTACCTACCTGTCTATCTATCTATCTATATAGTTGATTCATTTAATATTGAATTCACAGCCAAAAGCACTGTAACTCACAGCTTATCCAGCACATGTATTTCCTCCCTACGGCATACTGAAGCCTTCTTGCACTTAAGAATATTCAACAGCACTTTAGCACTACACCTAGGAGCATTTTATACAGCAAAATTACCAATAAAAAACAAGAAATGCACTACATAGACTACAAAATGGATGCTTGTTTATACTACACAAGCTAGAACAAGAAGGCCAAAGGCAGCTTTGACTGATCTTAGATAGTCAATCAAATGTGAGCTTTGGGTGACTCAAACTTCACTGCTCTGCACATGTCCAAGAATGACTGAGAAAACACTTTGAGCACTGCTTTGGGTTTGGATTGTGAGTAAACTTTAGTGAACAGATGAATTTGCAAGCCCAGAATCTGCGAACAATTAGGACTATCTTTCCAAAATAACAACACCTCTGCCTTCCAGTGTTTGAAATAAGGATGCCCTTAACTTTTCTCTTGAGAATGGAATCAAAAATGAGTTAACGATTAGAAACCAGAGCATTGGAAAAGCACTCAAGCACTGAGCCAGTTAAATGGAGAAGACTTCCATAGTAACTGGGTGGGAAAGCACCCTGGCTGACCTTCCTTCATCCCACAGAAGCAGGGTTTTAACAGACTCCTGGAAAGAATTATTTGAAAAACTGAAACATTTTACAAAGTTATATCTATTCCCTTAAGTATAGTAAAATCAAAATTGTCACATATGAAGTTTGCTTTAAATCTGGTCTTAACTATATGAAAAAAAAACAACTTTCAAAAAAGTATGGTTCTGGGCTGGGGATATGGCTCAAGCGGTAGCACGCTTGCCTGGCATGCGTGCGGCCCGGGTTCGATCCTCAGCACCACATACAAACAAAGTTGTTGTTTCCGCCGATAACTAAAAAATAAATATTAAAATTCTCTCTCTCTCTCTCTCTCTCTCTCTCTCTCTCTCTTTTAAAAAAAAAAAAGTATGGTTCTAACCACATACAAAAATATACATGCATCTTACCCTAATGTTAGGAACCAGCATTGTAGGCCAAAAAGGCATTGCCTTCCTTTTAAAACAAATAAAACAATAAAAAGAAGACAGTATTTTCTTCTATCATATTAGGTATATAAACCATCACAGAACAGCAGGGATAAAAGTAGAAAGAATACAGGTATGGTGGCACACAGCTAGAGCCCCAGTAACTTGACAGGCTGAGGCATGAGGATCACTTGAGCCCAGGAGTTCAAGGTCAGGCTGGGCAACATAGTAAGACCATGTCTCAAAAAATGGGCGGGGGCAGAAAGAGTAGAATTCTACTGAGAGGAGAATCACTGAATATGCAAATGATTCTGGAATTACACCCTAATGATTTTAGAGTAAATAATCCTTAAGTTCTATATAATTATATCATTCAAATGTCATTACAGGAAAAAAAAAAAAAAGGTTAAAGCCAGGGTGGTGGAGAACCTACATTCTTTTTACTACCCTTTCTAAAACTACTCGGCATCCAGCATACTGCTAGTAGGTGAGTGATAAGTGTTCACCTTTTAAAGAGAACTTAACCTTGGCAAATTAATAACTTTATATAAAATTCCAGTTTAAAGTTCAAAAGAATGATCAATTATCATTAATTCACATTTAAGACTATGACTAAAATGGAAATGTTCATTCCACTTTAAATCTATTCTGCCTTATTTCAAAAGCACAGTTTTCTTTTAACTTTTAAATGGAGAACAAATTTTTCCTCTAAAAATGGAAACTGGAACAATGAAAAACCAAAAGTTGGTCATTATGATAAGAAGAAAAAAGGTACCAGGAATTTGCTTTTAAATTTTTTCAAAAGCATAATTTTAAAATATGAAACTAAGCATACATTTATAACTAGGACCATGTAAGTAGTACATAAACATTTTAAAACTTCTTAGCCTTTTTCAAATTTGTATCATACAAACCAAAGTGCCATTATTTTAGGAAATTCAGTTGAATCAGTTTAATAAAACTTTTGAGAAATGTTCTGTCAATGATTAATTTATGAATCATTTTAAAGTCTCTGACCTCAACCATTTTTTAGGTCGTTTAAAACAATTACTTGCAGGTGTTTAAGTAACCCAGCAGGTCCAAAATAAATATGAACTAAATCTGAGAACTATACACATGTATTATTTTTTTTATTGCACAGTGACCTTAGCAGCCAGCTCTACCTGAGGACAGATCATAATCAATGCTAAATAAATAAACCCATGATTACTACCCACACCTAGAATACACAACCTGGTGACAACCATTTCCAGTTCCACGAACCTGCTGCACTCATTGTGACAGTCTGGGGAAAATATCCAAAAGCATGTGAGAGTCAGGAAATTATTCTGACTCTCACATTTTTCTAAAGTGTTAGAGACAACCATTTGAAAAACTATTTTCATCCTAACCCATTAAGTCCCAAGCTTCCAATTCTGAAAATATTTCAACAAAATTGACACAGGTGCATAAAAATAAGTTGGAAATTATAATCTACAGCTAATATATTATGTTTTCTAAATCATTCACTTATTTTTCTCAAAAGAACAGAACTCCAAAAACAACATTTATTTCAAAAGTTACCATGAGTGGTATATTTGTTATTCAACTTAAGTTTTTATAGGTGTCCCACATCTGGGACTATAGGACTTAACAGTTAAACAAGGTATACTGCATATAAATTTTATTTTTCTTGATTCACAATCATCAGTGAGAGTGTTAATCCTGCCCTGCTTTGGGGGATACATTTCTCTATGGGCCTCTGGCACTTCTGCGTGTCTTATGAGCAAAAGTGTCTGCTTTTGTTCTGTGGTGGCTGCTTTTGGTCTAAACTTTCTTTGGATGATGTGCACATAGCGAATAGCCCAGCAAGACATAAGATCTTCCACCAGAACCAAGAGTAGATTTGCTTACTGTCCAGTAAAATAAAGACAATATCTCCCTCTTGAGTAAGGTTGCTTGTAGCCCTTTATAAAGAATTTGGATCACCTATATCTGTGACACAAATATACTCCATGTATAGTGGCCACCTAGGCCACCTTACACTGGTCATAAGGGACTATTGGTGTAAGAAGTATTGACACAAACAAGCTTATGCTGTTGGCTCTACCATGAGTAATACAGTCCTTTGTCTCTGACCCAGGAGTCTTATGACTTCTGCCAACACAAAGATTTGGATTATTTAAATGCAAGGCACCTCAACTATGACAAAAACCCACTACATGGACACCGTTCATCAAGGCCACTCAACATTGTCCCTGTGCGATTTAATAAGAGAAGAACTAATACAAACACGAAGGTTTTTGAAGCAAATAAGGGAAGCAAGTAGCCTAAGGTTGTCTCTGTATTCTTATGTAAAAAAACTGGGAATTTAATTTGGGAACATTCTAAATAAAACAACAACAAAAACACAAGCCACAGCCTATCAACAGAACAGTCAACTACTGATTGGTTATACAACTGGGATCTCTGCTAGGACCACTTTCAAATAAAGAAAATGCCTCATTATACCATACCTAATAAAGCAAACACCTCACTGTAGCCAATCAGAGATTTCTATAGTTTGTATGTTGGCCTACAAAAGCTTGCTGCTCACAGATAGAGTGGAGCTCTCTGCATTTTTTGTTTCTAATGCTGCCCAATTCATGAACATTCTTTTTTTTAAATTATTTTTAGTTGTAGTTGGGCACAATACCTTTATTTTATTTATTTATTTTTATGTGGTACTGAGGATAAAACCCAGCACATCACACTTGCTAGGCAAGCACTCTACCACTGAGCCACAGCTCCAGCCCACATGAATCATTCTTTACTCAAATAAATCATGTTAAAGCTTGTCTCAAGTTTTTCACTTAACAAGGTCACACTGTTGGCTGTGCCATGAGCAATATAGTCCTTTGTCTCTGACCCAGGAGTCTCATGTCTGCTGAAAGCATCCAGTAAACTGCCAGGCAGAGCTGTCAGCTTGCAAACAGGATAAAATCTCAGACCTCTCCCACTTCTTGACTGTTGATACAGGATGGTTTTCTAAAACAGAACAGGTTTTCTAGAACAGAACTGACAGAGGTCTACATGTTTGGGAGATGAGAAGATTCTTTAGGGTTCAGTAGCAAATGTGGTAGGCATGGGGGAGTAAAATTAATTAATGTCTAGTGGGTAAGCAGTAAGGGGTAGGATTTAAACAAGCTGCTCCACCAGTGGGTCCTTGTTTATTGTTCACTCTCCTCTGGGTGAATAATCACCTGATGAGAGGAAATGTGGCTGCACGTTTGAGTATAGTCCCCAAAGTTGAAATGAATGATGTCAGCAATGAAAATAGATGTTTTTGGGTGAATGAAAAGGGCATTATGTCCGGCCAAGAGTATCCATCAGACTACATGAAATTGAAAGCTGACGGAGCAAAGTCAAGCTCCTCCATCCCTCCCCCTTGTCCTCTAGCCTGACATCTGCTTTAAGGAGAAAGATGATTAAGGATGGACCACACTTATCCTGGTCCCTAAGAGGAACTAAAGGCCTTATGCACTTATCCAAGTATGCTGTTGGGGGGGTGGGGGGGAGTGGGAGAGGACTCAAAACTTTCATAGTTCTGTGGACACGGGCACGTCCTGTGGTGACATCCTGGCCTCAGGGGAAGAGAACTCAGATTCAGCTAATGGGGTTTGAACAGGATTCACAATTGAGGAGTATATCAGTCAACTTCCCATTCCTCTAAAAAATACCTGAAGAAATCAAACTATAGAGAGAAAATGTTTATTTTAGCTCACAGCTTAGAGGTTTCATCTCATGATTTGTTGGCCCTATTGCTTTGAGTCTACAGTGAAACATCATGGTGGGAATACATGGTAGAACAAAATTGCTTGATTCATGGACAGGGAGCAAGAAAGAGGGAGGAAAAGACTGGGGTCCCATATTCCCCCTCAAAGCCATACCCCCAATAACCCAAAGCCCTCCCTCTAGGTCCCATCTCAGAGGTCCCACTGTTTCCCAACAGTGCCAAGTTAGGGACCAATTCTCTCACACATGGGCCTTTGGGAAACACTCAAGATTCAAACCCTAGCAGGGAGGGAAACATGTCCTAGTTAACAGGGTCATTTGTGCCAAGCAATATACTGCTGTCAATCCTCTCAATGTATAGCAGGAAGTGACCTGTTAAATATAGTTGCCCTTTTCGTGGTGGTGCAAACTACCCAGCCTCTGGTACTCTCTTATAGTAGAGGGTACAGACTAATCTAACATAATTGTTGTCCTTACAAGAAAACAACCATGTAAAGACAAACACACAGGGACCATCATGTGGAGCTGGAGACTGAAGTAATATACCCACAAACCAGAGAACAACTGGGGCTCACAGCAGCCTAGAACAGATTCCCCCTCAGTATCTTCACAAGAAAACAACTCTTCCGACACCTTGATTCTGGACTTGCGATCTCCAGAGCTGTGAGACACTGAATTTCTGTTGTTTTAAGCTGTCCTGTGTGTGCTACTTTGTTCTGGATGCCCTAGGAAACTAACACAAATGCCAAATTGGAAAGATTTAAGTGAAAGAGACTCTAAGGGGTGATGGAAGGGCTAAAGGAGGTATGAATGGCAGTTTTAATATTGTGTTTCTTTATTTAAATTAAAAATACCAGGTTCGGGGTGTAGCTCAGTAGCAGCACGCTTGTCTAGCAGGCATGAGGTCCTTGGTTCAGTCCCCAGTACCAAAATAAATAAATAAATGAAACTTTCATTTTTTTTAAAGTAACCTATTAAAATATGGGACTATCTTACAGTGAGGCCTCACTACCAGTCCCCCCTCCCCACAAAAAAAAAAAAAAATCAGGCAAATATCTTATTACATATCAATCCATGCTAAAAAAGAATAGTTCTTGACAAATCACAATGGTGTCAATGAAGAAAGGCCACAAACTCCTTAATCTCAATTATATGACTTTATGATAAGAACCACAGCAGATTATTTGACCTCTGGTTTTGTTAAGAGTTTGCTTCAAGGCTGCAGCTTCAATAAACTTCATCAATAATGGTAATAACAATGACAGTGACGCAGTGTGTAAGAGTGTGTGTGTGTGTGTGTGTGTGTAACATGGTGCTAAATGCTTCAGATGTATCACCATAAGCCTCACTTAACAATACAGCAAAGTTAGTTACTGAATGATACTAATTCAGTAATTCAGTAACTAAATACAAATCTTCCATACTTCCATCAAGAGCTACCCACTGTATTATACCAATAAAGTATCTGACACACTAAAGAACAACTGGTTTCACTGCAGCAATCAGAAAATATTATTATTGGGCTGGGGATGTGGCTCAAGCGGTAGCACGCTCGCCTGGCATGCGTGCGGCCTGGGTTCGATCCTCAGCACCACATACAAAGATGTTGTGTCCGCCGAAAACTAAAAAATAAATATTAAAATTCTCTAAAAAAAAAAAAAAAGCTTAAAAAATTTATTAAAAAAAAAAAAAGAAAAGAAAATATTATTAGGAAAGATAAATTCAAAACTTCCTTTTGGCAACACACATGCCAGAAAGGATGCCTTTTAAAATAAACTATTTCTACAGCTAATACTCAGAAGTGGATGTTTTATTAAATGCTAGTTAAAATTAGATTTGGCTTTACTGAAACTCATGTTTAATGAACAAACCAGTAAATACCTGACCACATGGATTTTTTTTAAGAAAATAAATCTGCTATTATATTTAGTAGATAATAATCTTCAACCTTTGCCACATCTTTCCAATGGCCAACCCAACGCTAATGTTCTCCCAAAGAAAACAGGGAAACAATGACTCTTTACTAGACTTAACAGCCACAACAAAAGTTACTAATTCAGGACCCAATATATTTCATGGAAATAACAAAAATAAATTATAAATGGTGCTGTCCTATATGTGGAAGATGTACTTTTCCCTATACTTCCTGCTAAGTACAACTGAAAACTGTGGGCATTATGTATAAAACAAACATAAGAAGACTCTGAAAGATGAGAAGAGGGCAGACAGGTTAGGGAACTCCAGACCCAAGGCCTGACATGGTGGTGAGTTTTCTGGGTTTTCCTGGGTCTCAGACTTGGAGTTAAGGAAATTAGCAACTGGAAACACCAACAGGCGTAGAAAAGAAGAGCCTCAACAAAAGCCTGTTCTTTCTAGCCAAAGGACCAGGAAGGGGCAGCCTAGCAAGTGAGAAAACTCTCAGATAGTAACTGCTCTACTCTAGCCAGGAAATCAAGAAAAACTGTGGTCCCACCACCACCCACACCAGCAAAGCCTGTGTGGGGAGCTTAGACCTCCACCCTTGCCAAGCTCCTAACGAGAGTAAAGCCAAATGACCCTGCCGGGGTGGTGCCAAAGAAGGCCAGAGGGAGCCGAGCCATAACAAGCCTGACTCCCACTCTTCCCTGTGTTGGTGAAGACCATCTGAGGAACACATACTTCTACCCTGACTCCCAGTAAGAAGAGCCTCTTTCCCTCAATGGGTGGGCACAGGTGAGGCCTACTGGAGAGGCAAGATGAGGCCACCCTCCCACACCTGGCTCAGTGTCCCTGGAAGACATGTCAGGATCAGTAGCAAGGCACTCCTATCCTCCCAGAAGCATCCACCTCTGCCAGAACTCCCACTGCCACCTCAGCTGTCAACAAGAAGCAAGCAGAGAACCCGAATTTCTGTCTCTGCCTGGTAATAACAAGTAAGCTAGCTGTCCCCTTCCTCTGCCAGAGTGTCAAAGAAAGTCACTAACACAAGAGATTTAAAATTGATCCAGAGTCTCAGAACCCAACAACAAATGTCTAGACTTCAAGTGACAAAAATCACTTGACACATTGAGAAGTGGAAATCACCTGAACAAAAATTCAATCAACTGAGGCCAACACCAAGAGATGTTAGGATAATGTGGTAAAGGTTTAAAGCAGCATAAAAATGCTTCAACACACAATTACATATAATCTGGAAATAAATGAAAAAGAGGTTTTATCAAAGAAATAGATATAAAGAACCAAACAGAAATTTTAAAACTAAAAATCGCAATAACCAAAATTTAAAAATTCCATGGGTAGGCTCACACCAGAATGGAAGGAACAAATTAAAGAATAAGTAAACAAGAAGATAAAGCAATAGGAATTACCCAATCTGAACAATGGAGAAAAAAGAAGACTTAAAAAATAAGCAAATAAGCAGAACCTGTGGCTATGCTTTTGGGATAGATTAAAGTTGCCATGATCTGAAGAGGATTTTTTAAATGTTCTCCTTCTATATGAAATAACTGAGCAGAGGGGGGGAAAAAAAGGGCAAAAAAACATCTCCTGTGGAACTGTAACACTCTTGTCATCAGAGTTCAAAAAGATGGGACAAAAGGGTGGACCTAAAAAGATAAGACTGAAAACATCCCAAATTTGTTTATAGACATAAACTTATAGACTTGAGAAGGGAACTGTAAACTGAACAAAATCAAAGAAATCTACACCAAAACACAATACAAACTTTTCATTACTAAAGGCAAAGGAAAAAAAATATTGGAAGAAGACTTAGAGCAAAAGAGCCTATTGAAAAAACAATTTAAATGACAGTAGGGTTTTCACCATAAATTATGGAGGCCAAAAGGAAGTGCACACACTTTGAATGCTGAGAGAAAAAAATCTGTCAACTCAAAATTCTTTGTCCAATAAAGACACTTTTCAGAAATAAAGGGGGAAATCAAAATATTCTCAGACAAAGGGAAACTAAAAGAATTCATCACCAGCACATCTCAACTAAAAGGATGGCTATAGAAAGTCTAAACAGAAAAGAAAGCAGTTAGAAAAGGCACCTTGAACCAACAGGATGGAAGGAAACTAAGCAAAACTGTGGGCAAATACATTCCTTTTCCTCCTGAGTTTTCTAAATTATAATTTAAAATGAATATTATATGCATGTATGCAAAGAGAAAAGTTACTACATTACCTGATAAGATTCAAAATGTATACAGAGGAAATATTTACAGCAATTATCAATTATGGAGGGGGCAGAGGGTGATAAAGGGAGGTAAACTTTCTCTACGTCACTCAAGCTGATAAAATGATGACACTAAGACTATGACTGCAAATAATATGCATTACCTAGAGCAACCACTAAAAAACTACACAAGATACACACAAAAACACCACAGATAAGTTTAAAAAAAAAAAAGGAACTCTAAAATATGCTCAAGTAACGGTCAGAAAAGTAAGAAAAAGAAATAAAATAGAACAGAAGCAACAAAAAATAAAATGGCAGGCCTTAATATGTCAATAGTTACATTAAATCTAAATAATCTAAATACACCAACTGAGAGAGAAGGTCAGAGTAGATTTAAAAACATGACTCAACTCTATGGTAGTAGCTCCAGTAATCAACACTGTGCAATATTGGTGGAGGAACAGGGGAAGAGATCAATGGAACAGAACAGAGAACCCAGAAAACACCACATAAGCATGCCTAACAGATTACTGACAAAAGTGCAAAAGCAATTCAACAGAGGAAAAATCACTTTTGCAACAAATGGTGCTGAAGCAATTGGACACCAAGGGGGAAAAAGAACCTTAAATCTAAATATTTCCTTTAAGATCAGGGTATGGCTATGTTGCCCAGGCTGGCCTTAAACTCCTGGGCTCAAGTGATCCTTCTGCCTCAGCCTCCCAAGTGACTGGGATTATAGCACATACCTCTGGGCCTGGCTTTTAACCTAAATCTTAAACTTTATACCAAGAATTAACTCAAAATATATTATGTTAAATATAAAATACAGACCTACAGAATGTTAATGAAAAATGGAAAATCTTCAGGATCTAGGATGAGGCAAAGAGTTCTAGACAACACTAAAGTACAATCCAGAAAAAGAAAAACTGGTGAACTGTACTTCATCAGAATTTAAAAATTTAGGCTCTGTGAAACAATGCTAGGAGGATAAAAAATAAATAAATAAATAAATAGAACCTGGAAGAAAATATTTGCAAATTACCTATACAACAAAGGACTGGTATCTAGAATACATGAAGAATTCTCAAAAATCAACTCTAAAAAATCAAATGAGAGTATGGGCAGAAGACATGAGAAAACATTTCCCAGGAGAAAACAGATAAATGGCAAACCCAAGACAGTGCTAGAGCAGTGTGAAGAAGAGGTAAGAAAACCTCTGAACTGACCAAAAATGCACAACACTGCGTTTCTGCATCCAGTGCCTGCAGCCCATCGCTGTCTCCACCATGCCCAGAGGAAAGGCTGGAGGAAATGCTAAAGGAGATAAAGCCAAGATGCAGACGAACCACAGAGAAGATCCTCAAGGTTGTCTGCTAAACCTGCTCCTCCAGAGCTCAAGCCAAGGCCCCTGCAAAGAAGGGAGAGAAAGTACCCAAAGGGCAAAAGGGAAGAGCTAACGCTGGCAATGATGGGAATAACCCTGCAGAAAATATAGATGCCCAACAGACCAGGCACAGAAAGCAGAAGGTACTGGAGATGCCCAGTGAAGTGTGTGCATTTTTGATAACTGTGGACTTCTGAGGACTGTAAAGTTTGAAATACTATTTTTTTAATCAAGCTTTATAAAAAGGAAGAGCTTTACTTTTTTTTTTTTTTAAGCTATGTTGCTAGTACACAGAACACTTCATTGTTATTTGGAGGAAAAGGAACAGACGGCACCGACAGAATGTCTCCAAACCTGGATTGCTGAGGAGGAAAACTGAGAAATTTCCTCATGGCTCAGAGGAAGAGGAATTCCCTGATGTTGGCACACATAGCCTTGGCACAAATGCCTCGTGGTGTGGAAACACTCAAATCATCTTTATGTCCTCCTCTCCTCTCTGCCAACTGCATAGACTTAACTTCCCTGAACCCGTAGATCTATTGAGACCTGACACCCACCAATTGGGTTTACAACCAGGACTTCCCAGTGACATCATTGAGATAATGTCCACTAAAGGAGCAGCAGTTCCTTTTCTAGATTGCAGATCTTCAGATTAATAATTCTGCCATTTTCATTTTATTTCCTGGAAGTCAGGATCAATTCAAAAGTAGTTAAACAACATGCTGAAGGTGAAACATCAACCCTCACTCTAAACTGTCCTTATTCAGAGGATCAAATGAAGACTTCATTGGGTTTTATAGTGGCTCTAATTTTGGTAGTCCATCCAAGATGGGAGCTTGAAAGTTGTTGTACACTGTTAACAATTATCTGCCCATGTCCTGCCTGAAATATCATGATTGTTTATGAAAAGTATTTTTAATAAAGCTGGATAGTTTGGCTTGGGAAAAAAAACAGTAATGACGCCATGTTTGCAAGGATGTGAAGATTCACTGTTGATTCACTGCTGGTGAGAATGTTAAAATAGTGCAACCACTCTGGAACAGTATGGCGATTTCTTACAAAACTGTACATGAAATCACCACCTATGACCCAGAAATTCACTCTGGACATCTATTCCAGAAAAGGGGAAATGTGCACTCACACAAAATCCTGTATATGTGATAGCAACAGCTTTATTCACAAAAGTCAAAGAGTAGAAACAATCCAGATATCCTTCTCAAGGAGGGAATGGTTAAATGGACTGAT
Organism: Marmota flaviventris; assembly: GCF_047511675.1. Taxonomy (NCBI): domain Eukaryota; kingdom Metazoa; phylum Chordata; class Mammalia; order Rodentia; family Sciuridae; genus Marmota; species Marmota flaviventris. The sequence continues at coordinate 104,394,942 of NC_092508.1, read as the reverse complement.
TCATCCAGGTGACGGACCTCTCTACAACAAAGAGGAACAAACCACTGATAACACCTGACAAGGTAGAGGAATATCCAGAGAACTACTGAGTGAAAAACCAAGCCCAAAAAGTTACACACTGCATGATTTCATTTAAATAATGTTCTTGAGGTCTAAGGAAGAAGAGAGGCAGGAAGGAAGTGGTAACAGCTTTAACAGGGCAATACAAGGGGTCCTTGTTGATGGAAGTGTTCTGTTATCTCCAAATATATCAATGCACTGTTAGGTCTTATACATGGTTTTGCAAGATGTTACTGTATTAGTCAGCCTCATATCACTACAACAAATACCTTACACAGCCTACTTATGAAGTAAAGAGATTTATTCTGGCTCATGATTCTAGATACAAGTACAAAATGGGGTAGCCCCATTGTTTTGGGGCTCTGGCAAGAGCAGAACATTATGACAGGAGGGCATGTTGGAGCTAGTGGTCACATCATATGACAGAAAGCAGGAAAAGTATATGAAGTTTCACAGTCCCCAATGACCTAAGTACCTGCCACTAGGATTGCATTCCCAATGCAGCCACCCTGGGGACCAAACTCTTACATTGAGTTTTAATGACCTTTGGGGGACATGATCATATTCAAACCATAGCAGTTATCATTGGGAGGAAGTAGGTAATGGATACAAGGGATCACTCAGTATTATTTCTTACAACTGCATTTGAATCTAGTTATCTCAAAAAAATTAGCTTTTGTTAAAATGGCATTATTTCAAAACAGTTTCTTTTTAATGGTATTTGCCACCAGGTTTTAAACATTTCTAATTTCCTTGATGGCAAGTGATAAAAGAGGTAGGAAAATTCATCTCCCTGATAGTGGTGGTGTACTCCTGCAATTCCAGCTACTTGGGAGGCTAAGGCAGGAGGACTCCAAGTTTACCGCCAGCCTGGGGGCAACTCGGAGAGATCCTATCTCAAAATAAAATTTAAAAGGGGAATCCAAGTCAGGGGTAGAGCACTTGCCTAGTATGTGATGTCCTGGGTTCAATCCCAAGTACTATCAAAAAAAGGGGGGGCCTAGAAAATTCATCTCTAATAGCTTAACTTGGAAGCAGTTACCAAGTGCTTGTCATATGCAACTAGGAAACAGGCAAAGATGCAGAAAACAATGTAGAATATATGTTTGTAGTGAGGTTGACCAAGAACTATACTATTAAACTCAAAACATTTTACATCATGTTCCATTATGTCTGCCCTGTAATCATAACTATTTCTAATCAAGAATACAGGAAGGGCCTGACCAGTGGATGACAAACTGTGGATAAGCAATTCTATAGGGAGTTTTCTTTCCTTCCTTACCCCCAGCCAGCCTAGGAAACTTCCCTACCAGAATCTCCCACTAGAGTTTTCTCCCTATCTCTCCTCAATCATCCTACCACCCACCCCCGTTGCCTGGGTAGAAGGGAGGGAAAAATGACACACGGGGCACGCCACCCACACACCCACATTCATTCTCATCTCATGCCCCTTGCTGCAATTCCTCTAAAGAAGAGGGTATAAATGGCAAAGAGGGCACTGCCCAGCCTCTTCTTGCCCCATCACTTTCAGCCCTGACCTCCCTCAGCCGTCACACAACCCTCCACTCCATCCATCTCTCCCCTCTGTAGTCCCAGAAGCATTTCCTGAAGCCTCCTCCCATCTTTGCTGAAGCCCTGCCACAGGAATCACATTCCAAGAATAGGAAAACACATACAGAATGAACATAATTCATCAATTATGAATGCATTTCCTTCCAGTGAATCTCTCTAGTAACTTCTAAATAATCCAATTACTTTTAGAAATTAGAGGTTTAGTTTATACCAAGACACCTAATATTAAACTATTATTCACCCATGGGGCAAGAACCACTTGCACCTGTTAATATATCTTACCTATCAAGCTGAAAGCCAGCAAGTGAAGTCTATGGGCGGTCAAAATGGTATCCCACAGATGCAAAAGCAAGGTACAACAATGACAATAGCCTCTCTATGGCTGGCTAGGTTAATTTGGCTGTCAAGTTGGCTGGGCAGGTTGCCCATCTTCCTTTAACCCTCCAGGCACTCTGCTTCCAAAGCTGGACTGCTACAAAGAGATCATGGGACCTTGCAACAGAGTTCATCTGCTTTATTCAATCCCACAGTTTCACATTTGTTTCTAACAAATTTAGTTGGTTTCCAAGTTCATAGCTAATCAGAAGGGACAAATCTTCAGAGAGAGAAAAGCACTTCATTCATCCAACAATCATGTTGAGTACCTAAGCACCAGGCACTTGAAGATAAGGCAGTGGCCAATACACAGTGACCCCTATCTTCCCTAGTTTATGTAGGGGAGAAAACTTAGAAGTAGAAAATTAAAATAATTATAAATAAAATAATCACAACATGTGTTAGTTGCTCATAGAGACATAAACAGAGTTGAGGATCTTATACTCTCCCCATCTATCCCACACTAGAGCCTGAATCCAGTACCAATGAGCTACATTTCCAGCCCTTTTTATTTTTTATTTTGAGACAGGCTCTCATTAAACTGTTGAGACTGGCCTCAAATTTTCAATCCTCCTGCCTTATAGCCTCCTGGGTAGCTGTGGAGATCTTGCAACTTCTCAGGATTATGAAGAGTAATGATCCTTTCAAGGCCTATAGAAATGCAGAATTAAAAACTCACACAATCCATTGACCTCAAATATACCCTAAAATTTATATTTAAAAATGAAATCCAATGTGTATGTAAGGGAGAAACCAGGGCTCAGCCCTACACCTGCTGCCAGGGCTGTTAGATATCCAACACAAGTATCTGAACCCCCAGGACACAGGATGCATGCCTTATTTTAGGTAACTTAGCCAATCCATCTAGCTTGTTTTTACTATTTATGAACTGAAAACAGAAGCCATCAGACTTCTTGAGCCTCATGAATGGAATAATATGCATGGTTGAGTTTTATAAACAGCACAGTTCGAATGCTGCTGTTGTTGCTAATGTTGCTAAAAGGTTGATAAACATCCTGCTTAACACCCACCCAGACTCCAAAAAATGAAATCCCAGGTGGCAGCTTGAATGCCATCCCTATTTCCTAGAATATAAGAACCAACTAAAGGGCTTAAGGTGGAATTTCCCTAGACAGAAGTAACAAAAATAATCACTGAGAAGTGAGGAAAGGAAGCAGAAAGTATGCAAAAAGAACACCTCCAGTTACTTTGAAATTTGGCCTACGATGCACGCTGCAATAAGCAAAAGCACTCTTCCTTTTCCTAGTCAAGGTCACTTAACATCCTCCTCCCTGGGATCTACAACCCTTACTCATTTCATACTTCATTTACTTTAAATAACTTTTGTAGAATTAACAGGGAAGCTCAAAACCACAACGTGGAAAAAAATAATTCTTTTGGAAGGGTGAAATGCATTCCAAACAAGCAACAACAATCAACCCTACTCGAACTGGAGACTGTATATTTAACGTCAACACTCTCACTAGCCTTGCTTTGACTGGAGTCAAATGTAGATCAATCACACCACTGATCTTGGAAAAATGATAAGAAAAACGAACTATCCAAGATTATCTAATATTTTCAATCTGCCACAGTATTCACCTAGGCCTCAATAGGGAAAAGAAGTTTTGAAGAATCACTGTGAACGAAGCCTGCATTTCTTACAGTTGGAATAAAATTTTCCCAAATTCAACCCCAAGGTTCTTGTTAATTTAGTTTTGCTTTCTAAAACAATATTATTCATAGACTAACAGCTCTGGGTTTGTTCCCTACAATTAAAGTTCCACTTCTTCCCATTTATAAAGCCTGACCTACATTAAGTTATGAAGTGACATCTAAAAGCTTCTACCTGGCCTTCCTTTCTGAACACATACAGCTGTAAATGGGGGGGGGGGGGGGTGGTAAAAAAGGTAGAGATCTGTAGCCCTCTTGTCACACATCAGGAATTGCAGAGAAATAATAATAATTATTATTATTACTATTGGTACTGGGAATTGAAACCCGAGACACTTAACCTCTGAGTCATGTCCCCATCCCTTTTTGAGACAGGGTTTCACTAAGTTTCACAGGGTCTCACCAAGTAAGTTGCTGAGGATGGTCTCAAACTTGTAATCCTCCTATCCTGCCTCAGCCTCTCCAGTCACTGGGATGACAGGCATAGACCCTGTGCCCAGTCATTTCTTTTTCTTATATGCAGTGCTAGAAGCAATGAGGGGGGAGGCACCACCTTAATCCCTGGTATCTGATCAGGTTCCTCCGCCTCAGCCACCTGCCAGGTGATGCCTCTGGTGGCTCTGACCTGCCTTTGACAGAGAATTCTAAACCTATTCTCAGAATGATCTCTTTATTAATGATCTCCAAGGCATTTTCCATCATTTCCCTTCCTTCACCAACTCCCTTTTAACCACTGCCTGAAAATTCTTCCCTTAGCCTCCAAAGCATCAACCCTCAAACTACTCTATCCACCAGTGCCTCTCCTCTGTTCCCACTAAGATCAGCCTCTGTACCCACCTTGCAAAGATGGATCCCTGTCTCATTCATCATCTCTGCTCAAAACCCTCTGATTACTTGTCATCTCCATCAGGATGAAAGTCCAATGTAGAATGGCCAACCTCTGCATCATCTAGCTGGTCTGCCACCTCCCCAGCCTCATGCCTTTCTACTCTCCTCCTTTATATCCTGCCCACATTTTGTTTTGCACTTGTTCTCTGCCAGAACGTTCCCTCCCCTCCTGTGGGACTTGCTCAAATATCAATTTCCCTACACCCTGCCTCCAACTTAAAATGTCCAACTCTATGTCCCTAAAAACTCTATATATAATTTATTGCATTACTAACCCACTGTAAGTTCCATGATTCCAGGGATTCATCTGTTTTGCACAGTGATGTTTCCACCAGGTCTAGTACAGTGCAAGTTAGCTGACAAAGGTTCGACAAAAATCCGGGATGAAAAGTCACTTAATAAAGGTTTGCTGAGCACCTGTTCCTGTCCAAGTCCACTAAGACAAACCACTGTCCCTGCCTTTAACGCCCCAGATGAAGCATGGCACCACAAACGTGTTTAAAATCAGGATTTCAAACTAACAGGTCAAAGAACGTGCCAAAGTTCAGAGGAAGAGTCCTGGGCTTAGCCTTTCTGGGACCAGTCCAGTTTGCTACCATCACACAGTTCACCAGGGGCCATTTCCGGAGGATCAGCCCTGGGAGCAGCGGGTCCCACTTGCAATCCCCAGGCCTGAGAAGTTACTTATTCGGATTGGCAACTTCCGGCCTCTTGGCGCCGGGCATGATTTTAAAACCCTTAAGGCGTCTGCCCTCGGGCCTCAGCCTCCTCCCCCTTAGACCCGTATGCAGCCCCCAACATCTGTTGGGAGCGCAACCCGGCTGCGGACCTATAACCCCGCACACCCACTGCTTCGGCGTTCCCCACCTGCTCCCGACGTCCCCTGCGGCTTGCCCTGCGCGTGCGCAATCTGCCTTTCGTGAGCTTGGGCGGAGCTGGCGGGGAGATGAACCTAAACACGCCCCCGACGTAGAAGCCGCTTCTGATTGGCTGTTGATGCTCGCCCGAGCGAGACTGGGACTCCCCGGGCTGTGCATTTAAAGGCGCTGGCCAGTCCGCTGTTAGCTGTCGCTTCCTGCTCTTGCCGCTTCCACTCCGAGGAATCCTTGTAACCCCGCCAGCATGTCTCAGGTACAGCGCGTGCCCTGCCAAACTGCGAAGGTGGAGCGGGGCGGGAGGCCAGAGTGGGGATCTCGTCTGGCTGGCAGAACTCCGCGGAGTCCTTCCCACGGATGCCCTGCTATTGCTCCTGGACCCATCCATGCCCAGCCCTAATTCTTTGCACCGAGCCTTGTAAGCGGAACTTTCCGTTTGTGGATTTCTAAAACAGCTACCCACTCCGCAACTGCTGGAAAGTTGCCCATGGAGTGGACTTCGTGGCGAAGCAGGCTAGAGTGGGAGGCTAGGGTCCTCAATAGAAAGATGGGGTGATTGACGGGACGGTGATTGCATGTACTGAAAGAGCAAGGAGACTGAGCCCCACACTTGGAAGGATCTGGCGGGACTTGGCGGTGGGGGAGCGAAGTCACGGCCAGGTGGGAAGGCAAAGAGACCGTAGCTGGGTAGTGGAGGTCAGGAGAAGTAAGAGCTAAGTCTGGCGTGCGGGGAGAGGAGAGTGGCTGATCAGGTAGAAGTGACCTAGAGGCCTTTCCCTGCCCTCTAATGTTAGACCCTTGTCCAGCACCGAGCTATGTGGGGCGATCTCTGGCTCCTCCCACCTGCCTCTCCCCACTCCGGGCACTGGGACAGAGGTCAGCGCTGAACTCCCAGGCCCCATGGGAAAAGGGGCCAGCGGACTCCTGCTGGAGAACACTGTATTTGTGTCCTGTTCCTTTATCAGATGTTTCGAGCACAGTGTGCCACCCCTCTCCTTAGGTTAGGGCTTCACTGGGACCTCAGCCATTCCCTAGTCTGGCCCAGTGGTGGCCAGGCAGTTGGCCGTGCTACTTTTCCGCAGTGTCCACCCACTGTAGGCCAAGTCTTGTCCTGCTTCTCTCACCACTGTATTTCCAACACCTGATGTTTCTGTTGTAGGAGCACCAGAAAGTAGTTGTAGGTTGAATAAGTGAACTAATGCACCTCCCCTCTTTATTTTACTGAATCCGTAGTGGGGAAGGGAGACACTCTTGAGGGGTGCTGCTTTTCCTGTCCTGCATGGCACTAGGAATGCTGCCTTTCCATCCTCTCATCCTGTCCCTGGGCTCCATTCAGGCCACTTTCTGCCCTATCCCACTTGGAATCCACTCTCATTCCTCTCCCCTCCCTCCCACTTAGGCTGAGTTTGACAAAGCTGCTGAGGAGGTTAAGCACCTCAAGACCCAGCCAGCAGATGATGAGATGCTGTTCATCTACAGCCACTACAAACAAGCAACTGTGGGTGACATAAATACAGGTATGCTGAACTGCTCATCAAAGCAGGGGCTTGCCAGTGGCTGGGAGTCCTTAATTGGAAGTCTGTGGGAACTTCACTTTCAAACTACCAGAGGCTCTATTCTTCAGGCATGGCATGGTCACAGTTCTTGGGGTTTAAGCTAGGGAATTTCCCCAAAGACCATATTCCTGGATCGTCAGTGACTCAGGTAGCAGAATTCCAATCCTGGTTTTAGAAGGGCTTATCTAATTATCACCAGAAGTTTCCATCTACTGGGGAGGAAATAAAACCCCAGGAAAAGAGCTCTGTTCCAGGCTTTCAGCTCAGAATTAGCTTTGTTGAGCAGTATTGCTTCCACCCTGCGTGGACAGTCCTCCCACCAAGCCTTATGGAGAAGCAGAGAAGCACCTGGTGTCTTGGGACAGTCAGGAATGTTTTTGTGAACTACAGTCTGTACCTTCCTGATGATTTCTGTTCCCTATCCAAAAATCTTGTTGCAGATTTTGAAGCTATCATCTACAATGTTATCTTTCCTGACTTGGGCAGTTTTTAGACAAACTAAGTTCCTGAATTAAAACTGTACAGTGAGGTGAGAGCTTAATGCATTCCATGCAGGGACTCAAAAGTCAGTGGTCATGTCAGCATCAAAGGAGTGACCCTCGAGCCTTCAAGAGGAGGGGAACCATAGCCCCAGTTCCTCAGGAGCTAGGGTGGAGGGTGGAGCTGGTAGGCTGGCAGCTGGCCAGCTGCAGCAATGCCCAGAACTAAGGATCTTGGGCAATGCCAAATGAGACTCTATGGTTCACATCAAGGGCTTAGTTAAGGAAGGTCTTGTAGCAAAGATGAGTTTTACAGTAGGTGTATAAATTATCTCTTCCCAAATAGGGAAAAGAGAGTGGAGTGGGTGTGGCCAGAGGGGCTGAGATGCTTTTCTGTCACATAGTGTTTTCACAGAGCATGGCCTCTGTTTGAGCTAAAGGGACTTGCTCTCATATAAACGTAGGTAGATGGACATGGAGTCTATCACTGCCTGATTGGAGATATTGGCTCTCTCTAGAGCTGTACTTTTCATACAGTAGCCACTAGCCACTGATGACTATTTACATTAGAACTGAAAATAGTTAAATAGTATCTAAAGTTCAGGTGCTAGCTACATGAGCTCTTTTTCTGGGAAACTTAGTTGCCACAAGTGGCAAATGATCCTGAATTGGATATTGCAAATATACATGCCCACAGTGGATAGAGGGCCCCCAGTGGATAGAGGGCTCAGTGAGTGCTGCTTGGGATTCTGGTGATTACTATTGACTGGGTATAGTCTTCTTAGGTCCCCCGAGGAATGCTGCCTTGAAAGCACTCAGGAGCACTTGCTATTTTCTTCAACACAGTGTTCCAGGTTATGGACACTGCAGTCATTCCTCTTAGCAGTGAAATAGATCATTGGGGAGGAAAGGGAATGTTTCCCAACTACAGATGATTACCCATCTGGAAATAGTCTAACAACTTGCTAGAACAATGGGACCAGGATATGAACAGACAGTTCACATGCAAGAATACCCAGAAGACTGATAACAATGATGCGTTAGGGAGAGAAATTGGGTGACGGAAAGCAGAAGTAGGAGGAACTTTGACACTGCTAACCTTTGTAGCTTTGAATTCTGAGCCATGTGCATAGATCTTTAATTTTTTAAGTGATTTTTTTTTAAAAGGATAGAATTTGAAGGTAACTTGCAATTCAGAAACTCTCCTGTAATGAGAACAGTTTCCCTTCTGTTTTCTCTAGATTCTTAAGTTTGGATTTCTGTATACCTGGATCTGTTAAGGCAGAAGCCACTGTGCAAGACTCATTAAATTCCATGAGAGAACCTAGAAGGAATCAGTTTAATAAAAGATGACTTTCATGGAAAGAAAGTTGATGAAGTTCAATGTTAGAACTTGAGCAAATCTAATAATGTATTCCCTTGCCTTCTTTAAGAACGGCCCGGAATATTGGACTTCAAAGGCAAGGCCAAGTGGGATGCCTGGAATCAGCTGAAAGGTAACTATTTCAAATCAGTTTCCCTCTTTTGTGAAGCCCAGTAATGAAAGACTCTTCATTGTAGAGTACACACGGGCAGGAAGGAAACAAAGTAAAGGAGGCACACACTTCAGATAGAGCCCTAATATCCAGAGTATACAAAGAACTCAAAAAATTAGACAATAAGATAACAAACAACCCAATCAACAAATGGGCCAAGGACCTGAACAGACACTTCTCAGAGGAGGACATACAGTCAATCAACAAGTACATGAAAAAATGCTCACCATCTCTAGCAGTCAGAGAAATGCAAATCAAAACCACCCTAAGATACCATCTCACTCCAGTAAGATTGGCAGCCATTATGAAGTCAAACAACAACAAGTGCTGGCGAGGATGTGGGGAAAAGGGTACACTTGTACATTGCTGGTGGGACTGCAAATTGGTGCAGCCAATTTGGAAAGCAGTATGGAGATTTCTTGGAAAGCTGGGAATGGAGCCACCATTTGACCCAGCTATTCCCCTTCTTGGTCTATTCCCTAAAGACCTAAAAAGAGCATGCTACAGGGACACTGCTACATCGATGTTCATAGCAGCACAGTTCACAATAGCAAGACTGTGGAACCAACCTAGATGCCCTTCAATAGACGAATGGATAAAAAAAATGTGGCATTTATACACAATGGAGTATTACTCTGCATTAAAAAATGACAAAATCATAGAATTTGCAGGGAAATGGATGGCATTAGAGCAGATTATGCTAAGTGAAGCTAGCCAATCCCTGAAAAACAAATGCCAAATGTCTTCTTTGATATAAGGAGAGTAACTAAGAACAGAGTAGGGACGAAGAGCATGAGAAGAAGATTAACATTTAACAGGGATGAGAGGTGGGAGGGAAAGGGAGAGAGAAGGGAAATTGCTTGGAAATGGAAGGAGACCCTCAGGGTTATACAGTGGAGGGGGTAGAGAGAGAGGAGGGGAGGGGAGGGGAGAGGTGGGGAGGGGGGATGGTGGAGGATGGGAAAGGCAGCGGAGCACAACAGACACTAGTATGGCAATATGTAAATCAATGGATGTGTAACTGATGTGATTCTGCAATCTGTGTATGGGGTGAAGGTGGGAGTTCATAACCCACTTGAATCAAAGTGTGGAATATGATATGTCAAGAAATTTGTAATGTTTTGAACAACCAACAATAAAAATTTAAAAAATAAATAAATAAATAAAATAAATTTAAAACAAAAAAACAAAGTAAAGGAGGCACATGCTGGAAATCAGCCTGACCTGAGCCCAAGTGGGGAAAACTAGGCCACCTACTTTCTCTCCAGATATTCTTCATGCCTTTTCTAAAAGTGCCATCTCTGCAAAAGGGTATCATCTGGAGGGGAAGGGCTAGGGGTCTAGGCCAGTGAGAATGGGCTGGGAGGTAATGTCTTTGGATACGTTTGGAATAAGGGTGGATTCCACACCCCCCTCTCCACAGGAAGGCCAAGCAGTGACCCCTTAGCTGGAATGGCCCTCCCCAGTTCCCTTCCAGCCAGAAAGGCACATGAAAAAAGGGATGAGGTAATGCCTGGCCAGCCACTGGTAGGCTCAGTGAATGAAACTATTATTCGCTGAGCCCCAACAGCCGAAAAGTATCCAAGTTTCTATTGAATCATGTGTCCCCGTGGCAGCAAGACCCAAAGTTGGCATCAAAGCTCCTGGCAGCTTTTGTGTCCTCACTAGCTAGTTGCTGAATAAGCCTGCTGTCTTCCTGCAAATGAGAAGTCCATGAATTCAGAAAAGACCACAATACAATAAATATACTCCTAGGATTTGCAAGCGGGGTTGGGGGGGGGGGGGCGATGCCGGTCTAATTGTTCATTTTCATCAGGCACTTCAGAATAAGTCCCAGAGGGCCTCTCTTTTTACCAGAGAATCCCAGGGAACTGGGTGTGACTGTCTTAGAAGATATATTCAGTGACTTTTATGCTGCAGCAGGGAAAAGAAAGCTTTGCCTCATTCCCCTCCAAGAATCAGCTGCCTTTGCTCAGACTCTCAAACCTCTTCTAGCTTCTCTCTGGTAAGAAGAGTGTGGCTAGCTTTGCTCTTTTGCTGCCAGCTTAGTAGCTCTAGGAGATAAGAGCCCAACACAGAAATATTTGATTGAATAAAGCCAAGCATGAAATCATCAGGACAAGTAAAGTCACCATGGTGACAGTTGCTTGCTTGACTTGGAAGGCTAAGTCTCACCCTGTCATGGGAGACCCATGGGGGACAAGCATTGGATCTGCCCCTCCATGCATGATGAGTTCAGTGTGTTACAGAGTATAACTCAGGGCCACAATTATCAGGTGTTTTTAAGTCTAATTATCAGCAGATTTCTGAGATGTGGGTAACCCCCCTCCACATGGAGGAGAAACTCAGCCCTGGAAAATTCAACTGGAGCTGATGAGGGCCTTAAAACCTGCTGCTTTTCTACCACACTGCCTCCCTGACAAATAATCCTGTTGATTCCTTCTAGGAACTTCCAAGGAAAGTGCCATGAAAGCTTACGTCGACAAAGTAGAAGAGCTAAAGAAGAAATATGGGATGTAAGAGACTGGATTTGGTTGCCAGCCACACATTGAACCTAAAATGATATAATGCCTTTTTTTCTTCTAATACCATGAATGATGTGAAGAGTGAAAATAATCAGTTAACCCAGTTTATCAAGGTGTCCCAGCATGTGGCTCTAACAAATTAGGGGCAGAATTGATGACTGACCCTCCCTGAATAGTTTTTATCTGAGATTATTAAAAGTATGTTTGTTACTTGAAGCCTTCGGTAATCTGGATTCTTGAAATGATTCACCCTGTTCCCATCTCTCAACCTCACCTCCTTTTTCTAAAGACGTTCTCTGGCAGTACTTCCACCTGCCTTCCTCTGTATCCTGGTGGTCTCACATGTTCCCAGGCCCCTGGTGGACTCAGCCTTGGTGGCAAGGAAAAGGGTTATAGAAGTGGCTTCTTCTGTACTGAGGAAGATTGGGTGGGCTAGCTGAGACTTCCGTTTGCAGATACTTCCAGCCATCTGTCAGGGACATGGCTGGCCTCAGGTTTGGAGGGGAGTAGGGTTGAAAAGTTTTGAAGTTTTGTCCAAGGGCCAACCAGTCCATGGATCCAAATAAACAAAGAGAGTGGGGAGCCCCTATCAGGAAGAGGGTGCATATCTGGCATGAGGCTTCCCCAGGTAAAGTTCCTAAGGAAGCTTGGCCACCAGCTGGAGTGGGAGTGAGTTTGATCAGTGAGCCAAAGAATTCCTCAGCAGGGAGATGGGGGAGCAGGACTCCAGGAGGCTGCAGACAAGAAATGCTGGAGTTTGGAGGACTTTAGTTATTGGAAAGGAAGGAGGAAGAGAAAGAGTGGACAAGATCAAAATTGCCAGATGTTTCTCTTCCATCAATTCTGCAGTCCCACAGGAGTCATGGTTTTCTTGTTTTGCAGGTGAAGATACTGAAGCTAAAAAGAATTCAGGAGATACTGAGGCCAGATAGCTCTCAGGCTTCTTCCATCCATAGACTAGGCTCTGATCTTAGACAGTAGTTCAGCCTCACCCTCAGAAGAACAGTGGGCCTGAGAATAACTTGCCCACCATCCTGCTACTGGTAAAGGAACTAAGAACCAACTTTCAAATGCAGATCACCTTGGTTCACAGCCTGAACCTCCAGAAAGGAAGGAACACAGGGGACAGCTACTTGGGGTGGCTGAGTTTGGCACACCCTCTGTAAAATAGGACTAGGGAGAGAAGGGGCTTGCAAGTATGGAATTTGATCCTAGGCCATGGGGAGTGCCCAGGAGCAGTTATGATAAAAGGTGATCTGAGTAAATCAATAGCCGTTAAGAATTAGCACCCCCAGTTCTGGCCCGGCCACTGAGGTGCAGATGGGAAGTTGCTCCAAGAAAGCATATGGGCCAAAGTCCAAAACCCACCTATGCATCCAAAGCAGGGAACTTACTGAATGGCAGCGACATTTGCACCTGCCTCCACACTCCAGTGAGACTGCTAATGCAACCAAACTCAGGCAAGTCCATGAGATCCTAGGGAAGCAATGGGGAGCCACAGCCACCAAATAACATGAACCATGTTTGGATCATTTCCTTGGCTCAGTTATTGTCTCAAGAATAAATCAAAAGAACCCAGTGTAGTGGCACACATCTGCAGTTCCAACTACTTGGGAGGCTAAGGAGAGAGGATCACTTGAGACCAAGTTCAAGATCAGACCAGGCAATAGGAGATGGCAAAACCTCATCTCAAAAAATAAATAAGTAAAAAAAAAAAAAACTGAGGGAAATCTCACCAGCTGGGAATGTGCTCAACATGCACAAGGCTCCAGGTCTTATTTCCAGGCCAAAAAAAAAAAAAAAGTTAAAGGAGAAACAGCCTTAAATGGAGTGTAGGCTGTTGTTCCTGTCCAGCCAGATCTGGCTCCAGGCTCAGTCCAGGCACAGCTGTCCAGAGTGGTGAGGGTTTGGTGAGTTAGTATGAGAAGCTTCTGGCATGGAGTGTGCACCCAAAGCGTGGCACTTGATAAGGAATCTTGTTCCCATCAGCTTTCAAACCATCTCTAATCCCTGGAAACCTCCCTTGCAATAATTGCATGTATCGAGGACTTAGTCTGTGAGCAAGCATCACTCCACTGATAAAGATGGCGGGGATCAGAAGCACCTGCCTCTTTCTGGCTTGTGCAAGGCAGCTAAGCCAGCAGGCTAGCTCCCAGGCACAAAGTCTGCATGTCAGCACTGACCAGTATCAAAGAAGGGTCTAAGGAAGCCCTCACAAAGATGCCGCAGTTTGGCTCTGTGCAGTTACCCTGTGCTGAGACCATATTTTGACTACTTATTGTTCCCTTTCTTGGGATGGAAATGAAAAGTCTTGGACCCGAGACCCTTTAGAGCCACAGCTGCTGTGGCCTCTGGTTAGTGACCATCATTTACTGAGAACCTGCTAGGGCCGGGATCTGACTCCACTTCTTCACTTCAGTTCTTGCATTTAACCCCTCAGTCCTCTGATAGGGGGATTAAGCCTCATAGTCATTTGTTAATTTTTAGTAATATATTCCAAGATGTTGCATGGATGCCTGAAACCACAGATACTACCAAAATCCATATATATATATATATATATATATATATATATATATATATATATATATTTTTTTTTTTTTTTTTTTAATCTGTGACATGCTGTGTAGTCAGTCGGCTTTGTGTCGCTGTCACCAAAATACCTGACAAGAACAACATAAAGGAGGAAAAAGATTTGGGCTCATGGTTTCAGAGGTCTTAGTCCGTGGCTGGCTGACATGGAAGAGCATGGCAAAAGCAAGCTGCTCAGTTCATGGCAACCAGGAAATAGAATCAGAAATATAGTCCAGGCCACACCCCCAGTGACCTACTTCCTCCAGCTAAGCCCTACTTCCCTAAAGTTACCATCCAGCAATCCATTCAAATTATTAATCCATCAAATGGATTAATCCAGTGATGAGGTTATAATTCTCCCAATCCAGTGACTTCACCTCTGAACATTCCTGCATTAACACATGAGCTTTTGTGGGGGGCGGGGGGCACCTCATATCCAAACTATAACATACATATCTCTGCTGGTTTATAAATTAGGCACAGTGAGATATTAACAATAACTGATAAAAATAGAACAATTATAGTGATTTAAGTTATAAACTATTATTTAAGACTTATGACTTGTTTATTATTGAATTTTTCACTCAATATTTGTGGACCATGGTTGACCTCAGGCAACTGACACCACAGAAAGCAAAACCACAGATAATGGGGATTGCCGTGCCCATTATTCAGATGAAAAACTAAGGCTGAGATGATATAAATAGATCCATAACCACGGCTCTTTGATGGGAATGTCCCACATGTCCCTTTTATGTCCCTTCCCATGACCACTCAGCTCTGCAGCTTTGCTGTGTGTCTGATAACAAGAGTAGCATAAGGTGTTCTTGTGAAATCCTGCCCTTGGCTGTGGGACCCATTCCTGAGGAGTGTCTTACAAAACCAGATCACATCTTCAAGCTGGAGTGAGGCCCAGGTGAGCTGTACTTTTAAGAACCTCAGGTGATTCTGGGACTTAAGTCAAGTTAGTGAAGTGCCCCCCCTGCTCACCAGCAAGCCGTCGTACTGGTTTCTCAGAAAGTAAAATCAACGTGGTGTTCTGGGAGTGAGTCAGCTCCAGCCTCTGGGGCTGTTCTGCTTCTGTGGCTACCACAGGCGTCATCCAGAGAGTGCCCCTGGGGAGCTAGTGAGATAGCAGTTGGGGGTTCGGCCATTTTCACTTTCATTGTGACAATCCTCTGTGGCACCTCCATGACATGTCTTACCTCAAATCTGAATTCTTGACAGACTTATGAATCCTACTTCATTCTCAGGTGCTGGATCCTTGTTTTCTTGGAGACTCATTTCCGTCATCTGGAAAATGGGCACAATCTGTACCCCATAGGGCTGACAAAGCAGAAAAAGTGCTTAACACAATGCCTGCCAGCAGCAACCTGAGGTCTTCCTAGCACGCATGCTCACCTCTTTCCCTCCCCACCATCTGGACGAGTCCTGGCCTGGCGCCTCACAGTGCTGCACCTTGCCTCGACAGTGCTCCAGGAATTGATGAGTAAGCCAGGCGGACAAGCGTGGGTCATCCAAGGATGTCCTCCACGCCAAAGTAGTTCCAAGATCCAGAAGAACCAGTTATCTCAAAGGAACATGGAAGAGTCACTGGATTGTAAGTTAGAGGATGTTGGCTCGGCCACTGTCCAAGTTAAATAGACACAGGGAAGCTATGTCACCTCTGTGAGCCTCAGTTTCTTTATCAATAAAACAGGACTGAACAGAAGATATATGTCCCAGGAAAGCCAGAGGAGTGAAAGAGAAGGACTTTGGGGTGGCTAGCCTGACCACAGCCAGGCTGGGAAGTTGTGAGGGGGCGGCATAAGCAGCCAGATGATTAAAGCTTCTCAAAATTAAATTATAGGCACTTGGGGTGGAGGATGAACCAAGAGAGGTCACCAGCGGGGGCGGGCTTTCACAGAGTTGCGCCTTTAAGTCTAAGTTGGGTTAAGATCCTCTTGCCCAGTGGGCAGCACCACGGTAGAGAAGGTCACAATGTTTCTTCCCTTGCTTATTTCTGTGATCCCTGGACCCCAGGGTGTGATGTACCCTTGCCCTGAAAGAGTGTCACACAAACCACTGTGACAGCAGTGCCCTAGGTGGGCCTCTCTGCTCTGCTCCAAGCAGATACTCCTCTGCCTCGCAAGTCCTTGCCTTGGAACAGCCTGATACTTGGGAGACCAGGAGTCAGTCTGCAGCTTTTTCTTATGTTTTGTGATTTTCAATAAGTAGCCTTGTTAAGTAAGGAATGCTCACGAGTCTAGACTGAAAATACTCTCCTTTTTCTGAGGCTAATAAAGATAGCACCATAAAGTGTTTCCAGGGAAATTGCTGAACATCAAAGACAGAAAAGGACTCTGTACTTAAGGGGGGGGGGTGTGTGAAGCAGCCTAATGGGGTCGTTGTGAGGTCCCCCGAATACCCTGCTGTGGTGGATGTAATTGTGTACCCCCCTCCCCCGCTGGAAAAAATCATGTCCAAGTCCTAATTCCTGTGCTTATAAATATGACCTTACTTGGAAATATAGTGGTCCCCCCTAAACCATGGTGGATATGTTCTAAGACCCCCAGTAGATGGTGCCAAACCCCACAGATACTATGTTTTTTCCTATACATACATATTTGTGATAAACTCACTGATAAATTAGGCATAGAAAGAGATTAATAATAAAGTAGAACAAATGTAACAGTGTACTTTAATAAAAGTTACATGAATGAATTTCTCAAGGCACTTTTTATTAGTGCATTATAATTGTACACAATAATGAGATTCATTATTCATTGTACCATATTCATATGTGCACATAATATAATTTGATCAATCTTATTCCCCAGTACCTTCCATTTCCCTCCCTTCCTCCATCTCTCAAAGTCCCCCCCCCTTTTTTCTGTACTGGCGGTTGGACTCAAGAATCTCAATGCACTTTTAAAGGAAGAACTTTACAGATTCTTTTTGTTTTGTTTTGTTTTATTGTTTTTGTTTTTGTTCTTGTGGTGAAGAGCAGTGCTGGGAATTGAACCTAGGGGCTTGCTAGGCAAATGCTCTACCACTGAGCTATATCCCCAGTCCTTCTTAGATTTTATTTCAAAACAGGCTCTCACTAAGTTGCCCAGGCTGGCTTTAAACTTGCAGTCCTTCTGCCTCAGCCTCCCAAGAAGCTAAGATTGCAGGCATGCACCATCATACCCAGCCTCCCTTTTCTGAAGGGAGCTGGGCATGGTAGTGCCTGCCTGTAATCCCAGCAACACAGGAGGCTAAGGCAGGAATATCTCAAGTTCAAGGCCAGCTTCAACAATTTAGCAAGAGCCTCAGCAATTTAGTGAGACAGGTCTCAAAATAAAAAATAAAAAAGGCTGGAGATGTAGTTCAGTGGTAAAGTGCCCCTGAGTTTAGTCCCAAGTACAAAAACAAAATGAAGGAGCTAGAACCAAGGTTGCTACCAGTGCGGCCACACTGAGAAGTCACCCACCAGTACAGGCCATCAGCATTCAGTAGGAGATTTGCCATAAGAAATTGTGGGAGGAGATTGCAGGGGCTGATTATACTGTCCTTTAACACACTTTTGCCCAAGGTGGCCCTGAAGGATGCGGCCATAACAGTTTATCAGGCAGTATTTGGGGGTGGGCATTGCAGATAGACTTGAGATTAAATCACAGCAAAAGAACTTCTGTTCTTTGTGTGTCTTGAACAAGTTTTTTATTTTCTGTGTCTATAAAACAGGGATAATTCGTAAGTTGCAGGATTGAAGGAGGATATTTAAGTGCCTGATACACAACAGGAACATCAATACGTGATAGTGACTAATCATCAGCAAGAGTTTGAATGAATAAAGAATGAATCAATGTTCTCAAGATTTTGCGAATTGAGACATTCTTGTTGAAGACGCTCAGACTTCATAATGGGAGAGACTATATGTCTTCCATTCTTATGTTTTCTTGGACTAGCACCCCTTTCTTGAGGGGTAATCCCTTACTTCCACCTTGCCATCCCTATTCCTTGTACCAGAATGCTATCAGATCCCTAGTGTATTAGTATTTTCCTGAGAGTCTTAGCATGAAAGTCCCAGGGAAGACTGATAACTTGGGTTACCTGAGCATCTCCGTACCAGTCCCATGCTAGAGGCATGAAGCGCCTTGACTGGCCATGCCTAGGTAACAAGTCCACCCAACTTCTGGACCCTCCACTTGTAGGGATGCTATATGCCAGAACTGTTTGTGCCATTTTTTCCAAGCTGCATAGGAGAAGCTCTCTCCCATAGCAAAAACAAAAACAAAAAAATGATGCCAATATTCAAAAAGAAGTGAAGCAGTTGATGGATTGAAAGAAACACAAAGCTTCACAACATTATCTGGGTTCTGGATCCAGCTGTGCAAGAACATTCCATCCTGGAATGTTCATAAATGCTAGCCAATACATTCCTTTTTCACACTGACATAAAACAGCTTCTTGTTACTTTCAACAGAAAGAGTATAAAATCGTATCCTTAACCCTTTCTCCTGAGTTTACCAGCCTGGTGAACGTATTAGTCAGTATTTGGCTATCATAATGCTCTGTAACAAATAATCCTCCAAACTCAAGGCCTCACTTAAAAGTCTGCAGATCAGTCACAACCCTGATAGACTTTCCTGAGATCAGCTGAGTTCAACTCCAGGCTGAGGTCTGGGTTCAGGTCTGCTCCATGTATATCTTCATTTTGAACCAGCAACTAACGGGGGAATGTTCTTCTGCTGAAAGACTAAAGAAAGTCCAAGAGGCAAACCAAGCTCTTTAATCTTGTCAAAGACAGCTTTGGTCATATCTGCTCTCATTTCATTGATCTAAACAAGTCTCGGGCTGGAAATGTAGCTCAGTGGTTGAGCACTGCCTAGCATGTATGAGGCCATGAACTACAAAAAGCATCACTACAAAAACCAAAACAAGACAAAATGAGTCTGTGGCCAAATCTCAAGTCAACAGGGCAGGGATATTTACCCTACCTACACCAGGAGTAGGCATTACAGAGTTTCATGAAGAAGGATATGGGGAGCTCAGTTGGTAGAGTGCTTGCCTTTGTGTGCACAAAGCCCTGGGTTCAATCCCCAGCACCACCAAAAAAAAAAAGGTCTTAATATGAAGAAGGACATGGATAGTAATTCTAAAGAAAAACTGGAGAACAATAATGTAGAAAACAGAATAGGTGTCAGAGCTGGGAAGTCCTAAGTTACAATCATAGCTCCATCAGTAATGTACTTGATCAAGGGACATACATACTCCTTGGTCTGTGAAGCTCCAACCAAACCCCTCATTTCAGAAAGAACACAAGTGGAGAGATGAAGAGGAAAAAAGGAATGAACAGATAATATCACAGGAGCTCCAGGAGATATCTTTTTTTTTTTTGAGGGAGAGAATTTTTTAATATTTATCTTTTAGTTTTCGGTGGACACAACATCTTTGTTTGCATGTGGTGCTGAGGATCGAACCCGGGTCGCATGCATGCCAGGTGAGCGCGCTACCGCTTGAGCCACATCCCCAGCCCCAGGAGATATCTTAAGGATTCTGAAGAACTGAGTTATCCTTGGGTTGCTCACCTGATTTCTCTCTGTAAAAGAATAGAGCCTTGTGTGTTGAAACCACTTTTTTCCAGGGCACCATTACACACAGCTAAATACAATTCCTAGTGATAGCAGTACAGTGATTAGTCAGGACTGTGTCCATACAAGGTAAGTGTGACAAAATCCTCGTGTATAGGACCTGGAATTATTAACAGAAACTACTGAATGTGCACATATCTGAGAATCTCCAAAATCTGATGCTCCAGGAATAGGAAAAGGGGGGAAAAAGGAACAAGAGACAAATATAAGGGATTCTTTTTGAGTAAGAAAGATATCTTAAATTCGGGTTATGAGTGAGTACATATTTTGTTATATTAGTCTCTGTCCTTCTGGTTTTTAGTTTTGGTTTGGTTTGGTTTGGGGTATTTTGGGTACCAGGGATTGAACTAAAGAGTGCTTAACCACTGAGCCACATCCCCAGCCCTTTTTATTTTTTACTTTGAAGCAGGGTCTCACTAAGTTGCTTAGAGCCTCAGCCTAAGTTGCTGAGGCTGGCTTTGAACTCGCGATCCTCCTGTCTCAGCCTCCCAAGCCACTGGGATTATAGGTGTGTACCACTGTACCCAGCTTGTTTTTTAGTCTTTTTAAAAACAGTGGAAGTGAGAAGAAGAAAATCACCATAGCATACTCCTCCAAGTCAAGTGGGAATAAGGAAGAATCCCTGCGAAACTCCCCCCACTGATGAGGGAAGTGGTTGGGCCCAGCCCACTGTATAAATGGGATGAATGGTCCCAACCCTTGCCATCCTCCCTGGAATGAGTCACACATCTGTGTCCTTCACTAGGCCACTCTGCAAACCTCCAGAAGAATGAGTGCTCATCTCCCCCCAGTCACTGCTGGGTCTGGTCATGTGACTCGTTTTGACCAATGAATGTGATCAGACTTGATACCAGCAAAATTTTCAACGTGCCTGTTTAGTTTGGCTGACCCTCTTATACTTCTGCCGTCTGCCATGAGAAGAATGTACCTGAGGTGCACCTGTTGCCAGATAGATGGGAGTCAAGAAGAACACAGCTGAACCTAACCCCAGCCTAGAGTCAAGTCCAACTGATCCCAGACAAGCCTGGCACAGCCACCAGCAGCGAAAGACCTGTGAGCTATAAAGAGGTATATCAGGGATGGGGATGTGGCTCAAGCGGTAGCGCGCTCGCCTGGCATGCGTGCGGCCCGGGTTCGATCCTCAGCACCACATACAAACAAAGATGTTGTGTCCGCCAAATACTAAAAAATAAATACTAAAATTCTCTCTCTCTCTACCTCTCTCTCTCTCACACTCTCTCTTTAAAAAAAAAAAAAAAAAGAGGTATATCAGTGTTGTCAACTGATTGCCATCTGCAGCATGACTGCAGCAAACGCCTGGCTTATCTATCTGTCTGGCATTCCTTCTCCTACATTACTGATAACAGTTCCTCTTTCTTTAGGGAAACTGCCAAAAGATGATCCTGGCAGGCTGCCCATCACAGTACCTCATTCCAGAAGTGTGCATACCACAGTAGCAGGGAAGAGGAAGAAATCACCAAAGGGTACTTAAAAAAAAAAGATCTGGGGGTGCAAAATTATGATCTCACCGAAGATGTTCACACCCTCCTCCCCAGAACCCGTGAATGAGTAAGATGGCATGGCAAAGAGAAAGTTAGGATTGGAGATAGACTGTTTGGTGATCTTTAGATAGGGAGGCTGTCGGGATTGTCCAGATGGGCCCCTGTAATCTCAAGGGTGCATAGGTGTGGAAAAGGCAAGAAAAACAGTCCGTGCCTGGTCAGAGTGGTGAGACAGAGGAACAACTCTGGTGACCACCACTGGCTTTGAAGACAGAAGGGTCTGGAAGCCAAGCCATATGGAAGCATCTAGGAACTAGAAAAGTCAAGGAAACAGATTCTCCCCTAGGCCCTCCAAAAGGAAGACAGTTCTACAACACCCGGCCTTTAGCCTAGTGAGATCCATGTTACTCTCCCAACTCCAGAAGGGTAAGACCAAAAAAAAAAAAAATTGTGTTGTTTTAAGCTACTATATTGTAGTAATTTGTTGCAGCCACAATAGCAAACTAGTATAGGAGTATAGAATCCTTCCGTGAAGGACCACACATACTTCTGTTTTTATCTCCTTGGCCAGAATTTAACCACAAAGCCATGCCTAGCTACAAGAGACACTGGCACATTGCCAATCCAAACAAAATTAGGATTTCATTACTAGGGTGTCAATCTATTTTTTGTTGCTAATTGTCAAACCACAATTTGGGAAAGTTAAAAAGAATTTTATTTTGACTTATGATATTATTTTCTCCAACCCTAGCCCCTCCAACCCTTTTTTTTAGTTTTGGGACAGAGTCTCACTAAGTTGCTGAGGTTGGCTTCAAACTTGCAATCCTCCTGCCTCAGTCTCCAGATAGCTGGAATTATACACATCTGCCACTGTGCCTAGCTAGACTCATATACCTTGTTCAAGGTTGAGGACCTGCAACTGGTGATAACTTTCTTATTGACAGTCTGGATATGAGGCACATGGTGAGAGAGTAGGAGCGTGTGAGAGATCTAACCAAAGAGGCTTTTATAGCAGACCCATTCCAGAGATGAACTCTTTAATCCATCAATCCATTAATCACATGAATGGCAGAGCCCTAATCATATCATTTGTATGTGTGTGTT
This sequence comes from Marmota flaviventris, assembly GCF_047511675.1. Classification (NCBI taxonomy): domain Eukaryota; kingdom Metazoa; phylum Chordata; class Mammalia; order Rodentia; family Sciuridae; genus Marmota; species Marmota flaviventris. Next base: position 104,372,608 of record NC_092508.1, on the reverse strand, counting down.
GGGGGTGGGTGGTAACTGGAGATTGAACCCAGGGGTGCTTTACCACTGAGCTATATTCCTAGTCTTTTTTATTTTTCATTTTGAGACAGGGCCTCACTAAGTTGCATAGGCTGACCTCAAAGTTGCAATCCTCCTGCCTCAGCCTCCTGAGTTTCTGGGATTACAGGCGTACACCGGTGCACCCAGCCCTAATAACATCTTATTTTCCCTTTCTTAATGTCTCCTAATGGGGATTAAATTTCAACATGGGTTTCCGAGGGAACAAACCATATTCGGGCTCAGGGGAAGAAGAATAAATTTGGGGTATACACATGGCAACCTGGGCACAGAATCCTGTTCCTGGGGCCACAATGATTTTCCTGAGGTAGACATATGACCCAACAGACTAGCTCTTACTTGAGATTTTACTTGTACATTAGGAGATGTGTGTGTGTGTGTGTGTGTGTGTGTGTGTTGCTGGGGATTGAACCCTGGGCCTTGTGCATGCGAGGCAAGCGCTCCACCTACTGAGCTATATCCCCAGCACTTATACATTAAAAGAAAAATATTTCCTAAGGAATTACTAGCGGGACTGATAGAAGCCTGGTTGTAGCGACTGTCTATGTTTTCTACCAGGGCAGAATGAATTCTACAACAAAGAGAAGAAGAGCTAAGAGATGGAGATTGTTCTCATTATTTACTCCTGTGTAACAAATCGCCCCCAAATTAATGCCTTAAAATAACAACAGTAATTTTATTGTCCACATGGTTCTGAGGTTGACTCAGCTCGGATGGGAGGTCTTGTTCAGAATGATCATGTGGCCACAAGATGATGGCCAAGGCTGCAGTCAGCTCAAAACTTCCTTACATGTGTCTAGTGGTTGATGCTGGCTGTGGCCAAGACCCTTATTCTTGGCTGTCTATGTGACTTGAGCTTCCTCACAGCATGGTGGCTGAGTTCCCAGGGTGAGTGACCCAGGAGATCCAGGCAGACTCTGCATCACCTTTTTTGATCTAGCCTTGCAAGTCACATAGGATCACTTTCACCATGGTGCTAAGTCCCCCAAATTCAAGGAGAAGGAACACAGACCCCTTAGTTCTTGGTGGGAGGAATGTTGAAGTCTCCTTGAAGGAGAGGCTTGTAGAATGGGAGATTCTGTTGCAGTCATTTTAAGAAAATATAAGCTGCCAGAGATTGTTATATGTTATATGAGGCTGTGATCAAGCTGTTCTTGCCAGATAGCTAAAGCAATGCATCTCCTTTTGCTTGTGTTAGTAGGAGGCAGGTTTCTATCACAGCCTGACTCCGATATTATGAGGCACAGCTAATGGGACTGTTCTAAGGATTAGGTGAGTGATAATGTTTGTAAAGTCTTTCATCACAGAGGTCAAAAGTGGGCTCTATAACTGGTAGTTCCCTTCCCCCATTCCCTCTCTTCCAGTGACCCTTCATTTTCCCATGTGGATGGTGGAAATTTGCCACCAATACCATCTATGTTGTAAGAAAGCAGCGGCAGCAACTTTTGCTGCTATGAGTGGTTCACAACCCTGCCTTGAAATTATACTCTCAGAAAGTTTTGTAATGCCTTTGCTCCAGCCTGATGCAGACAGAGCTCTGATCTGGAGCAAGCATCTTGGTTCCTTCTACCCAACCACTGTATGATTCTAAATTGGGACTTGTGTGGTCGTCATAGTATAAGCAAATTGTTTTACAAACTCTTAAGAATTTGTAAAGAAGACTTACAATAGTTTCATTAAAGACATTCCATCCTCAGTCTTGCAAACCCAGAAATCCTAAAAGAGGATAAAATAAAACAAGGACAGTTGTATTGGGGGTGCACAATAGATTTACAAATTAGAAAATAGACTTCTTTAAACAACAGGAAGGACCCCACCAAAGTTCAGCAGAGCTAGGACTTCTGTAACACTAGGAGAATTCTTTGGGGTAAGTACATAAGTACTGAGGTAAATTCAGTAAAACTGACACAAACTAATGTGGTCAAAAATTTGTAACATTAGAATGTCCAGGTCAAGAAGCAATCTAACTGGCCAATCTAGTCTTTCTCAAACTTTGCAATGTATTATTAGATTCTGGAAAATTTTTTTCTCTGGCAGATTCAGTTCCTGACATGATGACTTTGTGGCAATCCCCAGTCAGAAAAATCTCTAAGACTTAGGAAAGGAGTTCTGCACATTTTGACCATTCTATAATCATTTTAATTTTTATGATATCAATCTCCAGCATAAATCTCCTTTGCAGCACATTTTTAAAAGCTGCATTTAAAAGAAAGTTTTCCTAATATGAAAAATAATGTGTGTACGCTGCAGAAAACTTAGGGAATACTGAAAACTGTGAAAAAGAAAACAAATAATCTCTCATATTTTCTTAGCATATAGTGAAAATCGCCTTGTATATAAATTTCTGTAACTTTATTTTTCTTCCCTAAAAGCTCATCATGAAAAATGTCTCCATGGTAGACACTTGCCTAGCATGTGTGAGGCCCTGCCTGGGTTCTGTCTTCAGCAACACACACACACATACACACACACACACACACACACACACAGAGAGAGAGAAAGTCTGCATAATATTTGCATCACTTTGTTAAACTACAAGTTAATTAATACCCTGAAAATTATATCCCATTCTTTCTATTATAATAACCTATTAAACATCTTTATATGGAGATGTTTGAAAACATCTTAATTGCTTGAACTTAAGAGTAGATATATCCTTGGACATAATTGATTAATTCAAAATGACCTTTAAAACATATTATTAAATTACAGTATTCCATAAAAGCCTCAATAGTAATATTTAAAAGTGCCCTGTCATTGCTTATTAGCCCTAAATAATATCATTTAAAAATTTGTTTTGTTTTTACAACTTAACAAATGAAAAAGAATATCTTGCTTTCAGGCTCCCTTGGAAGTGAAGGTTTGATGGTTACCTTCTCCATGGTCACTCTCTTTCTCTCTGGGCCACCCTACATCATTTTTGTCCTCCTTCCTATTGGGCTCTGTGTTGCTCTTCCTGGGGACTTCTCTCTTTTTCAATTCCGGCTCTGCTTTCCCAAGTCTAATTGCCAGGGAGCAGCAGGCCAGATGTTTTCCATTCACCAAGGGACTGTACGGTGTGTTAGTTAACTGGTTAACCTGAACCCCCTGGGGTCATCAGAAGGGTTGAGCGGGCATCTCTGTGGGGCAGAGTGGCACCACTTCTCAGCAGGGCAGCTGGATGCTGAGAAGTCAGGGGAGCCGCAAACCAACCTTTTCTGGCCTCAAGTACAGTGAGTACTTGAGGAAGCAAACCTCCTTAAAAATGCACGTGACCAGGACTAAAATGCTTAAAAACAAACTCACTCGGAGATCTTGTGTGGGCAGAGATGGTGAGTCATCAAGATATGGTATTCAGGGCCCTGAAGGGAGGAAACCACTCTCTAAAGGAGAGATCCGTGGGGCAGACAGACACACACAGAGGGGGCTGGGGAACTGCAGAATCTGGGGAATTGAGCAGCAGTAATCTGTTCCAGATGGGCGTTGGTAGTGCACGCCTGTAATCACAGCTATGCAGGAAGATCGCAAGTTCCAGGTCAGCCTCAGCAACTTAGTGAGGACCTAAGCAACTTCCTGAGACCCTGTCTCAAAATAAAAAATAAAAGGGACTGGAAATGTGGCTCAGTGGTTATGTGCCCCTGGGGTCAATCCCTGATACACAAAAATAAAAATAAAATAAAATAAAATCTGGCCTGGGTCAGAGCAGAGAACAGTCTCTTAGCCATATTTAACTTTAAAGAAACTTTTATTTATTTTTTATTTATATTTTTATTTATTTATTTATTTATGACCATTTTATTATGAAACTTTTCAAATACATAAGAAAGTAAAGAAAAAAAATGTATAGCCAATACCTATGTGTCTACTACAGAGATTTTATCATAGACTTTGCTTTTGTTCTCCCATACTAGGGGTTGAACCCAGAGGCACTGGGTCACTGAGCTACATCCCCAGCCCTTTTTATTTTTTATTTTGAGAAAGTTGCCAAGGCTGGCCTTGAACATAGGATCCTCCTGGGATTATAGGCCTGAGCCACTGCACCCAGCTTACCATAATGTTTTACTCTGGTTACTTTATAATCAATCCAATTGTCTATTTTTTCTCTCTCTCCAGCAATCTGAATTATTTTTTGCTGTATTTCAAAGTAAGCTACAGACTTCACTATACATCCCCCTAATATTAAAACATGTACATTATTAACTAGAGTTCAATATTTGCTTACAGGTCTATCATTTCTTTGGGGTCAAATTTATATACCACTGTTATGATTTGAATCTGAAATATCCCTCAAAGTCTCATGGATTGAAAACTTGTTTACCAGCCTGTGGCACTACTAGGGGTGGGGACATTCAGAAGGTGGGGCTTGGTGGGAGGAAGTTAGGTCCCTGGGATGCTCTTGAAGAAGATGTTGGAACCCAAGCCCCTTTTTCTCTCTCTCTGCATCCAGGCCACCATGAAATGAGCTCTTTGTCCCATCCTGTGCTCCCTGCCATGATGTACTGCTTCTCAGCAGGCCCAGAGGCAACCAGACTGAGCAACCATGGACCGGAGCCTCTGAAACCACAAGCTAGAATAAACCTTTCCTTCTTGTGTTTATCCCAGGTATTTTGTCCCAGAGAAAGAAAGCTAACACAACAACAAAAGGCACAAACCCTAAATGGACAATCTCATGAGTTTAAAAAAAAAATACATATGCTTGTACGACACAGATCCCTATCAAAAGTGGAACATTGCTATCAATCCAGAAAGTTCCTTCATGACCCTCCCCAGTCAGTATCTGTCTTTATGATCCCAGAGGCAAACGCTACTCTGATTTTTATACCAGGTGTTAGTTTTGTCTGTTCTGCAACTTCCCATGGAAATTATACATGTGTGTGGCTTTTTTCACTGCATTTAAGGATACTTTATTAGGAAGAAACTGGCAAACTACAGGGCCTGCTAGGAACCCTGTTTTCATTTAGGGACAAGGGGAAAACTTTTCTCATTGAATAGAATTTAAAATGGTTGTGGGAAATGCCTTGGCTATTTCCTGGCTCATATATACAGCCAGCACCATCCCAAAGTCAAAACCAAAGACATTACAAGAACAAAAACTACAGACCAGTATCTCTCATGAGCCTAGATGCAAAAATCCTCAACAAAATATTAGCAAACTGAATACTATAGTATATAAAAGAATTACACACCATGACCAAGTGGAATTTGTGCCAAGTATGCAAGCCTGGGGCAACATTGAAAAATCAATTGCTATAATCTATTATATCAACTAGCTTAAAAAGAAAAATCACACAATACAGGAAAAAAAAAGCATTTGTTAAAACCCACATCCATTTATAATAAAAAAAATTCTCATTCAACTAAGAATAAAATGGAACTTCTATGACTTGATAAAGAATAGCTACACAGATACACAGTTAACATCATATGTAATGGTGAGAAACTCAAAGTTTCACTAAGGAAACAAGGAACAAGGTTCTTATCACTGCTTTCAACACTGTACTATAATTCCTAGCTAATGCAATAAGACAAGAAAAGGAAACTAAAAGAATACACATTGAGAAGAAAGAAATAAAACTATCTTTGTTCATAGATGATATGATTGTCTATGTAGAAAATCTTGGAAAATCATCAACAATAACAAAACGTCCTAGAATTCATAAGCAATTATAGAAGGTTGTAGAATATAAAATTTCAATACAAAAGCCCATTACTTCTCATATAAAAAGTGGAATTTGAACAAGCAAAATTTGAAGTTAAAAATGCAATACATTGGGCTGGGGATGTGGCTCAAGCGGTAGCACGCTCGCCTGGCATGCGTGCGGCCCGGGTTCGATCCTCAGCACCACATACAAAGATGTTGTGTCCGCCGAAAACTAAAAAAAATAAATAAATATTTAAAAATTATCTCTTTCTCTCTCTCTCTCTCTCTCTCTCTCTCTCTCTCTCTCTCTCTAAAAAAAAAATACTAACAAAGGTTTTTTTTTTTAAAAAAAAAGCAATACATTTACATCAAACCGTCCCCCCCAACAAATCAATTTTTTAGGTACAAATTAACAAGATATGTACATGATCTACAAAACTACAAAATTTTGATGAATGAAATCAAAGAAGAACTAAATGAATGGAGGAGGCTACATGTTCATGGATAAGAAGACTCATATTGTCAAAATAAGAGTTTGTACTCAACCTGACTTATAGGTTGGGTCAGTAAGTCCCAAACCAAACCCCAGCAAGCAATGTTATAGACACTGACAAACTGATTGTAAAGTTCATATGGCCAGACAAAAGATCCAGAATAACCAACACGTTCTTTAAAAAGAACAAAGTCAGGGGACTAACATTACCTGATGTCCCAACATGCAGGACACATCAACATGGGCAGCAAACCTAGGTGGGGAGGAATGAAGGGACAAGAGACACGAGAGATGACAGCAAGACAGGAGTTCTGATCAAGCTGCAAATTTTTATTGTTCACACAGGGGTATTTATATGCTGGGGATAGAGAAGCTCTCTAATCAGCAATTGCTGGATGTGGGTGGTAAAACTGCCAGCTGCAAGATGTCTGATGATCCTGATAATTGCAGAATGTTCCAGGGAGATAGGTAGCTGCAGGATGTCTCCCAGGCAGGATGTCTCCCAGGGGGCTGTCAGGCTATTCTTTGAAGGAGAATTTCCTTCTAGCCCCTGACAACCTGACATCAACAATTAGTATACAATAATTAAGACAGCGTAGTATTAGGAAAAAAAGTGGACAAATAGAAGATTGCAGCAGAATAGACATCCCAGAAATAGATCCACATAGATAAAGCCAACTGATCTTTGACAAAGGAGCCAAAGCATATTGGAGACAGAAGAGTCTTTTCAACAAATGGTGCTGGAACAACTGAACATCCACATGCAAACCAATGAGTCTATAGACAGAACTTATATCTTTCACAAAAATGAATTCAAAATGAATTATAGATCCAAGTGGAACCTGCAGAACTACAAAACTCCTAGAAGATAACACAGGAGGAAACCTTAATGAACTTGGACACGGCAATGACTTTTTTTTTTTTTAATTAGGTATATGACAGCAGAATGCATTTTGATTCATTGTACACAATTGCAGCACAACTTTTCATTTCTCTGGTTGTATATGATGTAGCATCATATGTGCAGTCATACATGTACCTAGGGTCATGATTTCCATCTCATCCCACCATCTTTCCTGCCCCCATGCTCCTCCCCACCTCTCCCTCCCCTTTGCCCAAAGTTCCTCCATTTTTCTCATGCCCCCCCACAATGTGGCAATGATTCATGTACATTAAAGGCATGCTCTATAAAATACAGAATTGGTAAACTGAACTTCATTAGAATTTAAAACTTTTGGGGCTGGGGTTGTGGCTCAGGGGCAGAGTGCTTGCCTAGCATGCTTGAGGGACTGAGTTTGATCCGCAGCACCACATAAATGTAAAATAAAGATATTGTATCCACTTAAAACTAAAAACTAAATATTTTTTTAAAAGAATTCAAAACTTCTGCTCTGCAAAAGACAGTATCAAAGCTGGGTGTGGTGGTGCAGGTCTATAATCCTAACAACTCTGGAGGCTGAGGCAGGAGGATTCCAAGTTCAAGGTCAGCTTCAGCAACTTAGCAAGGCTCTGTGTCAAAGTTGAAAATATAAGAAAGGACTGAGTTACTAATATGGCATTATGTAAAAATGTGGATGTGTAACCGATGTGATTCTGCAATCTGTATTTGGGGTAAAAATGGGAGTTCATAACCCACTTGAATCTAATGTATGAAATATGATATGTCAAGAGTTTTGTAATGTTTTGAACAACCAATAAAAAAAAAAAAAGAAAAAGAAAGGACTGAGGACGTAGCTCTGTGGCTTGCCTTGGCACTGTCTTTTGCAAATGTTTTCTCCCGTTCTGTGGATTGTCTTCTCATTCTCTTGACACTCTCTCCTACCCCAAGCCCCTCTCCTACCCTAATACCCAGTAGGTGTATTCTATACTCAGGTGTATTCTACCACTGAGCTACATCTCAGTTCTTTTTATTTTTTATTTTTATTTTGAGCAAGGTCTCACTAAGTTATTCAGGTTGGCCTTGAGCTTGTGATCCTCCTGCCTCAGCCTCCCGAGTAGCTGGGATTACAGGCTTTTGCCACCTGGAGTAAAACTGTCTTTACTCACAGATAAGATTGTAGAAAAGCCCTACAAGAACTGATATTTGAGTTTAACATTATCAGAGGATACAAGGTCAATATTTAAGGGCTGAGATATAGCTCAGTGGTAGAGCACTTGCCCTAGTATGCACAAATCCCTGGGTCTGATCCCCCGCACTGAATAAAAGAATGAATTCTACTTCTATATACTGGAGATAAGCAACTTAAAATTGAAACATAAACAAAGATTTTCTCAGGAAAGCTGCTCAGGGCAGATGGAGACTCATCTAGAGGTGTTCCACTTTGCTCTGCAACAGAAGGACTTGGAACATGGTGTGCTCTGGACTTTACAAAGGGGATACTGGGTCTCTGAGCTCCAAAGTGGCAGAACATCCTGATCTACGAGGCACAAGGGCAAAGACTGGCCTCTTCCAGACAATTTCTCCTTATCTCAGGACATTGCAGTTTCATTATGTTGTACAGCAGTGCAAGCAAGAGGAGGAACACTAGGTCAGTTAAGGCCATTTGGGGACCTCCCCTGGAACTCCAATGGTCATCACAAGAGAATGGAAAAATAAATCGTGATGTCTTCATACATGGAGGTACCATTCAGCAGTAAGATGGAACTACTGACACAGATGAACATTCAAAGTGAAAGCAACCAGATACAAGAATGCATACTTCATATTTCACTTGCATAAAACTCTAGAAAAGCCAAATTTTGTGGTGATTTTTAATTGAGTCAACATTGGGCCAGGATGAAGATGGGAAAAGGTGGGAAAGGACCAAAAGGAATTCTTTGGGGTGTTAAAAAGGTTCTATCTTGATTATGGTGTTCTCTTACGGTTACATCAATTCGCCAAGACTCATCAAATGTACATTTAAAGTGGATTTGTTTTCCCCTGGGTTCAATCTCCAGCACCCCCTGCCCCCGCCACACACACATACAAAGCAGTTTGTTTATGGTATTAAATTATACCTCAGAAAAGTTGTTTTTTGAGCAAAAAAACAAAACAAGAAATGACTATTAGAGGCAAAACAAAGCTGACCTTTAATCACATCTTACATATTAAGCCTGTTGAACATTTTTTCATATTTTATTGGTACATTATAATTATACATAATGGGATTCATTGTTACCTATTTGTATATACACACAACATAACAATATAATTTGGCCAGTATCTGAGGATGTGGGGGAAAAGTTTCACTCATACATTGCTGATAGGACTGCAAATTAGTGCAACCACTATGGAAAGCAGTATGGAGATTTCTCAGAAAATCTGGAATGGAACCACCATTTAACCTAGTTATCCCACTCTTCATCATGTACCCAAAGGACTTAAAATCAGCATACTACAGTGACACAGCCACATCAATGTTTACAGCAGCTCAATTTACAACAGCTAAGCTATGGAACCAAATTAGGTGCCCTTTAAAAATGAATGGATAAAGAATATCCAATAATATATATTATTATTCATATATATATACGAATAATAATATAACATAATAATAGAATATTATTCAGCCATAAAGAAGAATAAATTGCCAGTAAATGGATGGAACGGAGAATATCATGCTAAGTGAAATAAGCCAGTCCCCCAAAATCAAAGGGCAAATGTTCTCTGTTATGTGGGCCTAACTCACAACAAGGGAAGGTAGGGATGGGAAGAAGATAGAAGTTCACTGGATTATACAAGGGAATGAAGGGAAGGGAGGGGGATGGAATGGGAAAGACAGTAGAATGAATCAGACATAACTTTCCTGTGTTCATATATGAATGCACGACCAGTGTACAACCACAAGAATGGGAAGTTATACTCCATGTATGAATAATATGTCAAAATGCACTCCACTGGCATGTACAACTAAAAAGAACAAATAAAAAAATAATTTGGCTGATATCATTCTCCAGTATTTACCCTTTCCCTCTCATCCCCGCTCCCCCTATGACCCTTGATCTTTTGAGTTTGACTTATTTCACAGTTCAGTGTTCACCGGTTCCTTCCATCGTCCTACAAATGACATAATTTCATTCTTCTTTATGACTGAATAAAACTCCTTTGTATATTTATCACATTTTTTATCCGTTCATCCACTGATGAACACTTAGGCTGGTTCCATAGTTTGGCTCTTGTGAATTGCGCTGCTATCAACATGGGTGTGCTTGTATCTCTATAGTATGAAGACTTGCATTCTTTAGGATAAGCATTGAGGAATGGTGTAGCTAGGTCATATGGTAATTGCATTCCTAGTCTTTTGTGAGACCTTTTTGATTTCCATAGTGGTTTTACTAATTTGCAGTTTATTTGTCTCTATATCCCCTCCTCATGGAACATTTTGGACATACTTCCTTACTAGCTAAATAAGAAGGGCTGTCATATATAGCATAACTATACTAGAATAAAGTATGAGAGAGTTGTCTTGAGGCAATATATGATAATGCAATTAGTGTCCCAACAATGAAGATAAAACTAAGCCTTTAAAGCTGGTTATCATCCTGGAAATCAAAGAATTTGAGACGGAAGTTGGATTGAGTAGAATTTATGTAGGCAGCATTGGACATGAAGAAACCTAAAGCTGCAGATGTGACAGGGGTCATGAAATTTCTGCAGATGGAGATGGCTCCGCTCTGACGAAGAGATCTGACTACCCAGCAGCCCAGAGAGGGAACATGGCAGATCTACCCACCTGCTTAGGAAAGATGGACTGAGTCAGGCTGGAGACCACAGAAGGAGCCTGCATCAAGGTCGTCAGAGGGACATGCAGAGAGGTGGTGCAAATGCTCCCTAGTGAGTGGGCCCAGGTCTGGAGGAAGTTGGGCCTTGGGGCCTGTGAGCCAAGTGAGCCCTGGGGCACAATGCTTAAAGCACAGGATTTGCTTCCACCGCATATGCTCAAATCTGGCCTCTGCTATGGCTCCTTAGCCTCTCTGAGACTCCAGGGTTGTTATGGGGATCGAATGATTTCAAATGTGTTCAGATATATAAAGTGCCTGGCACCCACTGTCTGCTCAATAAGTTGGGTGATTCATCATGTGGCGGGAACTAAGACTTGATGCACAAATTGCAGAATATGAGGACAAAGAGGTCCCCACCTGTAGAGGACATATCAGACCCCAACTCTGAGTTCCTGAGATATCCAACATACAGCTCTCTCGATGGACTAACCACATGCATATAAGAGATCTGTTTATGTGTCTTTGTCCCTGCATGCACACACACACACACACACACACACACACCCTGCTTGCTGAACAGGGACTTGTACTATACCTGGCACACAGCAAGCCTGCATTGAAAGGATGAACCTTTATAGGAAGCACTGGAGCTCCCTCTGGAGGTCAAAGAAACAACTACAACTGAGCCAGCCATCCAGGCTGCGGTCCCATAAGGTTAGTCAAGTCCAGTGACTTGGGACTATGAAGTCTCCTTTGAAGGCTGAAAGCAGATTCCTACCAAATCCTGAACTTTCTAGGGAAAGCTTAGTCCTAGAATCCACTGCTTGCCTCTTGCCACCTGCATGATGTGACCTGCCAGGAATCTGCTTCTGATTTACCTCTAGGTATACCTGCCTCCAGGGCTGGGGTACCCTTGTATGACCAGCTGGTGACTCTCTGCTCTACCCCACTCATCCATGTGGACACGAGTCTATTGCAGACCTCTCAGTGCTTGTCAGCACAGCTGCCTGCTCCCTCCCAGTCTCTTGAAGGACATGGGACCTTGAGGTCCTTGAAGACAGGTGTGTGTTCTCCAGTTCTGTATCCTCAGACCTCAGCCATGTAAATCCTCAATAGATATTTGTTGATGGTGGATGGACTGATGTCAAATTTCTACCTCCTTCTGGCCTTCCTCAGCTCCAACCACCTTCAAAGTACAAGCTATACCCCCATCCCACAAGGGCTCCTCAACTTCAAATGGGGTTTCATCCTGATAAACCCACTCTAAATGGAACATATCATGTCAAAAATGCATTGAGTACACCTAACTTCCAAACATCATGGCTTAGGAACACAGCATGCTGTGGAGTGCCGGTTATGTACAGTCGTGATTGCATGGCTGGCTGGGAGCGCGGCTCCCTGTGATGCCCAGCGTCCCCATCACTGTCAATCATTGCTACAATTAAGATAATGCTATTTGCTGTAACAGCTAAGTCAAAAATCTCAGCGGCTTGACTGAGAGGTGTGGCTCAGTGATAGACTGCTTGCCTAGCATGTGAGGTTGGCCTCTATCCCCAACACCAGAAAAAAAAAAAAAAATCCCAGTTGCTCTGTTATGGGCCAGACTATATGGGTAATGGCCAAACAGACTCCATCTTACCCTGAGATTTCATGTAGTATAAGAAATGCTTCTCCCCTGGGAATACCCTGCCTCTGTACCCATCAGCAGTTGCTTAGCATAGCATGTTTGGCAACACAAAATGGCAATTCTTATACAATGTAAATTTATTCTTTTTTTGGTTCCTATTTTTCTTGGACAGTGTACCCTGTCAGAGAATGATTGTCTAGACATTAGTAACCACTTTTTAATGGAGAAGGTCTCAACTAGGTTCATTTTGACCCACTTCCCCTTCTGCTGATGATCTCATATTTGTTTATGGTTTTGAATCATAGCAACAGCTACCTAGGATCATTATGGTTTTGGATTATAACGTGTACTATAACCCTTGGAGGGGGTCGAAGAGTGTGGACTTGCAGTCTGCCTCTTGGCCCCCAGCTGGTAGATCCAGACTGCCAGACAGTGAATAAAGTTTCCATCTCCTGCTTTAAGATCTACTCGGTGATTTATTGCAATCTCAACATAACATTTTGGAGGCCTCATTGAGATGATCACTAGGGTCGAGGCTATGGCTCCTGGGTGCCTAGAAATCCTGGACCCTCTGAAGCAGAGAGAGGCACTCTCCCTCTCTATTTGTGGGAGTGCTCTGCTTTTCCAGGGTCTGGACCTCCTGTGGTGACTGATTTGAGCCTGCACACAAAAGCTCTGGTGTGGCTCACATCTGTAATTCCAGAGGCTTTGAAGGAGGACAGAACTGCATGTGTTGGGAGCTACCTCTTTGGTTCCCCCCCTTTGACTTGATTGTAATTCCTTAGAGGTTCTGAGCATCTGGATGTAAATCTTTTGAAGTGCATCAGGGGTTCTCCTTGGGGGTGTATCAAGCACTTGATTGTGAATCTTTCAAAGTATATCAAGTACTTGATTGTAATTGCCCAAATGTCTGTCAAGTGACCGGGGACCTGACAAGGCCCAGGTCAAGGACCAGTGAACTCCCATAAGTAGACCATGATGGCGGCCTAGAGACTGGGATCCAGTAGAGGAAGGAGAGAGAGTCTGTCTTGTGTTTTTGTCTTGCCTTATTTGTTGTTATTGATTGTCCCCTATTTGTTTATTGGTGTTAATTTCTACCTTGGTTTGTTTCTAACATTTTTTTCAACTGTTGGACCTAGTGAGACCCGTCAGTGTCTCGCCAACCCACCACCTTCAACATCCAGTCACACTTAGTGCTTTGTTAAATTCTTGCCTTTCACCTTCCTTTTATTTCTGCCTATTGTTTTATTTGTTAGCCTTGTCATGGAAAACCTAATCAATCCTGGCCTGATTTACCTGTAAAACAAATGGTTACATTTTTTTTTCCTTTCTTTGTTTTTAATTTTAATAGTTTTAATTTTTTTAACTTTATTTTATTTATTTACAAATTTTTTAACTTTATTTATTTTATTGATTTACATGATGTAGAGTTACACCATTTGTGCATTCATACCCATACATAGGGGTAATAATGTCCATATCATTCTACCATCATGCTTTTTTAATTAATTTATTTATTTTAATTAGATATATATGACAGCAGAATGCATTTTGACCCATTTTACTCAATTGCAGCACAACTTTTCATTTCTATGGTTGTACACGATGTAGCGTCACACAATATGTGCAGTCATACATGTACCTAGAGTAATGATGTCCATCTCATTCCACCATTTTTCCTGCCCCGATACACCCTCCCTCCCCTCCCTCTCCTTTGCCCAATGAAAGATTTGGGGATTTAGATTCAGCTCTGTTATTAACATGTATAAATCTTTCTTTCTTTCTTTCTTTCTTTCTTTCTTTCTTTCTTTCTTTCTTTCTTTCTTTCTTTCTTTCTTTTTTAGACAGGGTCTCACTAAGTTTTTGAGGCTAATCTTCAACTTCTGATCCTCCTTCCTCAGCATCCCAAGTGGCTGGGATTACAGGTGTGCCACCAAGCCTGGTAGTAGACTATTTTAATAGCAGAAAGGCTTTTGTAAGTAGACAGAACACTTGCCAGGCTTAAACATTTGATCACCAATTACAACTTAATGCAATAAATATTCTAAATGATGTAATTAAAAGTAGAGTTTTATCATGACATTATTTGAAGCTTAAAATATTCTAGTCGAGGAGTCAGAAAACTATAATTTATTTATTTATTTTTTTTTTAAATATTTATTTATTTATTTTTAGTTCTCGGCGGACACAACATCTTTGTTGGTATGTGGTGCTGAGTATCGAACCCGGGCCGCACGCATGCCAGGCGAGCGCGCTACCGCTTGAGCCACATCCCCAGCCCAGAAAACTATAATTTATTGTCTGCTTTCAGAAATAAAGTTTTATTGGCACATAGAAACACCCTCGCTTACTACTGTGACTGCTTTGGTGCCGCAACGGCAGACTTGAGTAGTTGCAACAGAAACCATATGTCCTGCAGAGGCAAAACTATTGACTACATGGCCCTTTAAGAAAAAGACTAGGGATGTAACTCAGGATTATAGAGCACTTGCCTAATACACATCAGACCCTATGTTCAACCCCCAGCACCACACACACACACACACACACCACACTTGGACAGAAACAAAATATCCAAAAATGTAGCAAAACTAACTTCAGTGCTACATTTACATTTACAGTAGTTTCCCCATATCTGTGGTTTCTCCTTCAATGGTTTCAGTTACCTGGTATCAACTTCAGTCTGAAATATTAAATGGAAATTTTCTAGAAATAAATAATTCATAAGTTTTAAATTGTATGCTATTCCAAATAGTGTGGTGAAATCTCATGCCACCTCACTCTGTCCTGTCTGGGATGTGACTCTCTCCCTTGTCCAGAGTATCCACACTGTATACACAGCCCACCCATTAATCACTTAGTAACATCTTAGTTATCAGAACGACTATCTTGCTATCACAGTGTTTGTGTTTGAGCAGTTCTATTTTGCTTAACAATGACCCCAAAGCCCAAAGAGTAGATGATGGAGATTCAGATATGCCAAAGAAAAGCCACAAAGTGCTTTTTTTTTAAGTGAAGAGGTGAAAAATACAATAAGATATTTTGAGAGTGCATTTACATAACTTTTATTACAGAGTTTATGGTTATAATGATTCTATTTCATTATTAGTTATCTTTGTTGTCAATTTCTTATTGTGTCTAATTTATAAATTAAATCTCATCATAGTGTGTGTAAAAAAAAAAAAAACAGTATATAGGGTTTGGTACTATTGATACTATTGATTTCAGTCATCAATTGGGCATCTTGGAAAGTAATCCCCATGAAATGGGAGGACTGCTATAAACCTATTTTTGTTTGTTAGTAGTTTGTGTTTTTTATTTGTTTGGTTGGTTTTTTTGCAGTGCTGGGAATTGAACCCAGGGCTTTGTGCATGCTAGGCAAGCGTTCCACCATTGACCTACAATCCAGCCTAGGGTTAGTATTTCTTTAAGAGGCTGGGGATGTAGCTCGGTGGTAGAGCCCTTACCTGCCTAAAGTGCACAAGACTCTGGTTCAATTCCTAGCACTGAAAAATAAGTAAATAAATGCTTTCCTCGTGGAATTCATCTTATAGCCCCTATCCTTGCACTTGTTTTTTAACCTTTTTAGGATAGGTAATGCTTATTTTATTACCTTGAAGGGATAAAGAAGAAAGACCCTGAAAACTGAGAAAGAGAGAAAAAGGAGAAGGAAGAGGAAAGATAAGAAAAGAAGGGGAAACAAGTTTGCTTTCTCAGGATTCATTTTGATTAATTACGACAACTAGAGATTTCAAACCCAGAGATTAAAGACAGAAGTCTAGGCAAGTAGCTCTGTGCCTTTGGAGACTCACCTGATCCCAGTGTCCTTCTGCATTCTCTTGGGCCTCTTTCCATGCTGTGACTTTGGTCCCTCCCTGCTTTCCTGGTCATCTCTCACTTGCTCACACTTTCGTATTCATCCTTTCACACTTAGAAATGGAGACAGGCACATGCCTGTAATCCCAGAGGTTCAGGAGGCTGAGGCAGGAGGATCACAAGTTCAAAGCCAGCCTCAGCAATGGCAAAGTACTATGCAATTCAGTAAGACCCTGTCTCTAAATAAAACAAAAATAGGGCTGGGGATGTGGCTCAGTGGTCGAGTGCCCCTGAGTTCAATCCCCAGTATCCCCGCCCCCTGCCAAAAACATAGAAAAAAGAAAGAAATGGAGACTGTGTTGTATGCAGCTCTATAAACAGACATGGCCTAAGAAGCACTGTCCTTACTGAAAATAGTTAATTAAAAGGCTATTTTGTGATTTTATATAAACTTTTCCTTTCTAGATATCATAGTCTCATGTCCTTTAAGATTAAACCTGTTCTCAACCGCTGTAATTATGATTCAATTTCCATGGACAAATCATGATAAATCATTGCCAATTGTTACAGTTGGGTCAATTAACACCACACTTCTGAAACCTTCCACAGTTTGAGGCCAATAGCAGGATATTCTGGGCTCATCCTGATCTTTCCCACTTCCAGGACATGGACAGCATATCAGGACCACGGGCCTCATTCCTCTTGCGGTAGAATTATATCAGAGTCCAAAACCTAAGCACTTAGAATTATGCAAAATACTTCCACTGAGATATTCTGAAATGAAAGCCCTGGAAAAGAGATATCTTTTGAATGTGTCATTGCTCATCTTTCAAACTGATTTTTTTAAATCCCAGAAATGCAATAATCTTGAAAATTTGATTGAATGGAGGCAGAAAACGTTATCTAATTCTGAAAACCTCATTACTTATCAAAAGCAAAGCTTAGGACAGGCCAAAATTACACCTTTAATATAGGTTGAGTATAAAGAAGATACAGAATCTGTCTGCTACGGTTTAAAGATGGTTTGTTCCCTCTGTAACTCATGTTGAAATTCAGTCCCAAATATGAGACATGAAGAGGCGGGACCAGGTAGGACCTTTGGGTAGGACCAGGTAGGGCTCTGCCAGCATGAATGCATTAATTGGCTCATGTAATTAGTGGATTAATGGGATATCTCCAGAGTGGGTCTTTTGCTATAAAGCCAGTTTGGCTAGGTCTGCCACTGGATCCCTGAGTCTCTGAATGTGATGTCCTGTGTTGCCCCAGGACTCTGCCAGCATCACCAGATGCAGTCCCCCCACCTGGGGCCAGAGCCATAAACAAAAATAACTCTCTTTCCTTTATAATTTACCTAGTCTGTGGTATGGTGGTATTATTATTGTTGTTGTTATTATTATTATTATTATTACCACCAGGGATTGAACTCAGGGGCACTCGATCACTGAGCCACATCCCTAGCAATATTTTTGTTTTATTTAGAGACAGGGTCTCACTGAGTTGCTTAGCATATCCCTTTTGCTGAGGCTGGCTTTGAACTCCTGATCTCAGCCTCCTGGGCCACTGGGATTACAAATGTGCACCACCTTGCCTGGTTGTGGTATGGTATTATTAATAACAGAGAAAGGACCGGGAGACTCACCTAAAGGGAAGGGTGTTTGCACTCCATGGAACAAAGGAGAGCGGTGAAGAGGTTTGGGGGAGGGGAGTTAGCTGGGGAGGAAGAGAAGGGCAGGAGGTGAGTCCCATGTGTTTTCTCTTCCTTCCTCCTGGACCTAATATGGAGGAGAGAGACTAAATCCAATTAGAACAAAATACTCAGGTGATTTGGGTGTGGGGTTAGGGGTTAGGGTGGGTATCGAGAGGGGGCAAAATTGCTACATCTGCAGTTGAGGGGAGAAATAAAGAATGTCCACGCACTTCTGCCCCTTTCAATGCTTTATTCACTCAAATTACTCAATACAATTTCACTTTATAGGTTCTTGATCAAGAAAATGACAATCCTAAATTCGAGGCACTGCAATAGACATAATCAATTCACAGCAAACAATTCTAGATTAATTCTAAGCACTGAAAACACACTTAATCACGACAGGCTAATGACAGATATTTCCTCTGCAGGCTAAGTTCAAAAGTCTCAAGCCTTAGGCTATATGTCCAGCAGATGCACACTCACTCAGACCACAGTGACCAGGTCCGGAACCAAGGCAGGCTTTTCCTGGCGTGGAGTGGAGGACCCGTTGAGGAGAGGGTCCTAGGGAGAAGTTGCGGCTCTTACCAAGGTCCAGACGAGGCGGTAGAGTTGAGAGTGGTGGGGATCGAGCAGAGGCTCAGGAATGAGGACAAGTGATGGGGTGTCAGGTCCTCATCAGGCTCTCCAGGTCGATTGCATCGTTTTCGGCTGCCTGAATCCCTGTTCTTTTGCTCTATTATTTATACTAAATTTGGTGTTTTTTTTTTTGACCCGCCTTTCAATCCTTATCAGCTACCACCAGATTTCTCAGTGACATTATTTACCCTGGGGTCAGAAACATCTGGTCTGGTGGTCTCCACCCTGATCTTCTGCCTTTCTATCTTATCAGACAAGGACAGCCTGCCAGGGGCTTCACTCTGTTTATCAGGGTGAGGGGAAGTGTCTTGTCTGAGGCCCCACTGGAGGGCTCTATGGGTGTGCCTGGTGAGAGTGCAAGTTTCAAACTGGAGTTTTTAAAATGGAGTTGCTTAGGCTCAGGCCTAAGGCCATGGTAACACTGGGTCAAACATATAACTCTTCCGTTGGGAAGACTTGAGGGCCCCTGCCAAGGAGAAGAGGGTGCAAGTATGAGGAGGGCCATAATCCAGAGATGCCCACGACCCAAATACACCCAGGGATCTCCAGGCCACTCACATCAGCAAGGGATGGATCCAATGAGGACCCCAACCGCTCACCTCCCTTCTGAGAGGAGAGGGAGTCCTGAAGCGGAGTTTCAATTCCCAGAGACTAAGTCTTTGGCTCTGTCAGCCCAGAAGAGCCCAAGGTAGCTTGCTCCGCAGGTCACCACCTCCCACCACTCACACCCTCCCTGGGCGCACCGGAAAGACCAGCTGGAGGAGCCAGGCGAGGCGGCTCCGGCTCTTGGCCTCTAGAGGGCGCGCGGTCGCCAGGACAAAGTGTTGGTCCGGCTTTCTCCCAGCCTGTGAAACCAGCGTGAGTGTCCCCCGCACTCTGCAGCGGGCTTCCCCTGCTTGAAAGCCTTTCACAGCTCCACCAGGGAGCCTTTGTCTCAAACTTTACTTTTGCATGTTCTAGGGTTGCAGTGCTCCAGGGTTTTTCCTTTTCCAAGTATAAATTCTAAGATTTGAATATAGATTCGAAATGCATTGGCCACCTCCACCCCAGCCCACCCTAGCTGTTTTCATCTCCTTACACGTGCACGCACACATACGCACACGTCTTTTTCGAGAATGATTTTTGGAATATCTGTCCTCCGCGTGGCCATTCTCTGGAACAACCTGGGTCGGATCTCACCCAGTAGGAGCTGACATCTCCTCAGAGTCCCTCACCTGTGAACTGCTCCCCAAGGATGGGAGCTGAGCTGGCCTCCCAGATCCCCCTAGTAAGCCTCTACCTTCTGGATTTTCCCCTTCCTTTCACCCAGGCCCTCCTCTGAAATGCTTAGGATTTAATGCTGTCTAGGAATATTTGCTTTCCAAAAGGAGAATGGAAAAGAAGGCAATGTTTACCCCCAGAGCTGCAAGGGGTGAATGCTCAGGTGCCTGCTTAGGCATCACATTGACAGGGAAGCTGCACAGGCCACGCCACCTTCCCAAGGCTGTTCCCTCTGGACCCAGCACTCACAATTAAACAGCTCACCATGAGAAGGAATACCAACCGGAGGAGCAAATGGAAGCAAGTCACCAAGATTATTCCAAACTGTTACATGGAGTAGTCTTATGGGGTTTTGTTTGTTTAGTTGGTGTTTTAGCTTTCTCCCTGCTGTGACTAGAGGACCCCACAAGAATAATTTTAGAGGAGGAAAAGTTTATTTGGGGGCTCATGATTTCAGAGGTCTCAGTCCATAGAAGGTTGGCTCTATTCCTTGGGGCTCCCGGAAAGGCAGTACATCACCTCGAAAGAATGTGGCAGAGAAAGTGGCTCAGGACTTCACATGGAAGTAGAGAGACTCCACTCCCCAGAGACAAAATACATACCCCAAAGGCACGACGACCCTCCTCCATCAGCCACACCCTACCAGTCAGTTAATCCTGTCAGGGGATTAATTCACTAATTGGGTTAAGGCTCTCAAAACCAATCATTTCACCTCTGAACCTTCTTGCATTGTCTCCCATGTGAGCTTTTGGGGGACCCCTCACATCGAAACTACAACAGTTAGTTTTTCCTTTTTGATACTGGGGATTGAACCTGAGGATGGTCTACCACCGAGCTGCATCTCTGGTCATATATATGTGTGTGTATAAATATATTGACATATTTTTTATATATTTCATTTCCCTGTGTTCATCTGGGTGGGTGATCAGAGGCTGCTACAGCTGTGGTTCAAATGGGACCAGGTGTGGCTCCCTGTAGGCAGCAGACCCTGGCAGCATCCATGAGATGCTTGTTTTGCAGGTTTGCAGAATGTGAGAGTTGTGGGGACACGGAGGCTTCCACCCAGGTTTCCATTGAAAGTCTGAGAGGCCAGCAGTGTATGGCGGGATCAGAGTCCCAGAAAACATTCCCAGAGAGAGCAATGCATGAAGCCGTGAGCGGGGCCAAAGCTGCAGTAGAGACAACAAGAAGTGAGAGATGCCAGAAATGTGAATCCTTCTGGGTTTTGGTCTTGCTTTGTTCCTCTCTCTCCTTTCTATACCCCCATTCTTTCCTTTTAGAATGGGGATGTTTGCCCTGTTTTATCTGTCCCACCATTATACGTTAGAGGTTTGTAACTCTTTTAACTTTTTTTTCTTTCTTTCTTTTTGGTACAGGGGACTGAACCCAGAGGCACTCAACCACTGAGCTACATCCCAGGCCTTTTTTATTTTTGTTTTGAGACAGGATCTAAGTTGCTGAGCTTGGCCATCCTCCTGCCTCCCAAGTTGCTGAGATTATAGGTGTGCCCTACTGTGTCCCACAAATTAACTCATTTTTTAAAAAGTGATCAGATCATTAGAAAAATTTGGATTCTATTGGGACGATTGATGATTCTAAGGAATCACTATTTATTTGGGAGAGCATGTTAATGATGTCGGATTATGTTTTTTAAAAAGAATTATTATATTTTATAGATATATACAGAAGTATTTATGGGTGAAATATAATATATTTGCTTAAAGATCATCCAATGGTTGGGTTGTAGGTGGTGGCATACAGATAAAAGAAGATGGATCATGACTTCATGCTTATTGAAGTGAGTGATGGGTAACATGGGGTTTATCTCTGCTTTTGTGTAGAAATTTTAATAATGAGCATGTCAAATAGAATTCACAGCCAAATAAAGACATAGGCATATTTAAATAATCAGTGATCCTATTTACAGGTGGAGCTGTCTCTAAATCCCTGTAGGAAGCTCCTATAGGAAGCCAGGAAGCATCTATGTCTTCACACCCTTAATAGTCAGAACTCCATAAGTGACCCAGTCATTCCCTGACTGTGTTACACAGAACACAGATGATCCCTGAGCTTCATGGAGGCCACATTCTGGGACTGTCATCCTAGTTACTAACAGTGAGCATTTAGTAAATGTAATTTAGTAAATTTAGTCCACATCTTAGACTCTAGTCTACTGCCCGCCTGTCCTGTGCTTATTAATGCTCTCTTGGCTACAATAGATGAGGACATCAAGCATGCTTGGAGGATAGGGCCACCAGCCATCTGAATTTCTCAGGACTCACCTTGTGTTGGCACTGAAGGTACTTCACCTGGGCTACCTCTCCATCCTGGGCAAACCTGAGCCCACACCTGAGGGCCTTCTGTCTGTCGGCACAGATTCTTTCTCCCATGAATCCGTGGCTTTTCCAAGTTGGTGAGCAGAATAGTCTCAATTTTAAGTGCTTTTCCGATTAATTTGCCTTGGTAATAGCAGATTTAAAAATCAATGAAGAGGGTGTTGGGGTTGTGACTGAGTGGCAGAGTGCCTGCCTAGCAATGGGAGAGTCACTGGGCTCGATTCTCAGCACCACATATAAATAAATAAATAAAGGTCTATCAACAACTAAAAATATATTTTTAAAAATTAATGAAGAAATTAATATTGATGAATACTGAGAAAATAATGATGACTCTTAGTTTGATAGCCTATTTTTCCACATGGGACTTATCCATATATTCATATCACGCAGCCAGATTTCCTACTAGTTCTTCCTTCCTCTTTGACAGAAGGGCATTGAGTGCATCCGTGGTTCATGGTGCTTGTCATCATAAACATCATGGTTCCTCGGGGGGTTCCTTCCTGGTAATCCCTGGCAGGCACGCCTTTCTTCATGGAGGCCACACTGGATTTCTGCCCATCTGCTACCCCTCCCAGATAACTGGTATTCCCTCAGTTATAGAAGAGACTCTGAAGCTCTGCTTTCTAGGCTTTTTGGTCCCCACATGGAAGGAGAGAAAATCAGCCTTCATTTGAGTGCAGAACCCAACTGATCCATCAGTACTGGCTGACTGGAGAACTGTGTTGAGAAGGATTCTAAAGCCACCTCCAAGACTTGGCAAGAGAGCTCTGGCTAGTGATGCTTACCCTAGAGAAGATTGTAGAATTGTGCACACCTGCTATATACCTTACTAACCCAAGCTTAGAAATCACCCCTTATTTTGTAGATAATAATTACTAATATTTATTGAGCACTTACTATATTTCAACCACTATAGCAAGTGCTTTGCATGTATTATCACATTTAATTTTCACAACGACTCTGATTTAGGGATTATTATTGTCACTTCACAGAAGAGAAAAACCAGGATGAAAGAGGGTGGCAGATGCCACAGGTCACACAGAGACTTTCCAAGAGAACATCAGTCTCCATGTTCTTGGTCCAGATTTCTATAACAGAACATTGGTATAAAGTGCACAAAGTGTGGCCCCTGAGCCAGCACACTCAGTATCACCTGGTCACTTCACAGAAGGCAATTTCTCCAGCCCTATCTCAGGCCCATCTCAGGCAGACCCCATGATTCTGATTTAAAGTCAAGTTTGAGAACCTCTATCCTACACCCTACTGCCTCTATCTGGCCCCGTCCTGCAAGTTACCACCCAGTGGGAAGAAACCAGGTGAACTGGGAGCTCAGATTCCTCAGTTGCAAGGGGCAAAGAGGGCAGCACCAAAGGCTGTCACCACATCTTGGACTCTAGGCAGCACCCACAGTGTAGGGCCAAAGGTTACTGGTTTATGAGCCCTCCTGTTAACACACCACTCTCTACAGGGCCTCAGGGGAATTTGTGCTCAGTACTTGAAATGTAGAGTCAAACAGAAACTAAGCCCCAAGACATTTGCATATGTTCCAGGTATCATTGGAGTTTTCCATTGTTCATTCTTTGACTTAAGGAGCATCTTCTGAATACCACTGTGTGCCACTCATTGAAAATGCAGAGTTAACAATGGAATCCGGCTGCTTTAGGACAAGTTGGTCAATGGAAGCTTCTCCCATTCTCCTAAGGCCTCACCCCCTCAGCGCCTCAGGAGGAGCCAACCTCCAGTCACAAGTGTCAAGGCCAGCCCAGTAAGGAGTCCCTGGGCCCCTGCTACAGGAGGCCTGGCTTGGCACAGTTGTGCCAGTTGTTGGACATGAGGGGCATGAGAAGGAGGGACATGTACCTCACAGTGCAGGGGTAGGGCTAGCCTCAGAGGAGGCCACCCAGGTGAGACTCAGAGTTTCAAAGTCCCATAGAATGTTCCTGGCGATCCAGGCTGTAGATGCTGCAGCGTGTCCCCAGGGGGAGGGAGTGAGGTGGACCCACACCTACTAAATCATTTCAAGGATGTGACTCAGTTTCCACCCCCTGCAGAGCCTCACAGTATTAGACCCCTTTTTCTGGTGAGGACATAGGAAGGCTGAGAGAGTTTTATCCAATGCAGCTGAGACTCAGATTCCAGTCTACCTGATGCCACCACCTCACTGTGTGCACAGCTCTCAGCTGCCCCTGCAAGAGGTGGACACCATGCTTTTGTTCCATGACATTCCCAGGAGTTGCTTCTGCACCAGGAGATTGGCATGGGAATGCATATTTTGTCCCTAAGCAGCAGTGTTGGTTCCCTTGGGTCTCTTCCCCTGGAGTCTCCACTTCCTTGTCTGCAACCTGGGAGGGTAACAAAGCTCAGCTGTGTGTCTTCTCCGTCGGCACACTCTTAGCTTCTCACCCCATCTGTCCTTACACCTATAACCTCCAGCCTTGAAGACAGGATCTGTGACATATGCTATGGGCCCAGAGAAATGAAAATGCAGGGCTCCTGGTATGAGAGCTATCATTTTGAGAGAGTGGCAGCAGAACATTAAAGCAAGCATGGACCCCCTCCCCTGCCCCCCTGCATCGGTCACATGCCCAGGAAGCCAGCCCAGGCTGGATGGAATCTGACAGAATTTGACAGCCCTGGTGAAAAGCCAGGGCCTTGTGCTAAGTACATGGCCTACCACTAAGCTACATATCACCTGCCCTGAGCTCCTGATCATTCAAAACCTCTCCCTATCTATCTCTCTCTTAGATACACCACCCCCCATAAAAGCAAAACAAACAAACAAACAAAAAACCCTCAACTATTTCTGCACTCTGGAGCCCAGGCCACAATGGAAGGTTCCATTCTAGCCCTTCACAGAATGTTAGGAAAAAGAAAAAGGTTCACAGCAGATTACAATGAGGAGAAACTCAGTGGCGTATCATTGTTCAACATCTACAGTCTTAAAAACTATTGTGTTTGGGGGTTTTCCTCAAGAATTTTCCCTTGGCATCCCCCCAAATCAGTCTCTCAAAAGAGCATTTTCCCACCATTCCTAGGATGCAGAAATGGCACAGGCTTTAAAATTGGCACTCTGGCTTTTTGTTTCCTTTTTCAGTCCTGGGGATCAAACCCAGGGCCTCATGCACGCTAGGCGAGGGCTCTACCCCTGAGCTACACCCCCAGCCCCAAATCTGCCCATTTAAATGGCCTTGCTGCATTTGGGACTCTTAGTTGTAGTGGAAATGATAATCAAACCATTGTCCTTTGTTTCCCATTAGGGACATATGGGATGTCCTGCTTCCATCGGTTCCAGGGTCACAGCAACCAGGAGCTGTGTGGGGCATGGGGCGGGGCCAGGTGGGCTCCTGCCACAGGAAAGGCTGCACGTGGATGGGAAAACTGCAGCTTGGCCTGATGTCCTTCCAGTCTAAAAACACAGGACCAGGATACCTGGATAAAATGAAATCTTCCAACTCTGCTTGAGAGAGAGTGGGAGTTTAGCAGTAGGGTTGGGGTGGACCCAAGGACATACGTAAGAGTGGACGAAGAGCATGAAGTCAACGAATGTGAATGCACACTGCAAGCGGACCCAGGGCATCCCCAGTTACAGGCTGCGCATGTACAGCTGTGTCTGCGTGATAGGGTGGGAAACTCCAGGGGGCCCCAGCTTGTCTTTGGGGGCTTTTCCTCCACTTAAGTTTCAACAAACTGGTCAGCCTGCTGGGACTGGACCTAGGAGCATACATGGTGCTCTTGGGCTTTCCCTCGGGGTCCTGGGTGCAAAGGTTTGTTCCCTCCTGCTGCAGAGGGATGCGCTTGGGGGAGGGCCATGGCCACACACAGCCCAGCTGATGGCCTCACCTAGGGGACCCCGGAGGATGCAGGGACTTTCACGGTATGTATATAACTCCAGGACGGTCCTGTATAGGGTAGCACCATCCTCAGACCTATCACTGGTACGACCCTGGGCCATATGTCAATGTCACAGATGGGATTCTGAGATTGTGGCTCCATTGGGATTAGGTGACCTGGCAGTGGGAAAAGGACAAGCTTCCCGTCCCCACCCCAAGAATGGGGCAGTGCTACCAGAAGAGGAGGAGACATGATAATATGAGGGCACTTAAAATCGCACATGGCTTTAAAGTGTGTACTTGTGGGAGGCGGCCCCGGTGCCAGGCTTTGGCACCACTGATTCTATGATTGTAATCTCAGGCAGAGGCCAGCAGAGGGCGCTGCGGGGTTTGTTTCTGAGGCCAAAGGTACTTACAGCTGAGACCATTCATCCTGTAGGATTGGGTCTTTAGGGAGAGAGGAGTGGCCAATGCTTCCTCCCTGCCAGCACCACCCAACCCTGCCAGCCTGCCCAGGGTCGTGGGTGGACATGCCAAGAGCCCTGGATCACTCCAGGCCCAGTGGGGTTTTCCCCAGACAGCTGCCCTTCCGGGTCCTCTGCTCATCATCAAAGCAGCTGGGCATTCTGGAAAGTCTCTAGGAAACATCAACACAAACAGTCTTGGGGAGCACCTAGGGGGTGAACCCAGATGTGGGTGTCAGGCAGAGTGCTGGTCCTGCACAGGCCTGGGTCGAACTCCCTGACAGCCGAGACTGACCATTGTGTGTCTGGGGCAGTTGCTTGGCCTCCCCATGCTTCTGCTATCTCTCTCAAAAATGAAGATAGAGTAGCACCTGCCTACAAAGGCTGATGTGAGGAAGGAATGGAATTATACGTTCTAGCATGCTTGGCACAGTATCTAGTATATAATAAATGTTCAACAAATATTTTTATATTATTATGAGTCCTAACAAACCCCACACATTATAACCTTATTTATCTGGTCGCACATAAATCTATCTTCCAAATTTTTGCAGGTGACCCTTTTGGGCACCCACACTCCGTCAGTAATAGAGTGAAAACTTTTTAAGTGTCCGTGGGCTCCCTGCTTTCCAAAGCAAGTGTGAGCCAGCCTTTCCTGTAGACATGAAGTCGCAGGAGCATCAATCAGGGCACTAGGTTAATGAATAATAACTTCAGTGGCTCAAATTTGACTGTGGAGAAACTTCAGGAGGGCTTATTTCTTTGTTCTTACTTGTGCTGGATGAATGCAAAATTGCCAAGAATGTGGCATGTAGATAAGCAAGGATAACTTCTCTCTCAAGATATATGTGTCAACAATGGAGTCACATGGGTCTCCAGCATGCACACACACGGGCAGCCTCTGGCTGGCCCTTTTACCTACAGAAAGAGTCACCCCCAACCCTCTATTTCTGAGTCCACATTACTGTGCAGGCAATTGTAAACAAACAAAAGAACTAATAAAACTCTAAGATCAAGAATCCAGAAGAGGAGACAAGGGTAGAGGAAAAAAAAAAAAAAAGCAGAAAATTTTAGAAGTAGAGGTTTTCAATCACAACTGTACATTAAAATCACTGGAGGAATATGTTAGTCAGTTGGTTAGTTTGTGAATTAAACTGACCAAAGACAGTGTTACTGTAACAAAATGTCTGAGATAATAAGCTTTAAAAGAAGAAAGGTTTATTTTGGCTTAGTTTTGGAGATTTCAGTCTATGGTCAGTTGGCCTGTTGCTTTTGGGTCTGTGACAAGTTAGAATATTATGGAAAGGAACACATAGTGGAGGAAGCTATTCATTTCATAGCAACCAGGATATAAAAAAGAAAGGAAGAGAAGGGTCAGGGTCCCAATATCCCCCCTTCAAGGGCATGCTCTGAATGACCTAACTTCCTTGCATTAGATCCTTCCTCCTAAAGATCCATCACTTCCCAATAATGCCATGGACTGGGGACCAAGTCTTTGATGCACAGACCTTTTCATAGTAAGGAGCTTTAAAAAATAATCCCATGCCCTACCCCACAGAGATGCAGAGATCATGAGGGAAGGGTTTTGCTTTCTAAGTTTCCCAGGTAATTTTTTTTTTTTTTTTTTCGATTTTTACTATACTAGGGATGGAACCCAAGGGCACTCTACACTGAGCTACACTCCCATCCCTTTTTATTTTTTATTTTGAGGCAGGGTTTCACTAAGCTGCCCAGGCTGTCCTTGAATTTGCAAGCCTCCCTCCTCCAGAGGAGGCTTCCTGAGGAGCGGTGGTTAAGGAAAGTGCCATTGTGACATCTCCCCAGGATATGCTAATGTGCAATTGGAGCTGAGAGCCCTGGATTAGGGTTTGGCCTCTGACTATAATTTAGAGGGTTTTGTTTTGTTTTTTTTAACTTATTTATATTGCCAGATAGTTAATAGCAGCAGATCTCTACTGCTCAGACTAACTACTTTCTTCAAGTTAAAAGTTCAATGCCTGGAGAGGAGTAAATTGGACACTTACAACTTAATGGTAATTAGTTCCTCCCACCAGTTGACTTCTAGGTCAATGAAGGAAGGAAAGTTAGAGAACAATGGGGTGGGTTCTGGTTGGGTTTCCCCAGCCACAAGTCAAGGGTCTAAGGCAGTGGTTGTCAACTGTCTATCCCCAACAATTAAATCTCAGCCTCTGCAGCGGAACACAAGCCATGATATTTTTTAAAGCTTTCTAGGAAATTCCATGGCATAGTCAAGGCTTGGGACCACTGATCAAGGAAAAAAAAAAAAAACACTAAGAAACAGAACATTGGTACAGGAAAGAAGATAAGAAGATACTATTACTGGAGAGGAAAAACTTTTCTTCCCCGTCTTAGGTTGAGTGCTTAGGGGTTTGTGAATTAAACTGACCACAGACAGGTGAACAAGAGAAATGGCAGATTTTAATCACATACGTATTGGAATTCACACACACAAAAAAACAAACAAACAAAAACAAAAACTTAAGTAGATGGTTAAAATTTGGGGTTTATATACCATTTTACTAGGAGAAGGGGACAGAAAAGACCCACACGGGAAATTAAATGACTTTTTTGGAAAGAGGAATGGTAGATGGGGATGATGACAGTCTTCTAACAGCCTCTGTTTAGATGTGGTGCCAGCTTCTGGTCTTTGAGGATAAGAGTCCTTCTTCCCTTGTTGCTTTCAGAGAGGAAAAACTAATGACAATTGAGTTTGAAGAGTGGTAAAGTGTGTCACCCTAATATAAGCTACTTTGGCATAGGCACTATTTTGAGCTGAAAGCAATGGAGGAACAAGCAGGTGCAAGAAAAACCCTCTGCCCACCCCCACGCCCCACATGCTTAACAGCAGGACAGGTATTAGTAAAGGGGTCCCACCTCTCTTCTCTAGCAAGGGAGATGGAGTTGAATGACCAGAGGCAATTCTAGATGCTTATTAGCCTGGAGATGCACCAGAGGGGTTTGTTATGCATAACAAACCTTGATAACCAGCCTTTTCCTCTTTCTCTCTCCCCTTCTCCCTCTGCTTTCTGGTCTCTATGAAGGCAGCAGCTTTGCTCCACTGTAGACTTCCACGATGATATGCTACCTCATCTCAGACCCCAAGGCAACAGGACCAAGGGACCAGGGACAAAAACCTCTGAAACCATGAGCCAAAATAAATTGTGGCTCCTTACAAGTTGATTTTCTCAGGTCTTTCTTCACAGCAATGGAAAGCAGACTAACCCCAGGCCTACTTGCCCTAACTCCCCAACACAGCAAGAGGCTGTTTGCCCTGAGCACCCTGGTATATTAGGCTCCCTCGAACCTCACATGGAGCTCCTGTCATTTACTCTCAGTACAGAAGGCTAGTGACAGAGACTGGGGAGAGGGGACAAGGTAAGACAGGGGCATTGCTTACCCAGCGTTCAGGTGGTGTGCACCCTCCGGTCCACTCACACCCTTCTAAGGTGTATAAACGTGTTCCACCTCTTTTTGTGTGTGTGTATTTTAATTGATCTAGGGCTGGGGTGTAGCTCACTGGGAGAGTGCTTGCTGAGCATGCACAAGGACTTGGGTTCAACCCCAGCATGGCAATCAATCAATCAGTAGACCTAACAATTCCTGTGACTTATGCATCCCATTTTTTGTTGTGGAGTTTTGTTCTGTGGTGCTGACATGGAACCCAGGGTCTTGCATATGCTAAACATATGCCCTGCCACTGAGCTACAGCCCCAGCCCCAGCCATCCTAATTTGATCTGTGGGCCATTTTTTTTCTCTGGTGACCTCTGGATCAACCTACCCAGTAGTGTACTTCCAAGTTTCCATAGCATAAAGATATTTCTCCACATGACAGAACATGAACAAAGATATTCATCAGTGTGGCTGGGGTGAGGGGCTGGGGACACTCAAGTGACCTAGTTGTTCATCACTAAGATGAACAAATAAAATGCAATGAATGAAGACAAGGTCAGCAGTGAGAAGCAACAGACTAGATCAAGGGCTTGCAAATGTTTCTTACTGTGACCCACAATATGGAGAGGAGATATTTTTTTACAATGCACCCCAAGGCTGATTAGATCTATCTTGGAAAACATTATGAAAAATTATTTACTTATGTTTGAGGTGCTCTGATATTTTCTATTTATCATATTTTTGTTTATTTTTATTTTTATTTATTTATTTTTTTTAAAGAGAGAGAGAATTTTAATATTTTATTTTTTAGTTTTCGGCGGATACAACATCTTTGTTTGTATGTGGTGCTGAGGATCGAACCCAGGCTGCACGCATGCCAGACGGGCTTGCTACCGCTTGAACTACATCCCCAGCCCTTTTGTTTATTTTTAAATGGCACATAATAATTGTAGATATTTATGGGATACAGTGGAATATTTCAGTACTTGTATACAATATGTAGTGATCAGATTAGGATAACTGGCATATCCGTTACCCCAAACATTTACAGCTTTTTTGGAGTTGGGTTATTATTTATTTTTATGAATGATGTCTCTGCCTTACCACACTGGTTTCACTAGTGGACCTAACTGGTCATTTAAAGCACTGAATTATGTCTATGTATATATTAATAGGTGTTTTAGTCAGCTTTTTCACCCATGTGACTAAAGGACCCAACCACCACAATTGCAGAGGAGGAAAAGTTTATTTGAGGGCTCAGGGTTTCAGAGGTCTCAATCCATGGACAGCTAGCTCCATTCCTTGGGGCTCAAGGTAAGGCTAAACATCATGGCCGGAGAGTGGCTCAAATGTACATCAGGAAGCAGAGACAAAGACTCCACTTGCCAGATACAAATATATACTTCATAGCTACTCCCATGCTCCCAGTGAGCCACTTCCTCCAGCCATACCCCTCCTGCCTCCACATACCACTCAGTTAAGCCCATCAGGGATTAATGCACTGATCAGGTTAAGGCTATGACCCAATCACTTCTCCTCCAAACCTTCTTGCATTGTCTCACACCTGAGCTTTTGGGGGACACCTCATATCCAAACCATAACAATAGGAATTGTCTGAAATCACACTGTTGGGAGAGAAACCTGGGAAACAGAACAAGAACTATAGAACAGTGTCACTTAGGAAAACAAAAACCACACACACACACACACACACACACACAGAGAGAGAGAGAGATACACACAGATAAAGGTATACAGCATATTAAAGAACTATCAGGTGGAATTAAAAAGGAAAATAAATTCCAGAAGGATCTTGAATGCAAGGATCATGTCAATGCACCATGATCCGAGAAGAAGGATTAATCAACTTTGAATTAGCATCAAACCCAACAAAAACATGGGGACAATCTGTTCCTTTTTTGAGAGATCAGGCATACATCTAGAAAATATTAGGAGCTGCAGAATGGTGCACTTAAAATTCTTTACATGTATCAATAAAATCATGTCAGAGACAAAGTATTTTCTAGTGCAGGGGTGGGTGTACATCTCAGTGGTACAGTAGGTGCCTAGCATGTGTCAGGCCCTGGGTTCAAACCCCAGTTACCCCCCCCACACACACACACACACACACACACTAAGGAAGAAAAGTACCTCCTAGCACCAAGATGGAAGAGAGGAGGAAGGGTCACCTCACCACGGAGGCAGAAAAGGAAGTCATTGGCTTAGAAACTTGCAAGGAAGAGTGCCAGAGAGGCAGGGCTGGCCAGTGTGCCTCAGGGGAGGGGGCTTGGGCTTGGGGTTATCGGGCCAAGGAAGGCCAACCCCTTGGTGCCCACTACCTCAGAATCCATGCTTCTTGCTACATGACCCCCCACCCAGCCCTTGGTCACAGTTTTTTTGGGGTCAAATTTGGCCCCTAACCCCACAGTAAGCA
This sequence comes from Marmota flaviventris, assembly GCF_047511675.1. NCBI lineage: Eukaryota > Metazoa > Chordata > Mammalia > Rodentia > Sciuridae > Marmota > Marmota flaviventris. The sequence continues at coordinate 104,340,229 of NC_092508.1, read as the reverse complement.
GGTCTCAGGCTCCTGGTTACCTTTAAACCCAGCACCTGACTCTCCTGGGCTAAGGAGATTCTCCCAGGAATCTGAACCCGGAAGTGGACAGTGCTTCTGCCAGTGTGGGCGAGGGCTGCCCCAACAAGGCCAGGGGGCGGGGCCTGGGCAGAAGAGGCTGGGGAGGCCAGCAGGCCAGGGCTACAAGGAACCGAAACCAAGGCCGCCCGGGAAAGCCGGTGGTGGAAGGGTGGAGAGAGGCAGCCGCAGGGCCGCCTCAGCAGCACCACACAGGGCTGTGCTCACAAGGGACACTCCTAGGGGACTGGACAGACAACCCAGAGGAGCAGACACAGCCAGGGGCAAGACTGGTGGGGCCCCTGAGGCCGGGCAGTCCAAAGGGCAGCCTACAGAGCTGTGGCCATCGTTACTTGGCAGAAAAATGACCCTCAGGGTTCCAAACGGTTGTTTTTTAAGAGAAAATGAAAATTCAGAGCTTAAGGTTCAACCCCAGTTTTTCAGTTGATTTTTTTTTTCCCTGCTTTTAATAAAATTCACCATGTGTCAGGATATGGTGACAGGCTCTACAGTCCCTGTTACTTGGGAGGCTGAGGCAGGAGGATCACTTGAGCCCAGGGTGGGCGGGGGACTGTAGCTCAGTGGTAAAGTGCCCCTGATTTCAATCCCAGACCTGCCAGGAAAAAAAAAGAAAGTAAGTAATATAACATCCTGAACAACACTGTGAGACCCCAGGGTTTTAAAAAAAATAACTATAGACAAATAAAGACTACCACCACAATAGCTTTAAAAGAAGGATTAGGGGAAGCTAACACACAATAAGGGGAGAAGGGAAAGAATAGAAATTCAGTATATTAGCCAAAGGCGAATGAAGGGAAGGGAAGGGGGAAGGACAGTGGAATGAATCTGACATAACTTTCCTACGTATATATGAATATACCACACTGAATCTCAACAGCATGTACATCCAGAAGCCTGGGGCCCTAATTAGAATTAGATATAGTCCATGTTTGTAAAATTATTTCAAAATGGATTCTACTGTAATGTTTACTAAAACGGACCAATTAAAAAAAAAAAAAAAAGAATTAGGAGTGGGTGTGGCTCAGTGGAAGAGTGCTTGCCTAGCATGCACGGAGGCCCTGGGTTCCATCCCCAGCACCATAAAGAAATAAAATAAAATAAGAATAAATTACTTTGGCCTAACAGACTGGCAATTTAAGAAGAGGGGAATCTGACTTCACATAATACAATAAACAAATTCTAAATGTGGGCAAGGGGCTCAGTGGTAAAGCTACACGCTCGACATGTGTGAGGCCCCGGCTTGCATCTCCAACACCACAAAAATAAATAGGTAAGTGAAATAAAAATAAAAGGGCAGGGAGTGTAGCTCAGTAGTAGATCCCCAGTACCAGAAAACAAAAACACCACCAAAAAAAAAAAAAAAAAAAAATCACACCTAAGGGGACTGAGGCTGTAGCTCAGTGGCACAGTGCTTTCCTAGTATGTGTGAGGTACTGGGTTTGATCCTTAGCATCACATAAAAATAAACAATTAAAATAAAAGCACTGTGTCCATACAGAACTACAAGAAAAAAAAAAAAACCTAAAATCTGAAGTCAGTAGGTAACCAGCAGGAAGACTCCCAGGCTACTGGCTATGGCTAGAGGCCTGGAGTTTGCCTCCCACCCTCCAGGCAGGCCAGCTTTCCCCATGGAATTCCCTGGAAAGCCCAGTCCCCCTTGTCCTCCCTGCTGAACCCTCTGACCCAGACTGCTTTCCTTGTAAACATCAAATCTGACAAATTGAGTGGCGCAGCATTTCCTGGACTCCCTCAGAGCTTAGGCAAAGCCTCATCTAAACTATTTAACTCCCCCGCCATCACCCCATCACCGTGTGCTCGCCAACCAACTCCTGGAGCCTAATATTGCATCCTGGGCTCCTCCATCCATGCCGGGTTCCCTGAGGGAAGAACATGGACACATTCCTGGAAGTGAAGAGCTGGCAGTTCTCTATGCAATGACCCTGGGTGCATCTGTTTACTGTCCCCAAGAGACAGACTTCTCAGAGTTTGCTGACAAGTCCAGTGTCCAAGTTTGCAAAGAAAAAAGTGATAGAAGTCTCTTTCTAAGGGGTGCAAAGTCCGCCTAGAAACCTCCCAGGTGCTGGTACCTCGAGGACTCCCATCTTAAAGGAGGACTAGTGAAAGTGGGGGCCCCACAGAAAGATCCCCCTTAAAGTTCCCATCTACACCACTCTTCATTACCTTATTATTATTATTATTATTATTATTATTATTATTATTATTATTTGTGTGTTGCTATGGATTGAATCCAGGGGTGCTCTAACACTGACCTTCATATTCAACCCCTTTTATTTTATTTTTTTATAACATTATTTATTTATTTATATGTGATACTGAGGATCAAACCAGTGATTCATGTGTTTTTTTATTGAGATAGAGTCTCACTAAGTTGCTCAGGATATCCTCAAATTGCTATCTTCTTGCCTCAGCCTCCCAAGCTGCTGGGATTATAATACCGGGCTCCATCACCTCTTTTTGGAGTCATCTTCCAAAACAACAACAATAATAACAGACAGTAGGGGGAAATTTCAATATGTAAAAATGCTTTGGAAAGATATCTACTGTCTGGGGCAGGCCCTTCCCTCAGACACAGGGTCCATGTCATACCTGTGACCCTGCTGAAGGAAAGCAAAGGGCAAGGCAGGGCAGGGTAAGGCAGGGCAGGGCCTCCTGGGGACCCACCCGTAGCCCCCAGCTGTGCTAGTAGAATGCAGTAAACAAGGTCTATGTCGCAATCTGGTGCCTGCAGGGAGGTGGAAGAGGACCTCAGGAATGCAGGTCTGGGGCTCAAGGTGGAGGAGAAAAGAGCAGGAGGCAAGGAAGCATCCTGTGGGGAGGAGGCTGGGAAAAGAGGAAACCAGGTGGGTGAAGGCAGGGGGTGGGGAGAAAGAAATAGCTGGCGTGTGGGGGGCACAGCAGGTGCACTGCTCTCTCTCCAGGGCCAAACACAAAGGGACAGTCAGAGAGATCAGGAGAACAAGGGGTGGGAAGATTAGCCATCCTGGCACCAAACAGCTCAGCTCTAAAACTGCCCAGGGAACTGCTCCTGGTAGGCTCCCCTTATCACCTCTGGCCCTCTGAAGTGTGTCTGTCTCACTCTGACCTGAGACCAGGACCCCTTGTCCCATTGCACCCTCCCAACTCCTCAAAGGAGAAAGCTTCAGTGCCCAGATATCCTCCCAGACTAAAGTCCTATACAGGTGAGATAACCTCTCCTATCTAAGGTTCCCTGGGTTCAGAGAGCACCAGACTTGGGGCACCCTGGACAGTCAGAGCCACAAGTTATTGTGACCTACGTGTGCCGGACAGGACAGTCTGCAGGCACCTTTTACATGATGTGTCCGGGGATCCTCACAACACCAAGAGGAATATTTCCCCCAGTGGATGGAACACTGAGGCTTGTACGGGGAAGGATTTGCCCAGAGTGCATTTGACAACCAGCTCATCAGTGAGCAAGCCTTACTAGCCAGCCCCTATTGTACAGACCAGCCCACAACAATGAAAAAGAGACAAAGTCCCAGCTTTGGCGGAGCTCAGAGTATATATTTATTAAGAGAAAGAGAAAATCCAGGAAATAGTAGAAAAGTTTAATTATTGATCAAGAACATACAAAGGTGAGCCGGGTGCCTATAATCCCAGTGCCTTGGGAGGCTGAGGCAGCAGGATCATGAGTTCAAGGCCAACCTCAGCAACTGCAAGACGCTAAGCAACTCAGCAAGGTCTCTAAATAAAAGACAAAATAGGCTGGGGATGTGAGTCAGTGGTTCAAGTGCCCCTGAGCTCAATCCCAGGTGAAGAAGGAGAAGGAGAAGGAGAAGAAGAAGAAGAAGAAGAAGCCCTTGCTGCTCTGCCCCTGCAACTTGTTTTCAAAATGGACATGTTTCTTCCTCTTCCTCTCTCCCTGCTCCTCCCTAATTTCTACCCCTCCTTAATCTCAGAGGAAACAGGATTACCTTTCTTAGGTAATTACTCATTTTAGGCAGATTTATCTGTCCTTGAGCACACACCCACCATAGGAACAAGTCATCCAGACTTTGGGGATGGCACCAGAGGATCTCAGAAATGACTATCTCCCAAATTAACAAGCGCATTACAACTCCAACAGAGAACACTTGGAATGTAGCCTTTGAGTCAGCTCTTTAAAAGCCCCCCCCCCCCCCCCCCGTTTCTGCTGATGGGACAGTAGTCCCCTGTGTTCCTCCTTTGCTAGCAAAGCCATAAACCTTTTTCATTTTTCTCAAAAACGCATCCTCATTATTGGATTGGCATTGGGGACCCAAGAGCAGCCCCCTCTCCAGCTCTCTTGGGCAGGCCTGGCTCTCCATGGAACTCCACTTCCAGCTGAGGATGCGAGGTGGCTGGAGAACTTATTGAGAGCCAGCTGCTAGAGAGTTTGGAGATAGGAATAGAAGAGCTATTCCCATGAGTGAAGGGAGGGACTGAGGGATCATCTCAGTAGCTGCCAAAGCTCTTTTTTGCTTCAGAGATCTCCTGCCTTCTCTCCCTGAATGGTACAGGTTGCTCCACCATGGTCCACTTTGAGAAAAAGGAAACTGAACTCAGAAAAGTCATGACATCCTTGGCCATTTGATAAGTCCCCAGTGTGCATGCCAAGACCCTTGAATCCACAGATCTGGTTCCTCTTTTGGGGAACATCTGGTTCCTCTTTGTGAGGACATCTGTGGCGCCACTGGTGCAGAGAACCTAGGGATATTTACTCCCTTTGTGATCTGTTCTAGGTTCTCATCTATTTGTTGGCCTTGGGTTTGGGAATGCCCTCTAGTTGTGTGACTGTGTTTTTGTATTGTTTGTATCTGTTACTGCCTGCGCTCTTTAAGACACGGCCAATACTGCACTGATCCTATAGGTAGTCTCTGGGGAAAGATCTTGTCTGGTCAATTTAAAGGTTTCTGCCTGTTGGCCATGGTTTGGGGGCTCCTCCCTGATTGTTTCTCTCTGTTTTTTTTTTTTTTTTTTTTTTTTAAATAACTTTGCAGTTGGACTTGGTCTGTCAAAGGTAAAGTAAGTAGAAGAATTTTGTATGGGCAGGTCTGTCTGTTTTAAAAGTTCCCATCTATCAGTCCTGGTTTCAGTGCTCCTCTCTGGTGCTTTTTTTTTTTTTTTTAATCTCTTACTGGCTCTTTGAGACATGGGTCCTGCTGCAGTGATCTTACTGGTAGTCTCTTGAGCAGAGAGAACTTGGCTGAATGGGCCATCTCTAGATATAAAAGAAACCAGACATGTGGATTCAAGGGTCTTGGAAGGCACACTGGGGGACTTATCAAATGGCCAAGGATGTTTCAACTTTACTGAGTTCAGCTTCCTTTTTCTCAAAGTGGACCATGGAGGAGCAACCTGTACCATTCAGGGAGAGAGGCAGGAGTTCTTTGAAGCAAAAAAAAAAAAAAAAAAGCTTTGGCAGCTGCTGGGATGGTCCCTCAGTCCCTCCCTTTACTCATGGATATATAGCTCTTCTAGTTGGACCCGAGGCAAACTCACCTAGTTTACTATAAGGCAATCTGGACTTTGAATGGTTTTCCTGGATTATTATACAATCTTGACATTGAAGTTGGTCTCTTAGGAGTAAGGCATATGAAAGAGACTCCGCATGTACAGGCATTTATGCAATGGCATGATAAGGGGTCTGAACAGTCAGGAACTAAGTTGAAGGTGCCAACTTCTGGTGTGCAAGGGTAGCAGGACACCAGAAGAAAAGGGTAAAAATGATTTCAAGCTTTTAAACCCAGTGCTGGACTCCTGGTGCTGTTTCTCAGCCTGGCCCCAGGCAGCCACGGATCCCTCTGTGGATCAAGAATACTAGCCCTAAGCAGGAAAAAAAAAAAAAAAAAAAAAATCCCAGAAAAGAACCTGGCTTCTGCCCTGCCTTCCAGCCCCTTTTGCTCTCAGGGGTGGAGAGGTTGGGGGATGGGGGATGGAGAGTGTTGGCCACAAAGGCAGTAGGTTCCAGAACTATCAGTTTATAACCTGGGGAGAGGAATAGTCTTTCCTTTTCAGATCAGACAGGACACCCCATTTTGCCAGAGGATATTCATCACTGGGGCAAAGCAATTCTTGCTACAAGAGTATCCCATCAAACTAAATGCCTGGGGAGACTGGCAGAATAAATAGCTGCACCCAGAAAAGAAAAAGACAGAAACTAAGGTCACCCGTGTTTTGTAAACAGCCTCTGCAAAGGAACTTTCAAGGAAGCCTAAAGAAAAGGATGGGAAGGACCTCCTCCATTGCATATCAATATGCCTAGTATAAGAAAAAGGCCCAAAAGGAGCCTTGGGTACAATGGACAGGGGGGAACTCACTGAAAGTTAATGGCATTGTGATAGTCATAATGGAGACAGGCCAGGCTCAGAAATATCCTGTGTTCCAACCCCTTGAATGCAACCTGGGAGATAAAAGATTCAGGCAGTTTTGTATCTGCTGGATTGTCTAACCCTCTCCTGGGATGAAATTTGTTGTGTAAATTAAATGCACAGATAACATTCATAAATTCACATTCTGAAATAGTCCTTAAGAAAGGGTCCAAAACTAGAAAGATAAAAGAAAGTTATAGATATGGAAATATATTTTAGTAATGAAAATTAGAAGGTAAAAGAAATGTTTCTGGATGAGAAAGTATTTTTTTTTTCTTTTTTGGTTTGGTAAAGTAATATTCTTGTTTTAAAATCCAAATGAAAGAGAGGACAAAATTAAGGATGGAAACAAGTTGTGAATATCTAAGTAAGTTGCCGAAGATTTGCAGAAAGTAAATCTCAAAAAGTTTGTTTGTGGTTAAATTCGCTACAACTAGCACAGTCCTTCAAAATTATTTAAACTTTAATGTTCTGATATGAAGCGAAGTCTGAAATATTGATCTGCTCTTATCTATCAAGATAATTTTCTTGTATTTGTTAGGTTTTATTACTTAGAGAAACCAAGTCTTAAAGGAATTAGGGTTTATACGTGTTTTAAAGTCTTTTAAATGGTTACTTTGTAACTGGTTAGATAAACAATTGTTATTGTAGGTTATAACAATATAGTTGACACTCTAAATATATGTGACTAGATATAAGTATACATCTGAATGATGAACTATATTTATCTGAGCCTCATCCAAGTATTATGTAAGTTTATAAAATGAAAGTTTATCTACCTTTGCTGACAAGATAATCAATAATTGTTCTCCTTTTTTACATTGTATCTGGTATAGAAGGACAACGCTGTCATTTGAAGACCTGTCTATATTAGTTTGCTTTGATTAAGTCTTTTTCTGCTCATTAACACTATTTCATAAATGTATAAGAGATTTAAGACTATCCTTTGATTTTTGCTAGTACTGCTAACCCATGTAGACCTGTGATTATTGTGACCTTACACTATGGGTTCTAAATTGTACTTTAAAAGTTAATTTACTTTAAAAGTTAATTTACCAAGTTGATGTTCTTCAAACTAAAATTATCTGTAGCAATAATCTCAGATTTGTATAGAAATAACAAATTTGGTTGGTATTTAGTTATGTCATTTGATGGTTTATAGCTGGATAAACCATCATTAACAAGTTATAGATAAGTTTGTATCTTCACAACTGGAATATGAATTTAAATGTATTTTTGGAAGATAATAAGGAGAGCCTTTAACTGTTTAAAGGTAACATTGTAAAACATGGAAGCATTTTTGCTACTTTTTCCACAAAAAGAAAGTTAAAAGCTCTTTTAGCCTTTATTTGATACATGATTCAGATATAACATTGTATTGTGTTACTTATCAAGAGTGCCCCCCCTTACCAGAGATAAGGCTCTGCCCCTCACCTTACTCCATGTTAGAATGGCTCCAAAATAGGCTAGACGTGAGTTCATTTAAAGTTGTGTTCAAAAAGATGGATTTTTGTTGTAAAGATTACTGTGTCCTCAAAATAAATAGGGGATATAATATATAACTAAGTAAAGGCTTAAGATTATAAAAATCATTGATTCATAGCTTGGTTCACAGCTATTATACAAACTGAATATTTTTTTGCTCTGTTAATTTTATTTTGTATTTTCCTTATAAACTTTGTAACTGTTGCCTGTTAGTGTTTAGCAACGGTACTGCTTCTAATAAAGCAACCTGGGTTAATTTGAGATAATAAGCCATATATCCTAGGACACATAGGATATAACGCTTACAGTACTAATACTGACCCTAATTAAATGAAAGGGATAACACTAAAATTATAGATACTTAAGTTATCTGTTATTCCCACTTTAAGACGGGTGCAGTGGCCAGCCAAATGTTTAAAGCCAAAAAACTTGGAGATCAAAGTCAGGGAAGTAAAAGGACCAAGGAAAAAGCAGTCAACATTTTGGCCCTTGCCCTCTAAGGTCAGCCAGGACCCTGAGAACAATGGGGCCCTGCAATTCTAGTGAGTCACCCTATCTGGTGAGTCTCCCCTATCATGAAGAATAAGAGGACCCTACAGAACAGGAAGCCAACCATTGCACATTCTGCAAAGAGGAGGGCCACTGGAGAGGGAAATGTCCCTTATCCTTCCAAGAGAAGCCCCATGTGGTCAACCAGACTCTGACCCAACCAGATGACACCACTGGTAAAGCTAAAGCAGCCAAGAGACTTTGCCCCAAGAATGATCTCTGAGGAATCTCAGCTGACTATAAGTGTAGATAGGAACAAGATCAGTTTCGACCAACTTGGTCTTAAGCACCTGGCAGGAGAGCATAGCCTAAGCACAGTCCTATGTGGACATTTTAAAGGAAAGACAATTTTTTTTAATATTTTTTTTTTAGGTGTAGATGGACACAACACAATGCCCTTGTTTTTATGTGGTGCTGAGTATCAAACCCAGGTCCCACCCATGCTAGGTGAGTGCTCTACCGCTGAGCCACAATCCCAGCCCCGACAATTTTTTTTTTTTTAATGCAACTTAAGATGTACACTTGTGTCAGCCCTACCAAAAGAAAGTAAAGCTGGAGGGTTCTTGTGTGGGAGTGCCTATAATAATGATCATGAAGTACTCGAGAGTCACAAGTTTGTCTTGAGTTAATTTGAGACTGATCTCATAGACCTACAAATCTTTCTAACCTCCTACATTGATAAACTTGATCTGTTTAGAGACTGGCTGAAATACTAATTGCTTTTGTGCTAATTGTTTTAAAAAAAAAAAAAAAAGTAATGCTTTGCTGTCTTATTTATTGTTGTTGTATCATGATCCCTGCCCGATTTATGCCTTGTCCAGTCACCTGCCACTTGCCACTGTGGACCTCTGGACTGCTCTGATGTTGAATACCCTCAACTGTCCACACCCCACTTATATAGAACAAGGACTTTGGGTTACTTCCCCCAACATTGCCTTCTTTCAGAAGGAAGCAGATTGGAGATATTATCACCATTTTTCCATAGAAATGGAATGTAAAAATTGATAGTGGGGAAATGTAACAGTACCCCACTTAGGCTTTGAATGTAGCCCTTGCTACTCTTCCACTGCAACTTATTTTTTTCTAAATGGACATGTGCTTTCTTTTTCTCTCTCCCTGCTCCTACCTAATCTCTAATCTCAGGGGGAAACAGGATTACTTTTCTTTTCCATCTGGGCAGGTTTATCAATCCTTGAGTACACACCCACCATAGGAACAAGTAATCCAGACTTTGGGGATGGTACCGGAAGATCTCAGAAATGACTCTGTCCCACACTAACAAGTAGATTACAACTCCAACAGAGAACACTTGGAATGTACATAGTAATTGAGTCAGCTCTTTAAAAGCCCCCCGTTCCTACTGATGGGCAGAATCACAGCCTCTGAGAAAGGTGTCCTCTGTGTTTCTCCTTTGCTAGCAAAACAATAAATATTTTACCTTTTTCTTAAAAAACATTTCTTCATTATTGGATTGGCACTGGGGACAAGGACCCAGCTTTCAGCAACAGGTGGGCTGGGTGAGGGTGTAGTTCTGTGGTAGACTGTTTGCCCAGTATGTGCAAGGCACTGGGCTCAATCCCTAGCATCACAAAAGTAATAGAGAGTGACAACTTTATCTGTGTGTGTGTGTGTGTGGGGGGGGGTGCTGGGGCACCACTCTGGCTGGAGAAGTCAAGGAGGACCCTAAAGGGCCCTACAGACACCCAGGGAAAGCCTGGTACACAGAAGCTCTGAGACTGGCCAGAGCGTCTTTCCATGGCCTGAGCAAGCAGGCACAGCTGGAGACCAGTGGTGGGGATCTATGGACAGAGATGGGGAGGAGTCTGGGCAGAGGCCAGGTCCCTCCCTCCTCTTGGGTCTTGGGAAAGGGAGGAAGAGAAGACACTTGAAGGAATGGTGTTGGTGAGAGTAGACACTGTCACCCAGGTACCAGGGTTAGAGACTATGGGGTCTGCAGTGGGCTGAAGCTGAACAGCTGAAGGGGCACAGAGCAGGATGGAGTAAAAGAGGACTGTGAGGAAGAGGGAGTTGGAAGATGTGGGGCCTGGACCGAAGTGGCCAGAAAGGGAGCAGAAATGGAGGCAGATTTTTACACTCAAACCCAAGCCCTCTATCATTGACAGAGATTTGGGCTTTTTCCTTTTTTGACCCTCATTGGCCAGGATGGTGGTGAGTCCATAGCAACTGATTAATCAATTCATCCCCTTGTTCAGCAAATATTTATTAAGCACTTGTTGTATGTCTGGTTTTGTTGTAAGCACCATAGATATATCAGTGAACATGGTAAAGTCCTTGGCCTCTTGGAGCTGTTAAATAAAAATTATAGTTGGGCTGGGGTTGTGGCCCAGCAGTAGAGCACTTGCCTAGCATGTGCAGGGCCCTGGGTTCGATCCTTAGCACCACATAAAAGTAAATAAATAAAGGTATTGTGTTCAATTAAAAACTAAAAAACAAATATTTAAAAAAATAAAAATTATAGAGCTGGGCATAGTGGCATATGCCTGTAGTCCCAGCTTTTGGAGGCTGTGGGGAGAGAATTTCTTGAGGCCATGAGTTGGATATCAGTCCAGGGAACATAGCAAGATCCCATCTCAAAAATAAATTAATTAGGAGCTGGAGTTGTGGCTCAGTGGTAGAGCACTTGCCTAGCACATGTGAAGCACTGGGTTTGATCCTCAACACCACATAAAAAATAAATAAATAAAATAAAGGTATTATGTTCACCTACAACAAAAATAATTTTTTTAAATCAATTAATTAATTAGCTAATTAATTGAAATTTACAGAGGGTCCCAATTTAGACTGAGCTCCTGTACTGGGCCCCAACAGACCAGGCTAAAAATCAAAATGGAGTCACTAATGCTAAAGTTCTGTCTCTCAGCCAAAACTGAGCCGTTTATCTGACTTTCCTAGAAATAAGGATTGAGAGAAATGACAGTCAAATTTCCCAAAAAGGCCGATTTCAGTTGTTATCATAATGAAGTTCCCTCTATATAAAATGTAAGCTGATGTTAACCGACTACTTATTTTTCTGTTGTTCCCTGTCTCTGTCCCCACCTGACAGGGAAAGAGCTTTGGACTAACAAATCTGCTTTTGGATTTTTGTTTTTGCTTTCTTCAAGCTGTCTTCTGTCTCTAAAACCAACCAACCTCCTCTGCCCAGTTCACTGGAATGCATGTTCCATTTTATGGAATGAAATGTTGCCCAATTCTAGAATGGAAAATAAAGCCAACTGTTGTACATTTGTTCTCTGATAGAGCTTACGCTATGGAGGCATGGGGGTATGGAGGCCATAAAGGGGAAGGGAAGAGAAGGGAGGGAGCTGTTGCTTTGGTCTTTGGGGTTTTTCTGTCTGTTGTGGTACTGGCAATTGAACCTAGGATGCTTTACCACTGGGCTACACTCCCAACCCTTTTCAAAAATTTTTTTG